>NC_091972.1:30630000-31255000 GCF_036711975.1 Onthophagus taurus | reverse complement strand
TTCGAGGGTCCATAAGAAAAGCGAAGACACCAGAGAACTCTGCGGTGTCCAAGATATAGTCCAATGGTCCCGAACCAGACGTCACGTATGGCGAGACCATGTTGAGCGCATGGATGACAACATATTGCCGAAAATTGCAAGGGATGGTATTCTAAGATCAAACAGACTTCCTGGATGTCCGCCCACAAAGTGATATGAAAGCTGGAATTCATCATCCCAGTCGTGTCTTTAGATTATAGAGTACAAGGCAAATGCTTAAAAAGAGGAAGAAGAAGAATATATTAGTTATTTTATTTTCATTCATATTCACATATTCGGGAAGACTTTCTCTTAGAGTTCACAACACATGTCATATTATTCACAATCTTTGTGGGAATATTATAATTATTAAAACTTTGTAAAAATTATTATAAAAATAGCAACAATAACTTCGTCATTGTAGGCACAACATCACTGACTATAATAAATCTATAAGTTCGATTTTTATCGCCGAATCCAAATCGTTATGTCCAATAAAATTGCGTGAGTCTATAAAGCCTGGTTACTGGCGAATTGCCTACTTTAAATTTAGAAAGGACACCTGGGTTGTTTTAATCTTGAAAATTCCTTCTAAAATTCTTTTAGCATAGTTGTTGAACTTCTCCAATATATCAATGATGACAAGAAAGATTATTTCAAACACCATACATCAGTTTATACTTAAATAATTTATCATATGATCAATATCTTCTTGTTATATTTCATAAGATCGTTTTAAACCGATTTGAAATATTGTAGTTGGTAACAATATGGTCACTTACCAATTCATGTTCTTGTTACTATGCTATCTTTGGATAATATAGAACTAGATACTGTATATCGATGAAATGAACCTTGCTGTTTGTATTTCATACGTCAAATAACCAAATCACATCACTGCCGATACATGTTGAACGTTCACGTTTATATAGGTTGCGGAATCCTTTAGGTATACAGTAAGAAATAATTACGCAGTCGAACGTTTACAAATGTTAGCTGTGTCTGTCTATATAAAAACATCAATTACAATTATGATGTATATAATACAACAGCAAAATTTTACATTTCTTTTTATGTAATTCTTTAACAGGTGATGACATTTTAATTTTTAACACAATTAATAGATGCAACATAGTACTATAGTACTATATTCGGTATCTGTCAAAATCATAAATCGGTTTAAATATTTCATAAAAAATTATTCACGTTATAAAATGAATTTCAACTCGTTGCTGAATTACTGCTATCCACATTACATTATGTGTCATAATAATGGGATTTTGACGACAAAGAAAGTAATGGGGTGAGACCACCCATTTTACATTTTCATAATAGTAGTTCACATTACTCCTAACTGAACGTATTTCGAAACTTTCGTTGTTGGCTCCTGAATTATTACGTAAGACAATCATTGATGTAATGTTATTATTCTTTTTCTATGGGTACTATGAAATCATTACATCACTAGTTATAAAAACTGACGTTACATAACGTCAGAAAGACATATAAAATTTAATTTTCATATTGGAATTAGGTAAAGGTAAAATATGCTGCTAGAATAGATATGGTTGTTATAATATAAATGTTACATGGAAAGCAGGTATATTGATTTTTTTAATTTTTTATTACATTATGGAGTAATTTTGTGTATGTTAGAATTGCCTGCTAAAATTTTAACTTAAAATGGTGTGATTATACAGACTGCGATGACCAATTCCAGATAAAAAAAACATCCATAAATTTATTCACAAACCTTAACAATTTTGGAACATTTAAGAAATAGAAACGACAGATAGAAAAATATGTTCGAAGTAAAAAATACTGCAATGGCCTTGCGAATAATAAATGACAACTTCTGTTACTGTGTCTTTTGCCGTATAAGTGCAATTTTGTTCAACATTTACGACCAGGCTACGATATCCGTAGGCTTCTGTTCTTGGCTGAATTTTAAATTTTGGCAGAAACTTTCTCAATAACATTCTATGGAGCGACAAAAGTTGAAAAGTCGTTTCCATAATAATGGAATAATATACAAATAAACCAAACAATATTGGTCTCAGGACGATCCTATGTGGACCGTACAAATAAATACTTAAACAATTTTTGGGATCAATGTTTGGTGCTGGATAATCAACCAAACTTTGGTAGGACTTTTTTATGCCATGATACGTTAACAAATCGTTAACAAACACCGTTATCCGGAGTTTCTGCAAAACAATCTTCCAGAAATGATGTATGATTTTCCAAACTCATTAAATAGAACGATGTGGTTTTAACAAGATGTGCACCCCACCCGTGCGACCACAGCAACAAACCTCTCAGCAACAAACTTTTACCCTTGTTTTTCCATCTACTTTACAAGCCGATATCTTCGTTGACTTTAGATAGCGGAATATTAAATAGTAGAAAGCCTAATCTATTCCAGATTATGAGAAATTAGTGTTGACTTTTCATTCAATTCACGATAATCCCAAATAAAACCCACTTTAAGCTCGACTTAAACGTATGTACTTAAATAAAGTACATAATATGACAATAAATATTAATATTTCTTAGTTTCTGCAATTAAATATTTGTTGAAATTTGCCCATTAATATAATGCAATCAGTTCAAACATGTCAAGATGAAGTTTGTAGTATGTTAATAAATATATAATAAGCTACGTCCTGGTAATCAATCACGAAACGTCATCGAGGATGACTTTAGTTTTCCCCACACAAATTTTACATTAGTTCTAAATCTTAAAACAGCGTTGTTTTAGTGCTTGTGTTTAAACTATTACTGAAATAACTTTTTTGTGTTATTCTAAAGAATAAGTAAATTGGCCACAAAGGAGAGAAGGAATACCAAGAATTTTGGATTCAATTAAAATTTTGGTATTTGTGACCCAATTTCAAAGGTAATTTTCATTTGGATTCCTTCTCATACAATAACCAGGTATACAATAATAATGGAGTTTGATGTTACAGAAACACTGACCATAATTATTGCACACTTTCATCTTTGATCGTGCTTTTTAGGTGGCAGTACGTTGTTTATTTGTTACGCCAGTAATAAGTTCTAAGTTTTATAAACATATATTCACGAAAATTATCAAGAGGTCGGTAAAATTATGAACAGCTACTGTTGATTGGAATTTGGTGAAGACTTTTTTTCAAAGTATTCCATTCTGATAATACTAAATCAGGCGTTCCTGATTACATTACATTACATAGACTACAATCGGGTAGGCGGACCAACCAACGCGACCCTAAGGATGTATTGTACCCCGATAGATATCGTTATCAAATTTCAGCGTGCAGTCCAATGCTCTTAACGAACATTAATACCTTGCTCGGTGGAAGGTTATTTAAAGCTTTAGGGAGATAAACTGCGATCCAAAAATCGAGAATCTGATACGATTAACGGCAGGACAGTGGCATAAAACATGCTCAACCGTATTCCCCCACACATAGTTGGCATTCAACATCGTTGTCACACCCAACAAGTTGAGATGTGCTTTTAATCGGCAGTGCCCAGTAAAGACACCCATTAGAACTTTTATGCTGCTACGGGTAAGTCTTAAGATATTTCCGGGTATGACAGTGGCGATGTTAATAAACACCTTAGCATGTCTCATTCCAGGAGAACTGGTCCACAGTATGTGAAGTCTCTCTTCAACCCACAGTCCAATCCTATATTTGCCTATCCTAAATGATAACTGCTGATTCCGGCCCCACAAACGCTTTAGCGCTGCCCTTTCGTGCTAGCTCATCTGCCGCTTCATTGTCAGCAACCCCAGAGTGACCCGGGAACCAGATCAGAGAAGCTCTGTTATCACAACTCAGTGTGTCTAATGTTCTCTTACAATCATTAACCAGAGCCAACACCGTTTTCACGGATTGCAGCGCCTGGAGAGCGGCTTGACTGTCTCAGAAAAGTCGTACTGTCATGTTCTTCACCCCTCTCTCAATAAGGTTTTTAGCACCCATGTCAATAGCAAATACTTCCGCCTGGAATACGGCACAGTACGTACCCAGGTTGTAAGCTTGCACTCCTGCTCCGACCCTTTCCGACGTTTTTAATCCATCTGTGCACATGCAAATATCTGCCTGAAGCAGAGAATTTCCATTTTCGATCCAGGACTGCCGTTTAGGCAGTACAATCTGGTATCGAGCCGATAGTGATTCTGCCAAATCTGACGGCATTAATAGCACAGTATCAGTGCGTATAATGTCTTCCGCAGCCCATTGGTAGGACATGTCGGAACAGTTTTCAGCATATTGCTTAAATCTGTAAATGCTTGTTGTAGCCACTTTCTCTATATGCAAATGCAGAGGAGATAGGACAAGCAGAACCTCCATAGCTAGAGTTGACGTTGTGCTTATCGCACCAGAGATTACCAATCCAACTTTACAGATAACTGAAGTCTGTCGGACTTTCCTATACCAGACTGCTGCTCCGTATTTGATCATAGGTATAACCAAGGCGTTCCTGATACATTAACCTCTAGAAGTAGACGTCCCAGAATCCAAGTACTTCAAATTATTCTTTGATAACACTCTAATGGAAATAATAAATGAAAAGAAAATCTATGGATAAATATAATTATTTCGGAAATGTAGTGTTTTCTTGCAATTTGTGTTACGATTAGTAGAAAAATGTTACCTTAAAAGAAAAACTTCTTTTTCTGTGGGATCGCTACAGAAAAATGCGACTGGTGTGTGAATCAATGAAAACAAAGTTCGGCGACTTATTTCATCCATTTCAATATGTTTGTATTGCCGAACGTCTGCTCTTATGGAAAAAAATGACTTTCAAATAATACAATCCATGCAAATTTAAAAGGTTTGGATTGGAACAATTTTAGGCTTACTATTACTACCAAAATTTTATTATGTATACTGATAAAAACTTGATCCTGATGATGAGGATATCCACAGCAAAGCATCCTCATTAAGAACAATTCAATACAGTAAAGTATTGAAACTAACAAAGAAAAATAACAATAACAGAACAAAATAATAAAAATTACAAAAACTAAGAAATTTTTATATAATTAAACGACATTGAAGTAGTTCGCTACTAAACATTACGCAATTAAATGCCTTTAAATGAGCGCAGCGAGAAGCCAAACAAAGAAACATGGCTTGAAGTTTTGGTTGTAAGTAGTAAGAACCCGTATGATAAGCGAGTGTTTATGAACGGTCGTATTAGATGAACATAACGGGAATGTAATATTATTCCGAGTGAATCGCTGTGGTATATTAAAGTTTAATTCAGGCAAAAGGTCAGGAGCGTCTAGCATGCTACAACTCGACGCTGCCGCAAAGCCAAAAAGTTAAAAACCACACAGCGTCTATCGTAATCATAATAGGAAAGATGATATTTATATGCCAAATAACGTACAAAGCGTCGCTGAATTGCTTCGATGCGATCACGATAGACAGCGCACATAGAATTCCACACTATGAAACCATAGGATAACACACTATTAACAAAAGCCATATAAAGGGATTTAATGCTGGTAAAATTGGTAAAGTTTCTACTTATTCTGATAACTAATCCCAGGTTCTGCAGTGCCTTTTTTACCATGAATTCGATATTGAGGTGATATCTCAATTTGGCATCAAGTATAATGCCAAGATCCTTAACTCTGTCAGTAGAGATAATAGCTTTACTATTAAAGTTAATAGGATAAGGTTTTTATGTATACTTTATTTTTTGGCATTTGTCATAGTTAAGATAAAGTTTGTTAACGTGACAGTAGTCGTGCAGATGGTCAAGGTCCTCCTGATGCCTTAAGCAGTGAAGACTTGAGCCGATTCTTGTAAATATTTTATTATCATCCGCATAGAGCAGGAATTTTAAGAATTTAAAACAAGAAGAAATGTCATTTAAGTAAATTAAAAATAATGTGGGCCCAAGATGACTTCCTTGAGACAATCCAGATGAGATAGGTTTGTAAACGGATAGACTGTCTGATTCTGTCTGATAGCTATGATATTATCCAGCGAACAATGCCATCTGGAATGTTAAAGGGGCACAGCTTTTGTATAAGACTGCTATGGTCAATCTTGTCGAAGGCCTTAGAAAAGGCCTTAAGGCCTTAATCGGTATAAATTGCGGTATTATGAGTCCTAAGTTAGACTCAAACGATCGCCCAGACAAGAAATCATGTTGTTTAGTAATGAGAAAGTGAGCACCTTGGGAATAGCCGAGAGAATGAAAATTGGTCGGTAATTTGATACCAACTATCTATTTATGGATTTAACAATTGGATCAACAAAAGCCTTTTTCCACACGTTTGGAACACCTTCAAGTAAGGACTTTGAAAAAATAAGAAATAGTGGTGTCGACAGTTCTGTAGCAAATTCTTTTAAAAAAGAAGATGGAATGCCGTTTGAACCAGGACCAGAGGACTAGTCAAGATGAGCTAAACATTAAAAACCGCGTCAGTAGAAAACTAAAGTGAGACACCCGAGCCACCGAAAATCTACGTGAAATACTCAAACGCACAAGAAATATCAAGATCTGAGTTCACAATTGGCCTATTAGTAGAAAACATTGTGGCTGGCATGCCAGACGCAGAACCCTGGGTAGAATGCGCTTAGGAAACTCTCTATTGACTACATAATTAACGCGGTCATAAAAACCGCAACCATACTCTCTACGCCCATGTCAGCAAAAACAGTCTGCCAATCAGTATCATTTAAAAAAGTCTTAATACCATCAGAATTCGCCTTCTTGAAAAGAAAGCGAATATTGGGACCACCCATCAAACAGATTGACATGCCTGATACAAAGAATTCAAGAGGTGGATGGTGGCGATCTGGATCCACAAATGGATTATTGCAGAGATGCACGCTCTCAACTCGACCGTTAGCGGATAGAACAAAATCTAGAATTCTAACATTAATATTCGATACATTATTAAATTGACTGAAGTCACAATACGAATAAATCTTAACCCTCTCCCGGTAAGGCACTTAAAACTTACGAAACTGGTAAGATGGGTCACCCGTGACCCAAGTGATGTATCACTTGTTTTAAAACATAACTCATGAGTTGTTTTAAAGCTAAGAGTCATTTGTTGGTTATATATATGTCTTACATTTTTATTTTTTAGTTTAATAAATGCTTACACAATACAACTTAATAACATCTTTCTTATTTTTATTATAAAAGGATATTCCTTGCTTATAGTATTAATAATAAACTTCATTTATGGTAACAAACATTTTAAAGTTATTGCACAAAGAAAAAAGAAAACACTTTATAAACATTTAAAAATTATGTTTGCTGCAAAGAAAGAAAGCATATTTTAGTAGAAAGAAAATAAAAAAAAATAAATGTCAAACTCGTGCACTGACAAATAGTCAAAGTAAACTAGGCAACTGTTCAGGTTTCTTCTTCATTTACATTTTGTACACACAACGGGCAAATGCTATACCTATGTTCAGCGCATAGGCTCGGGTCGCACCCACTGCACTTAGATGTTCCTTTTCGATCTTTCTTGGTTCCCGTACAAAATTCGCAACGGCTGCGATAAGTAGTCGACGATGTTGGCTTAGCGATGATAGGCTCTATTTTCAAAATTTTTCTTATTACCGCATTCAGTTCTCTAGGAAGACGACCTTGTTGGTTGCGTAATTTCAACTGCGGTTCTAACTGCATTGCTAATTTTTTCAAAAATTCTGAACGTATGAATTTATGCTTTTTTTCGATATGATTAAATTTGAAAATTACGAATGCGTTTACCGCAGCTGCATCCAGAATTCCGTACAAATATCGCATTGGCCATCTGTTTGTTTTTCTGGCTGTTGTACATTTATGACATAACATATCAAATACATCGACTCCACCTTTCGTATGGTTGTAGAAGTTTATTATTTCTGGCACCTTTGTATTCTCGTCAACTTCACCAGTTCGATGCATTGTAGATAATAACACATTGCAGTTCTTTCTTTTTGAAAATGACAACAAAGTTTCATCAGGGGAATAAAGAAAACGTGCGGTCATTACTGGAAGATTCTTTACATCTAACATATGTGGGGGGACTTCACGTTTATTTTTCCTCAAAGTGCCTACCAAAGTTAGTTTCCTGTCAAGCAGAGCCCTGGCTAGTTCCAATGAAGTGAACCAGTTGTCTGTCGTCACATTCCTATTTGTCCCCACAATGGGTTCTATAAGGCTCAGAACATACTGGGTTGGCAAAAGAAAATCACTTCGTTTTCTTGTCTCTTTTCCTACGTAAGGAATTCCTCCGCAGAAATAAAATGTTTTTGCATCACAGAGTGATATAATTTTTAGGCCATACTTGTCTGGTTTTGACGGGAGGTACATTTTGAATGGAGCTCTTCCTCGAAACGACAACAAAGTTTCGTCCACAGTGACATATTCGGACGGGGTGTAATTTTCTTTGCAATTACTTATGAACAAATCCCATACTTCTCGAAATGCTGCAAACTTGTCGCTTGCACGCCGTTCTTCCCTTGTAGTTTTAGAATCAAACCGCAAACAATACAATAAAAACTTGAAGCGACTAAAAGTCATAACCGCGCGAAATAAAGGAGGACCATCTTCAACGGAAAACAATTCCTCCATTGACGAACTATAGAATCCTGCTTTCAACAGAACTCCTATAACAGCGCAAATTTCAATCTCATTTGTGGGCCCAATGAACCACTGTTGGGAAGTGTATTTGGTTGATTTAGTTATTATTTCTTCGTTAGTATAAGTCGTGATTTTTTTTATAATGTCATCAGTAAAAAATAATGAAAAACATTCAAGTTCTGTCTTTACATTTTTTGCGCCTCCTTTTGGCCCAGGTAAGCGTAGGACTAAATTTCGCTTAGAGGTTCTCGAATATTTATAGCTCAGAGGCTTGTTAGTCCACATCGTTTCCAGATCTTTTCCTAGAAAATATTCGGAATCAAAATCTTTGTCTTGTTCATTATCATTGTCGGAAGGTTCAAACATGTCTTCCACGTTGTTATCATTTTCTAAAATTTCATCTTCCGTTTCACTACATGAATCATTAAACTCATCTAAATTTTCTGAATCATCTTCGTCTATTTTTCGGCGAAACTCATCAAAAAAATTTTCATCTACATCCATCGGTTCCATTCTGCGTATAAATAAGCAGAAACAAAAACTGGACTAAGAAAAAAAATTAATTAAAAAAACTTACTCATAAGGTATGATGGGTCGCCCGTGACCCGGTTTCGTAATGTTCTGTGTTGAAGTTGGACCAATAACTAGTTTATCAGAGTTACCCGACAGTAAGATCGTAAGCGCATTGAAGACAGATGGGGGAAAGGGTATAGGTAGTGTTTCTTATCTTTACATTAAAATTTGTGCACTTTTAGAGCGTTATTAAATACGTTCTGGTCACAGGTGACCCACCTTACCGGTTGTGGGTTAAAAAATCAACGTCGAAATTTCCTGTGGGAATTAGCACTACATCATCTTCAGACGTAGACCAAGAGATGGTTGACAGGTTGCATTAGTTAACTACTGAAACCCTATCTGAATCAACACCATGTATTATTCGTTAGAATGAGTCCAATAATCCATAAACTTGGCAAGAGGCGAATGCGTGGTTGCTTCTATTGATAACATGTTGGATATGAAATGATGCGAGAAATAAAACGTTTATTTGCTCACAACAGTAAATAAAGCAATAGTAAAGACTACTGTTATGATAAATTACAAATCAATGGAATAAATACAAAAACTCGAGTGTGTATTAAAATGTAATATGAAATTGGTTTCCGTTGACAAAATCGATATGCAGATAATGTATTAAATGTCCTTTCATTTATTAAATCTCGCCTTTAACAATTTCTACAGTTTATATAAAGGCAGAATAGAAGAAAAGTGCTCTTTTTCCAAGTATCAACTGGAAGTTGTAAAACAGGTGACTAAAACAGATCACATACAACATTTACTTCGTGGAACAGTTCTGTTCCACTAACTGCTGCTTATATATCACGGACTCAAAGATAAACGTTAACTTGCTTGCTCACATCTTCAAAAACTTAAACCTTGAAATTTATCATTAATTTAATAACGCAAACTGCGATGGAGTTAACTTTATTACCATGTTAAAGACAGAGACGTGATTTTAAACAAGTGTTCTATACATTAGGCAAGTTTCCAAATTATTACTAAAGGGTATAGTTATCGTTTCAGGATGAATCTTAAGAGTATTAATGAATTTAAATACTCTGTTGAACTTTAATATTGGCGAATGGTGATGAAACGAGTAGGTAAAAAATTTCGTATACAATTTTTATAATGTTAACTAAAAAGTAAGTAATTTTACGAAATTATGTGGACAATAAAGCAATATAAATCGTTTCACATTTGAAGTTCTGAAACATTGTAAAAGTTTAGAAAATAGGTGATTTTCGATTTAAAGTGGAAATTTTCTTTTCTTGTTTTAGGGATGTAAGTTGTAAGTTAGGATTAGGGCAGGAAATTGGGTCTGAACGCTGGGATCCCAAAAAATCGTGTAGTATGTTCTCGGTTTAGATACCTCTACCACAAAACCTCTACAATTTGGCAATTGAGATTCTAGCGAGAAAGGATTAATAGTGAATGTGTAAAGTGGTTTTCATGCCTTTTGTTCTTGGTGGTTGTGATTATTCTTGAATCAATTAATTTTATATGTCTGAAATAAATTTAATTTAAAGCTCTGTTTTGTAAATTTTACACAAAGTTCAAACATACTTCTGGACCAAGGACTATACTTTAAAATCTGTAAAATTGTTATGGTTAGTAGAGATAAAGATATCTTACTTTTACCTTCTCAATGTGTTTTTTCTATTTCTGCACATGCGCTACACCGAGCTCCTAATAATATTCGTAGCTATATGATTTATATTTACCATGAAATGGGGAGATTGCGATTTTCGTGACTCTCTTAGGCCCACTTTTACCACCACTTGATAAATTTAACCGATAGATAAATTGGCGCTCTTAGGCTCGTTACTACCATCTTCTGGTTAAGCTATCTAAGGGATTATTACTATGGATACGGCTATTTCACGCGCTCTGATTGGCTAGTAGATGGGTTTATCTATAAGATAAATTTAACTAAATGATGGTAGTAATGGACCTTAGCCAATGAGAGCACTTAAAACCGCTGTAACCATGGTAATTATCTATCGGATAAATTTATCAAGAGGTGGTAAAAGTGGGCCTAAAACTTACAAACATGCATATCTTTGTAATAATAAATTGTAAACATTTTTTACTTGAGCTAAGTATCATGAAATAAATGACTATTCTACAATACATAGACATAGCTCCAACTTATTCGTGTGAAATAGACAAGAAAAACATTAGGTTTCCTGGATCTGCCAACAAAGCGAATCTGTTGGCACAGATTCCGAACCGAATTCAAACCGGATTGCTAAATTGTAGTATACAGAAAAATGTGTAATAATTAGTATGGAGTAATAATAAGAATTAGAATACCTAATTATTATTAATAATAAGTATTAGTAGTTTTATGTAGTTACTAAGACATAGATAGGATACGAAATAGATACGAAAGTACGTAATTTCTATACAATACTATATTTATTAGGAAGACTTAGAGAAGCAAAAGAATACCCAGTTAAATTGTGGACTTTAACAACTATATCTTTATTAGCACCAACATTCAAGCTTGTATAACTCGCGTTGCGTTACCAATTTTGCGTTTTAAATTGTTTCAATCAAACCCGAAACGGAACTTAACCATTATAAGTTCCTATAGTTTTAACGATATTTCTACAGGAGTAGAGAGATAATGTTTACACAATCTCGTCCCAATTCGCGAAATTGTTAAAAAAAAACTAGTAACGAGTAAAGAGTTATATCAGAGAAGAGAAAGGCTAATATCAATTGGAGTTTTGTGCAAAAATAAAAAGGACTTACCAAAGATTCTTTTGGGTATAAAATCACGTGCAGCATATAAACAATAACGCAAAATTGCAATCTATTATCACCAGCACAGTTATTTTTTTATTATTTTTTGATTAATTTTAATTGCACGTGTTATAATACCATCGTTCATAATATTGAACGATGGTATTGATACCGCTACTTGAGATACCAAAAAAGACCTTATTGGATATGTCGTGGAAGTGATAATAAACCTTCTAAACGATGGGACAAATGCAATCGATTTGTTTGCGCTCAACACGGCAAGTCTATTACCGTAAAACAGACGCTATTGCGCGAAAGATATGACTGGGAAACCATCTCAAGATATACACACACATAATAAATATAGTTACAAATAATTCCCAACAACCTCTATTCCAACTTCAAAACAAATAAACTTATCCTAACAAATCCTATTTAATTTGAAATAGAATTGAGATATTGTACGAAGTACAATAAGACAAACAAGTCAGCAAAAGCAATTATATTTAATTTTTATATATTTTTTTATATTTAATCAATTATATTATATTGTCTGACTTTAACTCCTGATGGCTATTATTTGTATGTAAATGAAATTTAACAAAAAGTTTTTAATAACTAAATTTTGTACTCTAACTTTATAAACACCGTTTTGATTCAACATGTCTATCCTATGTTTAGCGTTAATTATCCAAAACTCCAAACATAGGTGTGCTGATGAGTACAAGTTCTCCTTTCCTAATATCTTCTTAATAATCCTACGCTGTAATATCTCCAATGGCTTTAAGTGAGTATCGCATAGGCGACCCCATGCCAAAATTCCATAGGGCAGCCTCGACTCTACCAAATAATGATACAATATATTTAAATGATAAGCATTCAGTATGGAGTTTTAATATTTGAATTTATACAGTACAGTTCTCAATATTCTTGATATACTCTCAACGTGCCTGTCCCACCTCAAGTGACTATCAATTACCACACCGAGATAAATAAAACTATGTGTGGTTTTGATGCATAGAGTATTTGTTGTTAAGTTAACAGAGAATTCATTGTAGGCTGGCAGCTGATTACCATAGGTCGAGAATGGCATGAAAAATATTTTGTCCACATTTACTGCTGTTTTGATTAAGTTTTATTTTGGATCTTTCACCGCCGGATTCCAGATTTATGTATAACAATGTTGATTTATGGTCTATTATATGCATATCACAGTAGCCCTAGTGTACGTATTGTCGAGTTTTCCTGAAGTTTTAATAAATATATGGTCGATACAACTGCTGCTTGTATTTTGCATACGAGTACACCTATTAATTACCAATACAAAATTACACTCGTTGAGAAGGTTCAGTTATTCAGAAGAGATTGTAGTTTCCCGTAAGTATTCGGTCAATCCATTGACAAAGTCTTCAGATGAAGTGGAGGGTGGCCTATATATCACCGTCAAAGTGTATTGCCCACCATTACAATCCCTAACATTTATCTCAATTACTTTACAGGCATCAATATTTGTTATTTTCCAGGTGTAATTTAGGGAATTCTTAATACAGGGTGGTCCATTTAAAGTGAGACAAGCGAATATCTCGAAAACGGTTCATTTTTATGTAAAATGAACCAACTGATAAACATATACATAAAAATGAACCAAATCATAAACACCGCCCAGCATAATCCCGATCTAAAGCTTCACTTGCAATATGTGACAAATGTGCTGGACACCCATCATTTTACAGCCACATATTTCTTTCTTCCCTGCTCAAATCTACAAATAACGTTGGTAAGACGTCATCAAAAAAATTTCGGTACTTCTCCCCATTCGCACATCATCAATAAAGTATGGACCGATCAATTTATCAATTTATCACATTAGCCACACCAAACATTAACCGATCAAGCTCGTTGATGTTCTACTTGTCCTTTGTTTGTAAAAGTAGACTCATTCGAGAATAGCACGTTACCAAAGAAATTAACGTCCAACCGCATTCGTTCTTGTGCCCATTGACAAAATATTAATTGATTTTCAAAATCACCTCCATAAAGCTGTTGATGCAATGAAAGTGGTATGGGTGATACTTGTTGCGCTTTAATATTCTTAAAATGCTGGTCTTCGATATTTCGGCGTCAATTGCAAGTCGTCGAGTGCTAACTTGAGGATTTACCTCAACGCTAGCTAATACCGCAATTTCCTTTTCTTCCGTAGTTACAGTTGCTCGCCGAGGTCTCTTTCTTGATTCCACATTTCCAGTGTTAGTGAAATCATTCATAAGGAAATCAATCTTTTACCATCTATAAAAGGTACTTCTCGAAGGCGTATTTCCATCAGGAAACATTCTCGATTCAAAGGTATACTATCAGCAACTCTTCTGCCACTTTCTCCATAACTAAAAATCATTTCTACTTGTTCTGTCACACTTAGAGTATCCATGATTTAATGACTTAGTTTAAACACTTTGCCTTAATGTAAAACGATGGAATTAATTCAGAATTTGTTGCTAAGCAGTTTTTGTGCAAATTTAGTTTTACCTGTTACATTTTAAAACAATTCAACCAATTAAGTCTGAAAGCGATATTCTGAAAATGCCGACATAAGCAGTTCCACGAACTCTTGTTTTTTATGCGTTATTCTATTATCAAATTGACAAAGGCGGGGAAATGTCGGAACCTTTTAGACCTCTTTCCAAAGGTGTTTCCAACGAGTCAGGTCACCCGATGTACTTCTTCTGGATTTTTTTGGTTGAACATTTTTAATTAATATTCTAAGAATTAAGAACTAGAGACAATGTATAGAAGCGAGTAGGAAAATGTTTAAAAACTCATAAATAAGTTCTTGCTAGATTATAAACGTTAGTTAATTGTTTCTGAAGAAATTTCAATTTTTTTCAAAAGATGTTTGCCGTTGTACTGGCAAAACCACACAGTAACATTTTTTTATTTTTTTTTTAATTACTTTACTTTTATGTTGGTCGTAAATTGGTCGTGACCTTCATATAACTTTGAAAATTAGGTCAAGGTCAAAAATGTTATCGTCATATGGTTTCCCCCTTCGCACAGAACAACTTTCATTTGGTTCATTTTTATGTAAAATGAACCGTCGTTCGAGATAATCGCTTGTCTTACGTTAAATGGACCACCTGTATATGTATATCTCCTACGATTTTTTTACTTCTCAATATCCTTCTTGATGTCTGTTAGATCGCTTAGTTTAATTCGCATAGCTGCTAATATATTTTTATATCTTGTAGACTTTGCATAAAATTACAGTGTTTATTGCCTCCTGATACACCCTAATACCCAAGCCATATACACCCTAAGAATTTGTGTTTGATATCCGAGAATCTGCTGGAACATTCAATGAATCTCGTTGAAGTGCTTTGCCTAAATTTGAATTGCCAAATCGCACTGTCGTGTGTAAATCCATTGAGCTTCAGATCAGGACCGGTAAAGTCACGTCACGTTCAGGTCACTGCTGAGTGTAAATGGACCTTTAATCAAAACTATTTTTTTCTTATTGGGGGCTAGACTTCCAGTCGGCAGATTCGCAGGGTCATTTACTAACCATACTAACCATACGTAGTTAGTAACTAAATAAAATGATAATAATAATACTTTCTGGCATTTCCACCTTCGCATTCATTGTGGATCATACTTTCGATTGAGACATTGATGACTAAAATTGGTCAATAATTAAAGGAGATAATTGATGTGTTTGCTTAATTCGTGTTTGGTGTTTTAATCAAAATCCTAAAATATTATTGTAATTGGGGCTAGACTTTCGGGCGTCCATACGAGCATAAACAAAGAGCGACGCGGTGTCATTCCGAGGACTCTACCAGGTAAACAGGAGAGAATTGAGATCGGACATTTTGTGATTTTGGTAGAAGAAACTATGACGAATCTAATTACGTAAAGATGTTGATAATCGAGTACATCGTTTAGGAGTTATGACCACTTAAAAAAAGTCATGTTTATTTTGGCGTTTTAGCGGAATTCCAAACAGATTTTGAATCGGGCATTTCCACTTTCGTATTCGCCAAAGATTAAGTTCTCGAATTAAACATTTTTATCGGAATTTATTGAGTAATTCTCTTGTTATAATCAAAATACTATACATGTAAAATATGATCCAATTGATAGGCTAACTTAGCATAGGTGATTTGTTAGGTTTTTACCAATTTCTAATTGATTGTTTAAGATTTAAGTGTAAAAAATTCAAGGTATGAAACAATTTGAAATTAAAACCAGAGAACTTTTATTAGTTTATATATTCTTTAATATAATGTTTAAATGATACCACTGCTAACAATAAATTATAAACATTAACAATAAAATTAAATGGAAGCAATAGTATATTACAGTATGATTGATGAGGAAACTATGATTTTTCATTAACGCGTATGTTGGATTTCAACACGAGCCGAAAGAGACTGTGGAAAGACATACAAGTTAGTGGAAAATATAAGTTTCCCAGGTGTGCTGTATAGCGTTTTGCTCAATCCTACTATTTAGAGAAAACCCGTCTTAAAATTCGATAATTCCTGAGTAATTTCATGCCGACATGTCGGCGACGACAGCAGTTTTTGACATTGTCATTGATTGTCGCGTTTAAAGGTTTTTGAACAGATTGCATTTTAAGAAATAAAATTTTCTATGTAAAAATTTCCTATTTGGTTGGTATAGATATCTTATATAGAGGGTTCCGAAAGGATTCACCATAGAAGAATAGCAATTAATTCTGTTTTCTTTTCAAATTTTTGTGACATACTATAGTTTTCGACGAATTATTTGAAGCAAAAATCAAACTTACTATAAATGTTATTAGAAACTTTATTGAAAATATTTTTTAACTTAAACAATTATGCAATTATTAACATTATAACTTATTAATTACTTTCAATTATACTTAAATAATCTTCATATTCGTTGTTATTATCACTATCACTTTCCATTATTTCTCTTGTAAAACTCTTTCCTTTTTTTTTCTTTTCCTTTTCTTCTTTAGGCAATAGGGAATAATAATAATTATGATACATTTTTGGTATGGCGTTCGTTTTACATAATTCTAGTAGCCCTTTCAACTTTTTACAATCAATAGCAAGTGAAGATGAATACAATAAAGGAAGATTTTTTCGATAGTCCATATTGCTAGTTTTAATATTCCTACGCTTACATACTTTTAACGGTATACTCTTAAATTCTTCATTATATCCATACTTAAATTTTATTTCGTTAGGGCACGTTGGTAAAAAATGAAGCTCTTTTATTTGATTTATTTTTTTCCTTCTATGTCTTTTTTCCAATTCTCCAACTTTACTTTTTCTTTAAAACTAAAAAAATCATTCTGGGACATTTTCTTTACAATATACGTCCGTCCACTAACTTTTGCCATACGAATTAACATAACCTACTGGTCTGGAGTATAAATAGCAGGTTGATGTTTTTTTGCGTGCTCAATAACAGAGTGCATGCTATCTCCTTCGTTCTGCGTATGTCCTACTTCAAGAAAACGATGGATTATTTCCAGATTGAGAGACATAGAGGCATAAGAAAACATTGAAAAAATAAAACGATTTCGGTTTTGACCGGAGGTTCCAGTTATCGGAATACAGAATAACTTTCGTCACTCCTTTATCTTTTTGCGTTTTTAAGAAATGTGGAATCGCACTACTTATTTCGTTGGGTCCCCTCTTCGCAATTATTTCATTCCAAACGTAGCAGTATCCTTCATTATTTCCCATGTCATAAATCGTAAAATTGTACGTAGCTAGTTTACTTTTGTAATAAAATTGGCTCACTGCAGATTGAGGTGTCACTAAAACTTTTTGTAAGTCAAAACAAGAGGCACATACGGATTTATCATTTTTTGCTGCTTCTTTATCCAAATCTTTTAAGGATCTAGCGGCTTCCTTATCAGCTTTGTGTTTCTCATATTTTTCTTGCATTTTTGATTTATCTTCTGGAGTCGCTGCTGCATAGACTGCACAAATGTTGCATTGATCCTTTTTAGGTTTAAAAAATCCAATATTATATTGTGTATTAAAGATATCTCTGTATTGTCTAAGAGTAGCAGTCTGCGTAACATTATTCCGTTGTATATATTCCAAGTACAGTCTATGCATTGTTGATATGTTAAGCCCTTCCTCCAAGTACATTTTTGTAGAAGTTTTTCTGGTGTAATGAGAAGGAATTACGGGAAAAAGTTCAATATGTTGTTTAATACTGTTGATTATATCATTGTTAATTTTATTCACTCTTGTAGTATGCTTTGCTCGTTTATCTTCTTCTACAAATCCTGTTTTTAAAATTTTATCTAAAGCTGTTGTAACCCATTGTTCTGATATTCCAAAAGTATTAAGGAACATAGTTTTGCAAACTAGTATTTCATTATTTTTAAGAATAATATTGTATTTTCGAGAAAAATTCCACCTTGATTCCCCTTTTTTTTAAATCTGTTTTTTGTCTATGGCTTTAACACACCTGGCTATATAATCCCGCTGTCTCGTATGGTCACCTATTTTCCAAAATTCTTCAAACACTTCTTTTTTGCTTCGTTCACTTATTTTTTCGCGACATTTATTCCTGCAACCCTCTTTACATGTATTCTTCATTTCCTTTGCTGGAATAACGTTACCTTTACGATTTTTGTGCTTTAGCCCCAAGTTCCGTTCTCTTTTAGCTTGTACATCGATCCATTGCATTCTGTTTTTCGCACGCTTTCTGGCTATTTTTTCTTTATAACTTGCTTTACGCTTCTACAACGTTGTTTCTCCTCCCTTACAGATTCGACTTTACTCGACAAATTAGACGAATCAGAGTCTGATGGGTCTTTAGGGACATAATTACTGTCAAGATCCGAATTATCTGATAGTTTCTCCGTAACATGAACAGAGATGTCGAAACCTATCTCAGACAATGGACCTAACCAAGGCACCTTAACGTAAAAGCAAAAAGAAATAATACATACCTGAAAATTTACTTGTTGATTCCACAGGTACAAACCGGTCACTTAACTCCTCTAACATTTTGTATGTCGTATAAACCTATGTGGCTATTTATTATGAGTAAATGTTTTAACTTTAATTCAGATGAGTTTTGCGTTTTAAAATGACGTAAAACAAATAAATAAATTTTGTTCGGCGAAAACCATAGTAACTCAACTTAATATAGTTTTCGCTGGGCTGGACCTGGACCATAGGAGTTGCTATATTAATAAAATATGTAGTTATAATTTGTTTTTTATTTAAATCAATTGTCATTGCCAAATTTTTATAAAAAAACGGTCTGTACCACCCTAGATACCATGTTCTATGACCACGCTTTATAATATTTTCCACTAAATAATAAGTAAGGTTGTGTATATTCTAAACGAAGTTGTCACTGATTGTCACTTTAAAGACGAAGCCACTAATCTCTCGTCACTTGGCTAATATCTACGTTTTGAAATTAAAACTCGTGAGCAATATATTAAGATAACATAATTAAGTGCTATAATTAAAATTTGAATATTGTTTAAAAATCAGAATTACTGGAAGAATCTGAGTCTTCCGCTAGTTGGATGATGACAGGAGGTAAATCAGTTATTAATGAATTTCCCATTAATGTTGTCCAATCTTTTTTAATTAGTTCTTCACAGTGGCGAACACTATTTGCCCACATCTCCGGAGTGTAATGACCAAGAGCTTTTTGCCAAGTCTCCTTGACACGACAGATCTTTTTCTCCGAGCTGGACTGAACATGTTTATTGTAATAAGTTTTTAAGAACGCCCAACATAGTTCAATGGGATTATATTGGCAATTGTATGGAGGAAGGCGAAGAACAGTATGGCCATGGTCTCTTATTAATTTGTCAATTTCAAAGGATTTTTCAATTTGAGGCTTGTAATAACGGATTATTTCCCATAACGATTTTTTATTTAAGGTTGGTTCAAACTGTATATTATGTTCAGTTAACCATTTTTTCATATCATTTTTTTTTGTGCAGAATCTTGGAGCTTTCTCGATTTGTTTTGAGTGATATGGAGCATTATCCACTACTAACGCACACTTCGCACCCAAATTATTTAATGCTGGAAGTAATTGATTTTTCACCCATTCCATAAAAATAATTGACGTCATATTTTTATGATAATCTCTGTGCTCTGTGTTGTCACTGAGCAAGAGATCGCAATTTGGCAAAAACCCTGACGAAGTGCCTGCGTGCAAGATTGTAAATCTTTTTCCTTCGCCTTCTGCTCTTTGCGGAATACCGAATCTTTCATTTTCATTTACCCATTGATAAACTTGGGTGCCATTTTCGTAAATCCAAGTTTCGTCAAGAAAAACAAAAGTATACTCTCCGGATTCTAGCTATTGCAAGTATGTCTTTAAAAATGTAATTCTTTTTGAAACTATATGTGGTTGTTCAATTAACACTTTTCTATTGCTAATCTTTTTATATCTATATCCCATAGATTTTATAGTTTTATGTAATTTTGATCTACCATTAGTAAAATCACATTCATTTGTTGCAAAATTAAGTAAATCATTAAAATACTGTTTCTTTTCATGCAATTTTTGTATTTGTCTTCCTAACTCTTCTTTAATAAAATATAAATCATTATCCGTTTTGTAGTTCATTTTACAACGCCCTTGTGTTTTTTGTTTTTTTACAGTTTGATATTTTTTGTAGTTTTGAATAATTTTAAAAACCGTCGTGCTGTGAACCTAATACAGTTATGTTGAATATAAATTTAATTTTAAAACTCAAGTGCAATACACATACATCAAAAATACGTGAAGGTTTATCACATATATATTTTAAATTCGTATTTGGTGTGTCCGTCTGTACTTCTTCACAATACCTAATTATGGAGTTTTTTTCGCGTTTAGACAGTTGACATCCCGTTCCACCCTTTCTTAACATTTTTATGGTAGATTTAGCAACAAAAAAATTATATGAAAATTGTTTTTTAATCAATCTTAACAAATTTGATAGACAGTGGTGGCACACAATTAAAGTAAAAGTCACGACATGCTCTTTTACTTTCAATACCAACTTGACGACACTTTGACAATTGATTTAAATAAAAAACAGATTATACTTGGCTGCGCTTTTGTTACCAAGTTACTATAATTTTTTACCAAATAGAGCTTGAAGAAACATACTGGTACCGCATATTAACTCAAAATCACCATTTTTTAACTTACGACAGTTTTCGTTGGATAGATCGATATATCGCTGCTCCAGTAAAACACGGACGCAACCGCAATTTTTTAGAAAATGAGTTACTCGCGTAAATTAACGCAGAATATTGCTATTTATCCGCTAAAAATTGCTATTTATTCGCTAAAAATTGCTATTTATCCGCTAAAAAACGCCATTACCATTTATTGATGACAATTAGCCAATTAAACTGTTAGAAACACACAAATAAAAAACGATTACGATTTTTGCGTCTCCTGTAAAATTTACCGATTTGCAGTTACGTCCATATTCTCCTGGGGCAGCGATATGTATTTGCAACAAACATTTGTGTCAAATTGTTAAATGTCATCATTATGATAAAATTAAAAAATTGATTAAAATTAATACTTTATACAAGTGAAATACTTAAGTAACTTTCCACGTGTGCTGTCCACTGTTTTTTAGTTAACATCCGTTAGGTTTAAATAAAGAGTTGTTCCTTTAAAGATTTTATATTTAGCTAATAGTGGTTGAAAAAAATTTTCACTCACTCGTTTCTGTGAAAGTCAGCAGAGTGAATGCAAATAACAACTTTCAACACTCATATCTAATCGTAAGTTACAAACTCACTATTTCAAAGGTAGGATTGAATAAATAATTATAAATGTATTATCTCTCCAATCTTTAAATAAAACAACATTACCAACAAAATTAAGTATAAAATACATTTAATGATAATGTGACAAAAATAGTAACGTCGAAATGATTAGCGTGAAAAATAAACATTATTTCTCATTAATATCAAGGTTATATGCAGAAGTTTCGGTAACAACTGGTATTTATAAATGTAGACATTCTTTTGAACTTTCAGCAAAAAGGACGCTACTACTCCATAATATCGTAAATTCCATTTAAAGTATCCAACAACGACCCTGCGGGACGTTCCTATCGATTGGTCGCTAAATAAGTAAACAAGGGGTCGCGGAAAATGTAATTTTTCAACTTGCCCTCGATTCAGACCGCACTGAACGTTACGAACATTGAAAAACATGGTCGAACGGTTACTTTACACTTGGACACATCATGGTGATTAATTACCTTCATCAATGTTTCACGTAAAAAAATCACTTTTTATGTTTTCTTTTAAATTTAGTCAAAACGATCTGAAATTAATTACTTTCGTGTTTTTTTTTGGTTGAATTAACATAAAAATTACGAAAAAAATTTAAAAAAGAAAAAAATTTAGTGGGCTCGTCCGGGATTTGAACCCGGGACCTCTCGCACCCTAAGCGAAAATCATACCCCTAGACCAACGAGCCAGGTATTATTCGAGGATGAAGAATAATATTTTCTCTCTATGTCTAGTAGATAAAAACAGATAATTATCTAATTTATCAGTGCCAGATAAAGCGAGGCACCGCGGGGGCTTCGACGTCAAGTGAAGTGGGTCACGATGTAGGTCACATAGCAAGCGGACAGACGGAGCACACTTCCTGTGATAGAGCGAACTCGGTCATCCAAGTATAGACACCGACAATGCCTCGGCAACATGGAAAAAATGTTCGTCCACGAGGTCATTAACGCGGTCACAGGTAGACCTCGATTTAATCGATAAATAGACACAACCAAGAAATATTCAGTCTTTTTTTCGTTTAACCCTTCAGTGATCGGGTGTTCCCAAAATTACACGAATGAACGGGTGAGGCCTGTCAGACCCATATTTGCAATACATATAAAAGAAGAATTAAATAGTTTATTAACTGTTTTTCAATTTAGAGTAAATTATAGTTAGTTTATTTCACCATGGGTCAATAAAATAAAATATATAAATATTAAGGTTATCAATTTTATTAAATTTAACAACACATATCATTTTGAACAGTTTTATTTTAAACACTACTTACTGCGTTTCAAACAATAACAAGTATAAAAAAAGTTATAAGTATACAGTTAACAAACTACCGTAAGATGGGGTTACTTGGACACGTTTTTTGAAAATTTTTCAAGATTAAAAGTGAAGAAATAAAGTTAGGGCAACAGAAACTTGTTCATCATACCAACCTAACCTTCAGGATTATATAGCTATCATGAAACATTGAAAATACCTTATAAAAACAACAAAAAGTATATAAAAAAGTGATGAATTCTTGTACACTAAACTTCGTTTTAGGGACTCTTACTTATCTGTTACTTTGCATGTCAGATGGTTAAGTTCCCCTGAAAATGTAACTGAAGCATAAAGGAATGTATTTTTATGTAAAAGACACATTTTTTATTGAATTAAACATTAAAAAATGTGAAGTAAATTTTAACAAACCTGTATTTGTTTCTTCTTACAAGTGTTTCAAAAAAATCTTCTAAAGTTAACCTTAAATTAATATAAATCGAAATAAAAGAAACAAAAATTAACGTATTTACCAACAATAAACATATTAAAAACCAAAAACCACTGTTCTATAACACAATTCAAACGTAAATTAATAATAATCATTTTTCCTTCATAAATTTTTTAATCCTGAACGAAGGTAATCTTTGTCTTGATTGCTGTTATCAAAGATTTGTTCGTGATCCAAGTCTTCGCAGCCAGAGCAGTTGTAAAATAAATTTGTGCTTCCACGGTTACATGCACCACAATCCCAATATTTGTATTTCAGGCATTGTATCCAATCCATTTTGTTCCTGTCGTCTTTCCACTTTATGCGGCAGATACCGCACGTAGATGAGTCAATGTTTTTTACTGTGCGTGTCTTGCGAACTGGCCTTCCTTTTCGAAGATTTTGTGTTTGGGTGAGTGAGGAAGAAAGTTGATTTTCTTTCTCAGCTTTTGTAGAAATTACAGTAACGGACGTATCTGTACTTGTTGTAATCTTTTTGCCTCTCTTCCTTTTCTGCTTATCGCCACTCCCACGGTGCTCCTGCAACAGTTCTAGCAAACTTGCGTCTAAAACTCTTCCGTGTGTGTCGCTGCTTTCGCTCTTATTTAACCCGTCGGGAATCCTTTTCAAAACCTCATTTGGATTAGGAGGATGCAAGCCAGTTGCTCTAAAACCTGATTTCAGGTTTTGCTCTACCAAATCGTTGATTGCTGCCCAGAGTCTATTTAGCAATACAGGGAATTGTTCGTTTGGAATGCAACCAGAGTATCTGCTTTCTTTTCTCCATTGATCCAGTATTTTTCTCCACTTTTTCTTCATAGGTGCGAATACCGCAACATCTAATGGTTGCATTAGATGGGTGGCATTTGCTGGAAATGTCAAATAGATGTTATGTCTCCCACCAATATAACTCTATCTTCTGAGTCGCGAGTGTATTCAACATGCGGTAACAAGATTTCAAAAAACCATTTTTTGAAACGGCTCATGTCAAACCATCCACTTGGGCTGCTGACATATTTTGAACCACCATAAGAGGAAGTATATCCCCATTTGCGTTTCCACAAACCATAATGCTGATCGAAGCCCGAGAATGTTCTTGCACTCTTTTCACTCTTTTTGTGTTTCTTGGCACTATGACTTTTTTAGCACCAGGATCATCGTGGCATTCGTCTCATCATAATTATGTAGGTTTACACTTTTCATTGAAGAAAGGGCAAGGTTAGCGTTGTTAAAAAATGTTGTAATGTCGTCGCGGTTGACTGACGACCTGGACCGCTTGATGTTTGACACTATTCTGATGGACAGGTTGTTTCTAGCGAAAAAAGAATCGGTAAAATCTGGAACTGGGGTGTTGTTCTTGAAGACCTTGACCTGCCTCCCTTGTTTATATAGGTATTTTTTCACCACATCTCGAATGTCGGCCTTTGTCAAGGAAAACCAATTCGCAACAACAGCCAAAGTTTCATGAAACAACAGCTCCTCAGACTTGCTTAAAACAGTCGAATGTCTTACGGGTTTTGAATTCCTTCCAAGCATCTTCCGTACTAATGTTGTCCGAGGCACTTTGAACGTTTTTGTGGCCTTTGCCAAGTAGCCCCATTTTACGGTAATTTTTAAAAAAAGCTATATCAAAATGTTTAAAATAGCCTCGATACAAAACAATGGATTTAAAAAAAAAGTGATAATTTAGTTAATTTTTCTCTGTGCATTCGCGGCAACAAGCTGTAATATGATCCATGCACAACCAACACCTGCAAATTTTGCAAAAGTACCGGGTCTTTCTTCGTTTACAATTAGAATATTTACAGTAACCCCCTTTATTGCGAGGGGGGTCCTGCTGGTCTTCTGAAGCAGAGAGTCCTAATAAACAACCAGCCGTTTCACGAACTTTTCTTGGAAGACGTTCATATAGCCCTTTGTTTCATATTTTCTTATAGTAAAGAAGTTCTTAGATTTTTTAAAAACATTCTTCGACCTTTACTAAACTCACCATCAGAGTTATTTGCTTTATAAATTATAAAAGCGTTAATCGCAGTGACGTTTATCAATCCATAAAATATGACCATAGGCCAACGTTGTGTGTTTCTGGCTGCATTGTATGTTGTTATCATTCTGTCGACAACATCTGCACCACCTTTGATCATATTATAAAACCTGACCACTCCTGGTTTAACCTTTTCATCAGTACTTTGATCAATAGCATTGTCATTATGCATTGATGAAATCAATAAAACATATTTTGATTTTTTTGGAACGTATGAAACAGCCCTCATGTCTACTAAAAGCAAATATCGACGAATTCACTTTCCTGTTCTTTACCTGTGTTATTTTTAATGGTAATTCCCTTCTGTTAGCCGGAATTGTTGCCACTACAGTGAGGCGATGCTCTCGTAATAGCAAACTAACTATTTTATATCCGGTAAACCAACGATCCATGGTTACATTGCTTCTAGATCCGAACAGGTGCATATACATCCTCTCTGTGACAGCAGCTGTTGAATTATCGATTTTAACTGGGCCTTCGGGTTAAGTCCCTGCATAGATTTCTAAATGAGATGTGCCGAATGTCTTAGAATCAACCATTGAGAATACTTGTAAGCCGTATTTATTTGGCTTATTTGGGATATACATTTCAAATCTGCATCTCCCACGAAATGCAAGTAGCATTTCATCAACGGTAACGTACTTCCCGACATAATATAGTGTACTTTGCACTGTTCGTTGCCATCATTTCCTTTACGGCAGCAAGATTGTCTTAGGATTTTTTGACCTCTCTGGTATTTGTGTCATCAAACCGCAGGCATCTCAACATAAATTTAACCCTTCTTTGAATCATTGCCGTAGGAAATATTTCGCACCCTAGGCCATCGTCGCTATAAAATTCAGCAATTTGTTTTCGTTCTCCATGCTGCAAACCTGCTAGATACAGCAGACTTAGTAATGCCATTATTTCAACGGTATTTATTTCCTTGTAATCGTACTGATCTTGATATCTAATTAGTGTTTACTACAATGACATTCACGATTTCCTCGAAAAAATACATTCAACATTGCATTGGCGTCTTTCCATTGTTTGCCAATCTCAACACACCTGGAAAATGTGTTACAATGTTCCTTTGCCGCGTTCGAACATTCAATGGTGCAGCTTCCTTATTCCATTTTGTCCCATCCTTTCCATAAAAGTATTTAGATCTGCTTCCTCGCAAAAGACTGGCTTGTTCTTCTACATCTGAAAACGACTATTGCTCAGTATCTGATTCATGGTCACTTACAAGGTTATGGCCTTCGTCGGCCAAAGATTCATTATCACTTTCAGACAACTCTGAAAGTTCGTTAGTATCTATTTCATCTTCAAGGCGTTCTAACCTTTTTACCTCTCGTTCATATGAACACATATTGAAGTAAAATAAACCTACAAGGAAGAGAAAATACAAAAATGTGCTTTATATTTATATATACTATAGAATTATTTACCTTCGATAATCCAAAAGAATTTGAAAAACGCTTATAATAATTTATGGCCACTTTCCAGAAAACAATTCACTAACAAAAGTAATAAACGACTGAACCACGTTTGTGTGCAGAAGTCAAGTGGTGATGTTAGAGGAATCACGGAGCGTTATATACAAGCGAAGTCATTGTAAGATGGGAATACCCCGAGTTTTTAGAAACTTAAATTTTGCAATTTAGAACTTATTGAGAAAACAGAAAATTTTAAATTTATTTCTGTATTTTTTAAATTCTACCAAAAAAGTATGCAGAAAACTACTAATATATAAATGAGAACGGGTTAGGCCTATTAGGACACATTTGTTTTTTTTTTTTTAATTGTCATATACTTTATTGCATATTTTTATAAAAAATTCGAGTTTTACTATTTGTGAAAGATACACGGAAGCTCACGGTGCCAAAATTTTTCTTACAAAAATTACTGCAACATATATGTACGTATTGGGTGAACTCACAGGCATCACTGGAGGGTTAATACCAATTTTGTCTCAATCATTGCAATGAAATTGATAATGTCTGTAGGATCGTTTTATTTAGTAGATGTTATGAATTAAATCCGTTCAATTAATCCTCAATTTAAAGTATCTAAATTTAGATTGTCCCCCTCTTTATAAACAATTTGATAATATTTTGGATGGTAAATTTCATTGACCTTAAGGTGGTCCCACACGAGTGGTGTACATGGCAAATATTCGTCTACTCGGATACACTTGCGTAGCGTCTGGGAGCGCACATCGTTATAGGTATTTTTTATGTTACACGTGAATTAACAATGTAAGGCCAATGTTTACACAAATATTTGCCTACTTGCGTACTTGCCAATTACACCAGTCGTGTGGGACCACCTTTAGACTTAGACTATCACGTTAGTATACAGGATAAGTTATTAGTATCCCGGCGGTTGATAGTTACTAAACTAAAAATTTACTAAAACTAAAGTTGTTTGATGTTTTTATACAGGATGTTCCATTTAAGCGTAACGGAGAATACGTATTTTTCTTTAATGGAACACCCCGCATATTTTATCATATTATGAAAACAACTAAATTTGTTTATGAAACCGTATATGTTACTATTTCACAGCGTTCATAGTTCCTGAGATATTCAATTGTTCTTCCAAAATGTCTCCATTGCAGGATCTTTTTAAATACGATGTAAAAACGACGTTTTTGCTGATTTTGTCTTGAAACTATATCAGATAATAGTCAAAGCCAGTAGGTAGATGATAGTATCCACAGATATTAGATACACTACACAACGTGTCATTGAAGCTTACTTACTTTTGATGTTTTTCAAATGGCTTTTTTCTTAGGTTTTTTAAATGGAACAAACTGTATATTGTGCAGTGGTTGAATTGCCCATCAAGTTCCGTTTAATTAATGATACGTATGTCACATGTCTAACTTTAATAGTTTTCCTGATATTTAAAATTTAAAGAAAAATGTGTAATAAAATATGTCATTATTGTACTTAATATTCTTTCTTTTATTATTTGATTAATATATTATAATGTAAAATAATTTTGCTGCCATATACCAAATTTTAATGCGACTTGGATACTAGTCTCCAGAATATGTGCTCAATGATATCCGGATAGACGACATCCTCAACCAAGTATTATAAACAGGGTGAGGCTGCAATGTGAAGAAACAGGTGCGGTATTATCCAAGCTATTAAATAATGTTGTCAAAATTATAGCTCATCGTCTAAGTTTCTGAGATAGCAGGAATTTTATGTTTCTCAATGGCAGTTACGCCCCTAGCGGTCGAATTACGAACTTCAAAATAATTTCCAGCTATTACTCTTGGCCACTTTGCCTATAAGGATTTTTTTCCCAAACCTCTAGGCTTTACCGTTGTCGAGATACAGCCGCTCCGTACCCTTAACGGGACACCTGTACATGAGTATAACTACAGAAATACGTAGGGGATTTTGAAAATATTAGTTTTTGATCGATTTGTGAGCATTTGAAAAAAGTTAATTTTTACAACAAAAGTGGACAATAATTTGTTAATAAAACATTCAGAAATCAACTTATCGAAAATTCCCTACGTACTTCTTTGTAGAATGTAATTTTAAATATGTGGTAACAACTTTAAATCGATAGAATGAAAATTGTTCGAGTTCGAAACTCAAAAAGCATGACACCCTAAATAGTTTTTTGTTGAATATACTACAAAATTATCACCGGTTTTTCCAAATGCATTTTTACAAACAATCTTGACAAACGGATTGAAGATTCTGATCCAGCGCATCAATTACGTTGAAAATCGTTCTCATCTGGTCCAAAAATTTATCGCTTTCAACTCAGCAGCACCCGATTACTTAGCACCACGCACTAAGCGTTTATGCACTCGATTACTTTCATCTCCATGCTCTAAAGTAGTATACAATTTTTTTTGTTTTCAATTGCTTATCTTCTCCACCAAACCACATTATCCCCATTAGATCCAAAGATATTGAATTAAGATTCGCCATTAAAAATTAGAAACTCCCACAGTGATATCGTTTCTTAACATGTGGTTTAGCAAATTCAAAACGTAGTGTTTTGCTTTTCTTGCTAATGAATGGTTTCATCTTAAGAACTCGTACGTGTCCATGTTCTCGTATCACATTTCTGACTGTTTTAGGTATAATACGTATGCCACAGTCATCTTCTATCATTTGAACAAGTGTTGTTTCGCGGAGTATCATTAATTATCTTGTGAATAGCACATTTATAAATAATACTCGAGTTATGAATCACCCTGTATACCATACTCCAGAAATTGTAATTCTAATTTTTCTTGTTCTACTTTTTCGTCTATTAAATCAAATCATCAATGGAAGATACCGATGACAAAATCAATTAGTCAAATCATCGGAAGAGTCAAGATTCGTAATTTTACCCTTTCTTCTTCCCTTGGTGGTCTCCTATCTAGATGCTAATTGGTCTATGAAGAAAAATATAATGCGTATTCGCATCTAATCTCATTTTTCTAACGCCTCAAACAGAAAGTTTATAGAGTATAAGTAATTATTAAATTAATGCCTTCTTCCAGGCCAAAGGATAAGTTATTAAGTTATTAATAAAAACGATGTGGATTGAGAAATAATATACGAGCTGCAACATTATATCATAGATTTCATTCATCGAAACCAATGGGTTGACTTTTAATTAAACTAATTTCATTTTGTACTTCCGTATTATTAACAAGAACAAAACATAACCAAAGTTGGTTGCATTAATGGTTAAACATGAATTAAATAGCATCTATCGAATTTTGAGATAAGAATTTTACATTCCTGCATTTTGCAGCAACTATATAATGTCTGGAGGATATTTAGCTCTCTTTTTTTCTTGGGATGTCCTATTCAAATATCTTCCTCTTTCAGTAGCCCTTTCAGGCGCAAAAGATCAGCTTCGTCAATATGTCTCGTAGTGTTGGTACCATTTTCCCAAATTCGTAATTAATTTTATTGTTATTTAATGAAATATTTTGATATAACTTAGAATAGCAACGATGCGAACAAAACCAGTTCATATTTTTGCTAGTCTATTTTCACCATTTTTCTTATATTACTTTTTATATTCTTTTGATTTTACCGTCTAATATTCGCGTATTTATTATATTCTCCGAGACATCGTTGTTATAATGCTTCATCCTTTAGAATTTCCCTCCAAATAGATATTCCATTACACTTTAAGAGCAATTTCCGTACCTCAACTTTTTCCAAAACTTTGCTTTTCATTTGTCATATCAAGTCAAATTAAGTTTAGCAAAAAAATGTAAATCGTTTGATCTGTTTTAGTAAATTTTTCTAAAATTATTCATAATGTTTTTCAACATGTTTAAAGTTTATTAATAGAAACTTAAATAACTACACAATTAATGGCTGTCATGATTATTAATAACAAAGCACAGGAACTATTTACTCTATCATTATCACAGGGAACATCACAGGTTAGTGACAGTGTTAATCACTTTAACATAAAATTCTATAATTTATTAGTCCTCCTGCTCCTATGACGAATGTAGGATTGCTTAGAACGCAATGTGTTTACACAGTAATATCTCTAAAAACTTTAGAATCTGTCCGAAATCAGTTTTTAAGATGTTGTTCAAACCGTTAATATAGATATTAATTAAAATTTTAAATATGTTTGAACAATGAAGTGGTTATCTTCTTGTTTAGTTTAAATGTGAGGCTTGACGGAATTTTAAAATTGAATTGAGTCGTTATAGTATTGCACTTGGTTATTCTAAATTTGTTAATTATATCATAATACATTATATTCTAAATAAATCAACATGAAGCAATGATATTTTTATACTCATTGACATTAATTAGCTAAACTACCTATACCTTAGAAGTTACTTTGATGCCTGATCACTGTCCTTCTGTACTACTAAACTTCTTTGTTAAACTTATAATACTTGCTGATTGAGTTGGTCTATATATAGTACCACACTTAAGTATGCGTTTCTTTTCCTTTTCAATTGTGACGTGCATACTATCACCCCCATTTTAGGTGTGTGCTCTTTATTAGAATTTTATTGGTTACAGTTTTGAGTGTTTCATTGTTTTGATTATAGAACAAACCGACGCTGCAAAGCCAAAACGGCATAAACGTCATATATTTGATTTCTCAGGAAACACAAAAAACTTTCATCACATCGTATTTAAATAGGCATTTGTGCAAACTTTGAACCAATAAAGCACCGATTGAACTTTGTTTGCGGTTATGCCACTTTAACTATTGGAGATAAATTTGAAAATCCTGTTCAACGGTGTATCTAAGTAGAAAGTGGCCATTTTAGCATTTATGCCATTTTGGTTTGGCGGTGACAAAATATAGCACATATTTGTTTTTTAGTTATTTCAGCAACTCAACTTTTCTTTTACATTAAAAATTATACAACTGTATATTGGCAACCTTTGTTAGCAATGTACATTATTGTTGTTAATAACTTGCATACGTTCTCATGAAAGTTAATAGGTATTGATTCCAAATCAAACATTGTCGTTTTTTCTGGACCAAAATGTTTCTCTATTTTTTTTCTTTACTGATCTCATAATTGGCCCACAATGGGCACAGGTCATTTTTGTTGGGTATGGAATGCTATGTTGCAGTCAGTATTGAATATTTTTGTGTATCTTTCTCTATATTTATGCATCAGATTTTACTCTTTGATGTGAACAGCAGCAATATTATTAAAAATAAAATGCTATAGCTTTTGCTCTAAACGGTTTTTTTCCTATGCTCTAATTCCAGAGTATTATTGTTAACACTTGTAAAACTACGCATTCATCTAATACTCATATTTCTGTACTTTTTTCGATATTTATGTATCTGAGAACAACAGTGAAAGAGAGCAATATTGTTAAGAATAAAATTTCCCGTGTGTTATCATCAGCATTTGTAAAATAATGCATTCATCAATTCTTTTATTTTCGTACTTTTCTCGATATTTATGCATCTGAGGGCAAACGTGAAAGACAGCAATATTGTTAACAAGAACACTTGCAACAAGTTTTGTTCTAAACGTTTTTATTTGTCATAAACTCCCAATCCTGGACGATACCATTAACATCTTGTAAAACTTGTATAATAATAATAATTTTAATATTTAATAATTTTCATATTTTTGTATATTTCTCGATATTTATGCATTTGATTGTAAAAGCAAAGTGAAAAAGAACAATATTGTTAAGAATTAAATTTGCTACAAATTTTGTTCTCAAAGTTTTTTTGTAATATGCTTCGAATACCATGTGTTAGTATTGAATATTTTTGTGTACATATTCTTTTTTGCACTTCTCGTTACTTTCGAGGCATTGTTAACGTACAAGTAATACATTGTAGTAATACTTTTTGTGTTCTTTCTTGACATCTACCGGATATTTTCCTGATTCTATGTATCTACGTTTGTCTGACTCTAGAAACCCATATTCGTCTTTTTCTTGGACATCGTCCAAATAGTTTTATCACTAATATCCGAAATATTATAAAAAAAAATTTGTACATACTTGAATAACTTGGTTCTCAATTTGAAATGGTTTTTGATCTTGGTAAAATTTACATGTAAATGTGTTTATTTATCTTTTGAGCCTTGATTTTCTTTGTTTTAATATTAAGATTTATATGAAAATATGATCTAGTCCTGCTTCATTCCCAATTTGTCCTGGTTCTTTTTCTATACCTTCTGATACTTTCTGTTCATAGTCTTTGTCGAGTCCATAGTATATGTACTGGACAAGTCGCAGTAAAGAGTTCTTTGGAATCATCAAAAGTTGGTACAAGTTGTGACGGTGCCGTCTTCATATGAATTTTGATTCCTAAAGCTAAAATAAAGCAATAAATTGAATTAATTTATTTCTCTTTTGTGTTTATGAATTACAATGCCTACTGATGATAAAGTATTTTATAAGGTATGATATAAAGCCCGGCTCTCACGCCCTGGATTTTACGCCTGAATAATGGGAGGCTGGGAATGAGACCTGAGAATGGGAGAAATATACTCCATGCTCATCTGAATCATGAATTGCAAATATGTTAGTAACACTGGTTTGTGTTCGTATACTAAGCCAAACTGAATCGTTTCTTGACGTATAGTGTATGGGCAAAGACGCAATGTGACAAGAATATTCAACACCTCTGGAATCTTGACGTATATACTAATTAAACGTTAATTAACCCCTACCAAAGTATGTTGGAATTGGGACAAAGTTGGGTGGAAAGCTTCAGTCCTTTCCAACGTTTATCATATTTATCCTACAACTGTTTTCAACCAAATCTATCATATCTTTTTTTCAACCGCGTAATTACAAAATTATAAACTTAACAAAATTCAGGACGAAGAATTTGAAATCATTTGTAAAATAAAGGCCACAATGCAAACCTAGCCTTTACGTGGTCGAATATTTCCTTTTAGTGTTCAATGTACAAATTTTTCAGAAAACACTATTTATATAAAATAGACTCATATATTAACACTTAATTGCATACGAAATGACTGCCTATAACAACGATTTAGAAATGAATATATAATTTTTTTGTTATTATTATTGTGTATTTTTATTTATTATAATTTTTTTAATTGCTATAATAAAGTCAAGTGTTAGGTTTGGTTTCTTTATTTACGGTTGGTGTCAATTAAATTATTTTGATAGATTATTGTAAGATATTGGACATTACGTAACAATAATTCATTAGCATTGTACATTCGTTAACACAAAAACTTGCAGCAAGCAACTCTATAAATAAACGATACTGTATGAAGGGAATCTTCCATAAGTTCTTAGTACAAGTCATTAGTATTAATAATTGTAAATAATTTATTAGTTGGATAGATTTGACTAAAGTAGTTTATGAAAGCATGTGTCTGATTCTCATCAAGTAACGATTTATAGCTATTTAAATATTATATATAAATTATAAAGCTGATTGATTTCTTTCTTCTCAGGTTGAGCATTTATTTTCTTAGAGGTGAACATTTTTGTTTAAACTTTTTTACAGAAAAGAGTGTGAAGTGTATAATGCATATTAAAAAGACATTGTTTTCAAATTGAAACGAGTATTACGGAATGTTAAAATGCTGTATTTTCCGATGTAGTCTTGAACCAAGGTTTTTCTACAAGAGGTTGTCTATGTTTATACGCAACCATACTGCGTAAACAAAACGCACGAAACATCTACATGTCCTAGAGGTTGTGGATGTTGGTTTCTAATGCCAATAAGAAAAGAAATGCGAAGAAACTAACTTTTCTCAATGTCATTTTCGGTTGAAGTGACTTTACAACTATTCGGTTTCTTTGTTTCAATATTTTGATTAACTTCATTAATCAAAATCGATTAATATCAATCGATAACGAAATTTCCTCTTTCGGAATTTTATTTATCTTTTCTTTAGCTAAGCTATCAAGAAAGTTCATTGCTCCTCTTCTTGATCTCATTTTTAGTGTTACCTGGTTTTTGTTAGAGTTCATTAATTTTCGGCTTCGACTTTTCTCATCTCTGCTATTATTCAATGCGTCTTGCAGTTTATCTCATCGATCATACATGAAATGCTCCTTAAAAGTTGGATTAAGAGATTATTAAGAGATTTAGTTGTTGACCGACTAATGTGGAAGAAGAGATTCTTTTATTTCCAGTAATCTAACTTCCGCTACTATTCCGAAGACAGTCCATCTAGAAGATATTTCAGGTATCGATGTTGGTGATAAATTTGTTTTACAATATTTGTTTGATATTTACGTCTCCTTTTCGAAATTTATCTCTTTGATAATAGTGTGTATAATGTACTTTTTATCACTAAAGCTGTAATCTGGAACAATCTAAAACTTCGACCATGACGGTTTCCATTCTAGTTTACTCAGTTTCGAGCACTCTGCAATTTTAGGATTCACTAACTCCTCAAACAGATACTCGCAAACATCATTTATGTAACATTATGGTTGAATTGATTATTTATAAATTACAATGACGGCGATTCCAGTTCCTGAATTTAATGACTCTTTCTCTCTCCCAAATTGAATTTAACGACACTGGAACATTTGATCATGTTTTCATTAAACTTGTTCCTCAAATTCTTCATGATTATTGCAATATTAGTTATGTTAAGTTCTTCATGGAGTTCATCATTTTGAAAAACTATTCGTAGAACTTTGTATTGTAATATTTGTTCAGCTTTATAATGTTAGCTGTAGAAGCATTAGACCAAACTGTACTTCGCTGTACTTAGCTGAACCTAAGAACAATACAGCCAGTAAAAGATTCCTGTAAGGCTGCACATTATAGATCTTTTAAAATAAACACAACAACTTCATATAAACATAGGTCGACAAACGTGTTGTTTTGGAGATATAGGGTGTTCAACTTAAATTTTCACAATCATTATTTTTTAATATTCCACGTGTATTTCAACCGATTCAATTCAAATTTGGTATACGGAGGTTTTTAGGCATGACAAAGACGCTTATAGAGTCCGCTTTATTAAAGCCACTAGAGAGCGCTCTGTAACGTATTCTTTACGGATTAAAATACCCCATAACTATTCTGACAGTATACTTTTTGGCGTTTTGAATAAAAATTCTTATTCTCTGTTCTTTTCTAAACAAAAAAGATATTCTTATCAAAGTGCGTCATAGTTGATTGTGATAAACCGCTTATTATTATGCATTTTTTTAGAGGATAGTTTTAGAGGTAGATTGTGTATTAAACTCGACGAACATACGCCTACATTTTGCTGATAACAACAGCAACAACACCTCATCATCGTTACATTCTCTCAATAGTCACTCATAAATGTAGGACTGCTGGGGAAATAAATAAAAAAAAAACACGCACTCAATAACTGTAATTATAATGTTATTTAAAAAAGAATAAAAACAAAACAAAACCAGGTAATGTCTTTTGTAACTATGAACATGTTTTATACATTTCAACAGTTATGGTCTCTGATATTTCTTATATTTCGATTCACAAACGTCTTCTTCTCTTAGCTGCGACCGACTGACTCACACTGACTCACAGGCCTATCTCCCGTCCACTCCTTAACCGACGACAGTCGACACTGCCCGATTCCATTCCCACATCTCGTCCATCCTGACTGACATTCGACTCGAATGTATCTTCATCTGGACTGTCATTTTCTCCAAATGCGTCTTCATCCGGATTGATACTGACCCAAGGTTTCATGTTGTCTACACTCGTAGTAGTCTTCCGTGGTCCTGCATGATCTCCAATCTTGTCTACTTCATACCGGTCTGGACCTATCTTCTTAACGACACGATAAGGACCTAGGAACTTTGGCAGCAACTTTGACGTATTCTGGAATTGTGTCCTCTTGATGGCCACCCATTCTCCTTCTTCATAGTTCCTTGCTAGTTTTCGTTTCTTATTATAGGTTTTCATATTTTCATCTTGAACTTTTTTCATTTGCTCTTTCGCTTGTATTTGCATGTGTTCTCTCTCTTTCACAAATGAGTTTATGATTTCTTCTTCTACCATCTCTTTCAACTTTATTTGGTCTTTTCTTTTCATTTCTACTCCAAAAAGTAATTCAAATGGGGTTCGACCAATACTCCGGTGATATGTACTATTGAGGATTTCTTGCAACTTTCTAACATGTCGAAACCAATTTTCAGGTTGTTCGATGCATAATTTGGTTAACGTTGGTATGATTACTCTATTGACTCTCTCAACCTGTCCATTTCCTCGTGGTACGCCAGTTGTGATTTTCACATGTTTTATTTTCTCGTCAACACAATAGTCTTTGAAATCCCTTGAGGTAAACGCAGGTCCTCTGTCCGAAATAATCATCCTGGGACTTCCAAAAATTTCTTTCTGCTTTTCTAGTTTTTCAAGAACTTCTTTTGTTGCTGTCGTTTTTGTTGGGTGTATCCAAACGAATTTTGTAAAAGAATCAATGACTACAAATAAATATTGATATCCTTTTCCTGTCTTTGTCATAGGACCTAAATGGTCTATATGATAGGTCTGCAATGGAGCATCGCCCTTTTCTATTGAATTCAAGTATCCTTCTTGTTTACCCATCTTCCTCTCGGTAAGTATACATGGTACACAGTTCATAATTAACTTTCGAATCTTCTCCTCAAGGTTGTCGATATAATATTCTCGTTCGATCAAGTCTTTTGTTTTCTTCACTGCGAAATGACCATTGTCATGTGCACTTCGTATTACTTGGTGTTGCATTATCGTAGGGACAACTAGTAGTTCACATCCATTTTTGTTCTTATACAAGATGCCATTTTTTAGTTCATAATCCCCATAAGGTTGAGTTTCCAATATTTTCGTAATTGCCTTAAGATGTTCGTCCTGTAGTTGAGCCCTTTTCAATCGCTCTAGAAATTCTGTTTGTATTATCATTGTTATTGGGTTCCGACTCAGTGCGTCACAATGCTTCATTTGATTTCCTGGCCTATGTTGAATGGTATAGTTAAACTCTTCGAGCAATAAAGCCCATCTAGCGACTCTGGTGCACAGGTTTTTTTTGTTCATTGTAGCTGCAAATGCTGCACAATCAGTTAAGATTTTGAAGTGTATGCCCAGCAGATACACACGGAACCTCTTTAAAGCTTCTATGACAGCCAGCACCTCCAATTCATAGCTGTGATATTTCTTCTGGGTATCATTTGTCTTTCTACTCCAGTAGTAAACAGGATATAATCTTCCGTCTTCTTGACACTTTTGCAATAACACTGCCCCGAATCCGTCTTGGCTTGCGTCTACATGCAGTTCAGTTTCCTTGTTATGATCAAAGATTTTCAATATTGGTTCTGTACTTAAAATCTCCTTTAGTTTTCTAAATGCAACTTCCTCTTCCGGTCCAAATGAAAATTTCTTTTTTCCTTTCAGAAGATCACTTAGTGGTTTCGCAATCAAAGCGTAGTCTTTGATGTACTTGCGGAAATAGCCTGCCAATCCCAGGAAACTCTGAACCTTTTTCATTGTAGCTGGTTTTGGAAAATTTACAACGGCTGCTACTTTCTGCTTGTTAGGCTTCACTCTTCCGTTTTCTATTTCGTGTCCTAGATATTCCACTTTAGTCTTTAAAAACTGACATTTCTGCCACTTGAAATCTAATCCAAACTTCTTTGCTGTTTCCAGAACTTCTTCTAGTCTTTTTATTGCTTCTTCGACATCTTCCGCTGGTATTATAATGTCATCCATGTACATAATAACTATTCCCTTTCTCATTAACTCCCTGAAAACATTATTGACATATCGTTGAAATACTGCTGGCGAATTACATAACCCAAACGGCATGCGCAAGAATTCAAACTGTCCACTCGGAGTTACGAACGAGGTATATTTTATACTATCTTCTGCGACTGGTACGTGAAAAAATCCATTTTTCAGGTCCAAAGTCGTAAATATTCTTGATCCTGTTAGTTGGTCAATAACGTCTTCGATCACGGGAAGTGGATAGCGGTCTTTAATAATCTTTCGGTTTAGCTTTCTGAAGTCAATGCAAATTCGAGTACTTCCGTCTTTTTTCTTGACTAAGACAATCGGACTAGCATAATCTGAAGTGCTTGGTCTTATTTTACCAGTGTTGAGCCATTCCTCGATCTGTTTTTCGACTTCGTATTTCTCTGGAATTGATAATCTTCTTGGAGGCTGGTACACCGGTATGTCGTCTTGAAGGATAATCTTTACCTGTATGTCTGACGGTGGTGTAATGACTTCTTTCGGCTTATATTTTGCAATCATATTCGCTACATCTTCGTAATATGCTTGTGCTCCTACATCTAAAGAGTCTTGTACATCTATGAGAAATATGTCATTTTCCTCTGAGTGCTTTTGGGTTTCGACCGGTGTTCCTCGACTGCTCACTTCGATTTCGTCCGAGTTAATCATCAATGTAACATCCTCCAAAATAGGTTTTCCAACAATTAATTCCATTGGTATCGCGTCGTCAGGTACTATATGTATAGCTGTTCTAAAATCGCATTCATCCACAACAATTCGACCATTGAATCTTCCCAAGGTTTTGACTGAGTTGTCTCCTATTCCTTTTAGTGTTATAGTATTTTCTTGGAATTTAGGCGCTCCTATTCTGATATAACTACTGGCCTTTAACAAATTTAAATCGCTTCCAGTGTCAATGAATGCTTGAATTACGTGGTCGTTTAATCTGATTTGTTTATATCCTGGTAATTGTTGTTTGGTTTCATGAATTACATACGACCTTTTTGTCTCTTCTTGTTTCTCACCTGTCCTCTTTGTTCCATTCTTGCAGTCTCTGGCAATATGTCCGAATCCATTACATGAGAAACATTTCATACCTCTTTCTCTATTGCGGCAGTTCTGGGAAACGTGCCCTATCTTTCCACAGTTAAAACACCGCTCTTCTCTTTTGTTATCCTGCTTCCTCTGTTTGCTGCTCTTATAATTTCCATCATCATTTCCCTTTGTCTGTTTACCTTTCATTTTCTCGTAAAGCTTCAATTTCTCTTTAAATTCTTTTAAGGAATGTGTTCCGTATAGGATCGCTTTATTGATTTCGTCATCTACGATGCCGTCAATTACGTATTCGATGAGAGCGTCCTCTTCGATACTTCCTTGTGCTGCTATTTCTCTCATTTTCAATAAGTACTGTTGTAGAGTCTCTTCTTTCTTCCTTTTTCTAGCCGATAACATTTTGTGTAACGCTGCTGTGTTAATTGTTTTCCTAAATTCTCCCTGAAGTTTAGTCTTAAAGGAGTTCCAATTTGAGATTCCTTTTTCCGACTTTATAAATAACAGAGCTTCGCCTTTTAATAGTCTTTTCGCATAAATTAGCATCTCCACGTCATTCCAACCCATCAATGTGGCGGTCTCTTCAAATTCCGTCATCCATTTGTCCACCGAACAAGTGTCACTTCCGTCAAAAGCACTTACGGTGTCTTCTACGTCTTTGAACGTCAAAACGAACTTTGGTACAGTCTTCTTCTGGTTTGTTTTGCCGCTATTTCGACTGGCTGAAAAATCTGCCACGTCGTCATCACTTTCATGCTCTTCTTCGTCGTTATTTACTAAATCTTCGGCCTCTTCACTCTTGTCGTCTTTCTGTGTTAGCGGTACTCTTTCATCGTCGTCGTTTGTTGCGCCGCTTCCGCATTTCAAAAGTTTCAGATTTGTTAGCTTATTACAGAGCATCCCGATTAATTCTTCTTTATCGTTCGCGTCGTTATCGATTTTCAGAACCTGACAGATCGAATTTAGTTCACCCAGCGTGAGAGTGTTCTTTGCAAGATCGATTTTCCCTTTCATAGCGCCTTCGTCGTCAAAATTAAATCCGCTAAATTCTCGTAATCTCTTGCGATTATTACGGTCACCATCGTTCCCAAATATCAACTTATGACACGCTTTTATCGCCTTCGTTGAGGCTTTTGTAATGTTCTGCTCGATCGGCAAAATGCTTCCCAAAGTATTCATTTTCGAAGCAGTTTTTATACAGAAACCTCTCGCAATTTAATATTCGTAAATAAACATGCAACTTAGTTTTCGTCCTTGTCGAGCCGCGCCGCCAGTGGTCTTGCAGGTGTTGTTTACGTCTTACTGGCGTCAGATATCGCCGTCGCCGAATCTTGTATATTCCCGTCTTCACAGCCCTCGTCTATTTTCCAGCACTGTAGTTCTGTTTCAACTTATTTATTAATGTTCGCTTATTTTCACGTATTTCGATTACCGATCGCGGTTGAGCCCCCAAATTGTAGGACTGCTGGGGAAATAAATAAAAAAAAAAACACGCACTCAATAACTGTAATTATAATGTTATTTAAAAAAGAATAAAAACAAAACAAAACCAGGTAATGTCTTTTGTAACTATGAACATGTTTTATACATTTCAACAGTTATGGTCTCTGATATTTCTTATATTTCGATTCACAAACGTCTTCTTCTCTTAGCTGCGACCGACTGACTCACACTGACTCACAGGCCTATCTCCCGTCCACTCCTTAACCGACGACAGTCGACACTGCCCGATTCCATTCCCACATAAATTCCTAGGACTATTCATATTCTGGGAAGATTTTGATAGCAACCACTTTGGTGAGAATCCAGAGCTCGCATGATGGAACTCTTTAATGGAAAGGCTATGTTTTTGGTAACTACTATGTACAATACGTCTACTAAACAGTGTTTTCTAGAGAGATGAATCTACGTTATGTAAAGTTAACAGTTCTTCTAGAAAGGTACCAGATGGGTTGTCAGGGTGGCAACCTCATATTTTTAATTTATAATTTAAATCGCCAATTAACATAACAGATTAGAGGGACCACCTATTGCTTATCATACGATTTGTCTCTTCTTTAATCTACTTTTTATTAGGTTCCCAGTAAGCGAAAATTAGGGTAATTGAAACATTCAGGAATGTAGAAAGACGATTATTATTATATAAGTAAGTCATATTATTATAGAATTGTCTTACAGATTCTTTAATGTTAAAAATGGTTTTAGCTTCGCTCATTTGGAATAAAATCCACTGCACACCAGGGAATTTGATATTTTTCCTTGTAAATAAGTCTCATCACTTTAGTGACTGGTAGATTGTAGCTTTCAAGTTCTAATTTAATTTCGGCCTTAGATAGTGATATTGGCACATTTCTACGGATGAAAATAGTTTTTTGATGGATATTTTATTTGGTAAATTCATTTTATTTTAATATGTAGTTGTAAATTCACTAACAATTAGAAATTTTAAATCATTAATGACTTTATTGTTGCTTTAATAGCAATAGTTATTAGAGCAACTAATAACATTAGCTTTAAACTTTAGTTTTTTAACTAATGTTTTCTTCATTTCTTTGTTCTCTTCATCTATGTTTATCAAATTTTGTTGTTCCAATTCCTTTGAGGTGGTAGCAAGAACTTCATAACGATTTTTATTCAATATAGAATAAATATCCCATGAATACCATATAACCATTTTATTAATTGTATGGTTGCCCGAAGGCAATATAATCTTTCGTTGATCGTTAATGAAAACTCGTGGAAGGAAACTTAATCACAAAAAACAACGTTGGTTATTATAACACGTCGACACATGCCTCGATTGAAAGTTTGGACTCGACATTTTACGTAACTGCGTAAGGTCGTTCAATTTCACGTAAATATAGGTATAGATTTTAATTGACGGGTTTAACAGTTACCTTTCACTATTCACGACTGCAACTTTATGTAGCCGGCTCCGTATTAACGTCGTTAACTATTAAATTCAAAATTTTGGCTTGAATGGTGTACACGAAGAGATTTAATTTAACGTCTAAAGGTTTCACGTGAAATGTTCAATCCCTTTTCGTTTTGAACATAAATTTTAAAGAACATACATTTATCTTCACTATTACCAATAATAAGTTACGGGATTAGCCATCGCTGCCTTGGTATCTAAATTGTAGTATTTTTAACTTTCGAAGATCGTCCACAAATAAATATAATGCTTCAGCAACGCCGCTTTTAGCCCTTTGTTCAAACCATATTAAATTTCCACGTAAACAAGGTCAACGCTGTCGGCTGTTTTTCAGGTTAAGTATTCCTCAAGCGGAATCACACTCCGACGTATTTTCAAGGAACCCTTCGAAGAACGCCCGAGGTTCTCGTAATAAAACCTCAAACCGAGCACGATTGTTCTGTTTACCTCTTTTAGGTGTTGCCGGTCCTCGCCTTTTCCCTTCGAGTGGGATTTATTAGAATTTATGATATCTTTACGAAACTATATTAAATAATATTTTATTAAATATTTAAGTATTTTTATTTAAGGGACAAATTTAATTAAAGGAGAGGTTTAGGGTGTTTTCGGAACCCTTTCGTAATTAGACAAATTGATTTTAAATGATCTGATTAATTAGGAGTTTCCCTAAGATTGAGTAAAAATAAATGCTGTCGTGGCCAGAAACATCCCCCTTTTTGGGGTCTTTTGATAATTGGATGATTGTAAATTTTATGGTTTTCTTGTTTTATGATCTTTACGAAACTATATTAAATATTTAAATCTTTTTATTTAAATGACAAATTTAATTAAAGGAGATGTTTAGGGTGTTTTTCGGAACCCTTTCGTAATTAGACAAATTGATTTTAAATGATCTGTATAATTAGGAGTTTCCTTAAGGTTGAGTAAAAATAGAAGCTGTCGTGGCCAGAAACATTCCCCTTTCTTGGGGTCTTTTGATAATTGGATGATTCTAAATTTTATGGTTTTCTCGTTTTATGATGAAAATAGTTAGAAATGGAGTCAAAACTATTTTTGCATTATCCTTTTTACGTTAAAAATGTAAAATAAATGTTTTTACCTAACAAATATTCATGCCAAATTGAAACTTTTTCTTATTTATGTGTTTTTTACGATAAATTTTTGTCGTTTCACTCTTCCTGTTTGTTGGCAAAATGGGGTTGGCCAATACACAACCCTCCCTCCGGGTTTGTTTCTGAAAGTTTCGTATCTGCCTTCCACCACAGGAAAATTTAAGGGCTTAGTTCGGTCAGCGTTTCGGTAACCGGAAATAGATGGCGACGACGTCGAAATTAGGCTTCGTCAGAAGTCAGAGAAAAGAGACGGATAATCGTCGGCTGGTTTCGGAATCTCGCTTCCACTCCGTTCAGGTCGAATGTCGACCAGTAAATTCGTGCCCAGAACGACGCTAAGTGTTTTTGCCACCGAAAGCTGGATTTCGGGAGCAGAAAGCGGGGGCGTAGATTAAACACGTTAATCCTATGGGGTGATTTAAACGAATATACTTCGGGAGACCATTTTTCCTCGACGCCTACGACATTATCTTAATCTGGTTAATTGTGAAACCGAATAAAAAAAGATCGGCTACAACTCGTTAATACTTTTCTTTAATTTTCTCTCTTTACGCTTTGATATTTGTACGTGTTACACACGTGTCCTTGCTACACCTTCAGCGCAAGGACATCGATTCCTTCGTCGCTGACGTCAATCGACGGCGCGAGGGCATCAATCATCGTAAGAAGTTCATAGCGCAGAAGGTCGTACGACCTTAAGACAGCCTTCGGCAAAACTAAGAGTTTTAGAACAAAGGTTTAAGACTGTTGGTTACAATTGCTGATTAATACAAAGAAAACTCCTCATACATATTCCACTTAAAATTATTCATGAAACAATAACTCCAAGATAGAATGTGAGATAGAAATATACCCGAAGGAAATATTGATAAACGAGATACTCACGAGGTCTATCACGTAAGTGTTGATGTGTGTCCTCGAGAGACACATTGTGAGCTAGGTCCAACAATATACGACCCACTTATGTATTAAATACCATATTATACTTTACTCATGGTGTACACGGCACCAATTTATCTTTAGTCCTGTGAGAAAACAAGGCATATGGAAAGCTTTTAAATAAAATAAAAATATAAACTAAATATTAATAGATGAGGACATTTAACAAATTACAAGTCAAATAGATTCTTTAAATATATAACAAGGTCGCAGAAGTGGAAACTGGGGAAAAAGACAAGAACGTTTTCTCTTGGTTAAGATAAGTTCCAAACTACTTCGTTCTATTCTCACAGGACCATTAATAATTAGCGGTGTGCGGTGGATAGTGCCTATCTTAAGTTCCGCTTATATCACCCCAGAGAATATTCTTTTCTAATTTGCTGCTGTTATTTAGAAAATCCAACCGTCTCTCCCATTACCTTTGTATAGTTAAACATCTTTTTATCTGTTACAAAAAATCTCTGAAGAAAAAATTATTTAATTATCAATGGTCAACTTTAATACGAGGACTATATGATTTCTTAACTTTAAAGAGTACTTTAACAGAATCCAAACCAAGTTTTCCAGGTGCATTTAGTTTTATTGTAGATAGTATGGGATTCGTATAAAAAATTCTATTTTTATTATTTTAGAAATTATACAAACAGTTGGTTTGAATTATTTAACTTTATCCAAACAATATCCTAACCATCAGTAGTTTGTTCTTTTTTTGATATGTTCCAACAGAATTTACAGTGAAGTACTCAACGTGAAGCAGTTATGTTTCAAAATTATATTAAAATGTGGCTTCCTAGTAACTAACAATTGAAATAAAGTTCTGTTATTACTTCCAAATAGAAATACAGTCAGAACGCAAGCAAATTCCAAAGTTCGTTTATAACGGGTTTTCCAACAGAAACAGAACAATATTGTATTTTAATTGGAACGCTCCCTTGTTTTTCAATGAACGGGTAACGTTTGAAAATTATTAAAAATTACCACCAATTTTATTCAAATTTTCAAACGTGGTAATCATTCCACCGGACAGACTGCGCATACTGTAATGGATGATTCGTGGCGAGGTATGCGCTATTGGATGTTGCTGTGCAAGTCAGATCAAAATGAGCCAAATTATTCAACTCCGTTAGAAATTGCGAATCTCTCAAACCACATTGCTTTATTACTACCACACAAAGTGACCGTGTGGTGTGAATTTTATTATTATACAGGGTGTTAATGAACGGCTTGCAGATATTTAAAGGGGCGGTAGTACTCGACAAAATAGGAGAAGAATGCTATTAAAAATGTCGTCAAAAATACGTCACTCCGTTTTCTCCGGTGTTTTTTTTTTTTTTTGAATAATTATTTCAAATTTGGTATACACCTAATGTTTATGAATCTCTACAATAAAATGACAAAATCGTCAGCCACACTACCAAGGATTCATTCTACCATCATTCCTGATTCTTGTATCATCCGCAAGTTTTTATTTGAACACCCTGAATAAATTTTGATATCGTATTTAAACTCCTTAAACTTTTTTTCAACTTTTTAGTCTAATGTGTTAATCTCGTATCTGCCAGCGCCATAAATGCACTAAAGCTTAAAGACTATCTGTTAAAAAAATAGTAGGCTAGCGCTACGCTATTAATTTTGTTCAGCGACAATTCATCAAATTTTTGGCACAGCGTCAATTAGCGTCGTTAGCGTGTCAAACGTCTTAACTTTTTTAATTCTACGCAAAAAAAATTTAGTAATCGAGAATATGCGGAAATGCATTTTGTGTACGGGCTTGCCAATCGCTATTCCTATAAAGCTAAAAGAATTTATCAAGACAAATATCCAATTCGAGTAACCCCTAACGCTCGAACTTTTACCGATGTACATAATCGGCTATGTGAAACCGGGAGCTTCAAAAAGTCGAATCACTTAACAGGAGCAAATCGAACTGTAAGAACTCCTGAAATAGAGAAAGTGGTCCTTCATGAAGTTGAAGATGACCCAACTACAAGCACTATATAGCCTCAATAAGCAAGCTCATATACTTGCTTGGAACATAGTAGTAGAAAATTTAGTTTATCCTTACCATATTCTTTCGGATATATTTCTTTTCGGAAATATTTGGTTGCTTTTGACAGAACTTTGAAAAGTCCTTCATATCGCGGAGATAACGATGGTTTTAAACCTTCAATCGTAATGAAAACGAAATTTGATTTGTGCAAGTCTTTATGAATAACATGATTTTGAATAGAGTGAAAAGACGTATTCACAGGCTTTAATTTGGAAAAAGTGTCTCTTAAATTGGAGAGGAAAGGTTCATAGTCAATAGATGGATTAGTAGGTATAAAGAACTCTCCAGGAAGTCTTAGTGATTGCCCGTAAAGCAGTTCTGCTGAGGAGCAACGTAGATCTTCCTTAAGTGATGTTCTTAATCCTAGTAGCATGAGGGGTAGATTGTTGTTCCATCTAGTAGTGTCTCCTTTAGCGATGATACCCGTAATCGTTCTAACATTCCGTTTGCTTGAGGATGGAAAGATGATGTGTGTATTTGTCGTATGCCAAGTAATGTGTTAAATTTTGAAAAGAGGTTTGATTCGAATTGCCGTCCCTGATCATGTGTTGTTGTGGTAGGTATACCAAATCGACTAAAATAATGCCGGAAGAGTTTGTTCGCTATAGTAGAAGATGTGATATCTTTCAGCGGAAAAGCTTCTGGCCATCGAGTGAAGCGTTTGATAACTGTAAGTACATAAGTACAACCTAGGGACGGAGTGAGTGGTCCAATCAAGTCGATATGTATATGATCAAATCTAATTTCAGGAATTTTGATGTTGATGATTGGCGATTTTGTATGTTTTTGGATTTTTGCTTGTTGACATTTTAAACAGGTTTTGGTCCAAACATGAATTTGCTTTGATATGTGTGTCCAAAAGAATCTTGTTTTGATTGCATAAATAGTGGAACGTATTCCGGGATGAGATAAGCTATGAATAATTTTGTCAAAAATTGCTTGTCAGGTTTGACAATTCTGTGTCAACAAGTTGAGCGTTGCTAAGGGTTAGAAAATCTGGATAAGGTGAATTTAGAGATTCGATATTTGTTCTGGATAGAGTATCTGCAACAACATTTGAATTTTCTGTGATGTATTTGATATCTGAAGTAAATTGTGCAATATAACTTAGATATCGGGTTTGACGAGGAGTTTTGTCTGTCGACGAAAAAATTGATCTGATAATGTGTTTGTGATCTGTATATACCGTAAATTGATTTCCATGTAAGGAATGTTTGAAAAATTTGATAGCAGAGTAGATCGCTAATAGTTCTCTATCAAAAGTTGAATATTTGGTTTGGCATGAAGTAAATTTTTTGGAAAAGAATGCTAATGGTTGAGATTTTCTATTGATGGGTTGTGTTAAAACACCATACCTGTGTTAGATGCATCAGTTGACAATGATAGGGTAACATGTGAAGAGGGATGTCCTAGAAAGGTAGATTTTGATAGAAGATCTTTGGCTGAAGAAAAAGCGTTGTCGTGTTGCAGTGTCCAAGAAGTTTGTTTTTGATAGTGAACAGCGGTCTTCCATACATTTGGGCAAATCGACTTCTGAAAGCAGCTGTTGATGATATGAACAATAAACAATAAATTTATAGTTTATTGTAAAATACCAGTTCAACACTGCTCTAAGAATATCGCAACTACTGCTGCTTAACGTATGATAGAGTCAAATTTCTTAATTGTTTTACAGTAACATCTGTAGCGGAATTCTGACCCGCTTAAATATGGCAAACGCTTCGTTCCTAAGATTCATCAATAATTTAATATCATTTGAAAACCAAAACTTAGACATAATTTTTCAAGAAGTAGTTCATTTATGTGGAATTCTGTCTCGTCCAGACAGCCAAAACACGATACAATTTTTTTTACATAATTACTTTTAATAACGTACCTGATACAGTCGGGCTAATTTTAAGAGTCTCTCCTCTTCAGTTCCTTTTCTTAGCTCTTACTTCTCGTCTGTACATCATTAGCAAAGTCTTTTCTCCGTCAACTCTCCAGGCCTTTTATTAAATTATTGTATTAAAAGTATTACGTTATGTAATAATTTTTTACTTTACCATTACAGAACTCCTTGGCAACCACTACACCTTATCCATTATCTTTCTATACAGTTTGGGCCACCGGTCTTTGAAATTTATAATATCCTTTCCATGTATTACATGAATCATGACGTTCTGTTTTGAAGTAGAGTTTCCTATTATCTCTACATACTATTGTAGAGTATAAACACGGTCATACTTTTTTAATTTTCGCTTAATGTGGGAAAATACTCTCTATCTCTATCACAAGGTAGAAATGAGTGTCTTTTAATAGGAAAGTATTGTTCTATTTTGTCAAATCTACTTGTATCTGTTAAATAAAGACACATTGGAATAAGAGTGTTATTTTTGTTCTGTCCAGGACAGTTGTCACTGAACAAGTGTAACGCTTTGACATTATCAGTTATATAATTTTCATAACATACTTCACTGGGCCCCTTTTTGGCGTTATCCTCATGATATATAAAATACATAACTTCACCTGTCGTCATGTTATGAATACAGAAAAAACTGACGGTTAATTGTCTTAAATAAAAGAGCTCCTGTACAGGAATTTTTGGTTGTTGCAAATTTTGCATGAAGTCGAAAGCTAATGCTACAACATTATTATTTTCTTTTAATAGTGTTGTTGATTCCTGTAAAGCCGCATAAAACTTATTGCTTCGTCTTTTATGGATAATCTTTTCTGCCACAGAAGCTCGTTTAACATTTTCGCTTAGACTTTTACTCTTTATTTTTATTTTTTCGCACGTGCAACATGTATCTACTTGTTGCCTACCAAATTTAAGATCAAAATCTTCTCTGAATAGTTTATTATAATACTCATAGTTCACTTTAGTATTTGGAAATTTTTGTTGAAACATTGAATACATAGTTTTCTAGATGTCTCATCTTTAGGTGTCATGACTTTTTGAAATAATTGCTGAAGGCGCTGTAATCTTTTATTACTTATTGAATGCAAGCTTAAAAATACATTTTTACATATCATTCGCCTGTTGGCTGCAGAAGAGATATAGGTTACTGCCTTATACCCTACGCTCAATGGTGAATAATTGAGGCGTTTTAAACGCGTTCTGGTGTTACAACATATATCGTTTCTCCATCTACCAGAAATGATATAAAATATACCTTATGATATAAACTTTCTGCACTCAGCGATTCAATTGTACGAGCGCAGTGTGCTCAACATTTATAATTTCAATTAGGTATTCCATAAAGAAATTTTCATTTTTTTCCAAATTATATGTAATGAAATGTTAATACATACAAAATTGAAAATTACGCTTAGGGTCGCAAGTACCGCACGGTATTGGTATAGGTTAAAGTAAAGTATGTAGAAAAACGCTGAAAGGTGAATTGTTGAATTGCTCGTATTTCATCAAACCGTTGATTTGTGTTTTAGAAAGCAAAGTGGTAAAAATTATAACAATTAAAACATATAAATAATCGTCAATAATTTTGATATACAACGAAAAACAAAATCTAATTAAACAAAGTTTGGGTGGAATCAAATTAAGAATTATAGTTTTTCATTTTCACCACTTTTTTTCATAAAGCGAATATTCGTGGACTTATATATCTAGTTTCACAGAGTGAACGGGTATTTACTAAACATGTTCTGAGTTTATTTATCAAAGGACGAAGAGATTAGGTTTATGTTAATCCAATTCAACACTGACTACATACATCTGTTTTCATTATTTAAATTAAAACCGTACTAATCCTTTCGTATATACAACCATATTACATGCGTTTTAAAATAAGCTGGACAGAACAGTGTCTGGATTCATAGCACACCGATCACGCCATAACTTGAACTCCTACAAAAATGTTTTTTATGGGCGATTACATAACGAATTTCTACGAATATAGTATTTTAGTATAGATCTCAAACATCTTTCTGTTAAATCCAATGGTCAACTATTATGGAAACACATGAAAATTACATTTTCACGTATACAACTACATTATACAACCTTATCGTTAATGGAGTCCCGTGTTATTCCATATGTACCGTGCCTCTTAATGCCTTGACAACATTAGATTTACTACGATGTAGCATTCAGAGCTTTAGTTCGCATTCAGTCTCATCAGTAGGAATGTACTCCAGTGTTGAGGTAATGATGATAACCAAAAATATTTGATACGACGCTACTGGAACTAAAAAAGGATTAAAAGAAGAAAAATGTCAAGGGATTAGGTTATGTAACTACGTAATTAACTTTTATTTTCTGTATATATAAGAAAAGTTTTAAATTGATACTGGGACCCTTGTTAAAGCCAAACATTTAATTAAAATATTTTGAAGTACACGATTTTACAACAACACGAGAGAAAAAAATTATAATCAACTCCATTATTGGGTTGCAAAAACGAAATTTCGTTTAGAAGTGGTAGTAACCGCGGCAAAATTCGTTAGCTAGTTAAACAAGATAGTAAAAATGGGCTGTATTAGCTTATGAAAAGAATTTTTGGTGTTTTTTATAGTACTAAACCTTTATGAGAACACTTAATTTCACTAATTTAATTAATCTCATCGACTAGTTTTCGTTTTTAACTTTTTACCAATTGAAAAATGCACCGCAAAATTTATCGCCATTTGTTTTACCGGTACGGTTTAACCGATAAATCTATTCAGTGCGTTGGGAAAAAATGAACGAGGTAGCGGAGGTAACGAACTGTATTTGGTAAACTACCACCAATGTACATCGGAACAATTGCAGTAAATGCCTATTGTAGGTAGGTTTCATAAATATTTACCGTATGTACATAGCACAAAAATAGGTAGTTGCTGCACCGAATAAACCATTATTTTTACTTCAAATTTTGCACGCTGAAGATTCGAATTAGTTGTTAAAATTAAAAATGACAGAGTAATTTCATTTTCCTCAAGATACCAGGTTTGTGTAATATGTTGAACCTTAATAATTACTAATTCGATAGAAGGTTCGAGTTATCTTATTAATAGCTATTAATAGTCAGCTCCAATAAAATTCAATCCTCATTCAAAATAAAGGTATTAAACATTCTGAAGCTGAATAGAGTCGATAGTAATCTTCAAGCGGCTGAAACTGCTGGACAAATGAAGTACTCTTTAGTCTTATTACCACGTCCTCAAAGATATCTCAGAAGAAAATGTCCAGCGTAATCGTATCTGATGTTTTAGAAGCTGTTGTTTGATGACTGCTTCATTTTGTTTATCAATCATAACAACAATATCTGTTGACTATTTTGGAGGTATGATTAGATGATTTTCATTTCAATCTAATTTAGTATAACAAAGATGCTCTGAGAACATGATCGCAAAATTGAACTTCCACATATGAATTTCGTCTTGGTAATGATGTTTTAAACTTTAAGAACATAGCCATAAAGGTCCATTCAAGCTTTCGCACGACAACTTCAGATGATGGATAATACCTTGGCTGGGTTATGTCGGGTGGAGATATACTGCCAATAAATATGAGGAAGTTATTCAATTTCTGTTACGTATATCATCTGGTTGACTAATGAATCTTGAAGGTTCTTTATTTTTTTAAACTAACTAAGCGACGGCACATAATTCAGAACGGTGCCTTGTTTCAGATGAATTAGTTTTGCTAAGGGTGCAAGTCCGAAATGGATAGCAGACTGTAAACTGCAGCCGCCACTACAGGTTTTTATGAATCTTTAAACATTATCACCTGCGATTTGCACTCATGGTTTGTCGACCATGACTCGAATTTTATGTAGTCTGTCGACCATTTCGACCGTGTAGCTTTAGAAAAAAAACAGAAGAAACACTTCACCAAATGGACAGAACACTGCAACTCGATCGAAACAATTCCGAGAAATACTAAGCTATCTAAGAACGCAAATGATGCATTTTAAAATAATCAATAAATCTGTTTTGCTGAAGGACACTCTCTTTCGCTATTTTCACAGTAATTATGATCGGTGAAAGTGACCCGAGAGTGTTGTACAGTTGCCCAACAATGTAAGGAACGATAGAACCTTATTCTTGGAAACTTTCTACTCGGGGTTTTTTCCGTCTCGAAACTGAACAAAAAATTGTGACTTGAATTGTTCCATAGAATGCATAACGCACATGGAGAATTTTCATCATCAACTGGAAGCATTTCTGAATATAGGAACAAATACTGACAAAATTGCAATGGAACACAGGCAAGTCAGTCGTGAAACTACCCGCTGTTAGAACATGACTCTACTGAAACACCGCTTATTAAACCCCATGAACATTATTAGCATTAGAAATTATATCAGACATATCTGTCATCAAAAACTACTGAATAATTGGTAAACATACAGAAAAGCGAGATAGGCGTACAGGAAATACTGTAAGTACTACAGTCTGTCCGAATTATTCCTTAGACGATCCGTTGAAACTACTAATTGTTATAATTAACGAACATCTAGGGAGTCATTTCTGCTTGCGGCTTGAATCTTCTTCCACCTTCCAGAATTTCTGCATTAATGGGACAACAAGTTGTTCGGATTGTGATTAGTTTAAGGTTGCACCTACAGAATGCGGTAAAGTATTCAACCAAGCGCAAACTGTAGTACAGTGATTTCAGCGATGAGCGAAACCTTAGATTCCTGATTAATGATATCTTCCATACTTATTGAATATCCCGTCCAATTATTGAATTGCATGGGTTGTTGAAGTGACAACAACTCACTCCAACGCGTTAACTAATTGATGTGGAGTGTGAATTTGCTAAATAGTATTATGATTAAATTACTAAATCATAGCAATTGAGCCGGAATGATTGCTTGTTAATTGCCGTGAATTCTGGACGGTTCTGGAGATTTGATATAAACACGATAACGCTTGAGATACAAGTTTTCTTTATTTATGCTACCCACTACAGTTAACATAATTTGAACAAAAATTTGTAATGAGATAATACAAATTATTGACGTTCTGTAGAGCATGTTGAAAAATTAGGCTGATAAGATGAATTGCTTACAACATAGTCGTTTGCCGGAGAAGATGTTCCTCTAGCTCGTCAAACAAAGCGGGGCCATCATGATTCCCAATCAATATTCTTTTACCATATTTGTATCTAACAATAAGTTATTAAAATAATGTTAATTAGACAAGATTGTATAACAAAGATTATGGTGTGATTATATTACAAAAGCATCAGATACTTTTTTGGTTTTCCCAAACAACGATCAAGATTTATTCATTTTTTTTGTAATGATATGGAAAAGTTTCTTGAATAAGTTTTAAATATTCATACGTTTTAATACGACCGAAATAATTCTTGACAGTGTGCCCCTCCAAATCCAACTATACAGATCAAATCCATATCTGATATCTACTAACAAAAGAAAAAAGCCAAAATTTTACATTCGTAGGTACTTATTTTCTCAAAAAATGTTAACACAAATTTTTTGTTAATTACAACAGAAAATAAACATTGTGTGTCGTTGTTGCTTATTGTTGCTCATTCGTTTTTGATGCAAAATTCTGTAAAGTTTTGGAATTTAGAGTGCGCCGCTTAAGTGCTGGGAAAAGTTAATACATTTCAAGTAGCTAGTAGCCGAGCTAACATGTAAACTTCTCAACATGGTAAAGGTACCGAATTATGTCGCCGGTGCAGTTTTATTTTTCATTCCTTTAACCGTTTGAGTCCTGATTTATTTATAACCTTATTCATATCGAGGACGAGTCAAATGTACCAAAGGAGTTAACATTTTTTTACTCGTTTACAAAAAAAAGTTATAAAAAATAAATTTGGTTTGCTGAAGAATAAAGTTATTATAACGATAATATTTACGATAATACTTATCGTAAAGGAAAGCTTCATTTTATTTATGCTATGACGAATTCAGAAAATTGTGTTCTAATAATAAATATGTAAACTAATAACAAGTTATCTATGTACTTATTTACTCGGCTATGGATAGCTTAATTTACGCAATAATTCAAAATGTTATGAATTTTTTAAAAAACGAAGTGTCCCATTTTCCGAAAAAGAAATTTTCATAAACTTTACGGCAACTAACAATATCAAAAGACCATATAGTAATAACTCACTCCTTGAATTTTTAACAATTGTGTTCATAAATTATCTGTACTGAACATAAATGAAACTATTGAATGAACGAAAATGTTTTGAAAAACTAAAAATGATATTACAAGCATTTCAACGCTCATAAATACCAAAACTACTTAGTCGCTTAGAACTCATAAACAATGACGAAAACGTGAAAATTTTGTTCTAATTTCTTTTTGTTTAAAATTTTATTTTGCATCAGATTCCAAAATATTGCAGACGAGTTATGAATCACCTGTATTATTATTGGTATTTTGTCTACACGGCAAAAACGTCGTCATTACTGTCAAAGACGTATTTGACAAACCAGAACGCAATACAGTGGTACTAACTTATTGGCGGATTTAAGAATAGAAGATAAGAGTGGATTTAGAAACTTTTGTGGTATGTCCAGAACTGTCACAAATTTCATGCCAATGCAATTTCTGTCAATTTTACATTCTATAATATTTTCAAAGCATGATATTTTTTAATCAATCTTAAAACGTGTTCGTTTGTGGAATTGGAGTGGATCTGGAAAATGTTAATATGAACAATCGACGCCTACACATAAACTAAGTCAAACTCTTATTTGGGGCGAACAAATCCTTTGAAGTTACCGACAAACGACGGGACTTTACGCGAGCTCTAGGCGAACAAGAAAATTCTCGGAAATAGTGCACGAACTGCTCCCAATCTTCGTGAAACATTTTACGAATATAGTAGCAACTGATCGCAAGCAGTTCGCGATCGCTGGTAATTTATACACATTTGATCATTATATCTACGTTAGGAAGCTTTAAAACAGAATACAGTTTTGTTTTTCGGCTCAACACCTGCCTTCAGAACTCATGCTAGAGAGAAGTAGAACAGATTTTATAATAACAGACCTATCGGGCATGAGGATTCTCTTTTTAATTTTTTCGTATTATTCAAACTACTAATGTTTTTTTTTATTTAATAATATTATTTAATTTATCTTGCGCACCTGTTACCTAATATTTCATTTTCTTTTCAATGGCTGGACCAATCTGCTCAAAATATCTACATGTATAATAGATACTGATTAAATAACATAATCACCAAACAATACGTTGTAGAATTACTAAGAATATATTTGACAATAGCTACTGATAAACATTTTGCTCAAAAATGACCTCATCATACTGATACGTCTCTGATACACCTCTGCTAAAACAATACCTGCTGTTAGTTAGTGAACATTCTATTTAGTAATTTAGTAATCAATAGTAGATATCAATTATTGTACACAAGGTCTGTTGTTCAAAATACTACCGAGTTTTCTACTGCAACAAGTAACGGAAGTATCCCATACTGTAGAAGAAAACAGACAGTATACACTGTTTTTAACCAATTTAATTTAAGAACCTACAAGATGACGTTTCGGGCACGAATATTTTGAGGTCGAGAAAACTGAAATCAAAAAGATTGCTTATGAAGAGGTTTACAAAACCTCAAAATGAAATGCGCACCCTTATTGAGGAAAATAGAGAGAGAAAATAACTTTATTCAGCTATCGACCGTTATAGGGTCTGTCCGCTTACATTAATTATAAAATAACAGTATATTTATGTTTGTGAATTTATGTTGAGTTCTTCGTATAATGTTTTAGGTCTTTCTTCGTTCGTTCGAGTCTTGCACATCTGATGTAGGGTGTCTTGCTCGGCATGTTTGGAGAGTGCATGCAGAACCGCACGCCACACTTAGGCCCCATTGGGCCCCTTGTGCATCCTCCCATTACACACTCTGGTCACATCAACCAGCCTAAGGATTTAGCAAAGGCCATCTGTGGTTGGCCATTCCTCCCCGAAGGTCCTCATTCTGAGGTCGGTCAGAGAGGGGCAATCACACAAGATGTGTTTAACCGTCTCGTCATCCTGTTCACAGGCTCGACAGAGAGGGGAGTCAGCAAGCTTCATGTTATGAAGGTGCTTATTTACTTTACAGTGTCCCGTAAGGAGACCTGTGGCAGTGCGAAGGGCACTTAATTAACATCTTAATGTTAATGATTTAATAATATTTGAATTTTTTACTAATAATATTTGTATATGATCTCTGTTTAACTTTGGGATTTTTATCGCGTTGAATACTACACGTAAAAGTCTGGTTGCCTCAACAATAGTCACATAAGTGCCTAAGGTATGATAATTTAATTAGACCCTGTACATAGCAAAGCACTCAAAGCAGTCGAGGCTCCAATTAACTGTTTTTTTTTTTGGTTTGTCATTCTTTATTTGTTATCAAAATTAAATTAGCGACGCTTTCAAATATTCCATTCTGAAATGTAGGTTCCAAAGGTCGGTACCTAGTTGGCCACCTGTGGAATATAAATAGTAGTTCACAATGTAAGTAACTATTCGTCGACAGTTTTATTTTCATGGGTAGTTCATGGGCTAATTGATGATAATTTGTCTATACCTTTAATTCCGTGATTCAGCATTATCAAAACGTAAAAATTGAGGAATTGTAGTGAACCTGCTTCTAGCCAAAGCCCTTTTGAAAACAGAGCATCTATTTTCTACATTCCATAAATTCGTAATTCCTTCGTTATGGGATTTGTAAACTCCTGCCAATATTAACAAGCCAATAAATCGTAGAAACTCATCAGCATCTAGTTTTTTCCACAAGGAACCGTTCTTCATGCAAACTTCTGCATTACACCACTGACTTGGTTGATGAAATCATCAGTAAAAAATCGGCGAAATCTACTGCAAATTGTCAAAAAATGAAAAGTAAAGACTACCTTCAATTATTACTTAATCCTATTTTGAAGAAGTGCGCAAAATTTTAACTAGACCTGTTGATTAGTTTTTGAAAAATCGTTCGACTTCAAAAATAGTATTTATAGAAAATCTTGGAATCTTTGATTCCAGCATTCTATTACACCTGCGTGAGAGGAATTCTTGTTTTCTAGTCCTTGTCTCAGCTTAATTCTCAACTATAAGTATGCAACTCTCATTCTTTTTCACACGTTCTTGTAGCTATTTTTACCAACTTTAATATTCGTGCAAAAAACTAACAAAGCTAAGATCCTTCCCTTGAAGCTACAAGCAGCAACTAATTCAGCAGTTTTAGTAGTGTTCAGTTAGTAGTTTAGTTAGTAGTGTTTTAGAAGTATTCTGTAGTGATTCACACTCTTATTATTATTTTGCATTATGACCAATATACCGCACTAGAAACACATCCTTTCTAAGATTCTCATAAATAAAGTTTACGCCTTTTGTGATTTTGGGTTGCCTATCTAAACGTGTAGCGACTCAACGATCTGCCAACGTCGCTCGCTTCGCTTCTTTCTCGATAGACCATATAATGCCATACATAAGGCATTATAAACTGTCCTATAGATATACATCGACTGTTTGTAAACAAGTATATATTTGTAAACAGTTTAGGCTAGACACATACAGTCGATTTTTAGTCGGCCGATACTTTAAGTAATGGACATAAATATATTAAGTTTAATGTAGGTGCATACAAAACATAACTATGTTTAACTATGCAGTTATGATAAAAACATCACGCAACTATCGTTTAACTGCGATAATACCATAACTTCATATTGAAGTGCACAGACAGTCGATAGTTTAGTTGATCACCTTTGAGGTCTCTAGGAATTTTGTAATTACCAGTTGTCATCTTTACATTCCTCCCCAAATTCAGATTGGTTACATCTTTGGTCAACTCTAATCACCTGTGTTAGGGTTGGAAATTAGAATACCCTATACTACTTCAAACTTTTTTAGAGTATCATTATGCAAAGGTTTATAGAAATGGTAGAAGCACGTCCGCCGTTACGTATGAAAAATTTAAAAGAGTATGGCGATGTAAATAAGAAGAGGAAGTTGTGGCAAGAAATTTGTATGGAAATAGTACCTAATTGGGAAGAACTGTCCGCCGAAACCCAATATTTAACCCAACCCAACCCAATACCGCTAATATATATAGTAAGGCAAGTAACAACGATTTCTATTTAACATTTTTAGGATGTTATTAACTGCACCACTTTCGAGATTATGCAAAACAATGATTTTGTACTACTCTTCTCTAAAAGAATTCAACATAAATACAAATTGTTTTGACGTCGATATGTATGTGTATACAGCGCGATTCACGAACAATTAAACAGTAGAGTCGGTTATAGATTGATAATGTATTGCGATTTCGAACCAATCGAACGATTGTTTCGTCGACAAACAATCGACTGTATGTGCTTAGCCTTACAAACATTAGCCAAACGAGGACGGAGGGATCGGGGATTACTGTACACATTTGAGAAAACAAACGTGTATAAAAGCATAGCGATGGCCCATCCAGAGAGAAGCGAAGCAAGCGACGTTTCCAGATCGTTGGTAACGACTAGTCTTAATTCTCCATATAGGTTATTAGTTGAGAACCACTAAGATCCTTTACTTGAAGCTATAAGCATCAACTGATTTTAAGTCAATAAGTAATTACGAAATGAAAAAATAATATATTTGCAACACTATGTATCTCTAAAATAAAGACATTTGGATAAAAAATGTTGGGTTAGATCATTATATTTCTGGTGTCGTGTTTCTACAATTCTGAGATTATATTCGGCCGATTCACTCCGGAGTTTTTCCAATTCCAAAGATTACGAAGAGATACCTCTCCTTATTACAGACTTATCGAAATCATGCATTTTGTGTCCTGTAACATAATCCAAACGCAGAGTGTTGTAATTAAATCAGTAAAAAACTTTTAACGTTGATCGCTTTCGTATCTATTACAACTCACTTTATAGACAATTCCCTTTAAGCTGATTCTATTACTCCGATTTTAGTAAGACTGTCGGTTCGATCGTAACCTTTCACTTTTAAAACATCGTAAATTTGATATCGGTGAGTACCTAATCCGTAGGTTTTCCTCCTATGCGCCTGGAGCAATTCGAAAGGTAGCGAGCGATCGGCACCTTTCCAAGAGTATATCAACAATATATTTCCAGTAATAAAATATTTTATGCGCGCTGACGTCTTAAAATTATTTAGTTTGGTATTCGGATTGTACGCAGTTCTAGCATCACATTGCTCCGGTAAATCTTTATTATACTGCAAACTTTATTACTTTTAACGGTGAAAAATATAATTCACTTTCTTTTTCAAAGAAATCGATACTTATATATCCATACTTAGTGTCATACAGATTACGGACCTAATTTTTATAATTGATACAAAATGAATATTTAATGACCACGTTGATAGGGTTGTTGCAAACGCGTGGTGTATACTTTTATGTGCGTATTTATGAGTTTTGTGTTTCTGCAGTTCTATCTTTACCATTAAAAATTTATATTTGCAGGAACCATGGCAACATATAAAACCAAATAGAAATCAATATGGCATTAATTGGCGTCAAATTACTATTTAATAATTTAACAGCTATTTAACAACAAAATAATATTTAAAGAATAGTAATTCCGTATAAAGAATAGTAATTATGATGATGGGATGGTTGAATAGTACTTGTAATATCAGTAAGTTGTTAAGAAAATTATTCCGATTTATTGTTGTGTCTGCAAAGAAAAAACTTCTGGGCTAAGAAGAGTTTCCTTGTATATTTATGATAGATTGGGCATCCAATAGGACGCAAATTGGCCACCGGTATCAATAAACGTACAATGAGTTCCTTTTTTAGGACCTTCATTTTAAACTTCTAGCAAGCTTCTTATGTAGTATAAGCTTCTTCTAGTGAAGGCGTTTGTTTTAAAGTAAACATGTGACCATCAAACTATGATCAAATATATTCTTTACTATTATTAACCATTTGACCTACAACCACGAGTGAGACTAGTGGTAACGATTTTGTGCCATAGGCGACTCATGGCTGAGAAACTATACATTTTGCGAAAGTTTGGGGACACGGCTGAACAGCTGAATGGCTCGGCGCGCCTTTGACCTTTAATTTAATTATCGAATTTTATTATTCCTTTTAACTTGTTTTCAAAGAAACTGTGATGATTATCCAAAATTATAATTCGTCGGTTGTCTGTTGGGTTTTTTCTTCTTGCATTTTTACTCACCTATTCATACGCTATTGTTCTTGCTACTCTAACAATGTCTGTTAATTTATACCATTCACTATCAGAATTATAGGCTGTAAACTTGTGTTTCAGTTTTGCTGGTTCCTGCTTCTTAATATAAGATATATTGTAATAGCAGGGATCACTAAATGCGACTGCGATGGCACAGAGTAATAGGGCAGAGAATTTACTCACCGGGAAAATGATAGGATATTCTGTATCTCTTATTATCACATCATAATGAGTTGGCGATCTGGTAGTAGTTTGTATATTAAGGCATCAATTCAAGGTAATATGATCCTGATAGTTTTAGAATTTGGTTGCATCAGTTAAAACTTGAAATGTGATGTTTTTCACCGGCAAGAGTTGCTAATCGTCATTGCATAGAAGGAATATTAATTGCGAAGGGATATATAAACATTTTGAAAAAAGAATTGAAGCAAAGTGCAGAAAATTGAACTAAAATTAGAACTAAAACTAAAACTAACACTAGAAACTTTCGGGTTTTGCCGTGCGTCTTTTAAGAAAAGGTTTGACGTTTCGGATGCCATGTTGCAACCTTCTTGAGAAACTGGTTCGAAGTGAAAAACCTTCGTACTTATATAAGTGCAGAAAAATTGCACATCTCACAATGTTTTTCCACAGATATTTTATTAATGTTATGAAGAGGGATGAAGGAAATTTCACGTTTAATTAGTATCAACTCACCGCCACATTTATGATCAGAACGACTAAAAAAAAGATGCACCGGTTTTGTCAGCTATGTTCATACCATATTCCAATTCATCTTCTCTGAGCCAATGTTCACTAACACACAAAACATCAAAATTTACAGGAAAGTCAAAAAGGAAAGCATCAAGTTTACTAATTTTGTTCCTAAGGCCCTGGATATTTAGGTGAAATACATTTATTATATCATTCCTCAAGCCACTTTCCACGATCTCCGGTAATTGTAAAAATGTTCGTTACTATTTAATAGCATATGTTCCTTAGAGCTAGTCTGCATGGGCAAACATTCAACATATTCAACAACATTCATTATAATCATTGTTAATAAGATTTGCAATGTGTGAAAAGATCTTACGTTTCCCAGAAGCATTCAAATGGAGTCCGTGTTTCGTGCTATCACGCCATGAGTGTTTGCGTCTATAAAATAATTTTTATTTTTGGGACTAATCTTATAAAAGAAATCAAAAATTTTGCAGTTGAAATTATAAATGCTAAAATTGAGTTCCTTCTTATCATACCAATACGGAACGGACACATACAAGACATTACGCTGACGAGCTACAGTCGTTAATTAACACACTAACTTAGCATAATAATTTTTATTATATTCGCGACATATCTTACCAATGCCGTCCAATACAGTAGCAAAATCAGCATTAGGCTTACATATAGTAAGTAGATCGAATTTTGTTTTGTCCAGATAGCACTCCAAAAAGTCACTAGAACCTCGTGCATGGCTGTCCCCCAGGATTAAAACTTTCGATTTATCCATTGGTTGACAAATATGGTTTACCCCAGTAGATTTCGATGCGAATTGACATGGTATGGATGGTTCGGTTAGTTTCACCATTGTGTTTTTCTGTAGTACATTGGGTATCTCTGTAAGGGCAGTACTATAGTTGCATTTTGCCGTTTTCAGTAGTTTCGGGATTGGTTTCTTCTTATTGACATTACCCATAACCAGATTGTTTGACGATGCGTTTGATAATCACTAAACTGTGCTGTTCTTAAGCAACAACGCTATCCAACAAAGTATTAATGTTATTCCAAATGTATAGCTTTCTTAGTTTTATTAAAGTTTGTGTTGTACGAATACGGAAATTTATACTACCTTTCTTGAGTAATTCGCGATTTAATCTAATTTTTCGATGGGATAACAAACAGGAAAAAAACAAATATATGTTTTCCTGTTTGCCATTTTTTGTTTTGATTTTATTCATTTGCCTGATAAGTATCACGGTGCTCTTCTCCAGAATTCACACATTTTAGTTTTTGACATATTTTCTTGATATTCTCATTATTTATAAATGTTATTATAAACATGTTTAAGGATTTGCTTTTGTAGATATCTATGTATTTATTATTTTTAGTTGATTAATTTCATTTTTAACTTTTTATGATTCAGAGCCTACTATATTCCATCCGTAAACAGCGTATTGGCACTGTGCGTATGCTTCGTTAAGAGTTTTCCTGAAATAACGCTTCCTTTTGTTGTTTTAGTATATCTCGTTTAGTATTCACGAGATATTTTCTGGTGTCATATGGGATCGTATCACGTCCCCATCACTTTCTCTACCACTCATTGTTTATGAATGTTTGCGAAAGTGAGATTTCGAATCGGACATTAACATTATCGCATTGACAAAGGATTATGTTTTCAAATTAGGTATTGTTCGTCAAAATCGGTTGAGAGGTTCTCGTCTTATGATTAAAATACTATACATATAAAATCCTATCTAATTCTTTGCATCTACTTTGCATAGGTTCTCAAGCATTTAAAAAATGTGTACTTTCTACGCCGAATAAAAGTTCAAAGTACACTTCCAAATTCTAAAAACAACTTTTAGAACAGCGACTAACATATTTTATCAACTATACTTTATCTGAAACACACGATATGCTATAGCATTCTGAAAATAGTTCTGCAACTTTCCCCAACAGATCAAATTTTCATCATAAATAAATGGTCAAAATTTAAGTATAAAAACATTAGATCTTCACGTTTATTATGATCGAATTGTTATTTGAGTGGCTCATGCAAGCTAATTTTTGCCTTGGTAAACAATTGATTAAATTTTTAACAAGCAAGTACAACAAAGTGAATTTCTTTTGTACATAACAAACCGAACAAGCACAAACAGTATTCCGCATTAAAACTACGTCCCATTTCGACACAAACAGTTTTTTCTTAATCCATTTCAAACGAGCATAGCATTTTTCCCTAATGTCCCTTTGAAAAGGCTATTTGAAATTGGATCACATCAAAAACAAAAACCTGTCTATTTTCCGGAAAATAACAAATACACATTGCCGCGGGACATCATTAATTTTTGACCGTCGAAAGGTCGGCAAGTTCGCGTGTTCATAACGAACCTGTTGCTAACCCGCCTGTTTATGCATTATTACTATTTTCGTGTTTTTTTTTCTCTCGACGATGACTTTAATAGAGAGCCACTTTGAGACACTGTTTACGAGCTTTTTGTTAAAAAGTTAAGTTCGTTTATCGTGGTACAAAGGTCTTGCGGCGGTTATAATTTTGTTTCGGCCATCGATTCCCTTAAATTACGAGACGTAAGTTAATTATCTTTTGGTATCGTTAGCCGTTGGCGTGGACGATAACGTCAATAATATCGGCGAACGTGGCCAACGGACCTATTTATAATGGAAACGTATTATAAATTTGGCTTGGTTCCAATAGAAAAACTCGTTGACAACCCCGTTTAATATTTTCTTTGGCTGTGAAACTAATGAACTAGCATACTTGTCGCTTTTTATATTTTATAGGGAATATAAATAAAGATTTTAATTCACAATTATTCTGCTTTTCTTCTTTGTCTAATTGTTCTGTTTTATTTTTCTAGATCTATTACTTAACACTTATATTATTTCACCTATTTCTTTTTATACTAATTCTTTTCTTTCTTCCTGTACAGAAATGGAGAGAAAACGTTACTTATCACAAAGGCCAGATCTGCGGAACAATCTGTTATATGGAGGTATGCTCGATGTTTACTGTGTTCTTGTGATGTGTATTACTGTTATCTTGTATATTCATTTATTGTTGTTTGTTATTGTTCTTGTTGTCGCTACACCACTGTCACCCATATTTTTTGTGTTTTCCATCCACGTTTTACACACACCCATTGTAGATGCTGTTTCATGCTCGTTCATATGTATGACTGCGCGGGCGCCATTGTTACTAGCTCTGTTATTGTTGTCGGATTGAATATGTATGAGAAATTGACCCCTTGGCTGCCCATCATATTCGCATTTGATTGGTAATCGGCTTCGTAATTGCCGCATAATAATGACCCGAACGAATCTCGCAGAGGACCACAACCGGAGCTTCAGTGAATGCCATGTTAATGACGATGCTGGTGAAAACCATTCCGCGTATTTAACATTAATCAAAATCCAATAGGGATTTACGTAATCCAAATTATGTTTGATATTTTTAAACCACATTTTAAATATTTCTTCTCCTACATTGCAAAGTAAAACCACAAAGGGAAAACAAAGTAGAACATCCTTGTCCAAAGTGTCAGGAACCCTTCACTAGTGTTCTAACTCCACGGCGGACATCGAAATTGGCCGCAGAAGTTTGCATTGTACCAGAACAATGGTGGGAGGAGCTGGAGAAATACAAAGAGCCTCCATCCTGTGTGTCTAATTCACCCCATTAGGTGAAATACAAAAGTTAATTGTTTTATTACGATCTAATTAATTAGATTTTATAAATTTAAACTTTCACTTCCGGTGATATTAGATATAAAACTAAATCAATCAAAAATGTTCGTGCTTTGCAACATTTAAAATGTTAAATAGTCTGCATAACCTCGAAGTTTCAAATTTTAGTTTTAAATCTATTAACCAACCAAAGTTACTTTAAATAATCGAAAATTCGATGAAGGTGTTTCAACCACGTTTCAATAATCCCTCTTCGTCCTGGATCGACGTCGACAGGGCCGTCGCGACGTCGGTATTTCGACGTCGCCGTCGTATCGATTTAAATGTAAAAGAGAAAAAAGTGGCCAAGTGAAAGGTTCGAGTTTGAATGAAAAGGCGCGATTGGGTATAATCCATAAGAGTATCTCGAAATAAGTCCTTGCTTTTCGAGGCCGTAATCCCACCCTTGGGTTATTTAGGAGTGTCGCTTAGGGTTTATTTAGCTTCACCTCGTCGGAAACAAAATCAACGACGATTAGCATATAATGGGCTACAATGGCCATTGTTGCCTCCGGGGGACGGTTGACGCCCAGCCGCCACAAAGTGGCCGGGTTAATCGTATTCAATGAGAAATTGGATTTGGTAGCAAGAGATGCCGAGGACAGCCGACTAACCAGATGGCATTAAATTAATTTAATGCCGGTGTGAACGCCGCTAATTTGAAACCCTCTAAGGTTTCTGGTATCCACCCCCTACTTACAATTAGTTGTAAAGTTTTATAATTTTAAATAAAATTGTATTCGAAATAAAATGAAATTTGTATCTGAGTTGTACTATTACGTAAGGGTTAAATGGAAATCGTATTAAGGACACGAGATGGTTTGTTACCAACTTTGCAATTTTTATTATTTACTGCAGCTGCTTTCCATTAGGTTTGATTGCAACTGATGAATACCTTATTTATAACTAGCTGAACGAGATACTTCATAGCTAACTATTAATGAGTAGAATTTCAAGATTTTTGTAAAATTCAAAGCTAAATTAAAAGTTTTTTCGGCCTGAATGCGATGTTAGATGTGTATGTATGACACCACCTCTATTTTCAGAAAAAGTAAACAGAAAACAAAAGCAGAATATTCTTCACAAATTAACAAATATCTAGTTGTTAATCTCTAGGGAACAATTCCGATTTGGAATGAATCACAGAAAAGTGTCACACTTGACACTAATATGACTAAGATTTGTGCGAACAGCGCCCATACTATACCCAATTTCACTTAATGCAATTTGCAGCTCTGAACTCCAAACCCAATTATTATATTATAACTAGAAGTAAAGTCAGCTAGGTTGTCTGATTATCTTGCTGCAACTTAGCTCACTTGAAAATGGTATATGATACCACTTGCGTCTCCAAAGCAAAATATCTTATAGCCAATATGGGGAATTCTACAGTTACTGCTCCATTTACTTCTGTATCCAGTTTAGTGACATATAGCAGCTACAACTTATGAACTATTCCAGTTCTTTAGAAGATAAGTTAAATTTTGCTCCTTTATCACTTTGAGCAGCATACAAGATTGTTAGTTCTTTAATGTATTCAATAAGCTTTTATCGAAAAACTTATAGAAAAAGTTTACAGGTTTTTCTACATTAGTTTCTACAGGCAAAACGGATCCTCAAATGAGACTAATAGTGACATCCTGTTTAGAATTTTTCTATCGCAAATTTATTTTACTTTTTTTACTTTCTTTCGAAATAGGTTAAGAAGAGTTAGGAATTTGTTCATCTGCAGCAGTTACAAAACACGAACAGTTAGGGACATCTGCTGCAGATTTAACTAAATACGAAGAATTTTGATTCTAAAAACTGGAAAGCGGAAGGTGATCTTCCTCGCTAAATCTTGATATCTTCCGACTCTAACTCTGCTCTCAAAATCTGCATGTAACAAAAAATAAAAAAGTAGAGAACAAATTCTCAAACAAAAAACTTGCCTTCTAACGCATTTAGCTGATACGTTTTGACAGCTTACACCATCCTGCAGCACATTAAACTGCTCTTCAATCTGATCTAATTTTCTAAGTTTTCTAACAGTTAAATCTAAATTTATACATCTATCTTGACTATATTTTACAACATTACCTTTGAATTTCACTACGACTTCTAACAAATTCTTAGATTCACTTAAATTCACCAACATCTTCTTACTTTTTTTCTAATCTTCGTTTCGAGGATCCGCTTGACCCGAACGTAAATGCAGTAAAAGATGCCAAACATCTCGAAAGCCACTACAATAACGCCTATTACTTCTCCCATATGGCATTTTTCGTTTGTTGTTCCACCACTATTATCTACTTGGGCAATGATTATTTCCTCTTTTGATCTGGATTGTCCCATTTTTATTTTTCTTTCAATTTTGTATTTGTCTTGTTCTATAGAACGCAAAAATCAGCAGCCAATACGGTAATCGCCACACTTTTTGACTTCTTCTTCTGGTCTTAATTCGTATCCCTCGTAGGTATACATTTTTTTTATTGCCTGTTATTTGGCAGGATCGCCATGTGATGACCGTTGTTTCTTTGTCTGGTGAAATTAATTAAAGAATAATTCATTTCATTTTCTTTATTGTTCTTCTTTTCACAAGTCAAAACCTTTTCACAAGTCAAAACCTCTTTTCACTACTCTACCTTTTCATACATTACCTCTTATTAATATTGCATAATTGCAATGTATGCCAAATGTCGACCTACTTAGAATCGACTTACAATTCCAGTACACTGCAAAATAATATTGGCATGTTTCAAACCGTAAAATTTACGATAATTCACCACCTGCAACGCCCTATACTACAGTGACGAACAAAATCCTTTCAAGATTAGTGTTAAGGAAATTAACCCAGCAGTTCCATTAAAGAATAAAATGTAATTAGAAGAACAAGGAGAGATGCTAGTTAAGGATAACCGCGGCATGGGAAAGTACTCCTAGACTAAACCCTGCAGTAGCAGGAAATAACTACCCTAAAGAAATTATTAACCATAAAAAAAATTTACAAGAAAATTGCAATTGTCGAGAAATTCTGCATTTAAAGAGATTTTGCAGATCACCTGAGAAATATAACCAATGATAATAATAAAACCTTTCTTTTTGGCTCTTTTTACTTCCATTGCTAATACCTTCTTCAAGATTTTATATTGCTCATTCTGCTCCATTCATAATTGAAAGCAAAATTTCCTGTTATACGATATGGTTTGTAATCACCAATATGTTTTTTTTGTTTGTTGTTTTATCCTTTTTACGTTCAGTTTGCAAGGGTATCATCACAATTTGCTTGTTAGTAATATTTTGCCTTAAAATCATCTATAACTTACAGCTTACTTTGGAAATACTCTAAGTGCTTGTTATCAGGATATAAGTATGTATGCAGGCAAAATAAAGAATAAAAAGTATTGTGGTCCTATGTGATTAAAACTTTACCATTACGTAGATTTTTTCTTTTCTAGTTATTACTTTTACTTTTTCTCTACAATCGGTCCAGTAACTTTCCCCCTTCTTTATTCCATGTTTTATTTCAGCTTCAATCTTTTCTTCTTTAGCTCTCCTAAACTTCTTCTTTAGACACCCTGTAACATTAATTTTAGCTTAAGATCTTGTTTTCTTTGGCAGCGTTGCTTCACTTCTATTCTATTGTGTTATATGTTGATCATTACTCTAGTTTGAGAACCTGTTCTAAGATCCTCCGCCGTTATGTTGTGTTCTTCGTCTCGTTTCTATAGTTGATGATATTGAGAGATTTAATGTCTTTTTCCACCCGGTCCATATATCTAGTCTTATCAAGCTTTTTTCGACAGCCGCCTGTTTAGTAATCCTGTTGGGGATTCTCTTCACATGACCCATCCAACGGAACCGGCCGATTTTTGTCAATTTGACGATGATCCCCACACGTTACATATAATTCAAAGTTGTAGCGTCTTATAAATATGAAGACTTTCATGGCCGACGTAATTAAAGCGTCTTTGGAATTAGCCATATTCCGTCACGTATCCAAATATGTTTCCGAAGTGACAGGGATGCAAATTGCACTACAGTTTCGATGTTCTCTTCACTACAGTTTATGCTCTCCAATGGAGAGTTTTGCCAATAGTAGGTAGTAATAGTAAATACAAAAAAATTGTACTTTCAATCGTGCCTGATGAAGAAATCTCGTAGATTTACATTTTGCACTGATATTAAATAAAAAATTAATTCATCGTTATTCTTTTATTATTCATATTTTTACACTAACGATGTTGGAATTAACCATTTAAAAAAACAGTTTTGCCAATGTCTTGATGATTGTGCATATATTTTGTTTTATTTGGGTTTAATTTTAGCCCACTTTTATACGCTACCGTTTCACTTTGTATTTTTATTGTACTTTCCACCCTCAGTCTTTGAATAGGTGTGTAGGTATATTAAACTTCTGCATTACCTCCTATTGTTTCGGCGGTTCTTGTTTTCGCCCTATTTCGTTAGAATTCGTCCTTTTTTGTTACTGCACAGTGTTGCCCTAGATTTAAAATTTTTCTTATTCCTATTTAGATTCTGATAGAATTTCCTGGTGTCTGACTGTGTTCTAAGTTTCTGTAATTCCCTCAGTTAACCGTTTATGAGTCTCTCTTCCTCCAGCTATGAGTCATCTTCTGTTCCCAACTCCGTACTTATCCTTTGTTTGGCTGGTTCTAGGTTACAGTAGTTTTCTATAGGTTTAATTCTTTTTGTTTTTTTTTGATTACCTCATTGCAGTTTTTGTCAAACCAGTTCATCGAACTGCCGCTAATTCTCTTTCAAATCCTAAAGCTTCACCTGCGACCTCACAGATAATATTTCATGTATGCTCAAATCGATGTTTCTTTGTAAGAGTAATGTTCTCTTTGTACGCTCTATTTCTGCTATGATTTGTGAGGTTATGTATGATGTATTTCTCGTGTTTTTGACCTGTCGTCTTTTTGACATTCGCAATTCTTGCTCTGACACTACTCACTACCAGTAGTCAGAGTCGACTTGCACCTCGCCTATTTTTGACCACCTTTACGTTAGATTGGTGTCTTGTATTAATAATAAAGTGATCATTCATCTTTATTGTATGGCCATCTGGGAATACCCACGTTCCCATATTCAGGGAAACTGCCAGCTTTATTTGTATACCGCCATTGTCATTGGATTTCTTGTGTACGTTGTATTTTAATATTATGCATAGGTTTTTCCATAATGACAATGGCATAATTTTAGCATAATCTCAATATCTCTTATGATGCTTCTTATTCTATTGTTCTCTATCATGATGCTCTCTATCATCCCTTGTGGGGCGATAACGTTAAATGCATATTTATCAGTTTCTTTTATTAAGTTTCCATGTCCTTACGTTTCAAGTCGCAATCAATAGATCATGTCAGTAAGGGGATCTAAGATCGCTCTTTCCTGGCCGACCATGCGCCCCTAAAAGACCACCTCTTCCACATTGGACAAGCTGAGGATCAAACTTGTTGACTTTGCAACGATAAGTGAGAGCCTGCTAAACATATACTGTGTGAATGCGTCATCAGAGGCCGCCTAAGATACACAATTTTCGGTAAAGTTCGCCTGACACCTACCGACATGCGACATAAAGGAACAAGATCTTGGAGGAATACTAAGGTTCATCAAGGACGTACATTTGCTCTATACCTTTGGAAAGCTTAAGTTACAATTGATCTTATAGCTCGCGGTGACGAGATAATAATAAACCTCTAATCGTCGGGGGATTATTTCTTCTGCTCTCGTCTGGCCTACCGACACGGTAGGCAAGGTTACTCATTATACCGGTGGTCACCACTTAGAGAAGAGAGTCGGGATTGAATATAAGGCTAAGTGACTCTTTCAGGATACCTGTATCCTGACAGCATCACTCCCCCTTAGAACCTCTTTTATTCATTTTACATCAACTTTTTCTTAATGGCAACACAATTTTCCTCAAGAGTCATCTTTATTTCAAAAGTGGAATTTCTAGTGTCTTGTTGAGTTTTAGGAATAACTTTCTCATTTATCTGTTTCAATCCCATCGTTACTCGAAAAATTGTACGATCCGTAGTTAGAAGGAAACTAAGAAAAGGGCGAATTTTGAGGTTATCACTCTGAACTATCTTCGGGAATACGTTTAGTTATGATATGTATATCGGATAATTCTTCACTATCTCCTACAACGCCTTCTATTTCACTTCTTATATCGTCGTCTACTTCTACCTTATCCTCATTATCCATTGTTGTTCAATCAATTTTCTAGTATTTCTCCGATTTCGGTATTTGATAAAAAATTTCATTGCATTATTATATTATTACAGCAAATTCACGATAATGTTGAGAATGTAGAAACTAAAAGCGCTGTACGAATATAGCAATTAATAATAATTTGTTATACGTTATATCTCGTGACCCATGATTTTTATAGCTCTAAAAAATATTAATGTATAAAAACACTTTAAAAGGGTTTTTAATTTAAACTGTATTTCTCGCCATATCCTTTTTTGAGTTCTTTGTTAAAGGGTGCTGGAGATGTTTGAAAAATGTCACCACGTGGCAGGAACATGAGCGAAACTGTGGACAGGACACGAAAGAAGGACAAACACCTGGTGCCTTTATTGTGACGAGTAGAAAAAATGTGGGATTAAAGTATGCCCTTTCAGCGTATACACGTAACTCGTGCCCGTTGTACGCCTTTTAATATGGGACGTTCCCATTTTCACCGACCCGTTTTTTTTTCCTTTCTCGTCCCACTGGTGTGTGCGTCCACCTATATTTTCCCTATATGTCGTTGGTTTTATTATTATTTTTTTGTCATATCACATAACGATGTATCACCATCACGATGGCGTTAATATTTTTATGTTTGAATTTTTTTTTTCATGTTTGCGTGGCTGGGATACGTAGTTGATTAAAACGACATATTGTGTACGTTTCAAATTGTTTTCACGTCGAATATTCGATTGTTGACTCAGTTTGTTCGATTTCCTTGTTCCGTATACGAAACCGTATAAATAACATTGTAAAAAGGATGCATTACGTGATGCAAAAGAATCGCGTCAAGACGATATTTTCGTTTCAAAACGATATCGTAAAAGAAAAGTCGTATGAGCCTGGTGACAATAACAAAATGGCGTAAACCGACGACGACGTCGGATATCCTCGTCGTAGTCGTTCTCGTCGCGGTAAACAAAAGGATCTTACGGGGATAAGATCCCCCGTGACTATTTTACTCGCAATGGTTTTTTAAAGTGGATTCTTCACCGAGTAAACCCAAACCGGAACTCGACACGTCACTTGGATATTTTATAGAAATTCTTCCGATACGACTTTACGACCATCCGGGTTAAAGTTCGCCCCGACGAACGTTCAACGCTTTGCATAAATAATACACCTTTTTCAAGGATGGCAAAAGCATTGAAAAAACCGCTGCTTGAATGTTTAAAATGATTGGGTTCGTGTAAATATACATGTTTTTTTTTTCTAGGTGAATTTTTTTATTCTTTTTGGAGAGTGTAGTATTGAATTTTGGGGTAACTACGATCGTAATAAATCCGACTGTATTTTCTCATCTTCCCTTATGGAAGCGACGATCCCGCACCGGTGGAAATATCACTCCCCGCTACAATTTCGTTGGGCGAGTATTTTTCATCCAATTTCCACCCCCTCAATCGTTTTCATGCAGACCCGAGAGTTCGCATATTGCTCTTCCATTCTGGATGGCGGTGGTTCCGAAAGCAGTAGGTAACTGCTTTCCCGGCAACCCTCTGTGGAAAATATGCTCTTCGTTTTTGGAGTATACGTTGACAGAAACGACATATTTTACATTGAATATAACTCCTGAATATCTTTACGAATGGAAAGAAATGTTGTTGGAAATATGTTATTCCAAACAAATTTGTAAATATAAACGCATGAAATAAATAAGCGGTTGTAACAACAGTGCTGTAACAAGGTTCAAGAAAGGCATTCTTGTTGCCAATTGAAAAGATGGATAAAACTAGCAAATCTACTCATATTAATAAAGAAATCTACATCATTTCGATATTATTTCTGATATTTTATACGTTCCCCCTGACTTTTTACATAATAAGTTTCTATTTTAGTTAATTTTTATCATTAACTTGTAATGTTAAATAACAATCGTTTTAATTAAGGCAAATTTATCATTTGCACCATAAATTCAAATATGCATGGATTTTTCCTGGCCATTATCACCGAAGTGCGCATAAGCACGCTTGTTGTATCAAGCATATTTACACGCTTTCAATACGGGGCGAAATAGATATTATTTACACTATTGTTACTACTTTTATTATAATTAATGTATTATATTAAACAAAAACTAGAACTTACACTATCACTATAACTTTCTTCAGAAACAAGTTCGTAGTGAACAAAATATACAAATACTTGGCAGTGAATAACAACTAAAACTAGAATTAACTTAACACTATCACTAGAACTAACACTAAACCTAGAGTTATAATTATGGAAGATATCGTTTAGTTCTTAGGCTACAATTAAAAAATCACAACACGCACAGCTTAGACCGAATGTTTCTCAGTTCTATGAATAGAGTTAGTTCTGATTTTAGTTCAATAAACATATACAACAACCTGACGCGGAATAATAACTAAACTAGAACTAATACTAGCACTAGAATCAACACTACACCTCGACCTAGAAATATTCGGGTTCAACCGCGCGTCTCTCAAGACGGCTAAACCCGTATCTTTCTATTGAATATAAATTTAATCATGAGGTGTTACCAGTACAGGTGATTTAGAAACTTCTGGAAACACTCTTTTCCATGCTGTCAGATCACAAAGGTGTCATCTACGTAACGAAATCATAGCTTTGGTTTCCACGGAATCTTCCTTAACCGATGACAAAGTTGATCCCATGGCTGCCCGTAGGATCATCATTCGCATTTCTTGTTGAATTTTGATTCCAGCTAAAATATGTCGATAATAAACAGTACTCCACTAGCACTGGAATATACAGGGTGTACCATCGCTTGTGGTCTAAGCTTTTTTGACGTTTAAATTTCAAGGTAGAAACTACTTGGCCAGGTGGTGATCATGCCAAATAAATTTTTTATTGTACGGTATTTGTACGGATTTTTGACACCACGCACATGTTATGACCGCTACATCCCTACATACGCTGTTGGAAATAATTCACGAGCACACCCTGTATAATCTGAACGCGTGTGTCTAGCGGAATAAAATTTGGTATGGAAGTAGTACTAAAGTAGTGTAACTTACTCTCACATGGAGAGCGGCACAACTCTGCTGGGAGATGAAACATCAATAGCGAGAGTATCCCCCGTGAGCTTCGCGTAGCATCGCTACACGACGTGGCATGGAGTCTATAAGTCGCTGTATTATAGCGAAAGGGATGGCCAACTATGCCACCTCAACTCGCCTCCATAGCACCAAAACGTTAGCCGGGGAAGCCGGATAACGTTGAAGTCTCCGACCAGTCATTTCCCAAACATGTTCGATTGGACTCAGATCCGGAAAACGAGCTGACCTAGGAAGCATTCGTATACGATGCTCTTCCACAAAGGTCTGTACAATACGCCCGATGTGCGTTCGGACGTTGTTGTGCATGTATAGGAGACCTGGACGCCGCCGAACGTAGGGAAGCACAACGGACCGTAGCACCTCATCTACGTATCGTTGACCCGTCATGGTCTGCTATACACGCAGCACGTCCACCATGTGTAATAGCACCCCATACCATAATGCTCGGTTGTCGGTGGATAGGGCATTCTTGCACGCACTGCTCGAGTAGACAATCACCACGTCTCCGACAAACTAAAATTCGCGCATCACCGGTGCTCAATTCGAATCTTGATTCGTCGGAAAACAAAATGTCCCTCTACTCGGCAACCCACTAATGCCTAGCGTTGACCCACTCGTGACGTATGCTGCGGTGCTCGGGTGTTACTGGAATCCGCTGTATCGCACGACGCGCGCGCAGTCCACTATCTACCAAACGCCGCCATACAGTTCGCGTTGTGAGTGAGCCTTCCCCTGCCGGTGGCCAAACAGCTCCAAGTTGCCTTGAGGAGGACGCACACGACGCTAAAGCGCTGAGCACAAGAGTGCGATCCTCGTGTGCTGGGGTCGCGCAGGGCCGTCCCGGTCGCGGCTGTAGGTACCTATGTCCTACCTCAGACCATTCTCGCCATGCCCGTTGCACTGCCGATAACGACCGCTCGAGACGACACGCAATTTCACGGAACGATACACCCTCAATGTACATACCCACAAACATTCCTCGCCCAAACTCGCTTAAGTAACGCGATCGCTCATCCATTGCGCACAGAGTACGATAACAATGTGGTCCCTCATACCACACTAAAAACGACCGGTATTTTCCATCCACTTCGGTCTCCATAGCGACGGAATGTTCCACTTGGAAGGGCGGCTCAGTCAAAAATGCCGCGACAGAACAACTCGAAACTCGCTGAATAAACTCGCCTACAGTAAAGGTTTGTGCTCCGCAAATATTATGGATTTATCTTCACGCGTTCAGATTATATAGGGTGTGCTCGTGAATTATTTCTAACAGTGTATAATAATAATATATCTTTATTGCCCAACAAAGTACCAATTACAGGACAATATTATACAATATAGAAATACAAACCTACATTAACGCAAGAATCAATTAAACACTAAGCGAAAACATTGTAATCGTCTCTCAGGTTTACAAGCCTACACATTCTCTGTAGCGGAGCGCTAGCCTGTACGTTGGTTCTACTATACTTCAAATAGAAGACACAGCTGTATCGGGTAGCGTGGCTGGGTACAGTGAAGTAGATGTAAGAGAGTAACCAGTTACAATCCGTCCCACCACTCACCAACTTTATAATAAATTTAACGTCGAGATCATCCCTTCGAGTATCAAGCGAAGAAAAATGGTGACGTTGTAACAAAGATTGATAGTCAGTGTCGCAAACAGAATCAGCTCCATCCACGCGGAAGGAAAAGTACTTTAAAAACCGTTTTTGAATTCTCTCCGATAGAAGGCGATGCGAGATATAATGTGGTGACCATATAACAGAACCATACTCCAGTCTCAGCAGAACAAGCGCCCGAAAAAGCGATGTGTATACTGCAGAATCTGTGAATAAACGTGGAGTACGGAGCACAAAGCTAACCATCCTCGCAGCACAAGAAGCGACATCCTCTATGTGCGATACAAACGACAGTGTGCTATCAAAACTTACTCCTAGATCTCTGACAGAAATCAACTTAAGCCCTGCTAAGGAAAACTCCGTGGAAACCAAAGCTATGGTTGTGTGATCTAACAGCATAGAAAAGAGCGTTTCAAGAAGTTCCTAAACCACCCGTACTTGTAACACCTAATGATTAAATTTATCATCTAACCGGAGCCTGCTAAACGGTTGCCTTTCCTGGATGTTAATCGCAGACACTTCGAAACCCTTGTGTTCTTCCATCACCGACAGTAGTACCAGGACCCTTAACATAATCAGGTAAATTAAAGTCCAGGAGTACAGGAGTATATGTTCCAAAGCATCCAGGAAAAAAGCAAATCAGGCTTTGTAGGGATATACAAAGCTACTACGCAAATAGTGACCGAAAAGAAAGTAGCCTTATAAATCAACACATCAACAAGTGGGGCCAAGGACCGGATGTCGGAGACGTCGATGACTTCCACTATAAAGCTATCACTACATAAAGCAATCAGAACACCTCCCCCATTATAGCGTCCAACCAAATCAACGATTCGATCAGCCCTCAAGATACGGTAATCATCCAAAAACAATTCAATTCGGCAATCGCAGAGTTTAAACCAGTTTCGGACAGTACAACCACATCGTATTTACATTCAGAACAATTAACATAAAAGTTATGCAATTTTGTACGAAGATCGTTAACGTTTTGATAATACGCATTTAGTTTTCCGAAGCAGTGACATTCGAGGGAATACCACGGACGTATTTCAGGACCAGACCCTTTTGCCCTGCATCAATTCTCGATTTCAGCTCCGTTTGAACTGCATGACAAATCATTAGATTGTCTCGCAGTAGACTGTATAGACGCAGGAGACTGTCATTAGATTCCGGTACGTTAAAAATCATAAGGTTGTCCTTTCTGCGATCACGTTCCAAAATCTCTTGGATTATTTTCTCCGTATAAAAATCCGAGACGGAGTGAGTCGGAACATAATTCGAATTCGACTTGAGGGCAGTAATATCTTGGGGTCAGTTAAGATGTTATTCCGTTTGATATCACACGTTGGCTTCTCACTCGAAAAGCAAATCTCCACGGAATTTGAAAATGATCTGGTCTCCCATCTAGATATCCACTAGATATCAAATGAAAGCTTATTAAAAATGAATATCAGTTTCTGTTTATCAAATTTTGATAGTACTTTTCGTTTTCGAAATACAGGCAAAAACCCCTAAAACTCGGTTTAGGGACTTTTAGCGTAGGTATAAAAAAATACGTAAACCTTATTTTGGTCCATTCTATGACTGTACCAAATTTGATCGAAGTCGGTGTGCTACAGATGTGTTACTTCCCTTGTGAGTGGTTTGCACAACTTCAATCTCAAGTCTTGCAAAGTAAACTGGACCAAAGAAATAAAAGCACGTCAAAACTACAGCATCACAGGTAGAAAAAGAAAATAATAATTTCCAGAAACGTAATTTTTGTCTTAATTATTTTCTTCGCGCAATTGTTACAATTTACAAAACAATCTCTCGGCATAAAAATTAAATAATGTTATTTCAAACAAACAACCTCTTTAACTGTTTCTAGGAATTTCCGAAAATTTATTGTGTGAACTAATAATTCACATTTCGTAATATTTTTGTTATTAACATTGCTATTTGCGTTTCTACAAATTAGGTAAAAATTTCGTCTACGCAAGTACGGCAAACACATCTTTTAAACTGTTTAATAAAAAGATTTTATTAAATTGATTAAATTCATTTAGATAATTGGATAAGTGGATGGTTTTTGGCGAATACCATCCACGAGATCTTTGACTGTTACTCTGGTAAATGAAGGTTTCACAGCAAAACTTACCAAGATATCCTAACTCTCATACTTTTGATTGATTCCACAAAATGCGTAGAATCTCTGACATACGATTTTGTTTTACTTGTAAAAGGAGACAGAATCTTGGAAAGCAATGAGCTTCGCCAACCGGTATTTGCTGGTACTGGGGCATTGAACAATTTAAAGCACTGATAATATCTGGTTTATAAACATTAGATAATCTATAAATGTTTGGTGGTACTGGGGCCTGTACAAACAAACTTCTCTGTTGTTCTGCTGAAATTTCTGTGGAATTCATTTTCTTAATTTTCTTGTAGGTGGCTCCAAAAGCCTCGTCATCTTGTCATCGTATTCCTTCCTATCCATGATTGCGATGCCATTCCCTTTGCCTACTGATATAATGGTAGTGTTTGTTTTTTCTCTGTTTGTATAATTATAATTTATTTGTATATAATAAAAAACGTTTGGCTATATGGGCTACTTTATCATTTCTTCTGAATGATGCAAATTGATTAATGAAGCCTTATATTTCAAAAAAATTTAATTTCAAGTAATCATTTAATTCTAATTAAATATTTTTTTGGCTTGTTTACAAACTGGTTTGTTTATGTGAGATAGGATGACAGAAATTATTAAGAATAATAACATCTATAATAGTGGGTTTATGAAAAAGATCAAAACTCAAGCATTGGTTATCTAAGTCTTTAGATCTAGAATATTTATTCCATTTTCTTTTTCAATTTCTGTTGTGAATTCCAGAAAGGTGAAGTCATTTATTACAAATATTTTTAAGACCATAATTCTGCCATATTCCCACTAATATCTGCCATAGAAAGAGATAATATTGTTGTAAGTTGATTCCATAACTGGATATTATGCCTTTTTTAACTTCTTCTTTAAATTTTTTTCTTTTCTTTCACGTCAGACTTTAAATAATTTACAGCAAGGACAACACATTGCTTGAAAGTACCAGAACATCTTTTTTGTCTCACTATTTCGTTATACAGATTGAACTACAATTTTTCGTGCTACAGTTTCGCTAGTTTTCAACTCTGTTTTATTTTGATCAATCCTACACTTGTGTAATAATAATCTCTCATTATGCGAAAAATCGCCCAAGAAGAACTTTATGGCTAATGTTTGAAAAATAACCCTGTCTAAATATCATCTTTAGATGGCAGTTACACCAATGTTATTTTACTTTATATAGAGTTATTAGCATACAAATATGTTGAAATGAATCAATGTTGTGATTGGGGTACTTTTTTTTATGATACATCGTTAGTTGGTTATATTAGTCGATATCAAACATTACGCTTATTTAAACAGATTTGTAATTGGTACTCAAACTGCTTCCCAAGATTTGCGTAAGATCGATCTATTTACCTAAGTTACACTGCGACTTAATAGTCCAAACATAAATTACGTAAGATACCGAATCAGCTCGTTAAAGTATGGCCATTCGATAATTACTTTATTACTTTGTTTAATTTGTGGTTTCCAGTGGAATGAATCGAACATCTGCTGAAGATGTTGCTTTAAAAACTAGTTCGAAAGTGACAAAATCAGTGGAAAGTTGACATTTATACTCCACTACTCTACTATTGTTGAGTGTGGAGTAGGGGAATCCTTCATGGAGGCTAGTAAAATCTTCCAAGTTCGACTCAGCTTCATACCCGCTCTGCTCGTCCTGATAGTGGTTGCTCCTGTCAAAATCTATTTTATGGTATCATTTCGCGTTTCTTTATACACCATGGTGAACTATATCATTGGATACTGGCTGTTTAAGTAACTTAAGAAATTGTCAAGCAGTATTGTAACCTTTGCTACGCAATTCCAGGTTTTACTCACATTTTGTATCAAATTTATTTTGTTCATCTATTTCTTTCTTTGCTTCTGATGTTTTTGCAACATTATGCCGCAATATAGTCCGCCATGTCGACAAGAATTACGTGAGGTAGTAGTATGTGTTTACCCACATTTTCCCCAACTACATGTTCAAGTCCAGAATTATTTTTTGTCGATCCCTTGCTCCCACATTGCGTCATTTCCCTCCTACACTTTTCTTTGCTTTCTGTTCTGTTAAGAGTAATTTGGTTCTTTCTCTGATCAGGAAGTCTGATATAGAGGTCAGTATATCTCGGTAGAGTTTATGTACTAGCGCCCTTTTCGAGGTTCTTGCTACGTGCACCAGCTATATGGTTGCCGTTGCTCTCACAATTCATTTCTTAGCAATTGGGCCACATCGATTGGATAATCACATTTTTTCAAAATATTTCCATTTTCAAGTAATATTTGCTAAAATACTTCTAGTAATAGTTAAACTCTTAATAAGTGTAGAACCAAAATTAAGATGTTATTTTCCGCCACAAAACCACGTACGATAGGATTCGATTAGGAAGCCAATCACGGAATGTTGAAGAGATTTTAGTTAACAAAATAAGGAGAATTAGCAACTGTTCATAGTCATGATTACATATAAAAAAAATTTTCTTGAAGCCATCATTATTTCTTATTTACTTTATTGACTATAAAGAAGATGGAACTTACAATTAGATTCAAACTCAAAGAACACAACATTTTAAAATTAAATTAAAATCAGAATATCAATCATTGTTTTTCTAACTTCTTGTAATGTTAGGGGTTAATATTTTCTTCCTCCGTCCATTCCAAATAGATTGGGAACTGCTGACTATTTAACCTTGTTCCGTTCGATATAAACTTGTCTTTGGTTTATATGCTTCTCAAGCATCTTTTATAAATCTATAAGCTACCCTGACATTATTCTCCCCGAAGCCTCCTTCATTCTATATATTAGATCATCTAACTACTTCCTTTCCTTGTTTCTACATAGCGTGTCTGCTCTTCTTCTTACTTTGTAAAGTCACTTCTCTGATGATTCTTTATATATATCGTCGCTCTTCATCTCCTCTATGGCTTGTTTATAATTCGTGACTTTAAGTTTTATACAAGGCCAAATAAAAACATACAACCGTATAAAAATCTAGATATATATTAGTGTCTCATCTTTTTTAGTTAAAGTTGGGCCAAGTATCTTGGAATTATAATGCTTCTATAAAGTTTCGCGGCCTCCTTATAAAAAAGGTCCTGGGTGCCCAATTTAGGAATCACTGGAATAAGGCATTTATAAATAAAAAATTAATCTAACACAAAATATAATTTTCTTTACATCATTTTCACTTCTCCCTCCAACCATTCCTAGAATAATTTTAATCACTAAGACGCAATTATTAATACGTGCGGTTAACAGCAGATTTGTTTATTAAGACAGGTCTCAATCTCTGTATATAAAAAAGGAACAAAATATACCATAACTTATCACGAGCTTTTTACCTATATGTGGAAGTTAATAACATTTACAATTACAAAAGATTAAATATAACATAAATTGTAAAGTAGGGGAGACCGGGGACGACTGAACCAATTACGAAAAAATTACTGTATGCATCAAGATATTGACCTCAATATATTAGAGAATAAAACGTAATTGAACCTTAGTTATCAGGCTACAAACTGGTGAAGGTAAAACAGTGTTATCTGCATTAGAAAGATACTTGATGTCATTTAAAAAAAAACGAAAAATGTTTTAATCGTCCCCATATTCGGTACGGTTGTAACACTAGACAAAGTCAATTGTAACACTATGAGAAAACAAAGATTTATTTGTTATACACATATTTATTAAGAAAAGAAAAACAAATACTGATTAACAAAATCGAAAAATAATCAATTGGATTCACAATTGTGACACATATAGTAGGTATCTCCTTATGAGCCCACATTTGACACTCTCTGCATTGTATCCATTCGTCCCCTGGTCTTCTAGTCCTATAACTTTCTAAGCAGACCAAGCAATAATATTCTTCATCTTCATCATCGTCTGAGGATTCTTTTCGTTTTCTACTATTTTTTTGCTTGTATTTTTAGGCTTGAAACATCTTGATTTTTTGTTTAAATTTATTTTAATTTTTTTTGCCTTCTTTTTTCGTTCTTTTTCCTCAGATTCTATTCGCATTGCTTCTTTTTCTGGTGTATCTGTGTATATGGTAAATATTCTCTTTTTACTTGCATTATTTTTCTTTAGTCTTGGTGGTGCTTTGGGGTAAGGTTTTACTATTTCAGGTTTCGATGTATCTATTACAACTTGATCAAAAGTTGACTCTACGTTTCCAGTGGGATCATTCGGGTTAGGGTCGAGTTCGTTGGAGTGCAAGATTGGTTGTTCTGAATTTCCTTGATTCGAATTAGATCGGTCTATCACATATGATGGGGCGAAATTAAGATCGGTAAATATGTCGCGGTTAAATGGGTAAATCCCAGTTTTCTTAAAACCAGCTTGAATATTGCTCGAGGTGAGAGCTAATGGCATAGCAGTAGCCACAATACCAGGTATATCGTAAATGCTCATAGTTTTACCTGGGTGATTTTGTATCCAAGCGTCACATTGCGAATTGACAGCTTTCTTGAATGTTCCATAAATCGATCGATCCAGTGGTTTCAATTTATGCGAGCATGGTGGTGGAAATGACAAACTAACAATTCCGTTTTCTTTACAGAAATCGAGCCACTAATATGAATATGGAACGAATGATTATATAACACGAGTAACACTTTATGAGCAGTTGAAGAGTTTGTGTGTTTCTGAAAATGTTTCAAAAATAGTAAAAAATCTTGATCTTGCATCCAACCTGAGCGATTTGCTGTTCCTATTGGTCCTATAGGTCCGTCTCTGATAAAGTAATCTTGGTACCGAACACTAGGAAATACAAATAGGGGAGGTATAACGTTTCCCAAAGCATTAGCATTCTCATACATTAGTGACTCTGCTGATGTCACTGCTCCAACCTGACGAATGCCACGTCTGGTCACCACTTTTTGAGGAGTTTGCACAGTAGTTACACCCGTTTCGTCTACATTATAAATGTCTTGTGGTTCGAAACTATCCCGGTCCATTACTTGTTGTATAAATTATCATAGCATGCATTAACATTCGTCCGATTAAAACTAGTTGCTCTTGACAAGCTAGTGGTTTGGGCAGCTCTTATTGAAACATCTGCATGTCTATGCATAAAAGCACTAAACCAATCCACTCCTGCCATTCTGTTTTCGTCCCAAAAATGTGGTTGTTTTTGATTGTATTTCACAGCAAGTTCATAGTTTAATTTTCTTACTTCTTTTGGACTTAGTCCAAAATAAATGTCAGCACATAGCGTCAAGTATTTACTTAAGATCTTCTCCTGAGCATCTGTGAACACTTTATTGTGTGCTATGTATCCTATAGAAGTTATTGCTCCATCTTCATGTTGATAAGCCTCCCGTTTTCCTTTGTAACGTAGTAAGGACACGTGGCTTAAATCGTGTTTTCATGCCTTTTTTCATGTTTTCACAAGCTTACAAATACTGCTATATATCACTTTGACCTTTACATGTCTTCCTTGTACGTTTTCCCGGCATCTAAAAAGTTATAACACAACTTTAACTACTTCTAAATACATGGTGTCGGTTGAGACCCTGATAAAAAAGTTACAACCATACCCGGCCGTACTACGAAAACTGCATCTTTTTCTTCTTATGCGTCATGCTTTATCCCTTGCAGTTTTCTAATTATTAGCGTTGTTTCAACCATACCCTGTTTCAACTGACCCCGGTTTACCCTACTGTTGAAATGAAAGTAATATTATGAATATTTTGTTAACATTTTATTCTCTATGTCAAATAGGCCACCTTATTATAATTTAATAATTAAGTTATCGTAAAATCACTATATTCTTCTAATACAATGACTCGAGTGTATAGACCCGGTGTTCAAGAATAAGGTACAAGAGATTCAATAAAACCCAAAGTCTCACCCCAAGGGGGTTTCAGAGGTCGACGAAAAATAGGGAATCGCGAGAGACATTCATCGAGACCATTAACTGTTAACTAGTGGCCCAAGGGAATCCTTCTCGTTCACATAAAGTGAACGACGATCCTTTGTGAGATGGGATCCCAGTAACCATCCTGGGGGTGAAAGTTTGCCGTTAAACGAAGGGAAAAATGGATTTTATGTGTTAGACCGGAGCCAATCCCGCGGGTTGGTCCGATACCACCCCCGTAATTGGAGCGGAAGGGCGGTTCGGATCAAATGAAATTACACGCGGATGTAAAGCGCGGAAAAGGTTGGTTTGTGTATATGTATCGTAAACACGATTCGGCCCGCTAATTATGGTCTACCTTTCATCTTTCAATTTTGTGAATTAACGGACGTAAAATGTACGATTAATATATTTCCAGTGCCCGTCACACTCTTTCAATACAATAATTTATACTCTATTTATAATAAACGTTCGTATAACAAATAAACGTGCCCATCATACCTTGTCCATTTGCACAAAAACCGCGGGATTTCGCGTTGTTTATAATCCCCTTTACTTCGGTACCATGGCGCCTAAAAATACTCGCGTTGTGCTGGCTGCGCTGTTTGTTTTGACTATAGTTTTAGTGCCCGCTCCGTTCGTGTATGCCGATATTTTTCGCGAAAACTGAACCGTTCAAGTGCATTGAACCAGATTTAAGCTTCGTAACGCATACCAACGATTATGACCGCTCGGCTTCACCGCACTACTGTTTTTACGTGTCGTTAGTTACATCTCTTTGAATGAAGCGATATTGAAACGAATGCTTTTTCTTTATAGGTAAGTGCCAAGCAGCTGGACTGCGTTGTACTTTACATGCGACTGAGACAGCAACTATTTAATGTCCAATCAACAACTAAGGTAATTTGAAATCAATCACTAATAACACAGTAAGCAATCAGTTTACAATTTTATTACTGAGTTGTCTGGGTTAATATATAGTCAATTAAACTAAATTTATTGTCCTCGTCGAATGAAGAACTCAGGAACGTGTGAGTAATTTATAAGTCATAGTTTAGGTTAATCTTGATTGGAGATTAAATAAGATACACTTTTTTGCAATTTTGGAGGTATTCTTCCAATAATATTCTTTTGCAACGATATCCTTGAGATGCTTCGATCTACTTCCTATTTTGAGCATTCCAAGCAGTAAAGATGGTTTCGCTCTAGTTCATGCAAAATCACTAGATATGTTTGTATATAAAAACTAAATTTGAGGGAAAATTTAACTAAGAAATGACTTTATTGTAAAATCCCATACCGCAATTAAGTATTAAGTTACTAAGTATAACCATAATATGATATATCAATTGATCAACGCTTAATTTCAAATCGTTTATCGTAGAAAAATATAATAAATTTAGATATAATTCGTCGATTCCTGTCATAAGTTTAAAATACTATCTTTACAGGAGAAGCAAGAAATTGTATATGACTTTTGTGCTTACGTATTTCTATTATTATTATTGTTATAAAAGCTAACTCGAAACTATACTTTTTTCCACTTGAATTTGGATAACCACTTGAATGGTTTACCTTCAGTATCCTTTGTTCTTAAAACTAAAAAATTTTTCAAAAGATAAGAAAATTCCAAGAAATTATAGGATTTCACCTATAACTATTTTGCTTCTGGATTTTTAAATTGTATCCATCATATGGATGGAAGATACCTTAATCTGTTTTCTTTTTTTTTCTTCCCCTGTGATCGGTATGTTCTTCTGGTTATTATATCCGGGAATCATGAACTTATGATCAACTGTATCGATACTAGTCTTTTGTAAAACCCAACTAAACATTGAACCCTGATGGGAATTTCTATTTTGACTTTCACATGTATCAGATTTAGACAATGTCTAAAGCTGACGTTTACAAAACTCAACTGAACAGTTAAAGCTGGCGTAGGTAAACATTATTGCAAGTTAAATGTGTACACTTGCACAGATTCATCATTAGTATAATATGAATGCGAATATAATTGTTTTTCCTAGTTGATCAACTAGGACAGCTTTAATGTTCATGACCTCAGCTTGCTATATTTTCATTACAAACTTATCACATGTGAAACAAGTGTCTACATGTGGCTTTTTGAAAGACAAATTCAACTTATGAAACTTTTTACTATAAATTCTCTGACGGTTTATTTTTTGGTATGATTTTCCGTGCATATTATTGGTTTAAATTGTTACTCTCATACAAAATCTTAAGTAAGCAGCGGTAATGAGGTTGTCCTTCACCATGAATAGGTACAACATATTTATAGGTTTTCATCTGGAGTTTCTGATTATCCTTTTTTAGATTCCTTTTGACCTCAACCTTCCATACTTGTTGAATATAGCTTGTTTATGTTTTAATGGTATCATCTTACCTGTTACCGCCATGTAAGTTTGGCCCAGATTTCTTTTAGTATTCTTTTCTTTTTCCAAACTACGTACAGTGTTTTGTTGCGGAATATTGCTAGTTAGCGGAGGTACCACAAAAAGTACATTGTTTTCGGAATTAGATGAGGAACGTTCTTCGTGATTAGGAGTGCATGTAATATGGGTCTTCGACCAAGACTTCACTAAAAAAGTTTTCACTATAGGTTCGGCTACTTTGCTGATCAATATAGTATTGTACTTGTGAATTATGAATCATGCTTTTACTTATTTTTTGTACACTATTTTTGATGCCTTAATTACTATCAATTGATACATTTTAATTTCTAGTTTGTTTAAACACCTACGTCATTTCTACCGAATAAACAACACGTAAATAAACTAACAGAATAGACATTGAATCATATGGATCAATAGCGATATAATATATACTTTATTTGCTATGTCACAATTTCAGTGTTTTATGACTTATGTGCTTTAGTTTACGGATCCGAAATATCTTCTCAATTACACTACCTCGGTCGCAAGCAACCTCAGCTACTATTATAATTATGAAAATTTGCTAGAATATGATATTTCTAGTTTTTCCATTGATTCTGATAGACACTAGATTTGATTGAAATGATAAATACAATCGTTTGTGAAACCAAACACACAACTTGTAATAAAGTATTATCACTTTAAGAAAAATGTTGTCGACGATTTCAACATTAATTTTATGCCGACTGAGCATTATTACAAATTTCCCAGAACAAAAGTTGTCGAAATAATTTTACAGAAGTATTTCATTTGTGAGCCTTACCGTTCCAATTTGAATGTTTAATAAGTTCGATTCACTGCGTGATTATGTTTTGAAAATCAGTGTTTTTCAGTAGACAATATATTTCATCGCTATCTTTTCCAACACACAAATTGGCAACTTTAAAATGGCGAAATTGACGGTCGTCCTCACATCCCCACTTAACATGTATCATTATATGATTTGCTTGATTTCTTTGCTGACAAACTGTCAAAACAGGAATAAACCAAAATACTCAATTTCATAAATATTATTCATTATATTATAAGTTTCGTCTTCTACCATCCACTACAAAGAGGCTTTGTAAATCATAATTGAAAATTATACCACATCTAAATCTTCTAATTCAGGATTATTGGCCATTAAAACTAATAGAAATTAAAACAAATTTTAATTAATTTAAATAGCATAAATGTGGAAGTGACGTCTAATGTGAACCTAAAAAATAGCAAATTTTACCAATCGATGGAGACTAGCTAAGGTTAATTGGCTTTTAATATTTAAAAGTTCCATGAACCAATTATCGGTTGTTCTATTTTCTCGCGCACCTTCTACGGCATATATCAATCTTAATACAGATTGTATCGATTTTTTTGATATTGTATTCAACAGATAAGCAACATGGTCTCTTTTTCTCTATTATAAGAAGGTATTTGAAATAACAGCAAAATTGATGCTAGGATTTTTTTTAATAATTTTATTGTTTTCATCATTAAAACGAAAACGATTGAAGAGAATTTTAAGCCGGTGTGATATAATAAAAATAAAAGCTTTTAGATTTAGCAAATCTAAACATTGTCACAACTATGGTGTTCATACTTTTTATCTAATCATTTTGTAGTACCGTTCAAAATAAGTTATAACTTACAATAGCCTCAGGCTTGCTGGCTTCTGTACAATTTTTATATAAGCAGATCAACGAAAAGGGTTTTTAGCAATGTAATTTCTCATAGATTTGATAAATCATAGCTTTAGAAATGCAATGAAAATGTACTAAAAATTCCACAAATACTTAAAAAATTGTGAATATGCAGAGAAATCAATTCAGTCTTACAAATTTAAAGTAGTCCCCGCAAATCCTTGACAATGATTAAAAATTATCGACAATCGGTGATTGAATATCCAAAATGATTAAAACCGCGACAATTCCAAGTAACCCGTTAGACAGCGTCTAGAAATTTTTGAAAGTATTCTGAAAATCCTTAAAAACTATTAAACATTTCAGGTAATCCTTAGAAATCCTTGAAAATTCTCAGAAAATGCCCAGAAACTACCAGTTTCTTCAGTAATATGTTCTTCTAGAAACTGTTAGTTCTGAAACTTCAAACGTATTTGAAAATACTTCAAATCCTCAGGAAATGCTTAGAAATGATTCTTCTATAATTTCTTAGATTTTTGGAAATCTTTACAAATTCTTTGGAGCTGCTCCAAAATGTACTGAGAATATTCTAGAAAATCAAAACGAATGCTAGGAACCCTTCGGTCCTAGCATTCGAAAATCCTTGAAAATCCTCTGAAACCCTAAAAAATTCCTGGAACCATAAGGAAATAGTTATAAATCTGTTGTATATCGTCTCGAAATTTTTTGAAACAATTCAAAAATACCTTCGAAATCATAAACAATCATTAGAAATTATTGAAACTATTTCATGATTACTTCAAAATTCGATAGAAATCATCTTGAAATTCTTAGAAATACCCCGGAAACTATGATGCAGCTAATTAAATTTCAGATATCCTTACATACCTCAAAAATATGCTCTTCAACAAATAAAAAATCAAGGAATTACATTAGTTACAGATTTTAGGAAGATGATTATTGTTCATTGAATACAGGCATCAGCAGTGGTCAAATTTGGTATTGCAGATGCTGCTGGATATTGTTCTTAGCAGTTGTCGTGAGTGATCAATGATCACTCACGATCATTCTTCAAGTTCATCAAGTTTAGGACACTCTTTTGTCAGAGATTTCTTGATAATTTTGAAACTATTTGTACTATTAACATCAAATTTGGTAGTTTTTTGTTTACGAACATGAGAAATACGAAATTGAAACTTGTTTTGTGATTGCTCGTAGAAGGAGCTACAATTAGAATTACAAATCTGTAAGTGCTAGAAAAAAGGTAGTCATGCTTAAATATCAAAATTAAAACCAATAAGGAACGATGAAAAGTATTTTTAATTTATTGTATCAGTGCTACAGCTGTTTCGAACGTAGAACGTTCTTCTTCCGGCACGACGTCAATTAGTTAACAACGAAGAAGTATAAGAATATTTGATATTTTATATTTGATAATCTTGTGGCCCCCTTTAATGGAAACTTGTCAATGTGTGACTGGGTGTGATATTAATACATACTTCTTCGTTGTTAACTAATTGACGTCGTGCCGGAAGAAGAACGTTCTACGTTCGAAACAGCTGTAGCACTGATACAATAAATTAAAAATATTTTTCATCGTTCCTTATTGGTTTTAATTTTGAAATTTAATTAGCGATGAATTTAGAATCGATTTTGGCTAAAATGCTTAAATTGTCTAAGTGTACTGGTTTCCAAGTTATCTGCTTTTAATTGTTTCAAAGTATTTTTTTTCTTAAAGTTAACATTTAAAATCAATGACACATAGAAACTATAGCAAGCAGTAACGATAATAATCGATAACAATAACAATTAATTAATAACAATAGGAATTTAAAGTAAATTTTCAATAAATTTGAATTTTTCGCCACAGTTTCGATCGAATTAATTTTGTTTTTGTACACCATATGAAAAACCATATGTTGTCACCATATTGAAAAATCAAGTAGATTTAAATGTGGACTTCTCGGTGACCATGCTAATATTATGGCCACTATAATGTGGTAGCGCAGCGTCCTGCATAAGCCACATGTCTTCTTTTAGAGAGTCTGACAGGTCATGTAAAAGCTAGTGTAGATGATCTTCAAGAAAACTTAAGTACACGCGTCCATTTAATTTGGGAGGGAATTCAAATGGACCAATGAAAAAATTCGATATTACACTACATCAATATATTTTCTTTAAACTCGCGTTGAAAATGTCTTTCCCTCACAGCATGTGGATTCACGGAATCCCATAAGTGATTGTTTTTCCAGTTGAAAACGCCCCGTCTTGTAAACGTCGCTTTATCAGTGAACAGAATCTTGTCAAGAAAATTTTCATTTTCGCGTAATTTTTTTTGTAAAAAGTGGGCATGATTTTGCGGTAATAAATTTTGAACGGGAGTATAATGATATAGCCTGATTTTTTCTATCTTTAAAACTCTATACACCGACGATTGGTTTATCCCGCTTGTAATACTTGATCGGCGGATACTTACAGATGGATTTTTTGCAACTCGAACCAGGATCTCTTCTTCTACGTCGACAAAAATTTTTTTCGCTAAGTTTAGGACGACAAGACTCCGTTTCGCCAACGGATTCCTAAATAACTTATGATTAGGTTGCCTTCGATTTGGATATAACTCCAAATATCTTCGGGCCAACCATTAAAATTGGTTTGAGCAAAACTACAAATCATATCTCGCATATCACTATTAGAAAACTCATTATGTCGTGGCATTTTCAAATTGGTAATAACTTTATTGTTGGTAAAGATGATTATTGCACACGGAAATTAGAACAATGTTGACAATTAACAAGCAATTGTTGAAACATAAGCGGAAAAATAAGAAAACTTTGCTTATGTTAAAAAATAAAAGTACCAAATTTTATGTTAATAGTACAAAAAGTTTCCATATTATCAAGAAATTTCGAAAAAAGAATTAAACTTACACCCTGTACCTCGAAAACCACCGACTAATCATCATATTTTGGTGTCTAATGTCTCCGGTATTCGAATTTCCCATTCTTTCTGACTCACCTGTATATAAAAATCCCTGAAACTGGTCTAAAGATTTATATTTTTTAGTGTAGATTTTGATTTTTTCTGCCATTTTTAAATGAGTTATGACGTGATTTTTTTCTGAATCTAATACATTCAATAATAATATTGGTTACATAAGAAAACTGCTTCAAATTTGATTGACATGACAAAAATGGCAGTAGCCATGAGTAACTATAATAACCATTTATTTTATTTTTATTTACAATTATTATTGTATAAATGTGAAAGTATGCAGTGCATTGTTATGAAAGAATAAGCGCCAACAAGGAAAGATTTTAAGAGAAAAGTAAAGCATCGAAGATGACGAAAATAATTTATTAGAAAATCCGAAGTATGCGTCAGATAATTTATCGAGAAAAATGAAGTTTTCTCAAGTAAGTCATCATGCTGGAATTTAATTAATCGACGACGACCGCTATTCGTGCCGATAATTTCTCTATTTTCAAAAGAAGAAGAATTGTGCCACGAGCAAAATCCGGAAAATCTTCTCAAGCTAATTTTCAAGTTGTGTAGCATCTTCATTATGCGTATGCATCCAAGGGTTCTTTTGGATACAGATAGAATCTATAGTGGTTGCTTACAAAACCTCTCGTTCTTTTCTTGATAGCAGTGGGCCGTCGTTCCGAGTTCGGATCAATAACTTAACTTCCTGGGACAAAGTGACTTGTCCTGGGGACTGCTACTTTGTTTTTTGACCTATATTTTTTCTATATCATGTATTTTGTATACATATATTTTTTCCAATTTTTTTAATAACGAAAATTAGAGTTGGCCAAAAGTTTTAGTCGCGCGTAACATCTGTTCGAATTTAGTCGTTGGATTACAGTGGAAGGGTTTAGCAATTACAGGTAGCACTAGCGCTGGGTCCTATATTAAAGTAGTACAAACAAATCTAGACTGGTTTAAAGCCGGCCCTGACTCGCTCTTGGGATTACTGAATAAGCACTACGCCGGTGGCGGCGCCGCAGCTTGCAAATAATTCCTCTGGCCTCATCTGCCCAAACCCACAATTATTATATATTTGAACGTAAAACGGATTCGAGCGCCAAAAATAGATTAAGCTCACTTCTAAGTACTGGAAATTAACTCACGAAACTTCAGCGAGAGTTTAAATTATAAATCAATATTTATTTTAAACAGTAAAAACGTAGACATCCATCTCGCTACAAGGCTTTATCCTCAAGTTTTATTTATTCCTTACACGAGTTTATCAGTCTTGAAACACTTTATATCGACAATAACCTCTAAATATAACGATAGTTTCTCGCGCCATCCGTGATTCTATCCACGTTCGATCGGTGGAAACTCAACGTTATTTTTGGAGTTATCGAACGCTTCCCGTGTTTAAGGAGTGTATCTGCTCGGTGGTCGTTTGCCAAAGTTTTCCGTATCAAATTCCAGTGCCGGGCTCATTTCATTCTGCCATCTCGGCTGGCATTGTGCCCTATCTTCTTGTACCTAGCGTTATCTCTATAGCTACTGGGCACCTGTTCTACTCACGCCCTAATGGCCTCTTGAACATATATGTATAAGTATACCGCATTCGAATTTACCCCCTCTTAGAATTTTTCAAAATCCCACTCGACGCATTGTTACTGTATACTTGTTTTTGTCTTTCATCCAATTGTTTTCAGATAATAGCTTAGGCGTTTAGGGTAAATCTGGCAATAATGGAAATTAGGGTCCCTTAACTTCATAAATCAATGAAATGGTTGTGTTATTAATATGCAAGCTACACCCCAAGTGTTCTTTGCTGATTACCAGCAACCGACCCTTTCGGAGATTATCATCATAATGGAAATATATTAACGATTATATTAAACGAAAATATATGTGTAATTTAATGATTTCATAATCTTCACAAATCAATATCAGGATTCTAATGTGAATAATTTATGTGACGATATGAGTAGTATCGATGTGGTACCGGCTGCATTTCCAGTAGGGAATGTTCTAATACGACGCCGTTTCCGTTTTCCACATTAAGGAAGAGTAGTAGCGGAAATAAGCGCAAAATTAGTTTTTCATGGCTGAAATTTAATTTCGAGTTGAGTCGGTGGGCGAAAACGTCCAGCTGACAGGGCGCGCTGCGTCCCTTAAAAAGCTCAAAACGTGTACTGCAATTCCGGTTGATTTATCGTTGCCGCCACCCCCCTCCGGTTCCGAGTAAATTCGATACGTGGGCGACGATTTCACGAGAATCCTGAAATTTCGGAGAGTTTTCATGCCTTTTCTGTCACGCCGCAGAACTCAGTTCATTAAATCCGAGCATCGGTGGAAAAGACGGGACAAAAGGGAAATTGACGATCCCCGAACAAGCGAGATTTCAGGCCAAATTAAAACGCCTACGAGTCAGCGAAAAAGTGTTGTTTAACAACCTCAATGTTATTTATTAGCTTCGTTATGTTCTTAATTTTAAAAGATTTTGTATGGAAATTAATGAGTTTAAAAAAAAGTTTGAAAGATACAAACCAATTCCTCATTAATTTGAGTATGACAGTGTAGTGTATTTGAACGAGTTATTAATAATGAAGGCCAAAATGTCGTCCACTAATTAATAAGCGTTGGGAAAACCGTTTACAGAAGCACACCCAAGCGGTGAAAAGCGGTACGAACAGCACAGCTGATATTGTAGAACAATGGCATATCGAATTTTCCGGTGTAAGTCAAGCACCCTCCGCTAGAGAGCACCGACTCCTACTCGACCAACGGGGGCAACCGGAAAAAGTAGGTTACGAAATAAGCGCGTGGTACGACAACCCAACTCTATTTTTGTACTTCTAAATTTTCAACCCGGTTTCGGGAAAACTACATCTCGTAACGGACAAACAGAAAAGTCGTTAGAGATAATCTATGCGAACATAATTGGTCCCTGGAAACAATGTGGTGCTTTTCATTTGAATTCTTCCCCAAAATTTCCCAGGATTTTGCTCCGACTTCTCGTTCGTAGAATGAACGATTGCAATGGGGATATCGTTAGGAGCGGGTAATCTGGACGGTTCCCGGAACGCGTTGACGGGATTCTTCCGGGTACCGGAGGACGATACCCACTAAGGGCTAAATAATTCAAGGAACAGGCGCCCGATAAGACCTTAAATTACACTGTAGTCGTGTTATCTTCGCTCAAAATTCATTAGGCATAAATTGCTCGTGCTCAAACTTGTTTTTCAACCACCCTCTTCTCTTCTCGGACGAAGACGTAGACAAATTATTTTTTGGGGTCCCACTTCCACCGCAATCATTAATCCTCATTATGCCTTAGTATATTTTGTTTTCTAAATTAAGATTAATAAGGTTTCAAAATGATTTATTAAAGAAATCTAAAAACAAATTTAATATAAGACTAATTTGGTCGAAATCTGTTTCCAATTATCATATTTAATATTAATAATTTAATTAATCTAAATGGTAATGTTTTGATATATTATGTCATAAATTCAATGAACTACCAAATCTTTTAAAAATCCAACATATCTTTCCGTTAAATTTGAATTGTAAAGTTGTGGATGAAACAGTCGCAACTCGATTTATCCCCATCAAGTTAATAGCGTCGCTCAAAAGAAAATCTGACCTCCATCGTTTTTTATAATCTACAACTTTATGAACGCACACATTTCCATAACGACATCTTATGCAAATTCGCTGTCAGAGTTGCGGAATATTTATGGCACCGGTCGCTGATATTGCATACACCTACGCCCACGGTGTCGGGTCGGAACTTCCCACACGTGTCACGTGACATTCCGTTCTGCCCTCTCACATCATCACAATCAATCATCGCAGATACTTATATCTAATTTAATTTTTCCACGAAAGTTTGGTCAATTTTAGAAGTGTTTTCAAGTTGTTGATTAGATTTAGAATTATTGGCGCATTAAGGACATATTAAGAACCGTGCAAGGGTCATACAAAAGCCACTAACACGTAATTGAACCTAATGGATATGAGGCCACTATGCGGTCAGTATAAGTTACGGCGGTCAAATCTTGGAGATATGGAGGACAAAGTTTGAGGAGTGTAGTGCTGGAAGGTCTGGTTCATGTTTACCGAACCGTCGCTATTTTATGCAAGGGTAAACTTCGGTTTAGCCCCTAACTTATCAAATGAGGATTATATTCTCAGTCAGTCATTAGAAACTGGATACTATAGAGCTATATTTATCATAGGAAAATATAATATACCGTTCTCAGCAAAGCAAAATAATTCACTTTACTCAGAAACAATGAAAAATACATTTTTTGTTTTCAGTTTGTTTTTTTTCTATAATTCTAAAGTTGTCAAGATTAGCCCGTTTTTGTCCGAGTTTTCTTATTTCGAATACAAAGATTCTTTTACATAATTTTGATGATTTTTATATAAAAAAAAAATGTTTTTATATTAATTGCGTTAATTTTTGATGTTCCAATTTTGGAATACTGGGAGTGAAAGTGTGTCTAAATATTTAATAAACAATAAAATAAAAATTAAAGTAACGATATTTACAGCACATTTCTCGCACATTTTCGTAGCGTTTTATGGCAGTGTGCGCAACGATTTTGTTTTTGGGCCGGCATCATCCAATGATTTAGGCAATCATATTGAATTTGGGCATGGATTCTGTTCACCAGTAGTTTTGAAATCTTTGGACGTCCTCCGTTAACTGCCGGTTGACCATACTTTTTTAAATAAACTTGAACAACTTTTCGCCTGAATTTTAAAAAATCTACTTCTTCGTTTCCTACTTGTATACGATAAATTTGGCAGGAATTTTGGAGGCAAGTATCTAAGCAGAAGGCAAACAAGGTCCACCACAATTTTTTTGACCGAACAATGATTCTATAGTTTTCAATGTTTTGATCCATTCTATCAACTCCCCCCATATTTTTATTGTACTGAAATAACATGAGGTTGAGAAACATGTCCCTTCTTTTTGTCGTTTGGTATCCATCTATTTACTTGTTCGATTGGGTTGACTGTGTCACAGGAACTTACAGTAAGAACAGTGCTATTATCATTAAAAGCTGTCATACTTATGTTTGTCGTTTTATCCGTTAGGTAATCATACGTGCCCCTTGGTTTCTTTTTTAAAATTTTGCTGGGAGTGATAGGGCATTTCTCAGTCTTGTTAGGATTGATGGTTCCAGTGTATCCATACCCTAAAGTTTGAAGATAATTCACCAGTTTCAAAGATGAAAAAAAATCTATCAGAGTAAATTTTAAACGACACGTGTTTTGGAAGTTTCGACATGAATGAGACAACAGTAGAACCGCCAACACCCAGATGATATGGTTCAAATTGAATCAGGTATCCTAATGGAGCACACAAGCTCATATCTAAGTACCCATATCTAATCGGTTTACCTTTGATGAACTGTTTGGCTCCATGTCGACCAAAATAAGGAACCATGCTTTCGTCAATGCTCAATTTTTCATTTAGGACTACATGTGCTAAGTAACCTGTGTTAAGCATGTCAAAAAGAGGACGCAATTTTGCAAATTTATCAGCTTTAGGTAGATTAGTGTTATCGACACAGTGTACATACTTTATAACGTCAAACCTGTTTCTTCTCATTGCACTTGCGACCATTGGATTGTATGTATCACTGTCAGTCTCTTACAACATTCGCCATCGAGGAACTTGAAGATGTCCTGACAAGAACAAAATGGCAACGAAGCATTTAGTTTCGCCAGTATCAATCTCAAAACTATGGTCACCATGTTGCTGAGCATAAAGTACAAACATATCGTTCAAGAAAGTGCATATTTCTTCATCAAAAAAACTTTCAAAACAAGAAACAGCATCGGTAAAGTTGTATTCAAATTGAATGCAAACAATCAACAGACAATATAGTACGTTTTAGTACAAAAACAATTAGAAATTATTTACAGTAAATTACAAAAAAATACTTACTTCGTTGCAGACATTTTTGCACTATAAACACTAGCACAGTAAACTTTTTGAGATTTGCAAACGAGTGAATTCTAACAATGTAGTACACTTCCCAATAACGTATGAGACTATGACGAACAAGATGAGACCTGCAGAATGCAAAAAACCGCGAAAATGCGGAAGTGGTGAGGTTTAATACTGGAACATTGGGCAAAAACTGGTTAATAGGGAAATTTGTTATATCATGTTTTGAAATCATTTGTATCACACTAATTATTCATCTTTGTAGAATATTTAATGTATTTCAATATTTTAACAAATTCGTTTACTATAATTTAAACTTATTTATCAGGTTTCTAATACTGTTATTTACTAATAAGCCGCAGCGGAACAAATAAACACTAATTGTAAGATCAACGCTAGTACTCCTTGTAGGAACAAAAAACTTTGATTTACCCCAAATCACTTTAAGACTAGGGAGAACAGATACTGAGGAAGTTGAGAAAATAGAACAATTCACAACGAAATAAGTGACGCTGCAGATGAAACAACTAAAAAATGGCAAATCACCAGGTCCGGATGATATGCCCAATGAACTGCTGAAATAGGAAAGAGCAGAGTAACTCACAGAGCTATACAACAAAACACCTCAGGATGTACAATCGCCAGAAAACTTTCACCAGCTTTGTCACTATTCTACTCTTTAAGCAAGGAACATCCTCAAAACCATAGAATTAATGAGGAATTTCCCTCCTAAACACATCCAAGAAGTTATTTTCCCGTCTTCTACACACCGCATTCTAAAGCACATAACAATAGGCGCGGGGTTTCGGAAAGCAATAGAATATAACAAACCACACAGTGCTTTATAGATGCGACGAAAGCCTTGGACAGGATACGATTGCTGACAGCCTATACAAAAAAGTGCACCATGTTAACCGGCAAGATGATCTTACCTAAACAATGTAACCATAGTGTTCATTGTTGTCTATGTATACCTAAACCGTTAAAGTCAAAATTTCCAAATTTGATTTTTTTAGAATTATATTGATCAAAAAAAGCTAAAATAGATTGAAACTATTGAAATTTGATAATATGAAAAACTTGTTTGTTTATCATACAAGTTATAATGTTTGAAAACTGGAATTTGTCGCGTTCGACAACAAATTCGGTTAGAAATCAGAAATAAATGAAACTGGCAAATTCATATTGTAGAAAAAGGATAGCTTATTAACTCCATATCAAACATTGTCATCAAGGTATAAGATGTTAAAGTAAAATTTCTCAAATTTAACGTTTTAGATTAGATGTTTTAATTAATCAACAGAACTGAAACAGATGGAGAAAGCTTTTTAAACACACAATATTGATAATTAACTCCAAAAACATATCCCATATTCATTTTAATCATCACATCAAGTCTTATTTGGTCAAAATTTTTTGCATGCGATACTACAATTTAATTGGGTAAAATTAGTTTTTAAAATTAGATATGGGTTCTTAGAATTAGGTGTTAGATTTAAAATATTTAGCTTTGTCCAAAAAGCAAAGTACTCTAAAACTTTATAAGCAGTTCACTTAATTAATGGCGAAAACTCAGTAAAAGCCTTTTAAATAATTAGTAATTAATAATTTGATGTGATTATCTCAATTAATTTAATTGAATTGCACGATTCGTTTTAATTATTTAATAAGCTGTCAAACGGTTCTCTAGTTATAATCGCTTTAATTTAAATTAATTCGTTTTTATTGTGGGCTTCCAGAATTCCAGTTCGTAGAATATTCAAACAACTCTACGCAGATAATTAGCAAATTTTGAGATGGGGCATTTTCACCTTTGTATTCATTGTGGATTGTACTTTCGATCAAGATTTTTTTGAAAGTAATAACAAGAAAGAATTAAAACCAGGCATTTCATGATTTCTAAACTATGTTGAATCGATAGATAATTTTTGCTTTACTCCCGTTTACTTTCTTTATATCATTTTTTTTTTGAGTAGGTCCATGTTTTCAGAAGTAGATAAATAAGTATTGATTAAAAAGAGACTCTTTACTTCCGGTAATGTTTATTAAATAGCGACAAGACTAGTTTCGGACTTAGTCTGTCTTCAGCTGTCGTATCAAATTAAGCACATAACAGACGTAAAAGACGATTAACATTAAATAACTGTTAAAATGTTCGGAGTAAACGTGATAAAATAAAATCGGTATAAAATGTAACGAACGAAAACAAGTTTTTAAGGTACCGTGGACCGAGATTACTACCCTTACTAGGAACTGGTCGTTTATTGCCGGTTGGGTAATAAACCAACCGACCAGCTCAGTGGTGTGTATGATGTTTTCTCTTAACCTGATGAGACTTAATATTGAACTTATTTTAAAATGAACATAGTTTTTTAATTTAATATTTTTAAATTACAATCAGATCAGAAGCCTCAAGACGATCAAACCGAGCTGGTGTAATTTGTGTTAATGCAAAACAAGAATACTGTGCTCGTGTATATATTAATATTGATTTATTTAAAAAGAATGAGGAACACCAGTGAATAGGTTCTTGGATATAAGCTTCGTAGCCGTAGTATATTAGCTTCGAAAAATATTACTTATTAATCTTAGTAATGATCAGACTGTTTTGTATCGCACATACAGAAAGTCTTTCCTTGTACTGTCCTTTTAATATTATGGCCTGTATAATTTCGATGAAGGTGAATTTTTTGCTCATTTTCTTTATAATGTTTACGTATGCCAGGGAGAAAAATGCTGCCCTTCTTTCTTCTATTTCTTTCAATAAGCCCAAGGCATTGTTCGCAGGCTATAAAACCATATGCAAGTTCTGGAAATTGATGTACTATATTGGAAAATTGTTCAGTATTAGCCATGTTTTGCGTCATTGCATACTTTTTATTTTGAGTTGTCTGAAAAGATAACGTTTTTTTATTTCAGAACTTATTATGTTGTTAATGTAACATCAAAAAATTGATGGGTCTTAGAGTGTTTTTCTCCTTTGCTTCAATGTACATACATTACTTTACATAGACTACATATCGGGTAGGCGGACCAACCTACCTTGTTGTTATTATTGTATCTTCAATGTATACGTAAAAGTGTTTTTCTCTTGCCTGATGATATTGCAAAGTTATATAAATCCAGAGTTTTCGTTTGTAACAAGTAACAAGTATCATCTAAGGACGCTTTTGGTAAAGGCTGGTAGTACAAAAATATTATCTCGGCAGTTGATTTAGGCTCTATCATATCCTTTACATCATCAAACACTGTTTGGTTTTAAAATAGTGAAGTTCTCAGTATCATTTTAGTATCTCGAGTGTTGCTTTATTTATTTGCTTGAGCAACCGAGTTGGTTGGTGAACTTGTTACAAGTGTGACACGTTTCAGATCTTGGATGATCAAATTTAGTGTTATCTTTCGTGGGAAACATCTTTGTGATCACGAATCTTCTGATACGGTTCATCGGTGATTTTGTTTGGTAGGTTGTTATGTTTTCCGCTGCTATCTTTTCGAGAAGGAACGGTTTCTCTAGGAGACAAGGGCAATCACTTCAGCCCGTTTTACAGATATGCCACTGAATTGATGCAAAACCTTTTCAACATACTCAGATATTTTCTTGACCCCTCTGAATGTGATAGAAAATTGAAAATTGTTTAGAATTTCGTGTCAAATAGCCTATCAAGTGTATATTTTAAGGTTGCTTCAATCCAAGCCCACGGAAATAATTGAGCAATTCTTATTTCAATGGGTTGTTGCCTGCTAAAAAAACAGTAATATTTGCATTTGCTGTTTGTTGTGGCGCTGTTTAAGCAAACGATTTAATGACAAGAACTAAACTAAAATAAAAATCTAAACTTTGGTACTTGGTTGTATATTTCAATTTTAGTTTGCATAAAGACACTAATAAATACACTATGAGAGTTCTGCTGTTTTGGTAGTCCACTGTTCTACATAATTGTTTCTCTCAAAACTGATCGTCTTCTCCATTTCTAACAAATCCGCTGGCAGTCTGATTCAAATATACAAATAAATACATCATTACATACGTCATCTATAAAGTCGTGAAATCGTTCTCTCGTAAAAGATATAGTTATGCATCATTATTACCTGGCAATCATTGGGCGAGGCTTGTTATGATTGAAAACTAAGGAACCTTTAATTTTGAATATAATTTCTCATAACGCAGTGTTAGCAAATATTAAAGTGAACTATTATTATCTGGATTTGTTCCTCTTAGTCTGAATAAACGTTGTAATTGCCTTCGTCAAGTTTTCAGTATTAGCTGAGAATAGAAATAAGATAAATAAATAATTACTTTTATAGTACATCGCAGACAAAGAAGAGTCGAGACACCCAATTTTTCTAAAATCAACTTGAACGTAAACTGGAATTTCGCTATCAATATTCAGTAGGCCTCTAACCTAGTTCATTCAATGACTGACCCAAGTTCAAGTTAGCAACAAAATTCGTCTGGAATCGCCCCAAACAAGTCCAACACAAACCTAACGTTATTAATACCTTTTTTGCATACCTTTTTAATATATACGTATTAATTGCGGCTCGCAAAAAATTTCGAATTTTGAAAAATGGCTCGGACTATCAAGGAGCTTGGCCACCCCTGCTATATATCATTAGTGCTATCACGTAGCATTGATGCTCTTTCGCTTCTTTCTTCGATGTCCATCGTGTCATTTTCCATGATATATTAACTGAGTAGCTACAGATCGTAAAACAAGATCGTAACTTATAATAATAATAATAAACTTTATTTCCATTTCCAAAAAAAAGTATATATATATATATACAAACAAAACAATAAAAAGCTAAAACAATATACATAGAAATGAAAATTTGCGATGTTTCGTCTAACGCAAAATTGCGACGAGCCGCTTTTCAAACATAACCTTTACATTACATTAAATAAAGCATAATTGATCAAATGAAATCAAAATAAACTAGATATAACAAAAGACCAACGGTAAATTAAATTTTGCCTAACATGAAAAAAAAGAACGAGAACATAATATTATATGAAATGCAGGCCCATCATCAAACGAAGCAGAAAAACATATAAATAACAGTTCATTGGAACATTGAATAATTCACTGAAACATTCACAGAGCTTGAAATTGCGACATGCGTCAGGCACGAAAGCCAGAGAGACCACAGAGGTATCGTTTATATTCGATATTAAATTGTTTTAACGCGCATTTTTTAAACTCATTTGGTAGCGAATTGTATTTCAACACTATCTGATATGAGAAGCATTGTTTAAAAAACTCTATTCGGTGCAAGCCTCTATGTCTGAGATTGAGATTATGCACATCTGTACGATAACTTAATTTTTCGTATAGATAAGGTGGTGACTTATTGGTGATAATTTTGTGATACATAATGTACTTAACGTCGATTTTCCATGTTTAACCACTTCGCTTCTTTTAATTTGTACGATATAGGTTGACGGCTACGAATAACATATATCAATCTGAGACGCGATTTTTGCATTCTCTGTATTCTACCCACATCCACCGTTGACAAAAAAGCGCCATAAATAGTGTCGCAATAGTTAAACCTAGACAGTACTAATAGGTCGCAAAGCAGTTTTTTTATATCTTGGGTTAGTGAAAACCTCAAATCAAAAATTACCTTTAATACTGCGAAGGCCCTCTGTATGGTGAGATTGATATACTTTGTAAAACACAGCTGACTGTCCATTATTACACCCAGACTTTTCACCGTATTTTGTACCTCAATTTGTTGTCCATCTATAACTAAGGTTAGTGGGCATAAAGTGAGCGCACATGATCCGTGCCAAAGACAGTAGCTGTAGTTTTAGCGCTATTGATGTGTAGGGAGTGATCTCTCGAGAATTGTAAAATATTTGATATATCGTTGTTTATAATACCTATTGCGCGTTGGAGATTCGAAGGTAGAAACGAGTAATAAAGCTCGTTGGGTGACATCAGCGTACGAGTGAAAATTACAATGTTTTAAGCATTCCGACATTGTAGATGTATCTATATGTATTGTATAGAATAAGACTCAGAATACCACCTTGCAGTACACCAGAGACCAGAAGCTGTGGAAGGAACAATTCACCATTCAGAATCACTCTCTGTAACCTACCCTTTAGATATTGGGAAAGAAGTGAGAGGGAAGACCTCTGTAATACAAGATAGAGATAAGATATAATATCAATGTCGATCGAATCAAAAGCTTTGGAATAATCGACAAGGACCAAGACCGTAACCAAGCCCCTGTTAGAGGCACGGACGATGTCATCACAAACATGCAATAAAGCTGATTCGCAGCTATGCAAAGGTTTAAATCCAGATTGTAAATCCGGTATAATATTATTTTCGGATGAAAACAAACGTAATTGTATTTCCAGAATCCTTACAAAAATTTTGGAAATAGTTGGCAACAAACTGATTGGCCGTATATCTGAGTAGGAGATTGGAGATTTTATTTTTGGAATAGGAACGATGATGGCCACATTTCACACCACAAAGAGGGAAAGGTACGAGTTTCAATACAAGTATTTATGATATGGGTCAGGAACGTAATAATGTGACGAAAACATAGTGTTAACATGTACTGTGACACTCCATCCATGCCAGCAGAAGTGTTTTTCATTGTAAGAAGAACCCTCTCGACCTCCGCCTGAGAGACTAGTTTGAATTCAAAAATATTTACACCATCTTTCCGATCATTCAAGTAGGAATTTATTAATTGTTGTGGAGTAGTGGCTGGCGGCAGGAGGGAAATGAAGTAATCATTTATATCGTTGACATTTGATAAGTTTTCTGATAGCGATGGCTTTTTGAAAATACTTATCCTTCGTAAACGTTTCCAGACATCTGAGGACACATCCCCCGGTCTACACATACGAAAGATAAGATAAGCTCACTTCGAATACCACGAGCCTTAAAGCTTCTTATTTCTTTATATTCGTCATGGTCCGCAACAGCCCTGGTCCGTTTCCATCTACCCTTAGCTTTATCCTTCAAAGACATAAAAAATTTGTTATTGCTTGTTAACCATGGCCTAGTATTCGAGCGGCGTGTAGTTGTTTTAACAGGTGCGTGAATATCAAAAAGATTTATTAAATTATTGGTAAGAAAAGATAGTTTATCATTAACATCTACAATACAATAAATATTGTTAAAGGGAAATGCTACTAATGCGATTAATTCGTGATCAGAGATAGCATCAGCGTTTAGTGTATCTGCAAGAGTAATTAAATCTAGGTTCGACGTTAAAATATTATCAATGATCGTTGAGGTCTCTGGCGTAACTCGAGTTGGCTTATCCATTAGTTGTTTAACATCAAGCCTTTCTATCATCTCATTGAATCTCAAAGCATCATTTTCATTTAACTTTGACATATCAATATTATGTCCCCCAAACAGAGGACCACATCATGCGTTGGAATTAAAGATAATAGCTGTGATTCTAGTTCCTCCGCGAATGTGCGACAATTGATTTTAGTGTGTTGACGGTAAACTACAACTACTAGAAATTTAAACTTACCTAGCTCGACGCTCATCCAAAGCTGCTCAATTTTCATTACCTGAGGGAATGAATGTAAATTGTAAAGAATTACGAATGTAAAAACCACTCCAGCGCCGTGAGTTGGACGATCTTTGCGACAAAAAATGTAATTGTCTATGTGCAGGTCTTCTGTACTAATGCCATCATTCAACCAAGTCTCTGTAACTGCCAATATAGCAAACTGTTGATTGGTTAATATGCTTTTAACTTCGTCGATGCTGGGAAACAATGATCTACAATTCAAATGTGCAATTGCATATGTATTTGATATAACAAAAAACAACAACAACAAAAAAAAAAAAAGAAAAGTATTAACTCAAAACAGAAAACTCCTTGTCTCCTTCCTTCCTCATTCTCCTGTAATCGGTCGCCCGGGGGGAGATACACTTTACTGTTTTTTCCGACTTCTCGTCGACATTTTAGTGGACACCTCAGGTGTAACTCCAGAGTAACCCAACAGGATAGCTTTCTGCTTCCAGTTCGCCTCTTTGTGTTATCCTGTGAATTCTTCCGTCCCCAAGCTTAATGCAAATCCTGCTGTCCTTTGTCCACACAGATTCCTTATCGAAGGTTTTAACAGCGTTTTTAAAAAGATTCATTCTATTTTTTGAGAGATTTCGTAATTATAATCCGGGAACTTTGAATAGTTCGCCGCTTTTTTATTTCATTATAATTGACATACCAAAACCAACCCAACTCAATCGAATTCCTTCAATTATCCTTCAATGAATGATTACTAAATTACCATACACAAAGTTTTATGAAATGGGAGCATCATGCTTAATTTAGTTGGACATCCACGTGATTTCTTGATTAAACATATTCTACCATAGTGCCTTTTGGCGATTACAATGGAACCTAATCTAAATTCAGTATCTCCACATCTCCATAGATTCCATTGAACTCAAATGTGCTTTGGAGATAGTGAGGTACTATCTTCTTTGTTAGAATGCTAGATAAAGGAATGAACTCGGTCTGCCAATTACCATAATCAATATTTTTAAGGAAAGTATCGAATATCTAATTAAAGAAAGGAGTTGACCAGATCGTAATAAAGAAATCCGTTAATTATTTTTACACCATTATAATATAAACTCTTTTCGTATTTTTACTCCTTATTCTGAGGGTTCGATCTTTATATAAAAACACAAACCTTCACCGCTTCAGGCGGTATATGTCTCGGGGATAAATCTGGAAAGAAATCCTTAAATCAGTTTGTCTTTTCAGGGATCCTTAAGGTATTTTCTTTAGATCGCGTACGTTTTCCTGCGAACTTGACGTTACAATAAAGAATATTTCTGCATCGGTTTACGAGCCTAGCATTTTTATCGTTCGTATCCAGCCGTACATTTTACTAGCGAATTTATGTTCTTATAAAGTATCAAATCGACTACGACAGGTTATTACATTACACCTCCATTTACAAACATAAATCAAGTTCAATGTTATATTATGGACTAGCATGCAATAAAAAGTACGGTATGAAATAAAAATCGTAAATAAATAATTTAATTAATTAATTTGAAACAAAATATTATTTTTTTTAATTATCTTTTTCTGTATGCTTTCAATAATTTTAATCCCAATTACTGTTTCGTTGGAAACTAGCAGTATAATTTCTCCTACTTTGTTGCATATTGTGTACCAATAGCTTTAGAAGTGAATATGAATACTATTAAAAATAGCATTTATACACTTGAATGTTTGATATGCAAATCTGAACCGATGAACAACGTAAATTCCAATAACATTTTCATGTCTCTATTTGTTTCTGTTCTTTACAAATAGTGAATAACCGACGTAGTCAATAGGTTTAAAATTTGTCTACACATTTACATCAAGCATGAGTGTATACCTTCACAAGCTCTGTATTATCTTCGCTGATTTTAAGCGACTAACAGCTAACCACGATTCATTATATTTTTAAACTGTACTGCATTGGGTACCTAATAGTGGAGCTTCATCTTCATTACTTTTTTTGCAAAAGGCATGATAGCGTCAGTTGCATCTCAAATGCTATAACATTTCTTATAATACTCTTGTTTCAATCTTAATTGTTGCTTATCACTAAAATTAATCATGTTTCAATAATTGTGATTGCAATTGAGATCGATTGATAAAAATTAGTGTGAGAATAGACATTTGTATGAGAAATGCCCCAACATATGGAGATAAGGAATTTTTTATATCGGTGATGATAGAGAAAACGCACAACACATATTGGACATATTGCTCCACACCAAAAAGCTCGCTCTAATATTGAGCGATAGTCATGGCTGTGGAGCTGGTTGTTACGTGAAGAAATGGCTCAACATTCATCAAAATTCATTTGTAGCGTAATGCTGCGCTTTTTACAGGTTTTGGCAGTGTAGATCATATGGTGCATTAATGGTCATGCTAGCTCTAGTATATTTAAATTACCGTTATAATCATTAAAAGAATTCCGTAATTATTTTGGATAATAGTGATTTTATGGTGGTGCGCTGTCATATTTTTAGCAAATTCGCCGCGTCTAAATAAGTGGTTTAGTTTTCGGTTCCTCCTCAAAATCAGTTTATAAGAAAATACGGTTTATAAACGATTGATTGACATTTCGTTCTTTAATGTAGAAATTTCCGAAGTCTAATAGTGATCACTGTGAATTTACTTAATACTTATTCTATCAAGCAAATTTGCTATCATTCCAATAGCAAAATATGTTTGATATAATGTAAAAATTCTATTCCTTATAAGCTGTGATAGAATAACTACGTTTTTCAGATCAATTTATATTGATGTGACTTGACAACCAGAGTATGTCTGTTATGCCCAAAAACCGAAATTGCTCTGTGAGCAAAAAAAGCGCCCACAATACGTTATGGACAACGTTCAACGTCCATAAACCGAAATCAAGTATTGTTGTGGTTGTTATTATCAATATATAATCAATAATAAAAAGATTACTTGTTCTTACAAGCACTGCTGCCATGGCATTTTGAATTGCACAGCATATCCTTTGCATGGCAATTACACTTTTTAGTACTGCAGTACCGTTTGCGCACATACAAAGTTGACGCTTTTCTTAAAGTTAACGAGGAACTAGGTACATCTGACTCGCTAATAAAATTTGAATCTGCAAAGGTGAATTCATTTCAAAAATAATACCTGTCGAGTTCCCTTTTATTCGTACCTAACTTGTACATTGATTCATTTACATTCCGAACTACAGCTAGCACATTTTTAGGCGCAAGTCGTCCCCTGTCGACCTCTGGAACTTTAACCACAACAATTTCTGCAGGAAGCAGTTTTTGCTGGGACGTAGGTATTTAACAGTTTCGAAGCTTGTTTTACCAATTCGACCTTCGCGATCTTGAATAAGGTCGATTCTACTACAACGGCCGCATACAATCTTTTCATCAAATTCAACTCCACATTCCGCATGTACCTTTACTTTACATTTAGTACATGATTGGAGATTCCCATAATTTTCACATATGGCACATGAAATTACATCAATGCTATTTCTTTATCAAGTTCTGGAGCCATTCCAACCAAAACTTGTTCTATACATCTTTTTCAAGTGACGAATCTGCCAGTCCAATACGTTGTATGCTTTCTTTTTTTCCCTCATGAAAGGGACGATTTTTCTTGCTTTGAACAAACCTTAACCCTTGCGCCCATTCTTTTGTATTATTATCTAACATCCAGGGTACTAACATATCTCCCACATGTTGATTGGATTGTTCGACAGAACCTTGGCTTTGCAAATGGCGCGGTCTCCTCCATGAACTAATTTATGCCTGACCACATTTTAGTTAAATTTTGGATTATTTGTTTACAAAATTCTTTCCCATTATCGATGTGCAGAATACATGGAGCTCATACAAAATATATCAATTAAAGCATAACCGACTTCTTCAGCAATTTTAGTTTTAAGTGATTACAGAATTGTAAACTTGGTCAGGCGATCTTGATAATTAAATATAAATCGATATTCCCGATCGGGTTCACTTTGCATATCAATCAAGTCAGCTTGACAACGGGTATTCATGTGGTTCGAGAGAATCGGAGGTACCACTACCCCCTTTTGTCTAATTTTATTTTTTCTTTGGCATTGCTGACAAAGTGATAAATAAATTTGAATTGCAACTCTAGTGACAGTGCAGTATTTTTTATTAATTTCGGCCTCTATAACTGAAAAAAAATTATTTACCACACTTTTGTACTACTTATGCCGGGTTTATACAGAATTTAGCTGTAAATTTAAATTTAAAGATTTAGATTTAAGGATTTTATTTAGCTTTAAGAAAAAAATTGATTTATACAGAATTTAAGATTTACAGAATCGCAACCTCAAGAAACAAAATATTACTAGTTTTTGTGTTGTCATTTTCTACCAATATGTTATCTTTATGTTCAGAATATTTTTTATCGTAAATATATCGGTAGTTCTCAACAATTTTAATTAATTTTCCATCGAATTCACTCATTTTGTTGGCACAGAAATAAACAACAGTTGAGGTTAGGTTAGAACGCGCTATTTACATCGCCCGATCATTGGATACAGCCAGATACAGCTGATTGAGGTCGTCTTGCGCATGTGTGACGCTGTAAATTTAGAAAAGTTGACCAACTTTATGTTTACAGCTAAATCTTACAGCTTTGTATAAACGATACATGGGGTTTCAATACATTTAACTCTTACAGCTAAATTTTTAAATTTAAATTTACAGCTAAATCGTCTGTATAAACCCGGCCTTATAGCATATTATTTCGCTAATGTACACGCTTAAAGTTTCAGATGACAGTTTATAGTTTAGAATCCAGTAAATATGTACTAATAATAAATCTAAGCACTTACCTCTACTTCTTTTGTGTCTGCTTACTAAATGTTGCTTCTATTATATAAAATAAATCTTCTGTTTTACAGCAATAACGAAAATTCTGACCAAGTCAGATTTTTCGATTAGCTTTTCATTTCCACCAATAATTATAGTATCGTATCTTTTTAGTCTTCTGTATTGTTTTGATAGGGTTTAACTATACATTTAAGTTTTTCATTAAATATATGCGTCATCTTAAGACTTAAGGATAGATAAACCAAACAAAACTTTTACGCACCCATCAAACAAACAAGTCTGAACATGAATGCTCGCTTTGTGAGCATTGCAAATTGTGCATATTGGGATGCTAGATATACACATCGCGTCATGGTTGTTTTCTATTACGCACAACGCGTTGCGGCTGTTTTCCTAGCATGCCGAACGCGTTTGATTGATAATAACAACCACAATGCGAAAAAAACTTCATTTCGGTTTATGGACGTTGAACCTTGTCCACAAACGCGTTGTGGGCGTTATTTTCGCGATTTCGGTTTTTGAGCGTAACATATCCAAATGCGCTGGAAACACTTGATCTCTCCTGGGCTTATACCCGAAGGCCCGATGTATAAGATATTGAATTTAACCCGCGATTTTCTATTTTCTGGGTTATCTAACGTCACACTAAAGTAAATCTATGGACTAAGCCTTCGGCTGAACCGTACAGCATAAGCGTTTTGAGTGTTCTTGTTTTGAAAGACGTATATCAAAATTTTGCAAGCTCTATTTTAAAATCTAAGTACCAACACGGGGTTTCACACTTAGCTTTATCATCCTGGCGATACTCCATTCAAGAAGCATCAGCTGCGAAGTCTACTCAGTGAAAAATCGCCCTCAGTATGCCGAGAATTTGATCTTCAATGAATACATTTTTGTCGGGAACTCAAATCATGATTCAATTTCTATTGGACGTATTTTCCAAAACCAGCATTTGATCGTGTAGATTCTGGAGTCTCAATTTCATTAACGGTGTTTAAGTGCGAACGAATCTCAGTGTGACGATTTTTAGTCACTGCAGTAGCCACTATGTCGCATCTTGTTCCTAGAGCTCAACACTGTTTTATTCTTGACATAATCAAAAGTAAAATAATCATGCTACACTCACTAAAATATTGTATTAGCTTTTTGACATTACGCTATTGAGTACTGCACCTGGTTTTGATGCGACAGATACGGGTCTAAAATCAGGTGAATGCTTCCAAATTATTGACCTATATGCAAAAATTCCTCGTCGAATTGGACAGACGTTGAAGCGGCTCATCATGAAAGGAATCTCAATCACTATTTGATTCCTGCAAAATTTGCTGTTCCTCGATGTCATCCATATCCTAGCTCTGTATGTTATCTTCACCCACGTCAGAATTCTCATCTTCATAATCAGAGTCAATGTCTCTGTCCAATAATAATACATAATACAATAATACATGGTACATTGTCATGTCAAAAAAACCTGAAATCGTTGTAAATAAGTAACATTATCTTCAATAGTACCCTAGCATCAAATGAAATCAATTAACATTTCCCAACAGCGTTATCTGGCCGATAAGTTAGTTTGTTTGTACTGTATTACAATGTATCGATATTTTTATCGGGAGGATCACTTATCTGTTACTAAGCGGTGCCGATAAGACAGTTATCCGTCAGATATATATGGTTACCAAGGATTTTATATAAAAACTTTGTATGATTACTGCATAGGTTAACCTATAACATCCTATATGCATGTTGTGTCAGTTGTGTGCTATGGTTGTGTGTAATGAAAAAATGTTTTATTGGTTTTAAACAATTTTTATTCTTGTCAAAATCATAATTAAAATTTCAAAGAAAGACATTACCGGTACCATCCTATGGCACAAATTACTAGATATGGGGAAAAATACTACCAACCGACTCTTATTTCGCCGATAGCAATCCTACCGACAAAAACACTTTGTACAACAGCGATATCTTTATCTTCCCGATAAGTTTATCGGTTGGATAGTTATCAGGTTGATTTATCGGTATATTGTACAACCGGCCCTTTCGTCTGTCAAGTCTATCACATGACAAATTCTCGCTTATAAAGAAAGTATCAAAATAATTCAAGCGGCGTAATTCAACTACATTAACTTTTAATTTAACCGTGCAAAATTTCTACAGTGACTTTTTGATGGATTTATACGTTTTGAGAACTCCTTCAACTATTTGTAACTTAAAATTATGTTTGAGTATATGTATGTATCAGAGTGTTTGTGTGTCAACACGATAACTCTAAAACCCAATTAGCTGCGGTGACGAAATTTACACTACACTACTACATTACGCTAAACTCGTAGATCACACTTAACCTGAACATATATTGAACCATTTTCAAATAAACTTCTATGTACTGTAAACATTATTAATATCTTCCATCTGATTTTATAATCATGAAAAGCAGATGTAACATTTTAATCAAATCACCTTTGATGCAACTTGATTGAATTTACTAATATAAAATGATGTTTATTTCAACGTTTCAGCTTAATTTTATGGGAATTAAGAAAGTATTTTTGGAATCTAGAAATTGGATTAAATGTGACATAAATGGGTTTTTAAATAAGCTTGATATCCCAATTACTCTTTGAGATATGATTTTTTTTATAATAGGTATTTATAAACTGAAATTATTATATGCAGAGATGAATTAAATATGTCATAATGCTGAAATTTATAGATATAAAGAAACAGTTTTGATCTCATTAAATATCAATCAATTTACATTAAAACGGATATTACATTTCATGTTGATATCTCAATTTGTTCTTAAGATACAATGATGTAAATTATCCTCAATAACTAGAGAGTTGAATTAAAAAAGAATTAAAATTCCTTTATTTATAGGAATGAAGTGAACATACTAACATATGTACTGACAAATCAAATAATCGAAATTTGTAGTAATAACGAAATGATTTTGAACTTATTTAATATTATATTTAATATTGATTAAATTTACTTGAATATGAATTCTGTTTTACGATATTATCTTATTTCGTTCTTTAAATGTGATTAAATACATTGTATTTAATACATTTCATCAACTTAATATACGTAGATATAAAGAATGCAGAAAACGAAGAAATGAGGAACCATTTCTTTTAATCAACACATTAAATTAATTGCTATAAAATAGTTTTACTTCATCTTAACATCTCAATTACTTTTTGATATAATTTATTTAATGTTGGTATTGGAATAAAATGAATGAAATAGCTAAAGATTTCACCGTTTATCTGCGATTGTTCCATGATATTTACACCAAAAATCAGTGTTCTCTCGCCGATACCTTGTGATGTCTTCGTCTACTAGATTTTAATTTAATTGCTTCTCCTTAACGTTATTTGATCTATTCAATGTGAGCACTTATTTTTTTAACGTTATGGGTTATATTACACTTAATTCCCGTTTTTAGGATCATATATTTTAAATTAAGAGGGTCAATAGTGACGAAACATAATAAATTGGACATAAATATACACTAAATCCGTTGGTATTCATCAGAATTAACTAGTCTATTAAGGCTAAACACACACAGTTGATTTTCAGTCGACCGATAGTTTAGTCGATGGACATAAATATATTAACTTAAATTTGAACTGTGATAATACCACAGCTTCATATTAAAGTGCACACAGTCGATAGATTAGTTGATCGCCTTTGAGGTCTTTAGGAATTTTGACCTATGCGAACTTAACCCCAATATTTCTAATCCCTAATTAAATAAGATTTTACATGTATAGTATTTTGATTATAACAACAGAATTACTCAACTGATTTCGATAAACAATCTCGTCAAACAATACCACCCTAATGATTTACCACAGCCTGAATGTCAGGGGTATCTTCTTGATGGCGTCTGTAGCCGGCCACTTCCTTCTCTAGTGTCTCTCATTGCGGCAGGTTATTGAGAAATAAAAGGAGTATAGTGGTGCTAGATTTAGTATAACTTCTCCAACAGACGCACCATAAGTTAGTATCCTTCGAATTACGGTCGTACAGATCCAGAGGTCTATCTTGTGAGATAGCAAGTTATCTTGATTGCCATCCGGCACTTGCCGAAAGTGCCGTGTTAAGTTAAGTTTCCACGTTAGCTTATTATTTGTCATTAAGTCCTAGTATTTAATCTCTGTGGATAGTTTAAGTTACTGCCTATGTTACGCATCCGACTAAAAGAACAATTTTCGTCTTGTTGAGGTTGTCAAAATAAGATTATACCTATCAACTAGGTATAATCGGTGCCAGTAGTCAAGGCCCATCACGTTAGAGATCGATATCTTCGCAATCGCTTTATTAAAAAAATTGCGGTAAAGTTTGTTGTAATCACCTAACATTTCTACGTAACATATGTATATTAATTATAGATAAACGCAATTATTTGACATATTTTAGTCAAATCCGTGATGAAATCCACCCAGCCGTTTTCGACATAACGGCGTCTTACTAAACCGTGATTTTCCGCGTTTTCCTTCACTTTTGGCATGGATAGTAGTAACTATCAATTAGATTGAGTGTAGAGGATACAGGAAGCACAAAATGTATCCAGGGTGAGTTTTTACAGAACAGAGGATAATACTACCCGTTTAGGACAGGCTAGTAACTGCCCGTTGAAAACTGGATTGACCAACCCTTTAATATAAGGGATCTTGGTATTACAGCGCTCTCAATGTAGCTACACAGAATCGGAGGAAATCCGATTAACGTTTATGAATACTTCCTGTTCTGACTACACTGGACAACAAATTTTGGTTTATTTGCTATATCGTCTTTGAAAAGTGCGTTTTTTAGGTATTTTTGGGGTGCTGAATACAAATATGACAATGAAATTTAAAACTTAGTTGCAGTTTTTAAAAACACATTTTTATTTTATTTTTAACAAACTAAAAAAAGAAATAGGTATTTTTACACTATTTTTGCACTTTTAGACTTTAGTTATAGCGCTGTCTTTTTGCTACTTTTTTGTAGATTGTTTCTGGAGCATCTCTAACAAGAGTCCAGCAGTAGTCTGCAAGCATGGAAGGATTCCACTTTCCCTGGTACCTTTTTTCCATATATGATATATCCTGATGAAAACGTTCGCCGTGTTCATCACTTACAGCTCCGCAGTTTTCAGGAAAAAAGTCCAAGTGTGAATGTAGGAAGTGCATCTTTAGAGACATATTACAACCCATTTTTTGATACGATAACAGCATATTCTTAACAAGAGTAACGTAATTGTCAGCTTTTTGGTTTCCCAAGAAATTGGTGACCACGAAGCGAAAGTCATTCCAAGCATTTTTTTCAATATCTGTTAGGGTGTTGTCAAATTGTTCGTCCTTCAAAATGTTTCGAATCTGTGGCCCAACAAAAATACCTTCTTTCACTTATGATTCACTTAGCCTTGGGAATTTCTGACGCAGGTATTGAAAAGCTGGACCATCTCTATTTAGTGCCTTGACAAAATTTTTCATTAGGCCCAATTTAATATGCAGTGGTGGCAACAAAATCTTTTTAGAGTCTACCAATGGCACATGCTGTACATTCTTTTGGCCTGGCTCTAGTGATTGTCGAAAGGGCCAGTCTTGTCTCTTGTAATGTAGTGCCTTTGCCCAACTGTCCCATTCACACAAAAAGCAGCAAAACTTGGTGTAGCCTAGTTGCAAACCGAGTAAAAGTGCAACAACCTTTAAGTCGCCACAGATTTTCCATTGGTGCTCATCGTATTTTATGCATGTCAGTAAGTATTTCATGTTGTCGTATGACTCTTTCATGTGAACTGCATATCCAATAGGAATAGAAGGTAGAATATTTCCAGTATGCAATAGTACTGCCTTTAAACTCAATGTTGAACTGTCTATAAACAATCTCCATTCCTTTGGCTTGTGGTTTATATTTAAAGCCGCTAGTAAGCCGTTTATGTCATTGCAGAAAACCAAGTTATTCTCCATGTCAAAAAATGGTGCTAGGTTTTTATGGCGTTTGCGAAAAACACATACAGAGATATCGTCTTCTAATAGGTTCCACTGCTGCAATCTTGATCCTAGCAACTCTGCTTTAGTTTTTGGAAGTTCTAGATCCCTCACAAGATCATTTAATTCAGACTGAGTAATTTTATGCGGTTGACGGTGTGATGTGCTCGATGTAAAATCAGGGTCCTTTGATGTTGTAGGCATATCTTCTTGACTAATCTCTGTATCGCTGTTATCTGATTCGCAATCGTATCTTTCTGGGGGTTCTGGAATAGGAAGTTCGTCACTATGGGGTACAGGTCTTATGGCAGATGGTATATTTGGATAGTTAATAACCGACTTTTTTTTCTTGGATATACCTGTGCCTTGCCCAACATGAGGTGTCATGCAAAAATAGCAATCGTTTACATAATTTGTAGGCTCTCTCCAGACCATTGGGACAGCAAAGCGCATAGAACGTTTTTTACGATTTAACCAGTTTCTCAGACTTGAAGCACATGAATTACAGCAGATATGGGGAGCCCACTGTTTGTCTTGATTCCCTATTTTGCAACCGAAGTAAAGGTGATATGCAGTTTTTATCAATGGAGTAATAGACCGCTTCTGAGACGCAAAAGTCACTTCACCACAAACGTAACAGAAGTAATCCGGACTGTTTACACACTTTCGAGACATCTTACGTGAATGCTGGCTGGCAACTGAGAAAGTATAGCTGAAACAACATAGTTTATACCTGACGTAATACTATCATGCCGATTGCATCATGTGTTCTCGCGGAATCTACGACTATACCACGTGCATTTTTTCCAGTTACAGTATTATTATATTTTATTATATAGGGTCATGTAGCATCACGTATCTCTAAAACGTGAACTAATATTGCAAAAATAAAATTATTTTCGGAATCAGCGCACCAAAAATAGTAAAGTTTTGTTGATTTTATTTTAGATACTTTTTGGCTGTTGTCCAGTGCTATTTGTGCTACAGTGCACCGTCGACGAAACTTATCACAGAGTTACATAGAGTGAGTCACTTTAGTCTTCACAATCCACCGTAGTTTTTCCATCTCGCAAACAGATTCAGCCATTACCAATTTGTTCCCAGTAGGTACGTGGCTGAAGACTTCCTTGTTGAAAGGAAGACTTTTGGAAAGTTCTCCGCATAAGAACCGTTGTCCTCTTTAATAAGTCAATACGTTTCTTTCATCCTGTCAAGGATCACAACAATGTAATCAGGTAGAATTCACAAAAGCGGGAATAATACTACCTCTTTGGGACTGAAAGAAAATTGTGCTTTAATCGAGTTACGTTAATTCTAGAGAAAGTTACTTGAGCAAAACCGCTTTTAACATTAGTTAGACTTCCTCAGCAGAATATAGCATATTTGTGTTCCAGTGTATCACTAATAAAACTTATCACTGAGTATTGAGTCGGCGGAATCCATCAGTTAGAAATTGTCAATCATTAGAAACAATTTTAAATTCTATAAAGTGGGTTGTAACACGTTGTAAAAGAGCAAGCAAACCTTGATTGTATTAGATCCTCCAGTCTCCATTGTAATAGGGTTGGCGCAATCCCAATCAGCCCAGAATTTAAGTTTTCAGTGACCACCGGTTTTTTTCTTCTCGCAGATAATTTTAACTCATCAGGCAGCAGTAGGTACGTAATTAAACTCATGCTGAACAGCTTTAAAGTTATCCGTACCTGGAATTATCCATAGCTTTCGATGGGGTTGACCTCTTCATCGATTGGATCCTCACCACCTTTCATCTACTCAGCCTAATTAACTCTTTCGTCAGCATTTTTGTCCCCCTTAACAGAGTCTTCAAACATGCTAAACAAGCTTTTAAAATATTACATAGAAAGGTAACAGATTGTAACTCCGTCGACATCTTTCTTTGTAACTACAAAGTCCAATAGACAAGTTTTGATTTAATCGATGTATCCGTAGCGGGAGAGACACCAACTCCAGATTATTATTCTGAATACACAACTCTATGTGGTTGCAAGTAGCGGTGAGGTTTAAAGTCTGTCACGCAAAGACACTATCGAAGAGAAGCTCGGTATGCCAGATATATACGAACAAGTTAGACCAACGAGCTTACTTGTGAACTGAAACTTGACTTTTTTTTAAATCTTCCTCGTTCGGTTTCCCCAACGAGTTTAGGCCGTTGATTTTAGGTACCCCAGAAGCGAGTTCATGTAGCTCGCCCTACTTTAGGTTTCCCAGTTTTCCTCCGGGTAATCAAGGTAAAGTGGAACAACTTCGTTTTAGTTTTAATTGTTTGGGTTAATTTTCAATTTTATTAAGATAACTTAAATTCAATATTATCAAAAAATCTTGTTAGAAAAATTCTTTACAAAATTACAGAGCATTCAATGAATATTGTAAGGTGTTTGAATCCTAGATTACTCGTGTCTATATGATTTTGAAAGGTAAATTTACCGGTACATCGCTACTTCTCTTTACAGTTTCTCGCTATGTGTGGATTTTGGATCTCCTCTAAATGTCATGTTCTAAATCTCCTCTAATATTTTCATTATTATGTTAGATATAACAATTCAAGTTACTTATTACATAAGTACTTATTGCATAAGTTACAATATTGATATTTTATATACAGTGTGTTAATTAATTATCGCACCCGACGTCATCATTGCAAGTATGCAACCAATTTCACAATATTGGTATTGCAATACGCAAATCGCGTATATACAAATCCAATACTGTGATATTGGTTGCATACTTGCAATGATGACGTCGGGTACGATAATTAATTAATACAGTGTACATTAACTGTACTATTGCGATTGAATAAATTAGTTTGAAATGAATAGTGGGCGCCACGATCGAAATAAAAATGAAATAGTAGCATAGATGGCGTGTCGGTTGGCGCCGCCGCCACAGTAGTAACAACATCGCGTCGACCGCGGGCGTCGTTCAGTTGTCGACGATCGCGTAGGGGTGAACTCTGGACGGAGCGCCACCTCGTGGATCAAAGTGGCGCGTTACGGACTCGCCCGTCTGGTGGCCGCGCGACACGCCATCTGGCGGCTGCGGCGCACCGGATCGCAGCCATGCGACAATCACACAGACACCGACTCGTATGTACACGTTCGTTCTTTCGTTGAGTTGGTTGAACGAATTCGTTTGCTTTCCACAAGCTTTTCCGAAAAAGGAAATCTGGAGTATTCCGTGTGAAAAGGAAATCCTGTCCGGAAAACTGAAAAGAAACGTCTTTTATCTTTTTTGGACACGGTCAGGATGCACCAGACTTTCTTTGACGGTTTTGAACAATTTTCATTGACGGTACCTACACCACACCGCATAAAAGATTTATTTTTTATTTACTTTTTTATCTAGTTTAGATTATTTAAGCACATTTTACACAGTTTATAAGTTTCTATTTAAAAGAGAAATTAAAGTAGCCAAGTAGAATCCTTTTAATCTAGATTGAAATTTATGGAGGTGTAAATGTCTAGCCAATATATCATTGTTTAGGATTTTTTGCTCTACTAAAGAGTGATTTATTATAGTCTTATTCGAGCTTAGTGAATAGAAGAAATATTTATCTTTTGGTATCGTTGGAAATAATTGCCAAAATACGGCATAACTCAATTAGATTGGTTATGTAGATACAAAACACAAACTAGGTACACTTGGGTATTGACTCAATATTCCTTGTTCCAATTACTACAAGGCACATAAAGTTTTCATAAGGCGAAATTCGCAGAATGCAACCGTTGCATTGCCCATATCGATTACCGATTGAGGACGTGGGAGTTCAAGTTTATGAAGCGGATGCTCTTAATTTCATAGAAATTTTTTTAAATATTTTACATTTTTTTAAATTAACTAATCATTTATAATATAATCTCAATATTAACACAATTACAACCTACAGCTTAATAGATTTTTGTGAATAATTTTTTTTCTTTTTACTGCAAACTTTGCCTTCTTAATGTTTTTAATACAATAAAACAAAACGAGAAAACCTGTTGAATCGCTTTAAGTTTTTAAACAATGTTGGCAGAAAGCCCAATTCAAGGACAGCTTTTATGGTCAGTTTCCTTTTCTACTCTTCAAATGAAAAATAAAAGAAAAATTCAAAAAAAAAGTATCTCGTTTATAAAAAATTAAAATATATTTTTTTAATGAAGTTGTAATTTTGAATAATAAAAATGAGAATTAATCTTAATTTATTAATTAATCTTATTATTTAATTTGTTTAGAACTTACAATTAGATGTTTTTGATTTCAACTAATAGATTCGCAAATACTTTCTTTTCATTCTACCTAAACGGGCGACATGACTGCGAAATGTGTGCACAGTGCTTAGGTCAGAAAGAAAACCACTTGAGTGGCATAACCCCTCTAAAAAAAGAAAAAAACTGGAACTCATTAAAGTTCGCTTTCGACGCCTACTCTTTTTCTCGCACTCGCGCCACTTCATTTACTGTAGCATCCACTTCGTAACATTGCGGGTTTCAATAAGCGACTCGCGTTGAGGGGTTGCGACCCACTTAGTCAAATACACGTAAAATTCAACCATTGTTTCCCTAAGTAATATACCAATTTGTAGCGTCGTTTATATAAAACGAAAAAAGAAAAAGAATTTCAAATTCACCGTCGATAAATATTTTAGCTGACGTAAAAGTATTATTTTATTGAAGTACTCTGTTATAAATACACTGTTTGGAGTCGTAAATAAAAAGCTAGAAGGAAGGAAAAAATCGAAGCTTTCCCACTCAGACAGTTCATTATTGATCCACTAAGGGGTCACCTTAGCTACGTCACTCTTCATTCACCATTACCTCGTTTCGTGTGATTTTATTATAAACCTAGATATGCGAGGGTTTTAGCTTTGATAAAGCTTTGGTTATTCACTTGGAAACGAATCGGTTTGTTTTGTTGGTTTTATCTTCGTTCGCTGTACTTCCTCTCTTATCCAGACCTAGATAACGAACTGTGATGTCAAAGCGGATTTTCGTAGTTTGCAAAAAACTTCAAAAAAGGCCACTTTTATGGTCGTTTTGTGTTACCTATCTTTGCCGTTGAGTTGTTTGATTACCTTTACCTTTGTGAAGGTCTAGGTCGGCGTTGAAACTCTTCAAAAGAAATGGGGTGAGGTAATTTTCTTGGTGTAATTACGAAATTAATAAATGGCGTGCATGGAAAATGAAACAAGGTACACGAACGTTTCAAGACATTTCACTTTTAAATTTTGTTTTATGACAAAAGCCAAAACAATGCAATCATTTCTGGATTAATTTATTAAGGAATTTCATAATAATTTTTAAAGTTTGACACTTTTTCTCGAGCCTCCTTAGAAGTAAAACCGTTGTTTTGCCAAATGGGTCCAGAACAACAACTGATATCTGTTCTCTTTTTGTGTGCATTCATAAGAATATAAAAATTAATTATCCGTATGTATCAGATACCTCGTTGATCTTCTTCGTCATTTTATTGCAATAAACAGTCTCTCTCGTTCCTTCGCTACATAAACGTATATTTTAGAGAGAAGTAATTCTGATAAAAACGATTTGTGACTTGTTACAAACATAAATTCGCCATTGAAATTTCTGTTAAAGTTTTCTTTACCCACCACGATTGTCTAAATATAGGTGAGTTGTGAAAATTCTCTGTAACTCATAGCAGTGTCTCCTGGTTCAGCGCTCTGATTTCTTGAGTAATATTGTCTTTTCGAGCTCGTGAAATTTGAAGTCTATTTGTGAAAACCTCTACCCTTTAAATATTCCCATAAGAAGAAATCAGTTCTGGTAAGATCTGGGGACCTTGGCGACCAATTAAAATCACCATTTCATTTATGTCCCAATTGTTCTAAAAACATGTTTCTTAGGGCAGCCATTTAAATGTTCGCAGTATGTTACGCTATCTTGCTTGAACCACATGTTGATACGATTTAAAATTCGTCAATACCCTTTGCGTCACCTTGTATATCGAACTTCCAGTATACTTCCATATATACTCAGTAACAGAGTCTACTAGGTACCAAACATTGTAGCTCCTTTTAATACGCTTCATATGGAAATGTTGTTTTAAACAAGAGCGTTCTTAGAAGGCAATCATTGTCTGACCCATAATCAAAAATGGAAAGTGTGTGTATGGCTTAGTAAATGAATCATTGAGCATATCAATTACTGGCCTCATCTTATGTTGTTTGTCATATTCTTCCTCGCCCTTCAGTACAGCTTAAGTATTATTATTTATATAAATATTCTCAACGCCCTTTTATACCTTTTAGATGACATGATTATCAAACATGGATCACTCGACCAAAAATCTGCTAAATGTGGTAGTTGGTCCTTTACAATCATAATAACTTGGGGTTCTAATTTCTTTTTTAGAAGCAAAAAGTTTTTTGCTGGGCCTCGTGTCTTACAGTATTTCCTAAAAAGGTTTTGTGTTTCGTCTAAGTCTTTTTAAGTTTGAATTTTTTTCTTCAATACCACTATCGCGTCTGCTATTAAAACTAGTCTTATAAACTAACCATGAATTTTTATCTCAACTCTTAAAACTATGTACTTACTAACTAGAATCTATCCGTTGATGTCATCTTGTTTTCTTCTCTGGTGCTGGCACTGTGCTCTGGTTTTATACACAACACACTACACAAAATTACATGGTTTTCTCCTATTCAGTCTTCGGATGTTGTACTGGTTGTCCAGAAGTTGTCTCGTATAGGTGAAATCTAGCGTTGTTTTTCAGCAAATCTTTCAATTTCCGACTTAACGGTTGGGATCCGGCGGTATTAATGTATATAGGAATTCCACACGTACTAGGGGGCATACTCCTCCTAATCAGCCAATAGAACTGACAATATTTAGGGCTTATTCTGCTCTTTTCTTCTTTATTTGCTTTTGCCACCTAAGTTTGGTCTCCAAATGTCACGCCAGAGTCACGTCTAAGCGTGACTCTGGCGTGACTTTTGGCATTATTTTCATATTCATTTTCATATTTTTCATTTTGCCATTTATATCTAGCGGCCTTTAGGTATTGTAAGAGTAGCTGTGGAAGCCGTTTTTATTATCCTTTCCCTTAACGTTAATATGACGGCTGAGTGATCAGAGTCCATGTGAAACTTCTCTTCAGCTTTTATGAAGTTAGAAGATACTTTTCTGGTGATGTAGTAATCTACCAAGTCGGGGATTTTCTCGGTATTAGTAGGTCGGTTTTCCTATTGAGTAGTAGTTGCCGTTCCTCTCTTGGATTTATTTAAATCTTTCAATTTACGTGCTTGACATTGTAGTCCCCGCCAGCAATAAATCTTTCTCCTAAATGTGTTAGGAAGATTTTCATATTTTTTTGTTATGTCTTGGCGGAAAGTAAACTATATCGACACTCAGCTTTTGTTTTGATGACTTAATTTCGATTACTGTCATTTAGATGACGTCTCTTTGCAGATATCATTCTTCGAAGTGTACCATCTTTGGCTTGATTGTCCGGATTGGGTGTGGTCGCAGAAATGAGGAAGACATCTATGTACTGGGTATTCAAGAAGACTTCAAGGTTATCTTCTTTGTTTTGAATACCGTTAACTTTTCAGGCTGAAATAATTATGTAATTTTGGGTATGGTACCAGTGACAGTAACTCTGATTTCTAATTTGTCTAATCTTGCATTGATTCGGTCTTGTCTTCATCATGCCCTGCGTTATCTGTAATATCTGCATCATAGATGGTTCCGATGTCAATGCGACAAGTGCTGATTTTGCTGGTTACTATTACATGTTTTACATAACATATTAAAGAGTACACTTTCTACAGATAATGCACAATTGTGTCTTTAGATTTAGTTCAGTTTGTAGTTACTGCAGAAACTCATTGTGTGGCCATGCCTTTGGTATCTTTTACATTGTAGAATGAGCTTGCTATTCCTGATTGCTTCTATCTCTACTTTCATGTGGTAATAATGAATATCCTAGATTTTGTTGATGTCCTCTAATCTATTAAAGGTCAGCATAGTTCGTTTTGAATTCCGCAGGTGTTAAGAGATACAAATTTCTGACCGTCATCTTTATACATATGTCTATAGGCTTTATTTCCATATGTATACCATTAAATACTATAACTTATTTGCTAAAATCTTATGTTTAGATATTGTATGTCGTCGCCATTTTCCGTCTAGGTAGGTCACTTCTGGTAGGTCACTCTATCAGCTGCGATTGGTTCCTTCTTGTATAGATATCAACATTGGAGATGGTGATTATCTGTACAAGAAGGTTGAGATAATATGTTTCTCTATGGACAGAGGGACCGATATTTCCTACCTATCAATTTCATTTCTCTTGTATTGTATACAAATTGTATACATTTTTTTAAACAACTACTAATTTTTTAAATTAAAAATCGCATTCGAAAAAGATAAAACAAGTGTAAATAATTCAATGTATTTGGGGAGTATGAGAATGATTTATTCGATAAAGATCAGTTTCAATGATTTGTTACAAAACTATCTAACACAATCGCAGATGAAAGTATTCAGAGAGATAAAATATTTTTAAAACGGCTCTAATAGTTGATTGCAGCGCTAAGACGATCGAGCTTAGTTAGATATATGTCGCTGTTAAGGTTGAATTGACATTTTCGTTTTTATCCGGATTGCACCACCATAAACATTCATCTTCGTTTCACCTCGAACAAATGCTGTTTAAAGTGTTCGCTCCATGAATGATTCCATTTCGGTCCCACCAAACACATTACTCTGTTTTGCTACACCTTTTTCTATTCTCTTCCGTGTTTTACCCAACGTAACGCAAACCTTTGTGACAAACAAATTTAATGAAATTTGTCTTGCAAGTCAAGTATCTTGTATTTCTAAAACCACATAAGAAATATGATTTCTACTATAAACATAGATAGCTATTTGCTTACATGACACATCGTTCGTCTTGGTGTAAGTTTACATCTCACGTTGAACATGACGAGACAGGTACTTTATCTACCATTCTTCTGCATTCCTTTACCAAATTCTAGCTGATCCCATAGAGTTACAGTGAGTCAATAAACTATTTGAACACCGTATGTTTATGAAGTACAGATATAGTATAATAATCTACTCATATTGTAAACATGTACATTAGTTTACATTGGTTATTACTTTTTATATTATGTACGGTATTATTAAAAGAAAAGCACAAAAAAGTACAAATTTTTTAAATCCGTTTGAAATGTTTATGTTTTTACGAAAGGTCCCAATTTGATGTTTAGTTATTTAATCCGTAACGTTTTTGCAGTTTATTGGAAAATGTTTGCCAAAAACTCAACACCTTAAACAAGTGAGTAATAAAATTCTTTAAATTTTTTATTAGATTGCAATATTTTTAGAAAGCATAAGAGGATAAATAATATAAGGATTATGTTGAGAGGATAAGCCACTATTAACTTAACGAGTTCACACTGGAGTGCAATTTTCGTTATTATCCCGGGTTAAATAAATCACAAGTATGCGAATTCATGAATCGATTTCTCGAATTGATGTGATTAATACGTTTGATAAAACAACCGCAAATTGTATAATGTTCTGCTGAATTACAATAATTATTATACCAGTGTTTAAATTTTCCGAAAATCTTATCTTTGAAAAACTAATGTATTTTTAGATAATAACACAAACATTCTGGCTTAATTTTAAATATCTGAATACCACATATACTTATTATACGTATAAAAATCCTGTAAAATTTCTTAAATTTCTTGCTTCCAGACTCTTTCTATTTTTTAGCATTGCGGCACTGCCGTTGCAATAAAAGCCAGATTGCGTGGAATTAAATCATCACTATAAAATCATCACGCAACATTACACGTAACCGGGAATTTTGTTATATCATGTTTGGAAATCAATTGGATTCATACTGACGTTTGGACTTTCGTTATTTAAAAAGAAAAAAAATCAGTTTTTTGTTTTATACTTATGCACAAATAATTTAACACAACTTATTAGGTGTCAAACCAAAACGAATTGGATCTTATTTGAAGTCATTCGAGACTTGAACAATTTTAATGGAAAGAAATCATGTCATTGCAGTTACAATAAAATTTGTGGCTGCATTTTCTATGATTAAAATATTTAGAGGAAGATGAAAATTTTATGTTTTCAGTCGCAACCTGAATATATAAGAATGGTTTTGAAGTACATAAATGAATGAAAGACGATGATAGACGTAGGATTAACATTAAACTGTAATATGGGGGAGACAGGTATTGTGCGCAGTTACAGAAGTAGCTCTTTAGCAAATTGCGCTTTACATTTTAATAGCAAAAATACTGACAAGGATGAGTCATAAGACCATGAACTTCCAAATCTTTACAACAGTATCAACCAAAATCTAATTCTAGCAATATAAAATGTATCTGCCTTAAAATCCTTGACATGTATGATAGAAAGTAAAACAAAGTTTAATTATCCTGCTAATATGATTTTTTTAGTTTAATACTGTGAAGTTACTGAGACAAAGTTGTTAACGACATAGTGAAAATGATTTTCCCGTTACTATATATTACTGATATTGTGAGAATATTGTGACAAATATATGATATAAAGTAACCCGATTAACATGACATCATACGTATTCAAGTATTTTATCAAACATTTCGTTATATTTTGTGTACATACTTTTTCTACAAGAGATAACATTCTCCTTAATCAAAAAGCGATCTAATTGATTACATTTCAAAATATTCTGTTATAGAGATTGAAGAAAAATATCAACAGGATAATGAACTGCTTCAAAATTAGTTGTGATAGAAAGTAACATCATTGCTAGTGGATTTAGAAGAATTCTAGAACAATTGCGTGACAGTAATGTATCAGAGGTCGTTGCGTGGAGTAATTCTTTTAGTTGTCGAAACGTCATTTATTTCATTAGCCATCAGAGATTCCATGAAAGTAATTACATAAGCAAAAAAAATTGTTATTCTGCTAATCAGCATTTCTACTGTATTATTCCCGAGTCTAAAACTGTAAATACCCCATACAGTGCTAAGCTATGAATATAAGCGAAGAAAACATTTTTCATATCTTTCTATAGTAAATTCTTTGTTACAATATTTACAATTACGTTTTAATATGTATGTAATTTTCAGTAAAGTGGCAGACTTCATTATTATTCGATTTAGTATAAAGGTGAACTTTATTTATATATTTAACGAACACTTTCTTTAGCTTCATCATATATCTTTTCATACACTTCTTTACTTCTTCATAGATTTATATAACATATCATTCCTTATTGAACTAAAACTAGAACTACCACTATTACTAGAATTAATACTAGATATAGATACTTTTGGGTTTAGCCGTGCGTCTTTTGAAAAAGCGCTTATCTTTTCGGCAACGTTCTTCAAAAACAAATCCGTTTGTAGTAATTTTTGCCCCTGGCCATCACCTTGATCCTATTGAAATCTGTCGTATGTTCCTCGGTGTGGCAATGCTCTGCGACTGCCAACTATATCTTATTCAGTTTGATCATAACCCTCATCTTTCTTGATGGGGCATTTGATGTTATGTCCAGTTTCGCCAAAGTAATATTTCACACAACTGATAGCTGGTAGTTTGTCTTTAGCAATCGGAAGAACGTTCCGAATTTCGTATCGTATTGCACCACGATATCGTCCTTCTTTAGGCGCCTTGCAATTTGCGCCGTCACATCTATAACAAAAAGTATACATTCTCCATTCTTTTGGAGTACATCTTTCAGAAACCCTTCTTCTTTCTTTAAATTCTTTCCGTGTCATATACTTTCTGCTCTCTGGAACAAGCTTTACATCACTGACCTATGCTGTTGTGGATGGTGATAGGACGAAGCTTGTAGATACACACATCTCTTCGTGTGCGTCTGCTTCCGGTACACTCCTAGTTCCATGCTCCCATCTATCTTCCTAATGACCAAAACGTCCTTCCTGTCCATGACCATGGTATCATTCCCTTGGTCTGCTAGTCGAATGATGTCTGTTATTTCAGCTACATTGCAGCCATTGACTACATTGCAGTGTGTGATGTCATAATATCGTGGATGTCACATTTCACGAAGTTGTGGGAAATTGTTCAATGCAAGTGCGGTTATAGATTGCAATCTCTCTATATTCCACCGGGCGATGTGACAGTTACCGTAATCCGGTTTGAATTTTCAAAAAAGTACTTTATGTTGACCAAGGCACACACTATAATAATCCCCTTGACCAACTTGCTAACGTGTAATAATAGGTATTCATAAACGTAATTATCTGCCCGGCAATTATACTTTTGTTTACTCAAGTGGCCTTTGAGGTGAAAATGGATCTAACCTAACATATGCATATCAGAAAATATTATTATTATTATTATTCAGGAAATCATTTTCTTGGTTTATGTTTGTCATAAATTGCTGACAGAAATCTAATCGCAACTGATTATAGCTCTGTAATGGCTGCAACTGGTAAGATTGATGTTTAAAATACAGAATTTCGCGAAGATTCTGGTTGTAGTTCCAGCTCTAGTCTTCTAAGTTTTTAATCCAAGTTTTTTCTGCTTTCTGAATTCTCTCTGCGCACCTTTTAACTATAATCGTAGTTTTTAAGGCTTAAATTTTTAGCCAATTTGGAGGCTAACGAACAATAATTCTATTTTGTAGCTTTTGAAGAGTTACATTCATTTTGCATATATTTCAAGATACGGGGTGTTGAATTTTATTTTTTTTGGGTTTTTTTTTTGAATATCTTTAGCCAGAGACGCAAAAAATGAATAAAATGTGGTATACAGGGGTTTTTATCATGCTAAATTCAAATATGATCTTAGTTTTGTGATTACTGATGGAGAGCGGTACATACATACAGGGTTCCATCTCTATTGAATCGGTCCTAAGTTTTTCTTTTTTGCTATACACTGTATGTCATTTTCGACTGAAAAAATTTTTTATCCATGCATCTGAAAGCCGACAATGCACGCTAATTATTCAAAAAGCGCCCAAGTAACCTTTGCAAAAACAATGATAAATAACAATTGAATAATGTGTCATAATTTAGTGTCCTCTATTGTGTGGCACTATGCAATGTACTTTTTTCTATATCACCCTGTATACGTTTGTATGTTATGCTCATTATCAGCAATGTTTATATTAACGAAATCTTTATCTTCGGTTCTATCACATTATTTAGTAACACACAATACATCTATATTTTTAATTTTTTCATTAGTAGCCTTGGTGTATTGGTATTCTATTCTATTCTAACTCCTGTACACTTGTAAAATTGTGAATAGGGTAATATCAAGTATGGATAAATTAGAGCAATAATCGCATTATATAACGTTAATTTTAAGATTAATTATGCATTAAAAAGTACATAAGTTTTATCATATAAACAACTGATTGCTTTCAAAAATTAATATCACCACGTAAAAAATTTATAACCCATTGTGAGCAACTCAAAACAATCATCGGCACGTACTGAACCGAAAGCTACATTGTTCACCCTCTTTGTATGGCTTCTATTTTTAACTGATTCACAGATTTCGCTACATTTCAAAAGACCCCTATTTTAATTGATTCTTTTGTACAAAAATATAATAAACCCATGTTGGAAAGGTTTCTAAATATTTTATTTTGTGCTTTCTAACTTTTTATTACAAAATTGATGCTTTTCTGACGTTAGGATCAATTTCAAAGAGCAGTTCAAACGATTGCTAAAGTTTGAATGGAGTAACTTTATAATAGTTTTCAAACTTAAGACTTTAACAAAGTTTAATCATTACAGTATGTTATGATTGGTGAATTCGAAGAGATTGGTGAATGCGCTATTAAAGTTTCTTGTTATTCCAGATAATTATTATTATCGTAAACTGAAAGCTTACAATTAAATACTAAAAAGTTATATATAAAATTTGATATTATACGTGTATTTATGGTGGAAGCGCCGGTAAATTTTATGTAGATATTTCTTGCATATAGAAAAGAAAATTATTTCATTATATATCCGTACGTCATCTCTAAAATTAGATGGTTTTGTTGACGGTGCTTTATACTATTTTTGGCGTCGATCGATGGTACTGGCTTAAAGTAGGTTTAATGTGTTGTTTTAGTCGAAAGCAAAATACTATCCCACGTTGAAAGGCCTAAGCGTGTTTGGTGTTTACGTCCAGCCAAATCTCAACGCAAATTTATGTTTAACATTGACATAAATATCTGTTTTGTTTATTCAGAGTTGAACGCCAAAAATAAATCTATAAAATAAATCTTTATTAGGTCTAGTTCACATAGATTACAACGACGTCGTTCTATTGATATTCTATGTTGAAAATAGGGCAGGGTCGAGTTCCAACCACCTAGGATTATCGCTAATTTTCGATAGCATGCTAACTCGGCTGGCTAAAATCGAATGGCCCGACCTTGTAGGTGGGTACTGCCTTTCGCCCTAAAAGCCACCGTCAGGTCAGCGTCGTGGTGTGTTTAAAAGGATATAAAATAAAACCAACAAACCGCCTCGGGCACGTTTCGTCGGTTACGTTGCAGTGAATTCAACGAGACCTCTCGACCTACAACTCTTCCTTACGCGATCACATAAACAAGAATAAGAAAACAGAAATGCGTTCACTGTAATGTTTTCGTTTTACTACAAAACTGAAAAATGTTTGAAAGGATTATAAAGAAAATTTATTATCCCTGTTTTAACCATGGATGAGAATTACGAAACTTTTTCTATGCTATATTTTTCAAGTTGATAGTCATAATTTTTAAGGTATTGCAATATAAGATGAAATTGCTATCATAAATTCTTTATTATTTTGATTTTTTTAAATTTTTATATTCGAATATCTATACATTATTGATTATACGCTTGAGATTTATTATTTTCCTTTTCTAATAATATTTATTACCACCTTAGTTACAATACAATTTATAAGTATAGATGTACTAAAGGTTTATACAAGGTGATATACTATACAATAGGAAACAAGAAAGAAGGAAAGAATCAAACCAGCACTCAACCGTAATGATGCCGTGAGAAAATAGGAAAAATTGACGAAACGAGAAGAACAAGAATAGATAAAACGAAAGGAAACGAAAAGAAGGGCATGAAAGAAGTCCAAACATAGTTACAAAGTAATTCGAGAGAAAAGGAGGGCGTACTGTAGATGGAAGCGTTTTAGAAACCGACTTGACTACCTCACTTTTTCAATTCTAAGGAGTCGTGCAAAGTATCTAATCCATCACAATTACATGGAGTATGTTAGAAGAGCTGAAACTAATATGCAATCTGATCCAAAGGTGTTTTGGGCTTTTACTAAGTCTAAGAAGCGTGCGGATGTCATTCCTTCTACGATGTCATGGAATGGAACTGTTGTCGGCGATGGTGTCGGAGTATGCTCATTGTTTGCTGATTTCTTTTCTTCGGTTTTTGTGGATCCTGCTCCAATCCAGCAGAATATAGATTATATAGCAATGGATACCCTTCCTTTGAGTCAGACACAGCTTGACAGAATTGAGGTTGAGGAGGCCCTGATGGGCATCAGGGTTACAGACAGTATAGGTACTGATGGTATTCCATCAATTTTAATCAAAGAATGTTCACACACTCTGTCCCTTCCTTTAACTATTTTATTTAATGCTTCATTGATAATGGGTGTCTTTCCTTTATTGTGGAAGCGGGCTTTTGTTCTTCCCATTTTTAAATCTGGGGACCGTGGTGCTATATCCGATTACCGCCCCATATCTATTTTGCCAGCATTTGGGAAAGTGTTTGAGAAAGTAGTTCATGCACGTCTATTCTTTGCCCTTAAGTCTAAAATCAATTCTAAACAACATAGTTTTTTTGCTGGTCGCTCGGTGGAGAGTAACTTGCTTGAATATGCCCAGTATATCTTATCTACTCTGGATGATTCTTGTCAGGTTGATTCAGTTTATACGGATTTTAATAAAGCTTTCGACCGGGTGGATCACAACTTACTTCTGTTCAAACTAAAGAAGTTTGGTGTTCAGGGAAATTTTTTGCAATGGCTTGCTTCCTATCTGAAGGAGAGATGCCAGATTGTTTCGGTTAATGGTTTTTCCTCTAATCCTGTGTCGGTTCTTTCTGGTGTTCCACAGGGTAGCCATCTGGGCCCTTTACTGTTTAATATTTATGTTAATGACATATTTGACGTCGTTAATTATGCCCAATGTTTAATGTATGCTGACGATTTAAAACTCTTTCTCCGTATCTCCTCACCTCTTGATTGTTCTAAACTGCAATCTGACTTAAACAATCTACATGCTTTTTGCTTAAATAATCGCCTTTCATTAAACTTATCAAAGTGTAATGTTATTTCCTTCTCTAGGAGGGTGAACACAATCCACTACAATTATAGCGTCACTGGTGAGAGGTTGCAACGTGTCTCATTTATTAGAGATTTGGGTGTTACATTTGATTATAAATTATTATTTGATAAACATATCGATACTGTTGTCTCCAAAGCCTGGCGTATGTTAGGATTTATTATGAGATCAACGGTAGCTTTTTCAAACATTGCTGCAATTAGAAATTTCTATTTTGCCTATGTTTACAGCACACTTAACTTCTGCAGCGTCGTTTGGAATCCTCAGTATCTCTCGTATAAATCTAGAATTGAGCGTATTCAATCTAAATTCCTCAAATACCTTTGTTTTAAATTTTCCATTCAATACATTGATTACGAATCAACTTGCACTTCTTTTCGTATGTTAACCCTCAACCAGCGTCGCTTTTGTGGGGATATATTATATTTTTACAAACTTTTGAACAACAAGTGTGATTCTCCAATGCTTGTTGGTTCTATATGTGTTCACGTTCCTCCAAGATTACTTCGCTTTAATTTTCTATTTATGACACCTACTCCTAGAACCAATGCCTGTCAAAACTCTCCTTTATTGAGAATGGCAAGATCGGCAAATCGTGTTAAGATAGATCTGTTTCAGCATTCTTTCTATGCATTTAAAAAACTGCTCTTTGCTGCAGTTGGTGTGTTGCCTCGAGCGTTCATTTGATATATGATATATTTATATCACCTAAACTTAGTTTTAGTTTTTTTCCTTTTGAATCACTTTTGTACCATTAATGTTAATTCATTATTATTATTATTGTGAACTGTAATTCTATTTTATTTGTATACAATTGGTTGTTTGTGGTACAGTATTATTGGGTTCGACCTGTTTCTGTACCCACATGAAATAAATAAATAAATAGCTAGAATAAAAGAAAGTTAAAACAAGACAGAAAAAAAGAAGAAGAAGTCCGAAACAAATAAGGAATAAAGAAGAACCCAAAATGAGAAAGATGATAGCAGTAAGAGGTGAAATCGTTGTCATAGAGTAATAAGCTGGAAACAGGCTAGAAATGTAGAAACAACTCAGAAACAAGAAATAATGGGATAAATCCTAAATAACAAAATGGAAGAAAACAATAAAAAAGACACCTAATAAGATCTTATTATTTGAAGTATTTTCGATTGTGGAGCGAACGTTGTGCATTTAAAATGTAATTATCGCATTTTATTCTTGCCTATTCTGTAATGTCTCTTTTGCGTCTAGCTCATATCAACCTCTGATCTTTGATCCGAACATTTATTGCCTGAAAAAAAGGCAGATGTTGAGACATTATGATACTCTAATCTGTGATGTTTCTCGATGCTTATCATCATGAGGTGATTAAAATATGCGGGTGCACTGTAAACGGTTCTTGGAGGCTGTTGAGGAACTACTTACGAGATGCTAATCTAATTCCCAAAATAGATCTGCTTAAAGTTGAATGTCAACCCGCCAGTTATGTTATTGTAAAAATTTCTTGAAAATTCTTCAAAAGACGTTAGGTTCGCAGACTCTGCTTGATCTAATAATTACTATTACGAATATTCTTAAATCTGTCACAGTGTTGCCTTGTGATATTTCTGAACATATTAGGTATCATCCTGTGTGATATTGAGCTGATGGTGGATGGTTAGGATGTGATACTCGATGTAGTGATATTTAAGTTCAATGAGTGAGCAGGTTTTAGACTACGATTGGTAATAGTTGCCATTCCATATTGTCTTGAAATTTACTGATGTAAGCGATAAATTAACTTATTATACTGCAGCGCATTGATGAAGAGCAACATCATCATGATTGGATATTTTTGATGAAGTAGGTGTTAGAAGCATAGAAAACGGAAACACCTAGAAAATAAGACAGAAATTAGAGAGACGAGAAGAGATAGGAGCAATAAATAGAGAAAATAAGCAGCACGGACAAAGGCAGAAAGGAAGATAAGAAGACCGCTTAAAATTTCCAAATTGTTTATACATTTCAGGTTAATGTGTTAAAACAAAACGTCAAATGGTTTGGTTAGAGACTTAGAAATTTCGCTAACGTTGTATCAAATTTTATTTGCTCCACTTTTGATATCAGTCAACATATCAACTGATATCTTAATGATAACCACTAATGAGATTTCGATATACGATTCAATGTATTAGATGAGGGAAACTCAATTTCGTAGACTTTTGTCGTTTACTAAGATTTTTTCGATGTAGAATGATTGTGGTACATAAAAATATATTGTTAGAATCAAATAAATAGTTCCACTGCGATGTTTTATCGACAATCACTTTATTTATTGTGATCGTATACATGATCCGGTTTTATTAGCTACAGCTCTAATGGAAGTAGTTTCTGGAAATAGTCCACCAACAGTAACATTAACGTAATTTTAAAGCAAAATTTATCACATATTTAAGCGAAAATAAATATTTTATGATAATAGCGGCAAAATTTAAGAAATGTACTTTTCCAGAGTAACATTAAAAGAAGTAATATTATATGCACTATGAATAATGTCATATTTCGGTTAGATTTGGATAATGTAATCGTAAACATGAATGAGTTATCACACTGAGGTAGTAGGTAAATCAGGCGATGATAAAAGTATTTGTGTGACAATTACAGCGAAAGCTGGTTGTGAAGAATCTTATACAATCTAGAATTCAAAGAATAGAACTACAGTTCTCACAAATTAATTAATTTTAAGTATTTGAATGACATAAGAAATTTTCAAAGAAACATTGACGCTTTTACAGCCGGACTTAAAATATGTTATAGCAGTAGTAAGTCTGGCGCACAAACTATTAGTTAGAAGTGCAGATGCTACCACTTCATTTGTAGTAGTCTCCTTAGTTATGTTATTAATGATCACGTCAGGCTAGTAAAAACAGATTCATTAACTCAAGGTATCACACAGTTTCACAAAACTTAATTTTTTACATACTTAGAGAAGTTACAAGCCTCGGAAGTTGAATTAAAAAGAAACGAGTTTTAAGAGATATAACAATTTCATTAATAGTATCCTCAGAAAGATTTATACTAGAAGGTGCTCGTTTAAATAATTACCTCTCGGTAAAATTTAAAATTGTGAATCTTTAGCACATTACATCATAACAACGATAAATTGATATTATTACATAAGATCGATATTATATAGCAGGGGCTTGGCCATCTTCTTTAAGTTCCAGTAGCGCTAAGTTTATAGTAGCAATATCCGTAGCAATTGGAGATGGAAAGGAACATTCTTCGAAATATCAATGAGAAAAGGGTATTCAGTAACTATAATTTCATATCTCTCAACCAATCCACATCTTCATGTTTTGGGAAAGATTTCAATTTTTCAATAATAAATTATTTAATTTGTTCTAATAAATTGAAAAATTTTGTTAGCACATTGCTTAATGAGACCTATTTTACTAAACAAAACTACGATACATCAAAAGCTGATGAGCGTTTGCGCTTGAGTGAATGCAGTTAACAAATTTTTAAAACTAGAGATACTACACAGAGATAAAATTGGGATACTTTTATAACTAGAGCGCCATCAGTTGCGAGGATAACTTTTTAATTGGTACAAAATGTTTTCAAATTCATCCAATATTTCTTCTTTCTACAATTTTATATATTATATTAATACAACTTTTTCTGGTTTATGTACAGTTCAGTAACAGTTCATCAAATCTTTTTGCTAATTACTATTGTTCTATCAATTGTACTACTACTAATTATAGTTTGACATTACCGGAAATAATAGAAATTCGTCTTTCTGAAAATTACACTCAAAAATAATTCACTGTAAATCTTTATCGTCTTTTCACGAGTCCCACTATCAATCTGTTCGCAAATTTTATATAGCAACATTTTCGAAACGTCCACAGTAATTTTGTACTATACTTCAATTTATACTCGCGTGTAACAACTTATTAATTAGATCTTTCGATCTAAAGTATTTTAGAACCCGTTACCTCCGATTTGCTGGAAGTACGTTACAACTTTGTTGTTGTTACAGAAATGGTATAGTTTTTATTACATTTTCCAATTTTCAATGCAAAAATATTTTATCAGTATGTTCTTTTAAGCTGTATTTTCAGCCGGCTATAAGACTATAAATTTGACAATGATTATAAAACGGCTATTAAAATATGAAATCGTTAGTCATAATAATTTACTTGCGGTTTTTAGGAGAATGGTGCTGGTTTATTAATGAATGTATACATCACGCAGAATATTTAATGAGTATTCATAGCGTCAATAAATATTGACTTTTTAGCAAGATTTAATAAAATAAATTTTTAAAAAGGACCGGAAAATGTTGAAATATAGTATTATAAAGTTTATTTTGCATCCCACTGAAACCATAAAGGATTACACACAAGAACAGAATCTAAAAATTATGAGTTATATTTTATATATTTTTAAATTTTTATGCCAATCCCATTGTAGAATTTTTTGTTTTACGAAATATGCTAATTATTAGATTTATAGCGGTTTAGCTTGACTTATTTTACTCGAAACTGATGAATCTCACATTTTTAAAGGATAAACCTCCATTCCTTTGAGGTTTATCACGAAATGACGAACACCACAGACGATCGCCCAACCTTTATCTCCGCTAATGTGATACTTTTCCTGGTTATCCTCAAGCACATCCGCAATTACTTTCGCGTTTGTATCCCGTTACCACACAAAAAGCCAGATGCGGACAATATAATTGAGGTCTTTGTCGAGGATTTCGGTTTACACATCGAGTTCATATAATACGAAATAAATCATATTAATGAATTTGTAGGACTATAGTTATTTTTTGTTGTAAGTGCGCTTGCTTATATAACTCGTTTGAAGTGTACTAGAATTGCTGCAATACCTGCTGGGGTAATTCTTTATCCTAGAAAGTTGATGGTGATGACAAGAAACACACTATTCAAGCTAGGGTCGCTGGTTGAGTAGCTGCAGTCTTTCATATATTTGTCTTTGGTGCAACGATTTTTCTTCTCAATTCGCGTTACACATCACAATGTCTTCGAGATACATCAACACGATTTTCAGATATCTTAGTAAAGCATTAGATTATGCTATGGTACGTTTCGCTAGAAAGTTCTTTAATCCGAATGGTATGTTGCTGCGTTAATACTAAGAAACACGTGACGTGCATCGATTGTTGGATCGTAAATATTTGTCAGTACCCTAACCATAAGTCCGTATTGGAGAAAATCTTTGATCAGCCGAGATTTTTTAAGGATTCAGAAATGGTTGTTCAATGACCGATACTTTAAGCTGACGTCTTCCATTCTTCTTGAATACTATAATAACACTGGTCTATAGTGGTCTTGTCGTATTTATGCTCACAATTCATGAAACTATCAATGATTTTGTAAGATTTGCTCTCGTTTCTTTTTAAATCTTTATTTTCATTTTACATTACAAAAATTGGAAAACAAGAAACAAAATAACAGATATATTTATGTCAGTTTTGTTTTGAAAAATTGGGATAAATCGAAGTAAATAGAGAGGAAAATGTCGAAAACATATGTTATATTTCCATAAAATACCTTTTATGAGCTTTTCTTTTATAATTATTCAGGGGACAATCTTTTTTTAAAGACCAGCAGTAATCTGCCATCATGCGACAATCCCATTGACCCTGATACCTTTCCTCCATCACTTTTAGATCCTGGTGGAACCGCTCTCTCTGTTCCTCACTATAATTTCCTAAATTATCAGGAAATTTATCCAGATGATTACGGAGATAGTGTAACTTGATACTCATATTTGCTCGTAGAGTCTGAAAGTTTATCAGCATATTTTGTACAATTTCTTCATAATTTGGTGCTTTATGGTTACCTAGGAACATTAACAAAATATTTCCAAGCTTTACTTTCCGGAACAGTCATAACTTTAATAAAATCTGTGTTTTTCATCAATTGCCGTATTTGAGGACCATCAAATATTCCACCTTTCAACTTTTCCATACTAAGCTTCGGAAATTTTCTACAAATGCAATTAAAATAATCTTCTTCCTTGTCCAACGCTTTTACAAATTGCTTTATCATTCCTAACATAATATGTAATGGTGGAAGTATGATTTTGTCTCTGCTCACCAACGGCTACCTTATTACATTGGCTTTACCGACAGTTAAAGAATTTCTTACAGGCCAAACATCTTGTTCCCAATGAAGTTGCTTTGCTCTACTGTACCACATACAAATGAAGCAAAGGTATTTCGTGTATCCATTTTGTTGATCTAGTAAAAAATTAGCCATTTTCAAATCCACACGGATCGGCCATTGATGCTCTGAGTAATTAATTTTTTTTAAAACTAATTTTACATTTTCACATTCTTCTTTGAGTTTTGTTGAATGGGCAATTGGAATCGATGCAAATTTATTTCCATTGTGCAGTAAGACGCATTTAAAACTTCTTTTACAACTGTCAATAAAAATAAAATAAAGAATTGCACTTTTCTTAATGGATAATTGTTATATTTATGTTCTACCGGTTTCGACTCAACATAGAGTCATCTTCAGGAACGCGTCACAATTTGAACTAAAGCCCTGGTATTATTATTAAGCATTTGTTCGTGATTAAAAAACATCAAGGAAATCAAAAATTTTATAATTTTTTTTTTTTTTTTCAAATTCAAATTGTGACGCGTTCCTGAAGATGACTCTATGTTGAGTCGAAACCGGTAGAACATAAATATAACAATTATCCATTAAGAAAAGTGCAATTCTTTATTTTATTTTAATACGAATAATGGAAACAAATAATAATTACACCAAAATGTCAATAAAAAGGCGCCACTCAGTAGGTCTCTTCTTCTTTTAAACCCATGTCCAGAAGCAGCTTCGCGATATCATTACAGTACACCAGTCCTTCATTTTCACTACAAAATTGTAATTGTAACTCACTTTCTCGCGTTCTGTATATTGTAATTGTTACTGTTGAAGCCAATAAATTATTTTCTTTCAATCTTGAGGCAGTTCTGATCCTTGCTTTGATAAATTGAGATCACGTATTAAATCAGTGAGTTCATTTTGAGAAAATAACTTCGGCGATGTTTCACCCTCCCATTCACTTCCACTGGTAGACTGTCTTGATTTCTATGAATTTGGCAACATCATTGTTTCTGAAGGCATGCGAATTACTTTTGAAACGTAAATAGGCCGAGGGAGATTTTCATTGTGTAGAATAGGACATTTTGTATATTGTAAGTTTGGATATCTCCACGTTTGATTTCGATTAAAACCTTTAGCATGTACTACGCAAAAGTAACAATCATCGAAATGATTCTTAGGCTGCATCCAGATCATAGGAATACCAAAGTCTAATACAGAACGTTCTTCTTATTTCCACAACCGTAAAGACTCAACACAGGACTTACAAACTTTATGAGGAACCCATGATTTATACAGTTTGTCCATTCTAAAACCGAAATATAAGCATAGCTCTCCTCGACAAAGTCTGCGATATTTCTTTTTTGTTTTATTGTTATACAAACACCGCAAATATAACAAAATAAATCACTACTATATTTACACTTTCTTCGTGACGAACTCATGTTTTAAAAGACAAGACAAATATATTAAAATGGACATTCAGTAATTGAAACAAAATATTAACATATGACAACTTATCCAGATTCACGTGTAAGTACTTCAATATTGCCAATAACTGAGATCTCGGCTGTTCTGCAGAGCAAGGGGTCTGAGAGTGGGGATCACGTGATGTTTGTATGCGCGAAAAAGTTGCGCAGAAGCCTAATGATGACTGGGAAAATAAATTTTATTACTAACAAGCCGATAAGTGTTCAAAATATAAGATATGTAAATATCATAAAAAACAAGAGCACATTCAGTACTTTCTTGAATATATTCAAATGAATATATTGAAAATTTTGTTGTTGTAGAGCTGAAAAACTTTCGGACTTGGTCTCCTGAGTGACCCTCATAGACTATTTATTTGTTTCTGCCACTATTGTTTTTCTTTTTGCTGCTGAAATTCTGTATGGCGGGTATGGTGTTGTTTGGGGAGATTATGTTGAGCCGTATCCACATCGACATTGTCTGCTAAAGTTACCGTTTTTTCGGGATTTGTCAGAATGCGGTAACTCGCTTCAGGATTCTCTCACATCGACAAGAAATCATAAGGAATTTGTTCCCCAAAATTTTCCAACAATTTTTGTTTATTATTTACTTATGACCAAAAGCTTAATCAATGAGGAAATATTATAAGCAGGTGTTGTAATCGGAAGCTATTAACACACTTACACATTTACTATCATTTCGTCTACATTTTGTGGAAAATTTAACTTAGTATTTATGACAGATGTAGAACACCAGTTTGGAAAGCTGGTGTTCCGCTATTAACATATTAATCAATATGCAAGTAATTAACATTCTACATCAATCGATACTTGTTAATGTGTGGGGCACAAACACAGGTGGTTCGACAGTGCTGTGCATTTATCGCTCTTGATTAGTGTAAATGCGTTTCGCTTTTGTGTTTCGAAAAGCGCACCGCAGCAAAGTGCTTGTAGTACCACAACATCTTTAATTTTAATGAATTAATCGACATCGTACCAGAAAAGTCAGTTTTAACGAATTCAAACTGGGTTTATCTTCAAAGTTTACCTTGGGAAAATTGTCACGAGTTAATACCAAGCAACTCTCAAAAACTTAATCGGTTTGGACCAATAGGTGAATATGAGTCCCCACATCCCCAGTACGCATATCTTGTGAAGTCGGCACGCTTACTTAATTTCAATATATACATATGTACAAAACGGACACTCCAATAAGCTCATCAACCATCAACGTTCATCATATGACACATGCTTCGTGAGACGCTTGGGATTCGTAGGAAACCGAAAAACAGTTTTAAATCAAGTTTCACTTGGATTCAACATCGAATTCTCTGTCAGGGTTTGGTGGACAAACTGGGTTATTCAAACAAACTTGTGCGGAAGCCGACAAGTATTCAAGATCAACAGACACTCGTAATGACACTAATATTCTGTTACAATTCAAACGTTATCTAATAATAATTCTGCATTTATAAAACGTGGTAAATACTCCGCAACTCGCTTTAATAACACCGATAAATAAATGTGTAGCTTTTATTGGACTCATATAGTACTTGAGAACAGTGGTCTCAATGAACGACGATTCCTCAGACGTTTAATCCGAATAACTATTACATTTTTTATGAAATATTTTATAAAATATTGTAGTTCAATAAAGCCACATCTATCAACGATGTCAACGAAGATCAACCATGTCAACTTAACGTAAAAAGGAATAAAGGCCCAAAGATGCAGACTAGCAGAAACATTAAAATGACGTAGTATAAGACTATTGTTTGTAGAAATCTGAAAAGAATCCAATTGCGCACAGCCTGATAATCACTAGTAAAAAGCAATCACCAGTGTATTATCACAGTACACTAACTCCTAAAAATATTCAGTAATTAGTAGTGAAAACAGCAACTGTACCCTTGCAAGCAATAACTAGGACACCTTCATCATGAGGTTTTTCAGAATCTGTCAAACTTTTGCCATGGCAGAAAATATAATTGTTTCAAATAATCGGTTTATTTAATTTAATTTCCCTAAATCAGGTTCGTTAAACATATAATCAATCAAAGTCGATGAAAGTTTATAATTAACTAGTGAAAAATATGTCAACCCTATAAATCTTTAATTATCAATGTCGTCATGTATGGATAAAATATAACTACATATTTAGGTGAATAAGATAATCTTATTATTAATACCAGTACTAATAAGTTTTCTAATTTCCACTCTAATTTTTCATTCTTTCCCTATTAACACTGCCATTCTTCCAAGCACCTGTCACTTTACCTTTAACAAGCTCGACGAACAGAAACCCTGGAACCACAATCTCCCTAGATACTCGTAATCCACCTTACATCCTCTTGCCCATTCTTCGCATGCCTCCAAGACTCTATTCCACCTTTTTTCTATCGCACTATCTATACACGTGTGCCACATTCGTCGCACTCTTAACTCTATCGAACTACTCATTCCTAACACAAATCCACAGGACTGGTATCAAACTAGACTCTAAAACTTTCGATCGCGCATATCAAATACGTCGGGCATCTCATTTGCTATTAACCCTGCACCGATATGGCGTTAAAGATGACACATCTAATGTTCAGTTCACATCTTCTGATACACACCACCACTTCATTTACCGCTATCGTATTCCTCTCTTGAATCCTTAGTGATCATCATTCAATAGCCCCTTACTCTCTATCAAATTTTTCAACCTTGTCGCCAATACCCTATCTAACACTTTGTCTAATTCCGACATATAGGTCCTATTTTCCCATTAGGTTATGGCAGCCACACCATCTTCGCCAACTTACACACTTCAGGAAATAGTTTCTTTTTCATCCCCAATTTTCTTTTAAATCTTTCCCGCGTCTTCATAACCATGACCGACCTTGGTCTATCGCAGCCCGGTGCCTCCCTTCACCCATACTCGTAATAATCTGATCCAACTCTTCCTCTGTCACCTTTTCCACCTCCCAACTGTTGTGATTTGCCAGCTATCTTCGAAGGCTCAGAACCTGCTTGAGATTCTTGATACAATCATATCTAAAAATAATTTGAGTTGGCCTAAATGTGTTTGTGTCTGTACTGATGTAGCTCGCTTTATGCCTGTCTGCTATGAAGGATTAAACGCGCTTATTCGAAGCAAATCACCAAGTGCACTGTGGATCCATCGTATTATTCACAGAGAAAGCGTCTACGTCCTGCACTGAACCAGTGTTAGAATGTATAGTAAATGTGATAGATTTTACAAAATCTCATTGCAAGCAAGGTTTGTAATAACTAAATATGTTGACATATAAATAAATTAAATTGATTCGATATTTCAAATTTTAAGACTTTATTCTAATTGCTTATCATATCCATGAATCTTTATGTTAATATATTATTTGTTAGCAGTGGAACTCCAGTCATCAAATGTTAAGCTAACACGAGTTTTTTTGTCGTAGGCTAAGTTGTATTTCATGGATAAAATTGTCCAATAGCACCTAGAAGTTGGTAAAGACTGATAACTCTCTTACTTACAATCTTTCTCTGAAATCCCTAGAAGTCTATCTAATGTTTCTTGATTGGGATCAATAAGAAAGTAATCCATGCTACTTCGACAGTCACACTTTTTTCTAGTGCTAGTAATAATGGCTGAGTTGGTTAGTGTAATACATATTTCTTTGCATGTATTGCAGTGAAATGCATTATAATTAAAATGCTGATAGTTGATATCCAATGGTTAGGATATCTTATATGTATATGACCGATCTTTAAGATATATGTTATTCAGTAATTAATTCAAATCGTTAATTTATTATTTTTCTTTGTATGCTTTTTATCGTTATTAATTCACCACAAATTGTTTTACGAGTACACGAACGAGCATAGAGTAGAGACTAGTAACAAATCACAGGGCCACAGGACATATATCTATTAACACGACCATCGGTAAATCCAACTATCCGACAAATATTGCAAGTCGTAACTCGTTCCAAAACCGGTGGGCGGTGATTCTTTTATCCATTTAAGTATTTCGCAAACCCCGAGAATTGTTTTATCAGTCAGTCACCCGTTAGCCATAAACTGAGTCTTGAGGTCGATGTTGTCGGCTTATAACTTGTTAATTATGGATGTTATAGATGTCGTTTGAATTATTTTTTCGGATTTTTGGTACTTTTTAAATCGCTCGATAACATTTATTACTATATGAGTAGCACGATGGCTCTATCGCATACATTTGTATTGCGACAAGAAAATTTTATTTACATTTTTCTTTTATAAGTCTATTGCAAGCTTTAAATGTTTTTGTATTACTTGGTTTTCAAATCATTCTACATGATTCGTGCTCTCAAAACATTTGCAACAATTTTTCAAATTTCATATTTTCTGTTTTTACAACCTTTCATACTCAAATATATAAATAAATTTCGAACAAAGATAAGACACATTAAACATTTTATTACAAAATATTTATTTGTCAATAACACTTTTTTTCAAAGGAACTAAAAATAGTGCTTAAACTATCCAATAATATAAATATGCAGTATTTGGAAAGTACTTCAAAAGAAAAATCAACATTGTATCGAAAGTTTAGTAATCCAAATGGGACTTTATAGCGTTTCTGTACATGTTTGATAACCGCAAATAATAGTGAACTAGTAGAAACGAGCTTGTTGTTTGTGTTAACAGCGTGTACTCCCAAATTATAGATAACGTAAATTATTCGTTGTAAATTAATGGGGAAAAGGTGGCGCAGTTGTAACGGTTGTAACAATGCAAAATTTAAATTATTCAACTTGTATTTTCACTCGAACATTCACAAAGTTATCTCAATATACTAAACCAACTAAAGCGTATAAACTGTTTTATCTAGATTTAGATTTAAATCGTTAGGTATAAATTTATTTTATTTAATTGGAATACAGCTAGCGTATTTAAATTTAGCGAGTCAAACAAATATGTCACTAATAAAAATTTTATTTGAAAATAAAATGAAGGTTCGCTTCTGTTTTTGTTTAAAAACTCGCAGGTGTGGGTTGGCCTCTCAATCGGTGCCCGCTTGACGTTGACTTTCGGGACACCCTGTCTATGTATAGCGTTTCTCAGGTGATATACTTTTGGACCATAGTATCGAGTACATTCTTTGTTTTCGTATTCTCATATGTGTTGTTGTTTTTATTCCAAAATAAAAAAATTCGTCGCTGGCATCAATTTCAACACCATTTTTTACTATCAGTTATTCTTGCTCTCTTCCAATGCACTTATATTTAGTCAAATTTACTGTAAGATCACAGTTTTCATATTGGTCGGAAAGTTTCCTTGACATAAATTCTATGTCAATGTCTATTTTGTGTTATGGTGAAGTTTGTGTAGTGTTACGACATCTGTAAACTGTATTCCCATTCCTTGACATAATCTTTTTCATCTTTTCAGATAAATTTTATAGAGTATTAGTGACAAGCAGCAGCCTAATGCCGTCTAAAGCCTTTAGTTACTGGAAAAGTTTGGATGCAACATATAATTGTTTAATTGCACTTATTGCTGTTGTGTTGATTGGTGATACCTCCACAGTTTTCTTATCGGAATAGTGTCGTATGCTTGGTAAGACTTGGTTGACAGTCACTCGGACCCTGTTCTATTTACTGGATCGAGTGCCACGCCACTCTCTCGGCCTAGTGTCATTTTACTGTCTCGTCACTGTACTCGTTACGTGTGACCTAGGCTTAAGATCTACAGTGGGAGAACTTCATGATTGGGTGCTCTCTTGTTCTCAATTACTTGACTTATACTAAAGATGTTATCTATATATGATCTTACATCTCTGAAAAAATAATGGTATGATATGGAACGATTGATGTTCCATATCATGTGAACCGGATTCATTTTCAATTAAATTTCAATATTTCACTCTACACTTTGTTAAAGGTACTACTGTGTCAGTGACTAAAACACGTCTATAATTTGGGTAGTAGTTCTTGTTTCCATCAAGAATTGGTGATATCCAAACCTCTTTCCAGTATTCCACTTATTATTATTGTTAACATTAGCACCATTTTAGCAGCTCTGCGGAGATGCCATCCGGTCCTGCAGCTTTTCTATTCTTCATTTTGGCCCTGAACGTAATAGTTAGTTGTTGATTGTATGACCTATATTCAACCTGGCTTAAAACAGGTTTTGGAGGGATTTTTAGTATTAAGTAAAGTATTGAGAAAATCCTTAATTTTTTTCCAGTTTGTTCCAGTTAGTAAGTTTTGTAGCAAATTATTAGCAATGATTAGAGCGTGATGGTCGTCAAAATATATAGCTATTCGATTTTTTTAATAAACATTTGCCGAAATATATTAAGCTCTTCAAGGTTTTGCCACGAATCAGAGTGTAACGCAGTAACAAGAAAGAAAACCCATCAGTAATATTTAATAGCCTCGCAATCAATTGTTCAACATCATGTTGAAATTGTTCAACATGTTCTTCATTGTTGACATGGCAGTTAAAAGAGTTAAAAACAATAGAAGGAACCATAAAACTTGTTTTGCAGTAATGTATTAGGAAAGCCAATGCAATAGGGTTAATTATTAAAATGAATTTCTTAAGATTCTTTAGGTACTGCTGGTTAGAGGAAAATAATATACCAGCATAGGCTTTAAATTTGATTACTAAACTACAATCTGCCGAATAGTTTAACTGTATATAAAACGTTATTGGCAAAATGAACAAATTCATGATGTTTAATACTCTCTCGATCAATTATCACCGTTCCTACGTGTGCTTTGTTACTGGGATGTTTTGTATGATATAGTTTATATTTTGGAATTCTTAAGTAGTTCTTATCTGTACAATGAATTTCAGATATCATCGTAATGTCAACATTTTGTTCATTAAAACATATTTTGAGGTCTCTGGAGTGTTGTTGAGGGCTATTGGCGTTCTAGATAGCTATCTTATATTGGGGTTGTATTGCCATTAACCTAGTTTATTGACCACATTTGCTCCATGAGTTTACTTAGCGAGTTAATAGGTGAGGTATTAATTAAATATTTAAATATTTGTAAATTTCGCATCCTCTTTAGTTTGCGGGGTGGTTTACATGTCTATTATTACTTAACTAATAGACATAGAATTTTCTTCTTATTTTTACCAGAACAGGTATGGGTTTGCCACTAGCCCGGTACCCGCTTGACGTTGAGTTTCGGGACAATCTGTATATAAAAAAGAAGTTGGTCTAAAACAGCTATCGACCGTAGTCTTTCTACCTGGGAAATGGGTGCAAATAATTTCACAAAACTTTTTTAAATATAAAAATAATCATGTGACTTTAAGGCTTCAACGACGGTCCTGGGTCCGTATTTGCAGGAGTGACATCAATTAATTTTCTCTTTGCAGATCTAGGAATAGTTGCAATGGTTCTTCTAAAATTCAATTGTTTTTCGGCTTATTTAAGAGTGACTTCTTTGAGAAATGTTCTTCGTTCAACATTTTATCTTTTTCATGTAATTATAGATTACAAATGCATTCATACTTGCAATATTTAATAAGGGACAAAATAAGGTCAGTGGCCAAATCTTCGCTCTTCTTGAAAGTATGTTATGTGGCTGGTCTACAACATCTACACTACCTTTGGTGAAGTTGTAAAATGTTATCACTTCTGGTTTCTGAATCGCAGATAACTGATCGATCGTATGATGATCATGAAAAATCGAAACAAGTACAACCGATTTATACTTCTGTGGTACATACGATACCAGCAGAATTTTGTCTTTATAACCAAATAGAGTGCTTTTTGCTCTGGGGTGCCTGCTTGGTAAAAATTCATGATGAATTTCCCTCTTGTTGTTTTTTAAAGTACCAACAAGAGTAAGGAAATAATTATTGCGCAATTCCAGAGCCAGTGGAATACTGGTATACCAGTTATCTGTAGCAATATTCCCATTTGAACCTTTGATAGGTATAACAAGTCTCTTCACTACTTTACAACTAGGATTGCTCTTTGCATTTGTACCATGTGCTTGAGCTCCAGTGTATAGTTCAAGCTTATACGCATAGAATGTTCTAGAATCAACTAGATTATACATTTTTAATCCATATTTATAGGGTTTTATATTATTTAAAACCGCACCGCCTTCGAAACGGAATAAGCATCACGTTAATAGTGAGATATTCCCCTGGTGAATAGTTATTCTTGCATTGTTCAACGAATATATCGTATATATCGTCTCTTATATGCGCCATCTTATCGGTTTTTAGACGATCTGGTCTGCTTGTCAGAGAATCAAATCGAATGCATCCCATTAAAAACAAAAACCTCTTGGACCTCATGCGAACAAATTCAATACCAGTGCCATCGGTATTCCACATGTCCTCAACATTCCACTCATTATTAAAATACCAATAAATGCAATTGCTTCAGCTACAGTGGTATTCTGCGCTTCTCGCTTTCTAGTGAAGTTTTCTTTTATTAGATCTATGTATTTATTTGTTTTTTCCGTATTTAATACAAGAATTTCATGTGTCATAAAGCATTCAAATGAGGAGATCGGAGTTGTTGCTTATTTTGCATTGCCCTTACGGCTAGGACGATAGGATATAATATTCCTTGCTCTTGTTATTCTTCGAGTTGGAAACTCTTTTTTTCACTTTAAGGTTTTATCTTTTCCTACAAAATAACTTTTAGTAACTATTTCTTCATCTTCACTTGATTCAGAGTTAGGATTAACCTCCATGGCGTCAGATTCTTCTTCATTTACTGAATCGCTTTCAAAGTTATTGTTATTATTGAAATCTTCTTCAAGCATGATATTTGGCACTATTTCCTTTAGTTCACGTTCTGTTAGAGGTCTACATATTTCATGGGAGTTATTACTACGGTGTAACTACGAAGTTTTTGAGGTTAGATTTGTGTATTAATGTTTAAACAAATATTTAAGCCCAAAAACTCTTGACGACAGCGAATTCACCTGGGATAAAATAAATTCGCACTCAATTAGTCGCGTGGGGGCCCATGAGGTTTTTAATTTATTTTCAAAAAATTAACAACTCTAAATCGAAACAAAACTCGCGGAACTGTTTCTTACTTACTTGCAAGAAATTACATAAATGCGCGCACTTTTGCAGGGTTGCAAGTCAAAGATAATCAAACTTTAAAATTCACTGTGATTACCCGCACCCCATGCAACTGATTAAGGGTTAATGAACATACCATAGATAATGTTGTAATTTATTGAGTAGACTGCTCAAATATCAGTTGCAGCAATGAGAAATGTGAAAGCTTTAATTAATAATTAACACCTTCAATAACTTTGATCGTGAACTTTCTTATTTTGTCTTGTTGTGAATACAGAAATGCCAGGGCCATCTAAAACAAAATGTCTAGTCGCAAAATCTTGGTCAACGGAAGAGGAAATGGGAGAGTCTAAAAATATTGAAAGAGTGGATGTTAATAGACTAACCATTAACTTTTATCTCAGCACTTACAATTATGTATGTATTGACTACAACCTATACATTAATGCCTTCTAATTTTCACAACAATCTTCGGATGTGGTGTTAGTTGTCCAACAGTTGAAGAGTCTCTGTGTTTTCATGGAGGTAAAGTTTAGCTTTATGCTTTTCTGCATACCTTTCTTTCTTAACAATTGGAATTCGGATTTTGCACACACCATGGGACATAAAGTATGTTTGGTAGTACTTTGTTTTGGAATAGTTTAATACTATTCCTAGTTTCCTCTATATTTTTATATTTTCTTTAAACACATGGCTATCAACATAACACCACCTGATATTGATAGGTGTCATCGAACCGGTAAAAAACAACTTTGTCAAGCGAGACGGAAAATGATTCTTCTACCAAAAAACATCACGCGTCCTTTTTTTAATTAAGTTTTTGCAATTTATCTGATCATAATATGGTATTTTGCGATGTTGGTGTGAATGTAGATAGGCAATCTCAAGTGTTTAAGTCTCTACGACTATTAAGCCGTATTGAGAGTGTTTCTTTACTGCATGATTTAGAATCAGTTCCATTCAATTTTATATTTTATCTAACCGATATTAACGACAAGGTCTTATTCTTTACAACCGCCTTAATTGCAATAAAGCAATGTGGATTTACCAGGCCTCCCGCACCCTGGATGACTGTTAATATTAGATTAATGATTAAGTTGAGAAATGAGGCTAAAACCAAGTTTAGACATGCGGGCAGGCCGGCTCATTGGGAATATTATAAGACCCTTCGTAATCTTACTACTGTAGCTATAAGAAATGAAAAGCGAGCTTATTTTGGTTCTATTGCTGCTACGGGCCACCAAATAGATGTGGAATAACTTGAAAATTTTGAACTTAAAACCAATTAAAAAATCTTGTCTACCTTCAAATTTAAAACATCCTGATCAGATTAATGATTATTTTGTAGGCAGTGTAAATGATATTATTAAAGATTTGCAGGCTCCTGTATAGTCTGTATAGTTCTCCTACTTATAGTAGTGAGTTTTCATTTAAGACTGTGGACATCCCTCTGGTTTCTGACGTGATTGCATCTATTATATCTTCTGCTGTTGGTACTGATGGAATTTCCATTGAGATGATCAAACTGTGTTGCCCCACCATCTTGCCATATTTGACCCACATACTGAATTGTTGTTTAGTTGACCATCTCTTTCCCTTGGAATGGAAACGCGCAGAGGTTATTCCTCTGCTCAAAAGGGATAACCCACGAGAGTATAGTGATTTGTGACCAATAAGTATTCTCCCTGTTCTTTCTGAAGTTTTAGAGAACGTTATGAAGGCTCAATTGGTGGAATATATGGAGACCAATAGTTTGCTCCCTTCAGAACAATGGAGTTTTCGATGTGGGTGCAGTTGCACAACATCAATGTTAAATCTAACTAATGATATATTGTCTGCTGTTGACGTGGGAGAGAGTACTGCTGTGGTTTTTTAGACTACTCAAAAGCATTTGACACTGTTAACCATACCATTTTGAGCAAACTACTACGTTATCTAGGTTTTAGTGAAGGCGCAGTAACAATATTAAGTAGCTATCTTAGTGATCGCACACAGACGGTGAAAGTTGATGATGGCATGTTGTGTTCCCCAAGGATCTGTGCTGAGACCTATTTTGTTTTCTATCTATACTTCACAATTTAATAAATTTATTAAATTCTGTAAAATGAGTACATGTGCGGATGATACCCAGCTTTACGCTTCATACGCGACAGCGGGCAGTGGTATTGCTGAGGCTGGTATTAGCGGTAACCTTGATACGATTTTTGAATTAGCAACAAACCACCAGCTAAAAAAACTCTATGTGGATGAGTTTCAATGGCCAACAGCGCAACCCTACTTCGCACTTAGCCATTAAGATGAATAATACCTTAATTAAAAAGGTCTCTGAAGCTCACCTCTGTGATATGTTTGTTCTTTCACAATTTAACTATATGGCAGTTGTATATCATAAGACTATAGATGCAGTCACGTCACGAAGTATACAAAAAGTTCAGAATAGTTGCCTCAGATTCATTTATGGGATGCGCAAATTTGATAGAATTTCTCATAAACTTAAGGATGCTGGATGGCTGAACATGAGCTCTCGAGTTTCATAGTTTGTCTCTCTATCATAGAATAATTACCTTTGGAGTCCCGGAGTATCTGCATAATAAAATTAAATATAAACCACAGTGCGAAGGAAGTCAGACAAAGTCAGGTATTACTTTCTATCCTCCAAAACATGAAACATCACTTTTTCAAAGGTCATTTACATATCATGTTTATAAATCGTATGGAAGCTTGTCACATGGACTACGTGAACTGAAATATGACCAATTTAAAATAAAATTGAGGAATATGATTATTCAGCAGTCAACGGGTCTTGTCTGATGTTTGTTTTCCTTTATTTCTCTGTGATTTTCTTGTGACCTTCTTTTGACCTTATTCTTATTGATATAAACTCATTGTTACGATGTTAATAGTTATTACACTGAGTCCATTTTTAATTTTCATTATTATTGTTTTTTTAACTCTTCTTCTTTCTTTTTTTTTTCATTTCATCTACGTTTGGATCTTTTGGGCCCTTTCATTTAATTTTATTATGTTTAAATTTGGATTTGATATAATGTTGGTGATACTGTATTTCAAGATTTAGCTTTTGTTTTTTTCTTTTTTTTTTCGTTATAATTCATGTAAGTAATTTTTTTTTGTTTTTTTACGGTTGGATAGAACAGACTATTCTGGATCCTGCCGGTTGATTTCCATATATTATATCGTACTGTAAATTTCTTAAATATTTGAAAATATTTCATTAGTTTAATTTATTGTGGTTTGTATTGTAGTTTCTTCTTTATAATGGAGACACTAAAGTCATTTATTATTATTATTATTGGGTGGCGGTTTCCTTGACGGCAGATTTAACTCGGTTGCCTCTTGAGTCACGAGTGCAAGTTTTGAATTATTTTCACGGTAGAAGAATTTGGTGTGCCCAGGTACTTAACATCTTATGCATTGCAATATAATTCCTTTGGAATGTGGTGGTTCGCATTTGATGATGTTATTTCCAATTTTTTCAATGTTATATACTCTTATTACAAATGTAAATGTCTTCTCATTTTTTCGTTTGAAGATGTGGCAGTTGGTATTCTTGTTCTCTAACTCCTTAGAGTATTGCGATAGTCTTGAAGTGTTCCACTTTAAACACAGTGATTTGTGATCTTTTGTATCATAATTTTTAATTAAGTTATGATTTCGTTGAATTATTATAATATTATATTTCAATATCTGAATTATAATATTTGCTATGAATGTAATAGTACCTTTGAATTTCATTTGATTGATATACATTATTTCCCATATGCAAACGAACGTTCGAGCTTCCAATCAGCCAGAAATTGACAAAGCGTTTATTCGTATCGAACAATTTTGTTTTACAACAAAATCAAATAATCTCTTCAAACGAGCACTATCAACTAATCAAAATGCGTCGCCGATTTATAGAACCCGAACGCGCAGTGTGCATTATTTACGCGTTTTACTTGAAAATACACGTCAATCGAATACGAAGCGATGTGGAAATTCGCAACTTCGTTCCGGCAAAACTACATTTACCACTTTTCGTGGAGCAACGGAGTGCGAACATCTTTCCCCGTTCTGTTCGTGAAATCGATAGAAATAAAATAAATCAAAACGTTATACGGGCAGTATGCCGTCGGTATCTCTTGGGTTATACTCTAAATTGAGAGTGAAATATTGGGCCCTTGCGAATCGGAACGGTTACGTTTCACTTCAAATTGGTCTCTTAATGGATACGTAATAAAATGTAATTGACAGTTATTGCAAAAAAAAAGTGATTTCGATTTAGTTATTTTTTTTGCTACTTTTTTATATATATTTTGGGCTATCAAGTTCAAACTTACAGCGCTATCTAGTTGTAAAACGGAAAACCGTAAATGTTATCGATCTGAAAATTTGGTGGGAGTAGTGACGCCCTCTATTCAGACATGGTGGATTTACGGCTAGTTTTCCAGAGTCGAATATTAACTGGAAATGTCGTGATAAAATCGGAGCAATTTCGCTACCGACCGAGCGCACTAAAATTTTCCTCGTTGTTTGTGTTATGACGTTATATGCGCTATCGTAACGCAGGCGGCGTCGCCGACAGTGGTGCAAACTGCGCCATCTATAGACCACTTTACGACGCCTTCCGCTCTGTTAACGTCCACTGTAAAAATTCGAATCAAATAAAACTAATATGGATCATATATTTCTTTTTATCACTTAATTTTCTTTGTATTTGTAAACGCCAAATCATTTATAATATTAAATCAAATTTAGGTATATAAATAAAATTAATATATTCAGAACCGATTTCGGCTAATAAGCCATCATCAGCTGAATTGTCAAAAATAAAATAAGTACTTAAACATGAGTTAAAAAACTTCATGTAAAAATAACAAGAAAACTACACCACAAAGACGAATGAACTGACGTTGATGATTTATAATATTATTTTCGAGTTTTTTAAACAAATACTAGAAACTTAGTATTTTCTATTTCTCTTCGCAGATATAATTTCCAGTCACGCTACAAACGCATTAATCGTATAAGCAGAAGAAAATTTATTTACGAATTAGGAAATCAATATCTGTCTATTACTATAATATTCCATAAGCTATTATTAATTTTTTCTTTCTTAATACGGTTAATGGAGTTTCAAACAGTGTGTAACATAAAAGCTTTCGTTATCTAATCAAACAATTAAGCTTTAGCAATGAACTTTTTTTCTCTAGTGATGTTAAATCCCGACCCCAATAAAACTCGCTAACGAAACTCAACACACAGAACTGTAACGTGTTTAATTAATTAATAAGCCCGAACGGAATCGTTTCGTACCAGCAGCAACCGGCGGTGTCGGCGGCTCTATGATTAAGCATCGGGTTGGTTCCAGTGCGAACTGATTTAGTTTACGACCAATTCGCGTTTATATCGGACGCTGCATCGCGAATTTACGACGACACTTTGAAGGAGAATTTTCGTCGAGAATATTCCTCCGTAAGCAGCGAGTTAAGTAATTACTTAATTGGTTTGGTAATTATCATTTTCATCAAAGAAATTTTATTTGAAATTATATTATTTCTGAACCATATTGTTTTTAACCTTGCACTTATGGGGTTTAAATCGGATTGCAGTACACAAATTTTCTTGTTATTAAATTCCCCTCTCTATCCAAAGAACCCCACTTGAAACTGTTTCAAAGTGAGACGTACGTGACAATCACCGACCTACTTTCAATCCATCTCTCCCGCTGCAGTTTAATTCCGTACGACGCGTAATATCAATTATTTTTATTGTCGAATGAACAGAGGGTCAACGAGTGATGTCAAATGAAGGATGCCGAATAATCTAAAAATCTTAAGATTTTTTCTACGTATATATTATGCAATTTGATTTATTTATTATTAAAGTAAAAATGGCTTTTTTGTTTGAAAAAAGTACCAACCGCAAGATCTATAAGTAAACATTTTTTCAAAGCCTTATTTTATAACCACAAAACTAGAAAGTCGTCAACAAACTATTGTAATTTAAATATAAATGATTTGCGTAGGATTTATTAATAGAATGTGGTTAAATAAGAGTATTAACTCAATATTTATTCATACAATTTAAAAGTTTAGTTACATTAAAGTTATAACACGATAATTTTATTAACTAATTAAAATAATAGCTGAAGATTATTGAGCATGTTGCCGAAACTAGCAGTCACATGTAAACTGAAAAGAAATGTATTAATGAAAATGTTATAGTAATATTGTAATTTATTGAGTAGAATTGGTCTAGTGGAATATTGCACTGCAGGCTGCTAGTAGTTTCCTAGTGAATAGCTCCTGATCTTTCTCCACTGCAAGTAATGCTTTGTCAACTAAGAACCTAGCCATAGTAGTCTCCTCCAACTCTAGAATATCATTGCTATTTAGCAGATACAGGATAGGACCCAAGTATAGTAGTCCGAGTATTGCAAGATGATTGCATGTTGCCCAAACTAGCAGACACATATAAATTAAAAAGAAAAATATTAATGAAAACATCATAGATAATGTTGTAATTTATTGAGTTTTTTCTTTCGTTGAGAAGTTTCTTATTTTGTCTTGCTGTGAATTGAGAAATGCCAGGACCATCTAAACCAAAAAGAATGTGTGTTAGTCAAAAATCTTGGTCGGCTAAAGAGGTAGAGTCTAAAAATTTTGAAAGAGTGAATATTAATAGCACTATTGTCCCGGACATTAAAGTTAGTATTATATATTATCTCATGTATGTATTGACTACAATATCTCCATTAATGACTTTTAATTTTATTCTCTTGTACTGAGCTCTACTTTAATACACAACAGTCTTCAGACGTGGTGTTGGTTTGTCCAACAGTTGAAGAGCCTCTACGTTTTCATCTCAGGTCTAGGTTTATATATATATATATATATATCATAGGTTTATGCTTTTCAGCATACCTTTCTCTCTTAACAATTCGCATTCGGATTTTGAACATACCACGGAACATAACCTATGTTTTGTAGTATCGGTTTCAGGATTTCATTGTAAATCAGTTTTTTGGGAAAAAAATGTAGGCAAATTTCAAATAAAATAGGTGCTGCTACAAAACTACATGGAAATTGAATGACAAAGCTTCGGCAGTAATTTATAAAGGTGTAATTGAACCGTGTATGATGTATGCAGCATCAGTTTGGGAAGAGAAGGTTAAAAGTGTTAAAAGTAGGAATAAATTGATTAGTGTTCAGAGAGTGTTAGGTTTAAAGGCAGCTAGGGCTTATAGTAAAGTTTCTAATGATGCTTTTGGAGTGTTATCAAGGCCTTTACCTGCAGATTTAAGGATTAAAGAAATTGCTTTCTGACAAAATTTAAGAAGTTTAAATGTTCAGGAATTAAGATTAATTACAGGAGAAGATTTGCTTCAAGATAATATTGAAAAGGAAGCTAAATTCTTAACGGAAATACACCCAGCAGAACAGGAAATTATGGATTTTAAAATAAGAAGAAATGGAATTTTATACAAAGGAGTTCAAAGTTTTACAGATGGTGCTTTTGTTGTGTATTGTGAAAAACCTTGTGAAGGTGTTGAAATTTATTATGAAAAAATAAAATTATGTGGTTTATGTGATAATTATCATGGAGAAATGGTTGCAATAAAGAGTGCTATTAAATACGTGTTAAAAGAAAAAATAGAAAAATGTGAAATATATAGTGATAGTGTTTCTGTTTTAGAGGGCTTGAAGAATATGAGGAAATCAATAATTTTGCAAAGAGAAACTTGGAACTTGTTAAAGGAAATAGGTAAAAGAATAAATTTTAATTAGATTAAGGGATATTCTGGAATAAAAGGATATGATAGAGCAGATGAGCTGGCAAAAGAAGCTTCTATAAGTGAAAATATTCCTATAGAAATTAAAAATAAAATTTATAAATCAAAATAATTAATATATTTAAATAAAATTAGAAAATTTATAATGAAAGAATGGCAAAAACGATGGGATAAATCAATTGATGGAAGATTAAATTATCAGTTCTTATCAAGAATTAGCAAGATGTATAGATTTTTAAAATCAGAAACAGTAGAAATAGTTACAGGACATGGTAATTTTGAAGAATATTTACACAAGATAGATAAACGCTAGTCATCGTTGAGTATGTAAAAAAAAATTGAAAGAATTTTTCTTATGTATTGGTAGTTGCTTACTGCACCTTAAGATAATCCTTATTTTATGCATCGTGCCTAGGTACCAGCGGCGGTGAGTTTTTTGCTGCTTATATAATTGATATGGACGAGATTCAGCTCGATTAAATTTATTCTTCATTTTTTTATCCTATTACATCACTCACCGGCTGTTTGTAGTATTCCAGTGGATAACCCCTGATTTTTCTCACTGCAAGTAGTGCTGTGTCGTATCATGTAGCCATCGGAGTACCCTTAAACTTCGATATATAACATATATAGGTTAGGTCCGAGTATACTACACTTCAGGTATTCTCGCTTTTATCTCTTTTAAGTCTAAGTAATCATCTTAAGAAGATTCTTGTCTAACTTTGAAGAGTCTGTTCGGGATACACGATGTTTTATCTCTGCGTATTGCTTTGGAAGCATTTTCTTTAGCTTGTGTATTAAACCTTCGTGCCAAACATTGATACAAATTGATACTCTGGGACTAGATTATTAGTTTCTATTATTGGCCTGAGTCTTTTGAGCAGTGGTTTCCGACGAATTTTGGGACTATTGATAATAATGAAATTGGTCTGTAAGATTTAAGTTATTTTCTTGGCTTTGACAAGCTGGTAATTTCTGCAACTTTTCAGCATGTCGATGTATGTTTTCATCTAGGGACTACGTTGGTGAGGTAGGTCAGAATGACTATACCTTTTCTAGGCAGGTGCTTTAGGATTTCTCCTGCGATGAGGTCCAATCCTGGAGCTACTTTACTTCTTTAGGAGTAACTGGTGTGATATTTTCTGTTCTATGGTTTCTCTATATTGATCATTTGTCTATTCTTTTGCCTTAGGTTCACAGTAAAGATCTCAGCCAGAGGTTCAGTAAACAGCGTTACTATTTGCTTATTATCTACACCCCATGATCGATCATTCTTTCTAACAGAAGGAACAGAGATTACAGGTCTCAATCTCTAATGAATTTTGTTTTAAGCTTCTGAATATCTCTTTTGAGTTTCAGATTAACTGTTATTCTTACACTTGTAAGATTGTATAATCATATCCGTTGTTGATAAACCTTAACGAGTACTAAAAGTTACTAAAAGTTACTAAAACTAAGTTACTAAAACGAGTTCGATGTATCTTGAGGAAAAGGAAATTAATACTACTATTCTAAACTAGTCGTAAACATTTAACTTTTTTGTCAAAATGAGTGAAAATCTGTAGAATCAAAGAATGAAATGATTTCAACTTCCTTGTAACAAAAGCAAAAATCACCAAATCGGCACAGCTTTAAAAATAAATCTGAATTTAGATAGACGCTTCCTAACAAGGTTAAAACAACGGACACTGATAAGGACATTGAAATGGTAGCTAAGTTTGGTAATCGTTTCGAACATTTTATTTGTGTATTTACTGTGAAAATGATTTTAAATATGAAAAATTAAGCAAGAAAAGGCTATGTTTTAAAACGGTTGCATCCAGGAAAAATGGTCTTACTTATATGTAATATTTGCAATACAATTTCTAGAAATAGAACGAAATGTTCTGCCTGTTCAACAAGAATGAGGTATTCCAAGTAAATAAAGAAAACAATAGTACCTACTGTGTCCATCGATTGATCTTATTGTTAGTAAAAAAGAGATCATTGTTCATTGTTCAGATTTTTTAGTTTAATGTATTGAACTGGTTTGCGAATAAGGAAATTAAACAGTGAAACAGCCAAATATGAAGAATGGGTCACGCAACATATAAACAAAATATAAACATATACAATAATGTGTATAATAAACAAAAAACATACAAAAAAAATGGATCGTCGAACTGTTTCGCGAAGTATTCTATGACGCTTACTATGCATTATGCATCATTGTCATGTTCGATAATGAGTCATATTTCAGTACACCATTAAGAAATGTAAGAGAATGGAAAGAATTTTAGCCGCAGAAGAATTTTTTTTAAGCACTGAATGTGTTGGACATATTTGTCTATCCATAGATCATAAACAACCGGGCCTGGATAAAATAGTTTCTGACGACCCTGATTTGTTTAGGAAATAAAGTATTACAGCAATTCTGACAATTATGAACTATAATTTGGATTATTACCCCATTACCAAAATACTAAAGTATGTGTACTAAAATTTATCACTTCCGTATTACTATAACTATGAATTAATTCGAGTTAATATATCTTACTGATACATGGTTAAATTCTTTATGTGTTTATGGTGAATTATTTCCTCGCTACTACCAGGTGTATCGCTGTAATAAACATAGATCATATCAGCTTTCTGTGCGATGCCATATCTACATTGTTTAAAAGATTTGGTCCAATCATTTAGACAAAAATTGTAAATTTAGACAATAACAGTGTGAGTGAACAACATTATATCTTTTTAATTGTTAATTTTGCAGCATTATTTATTTATACAAACTGTGATTAATTGCGAAAACAAAAGTAGTACTTTTTAGTTCATAAGGTGAAAAGGAAATATTATTTTTTGTAAACGTGTATACGTTTACAATAATAGATGACTAAGTATATAATGCAATTACTGAAACGGCCTCGTCTCAATGTTGTTATTTGTGTAAAGCAGCAGTATAAGATTTTGTAATTGTTAATAGGACAAATGTCTGAAAACGTACACGAATCTTGCACACAAAACGACATGGTTTTAGAACAAATTTGTTTCATAAACATTAAGTTATTACACAAGTAACAAAACTAAATATATTTGAAGTGTATAACTTACTTGCCTATCATTGTTCGTAGAAAGTTCTTGAAGTCTCTGAAGTTCAATGGTACTTTAGTTTTCGTACGTCTATTCACAAAATTTATTACATACTAAAACCCTTAACGTAATTAATATCTTGAAAATTTTCAAGTTTCTATCCTATAACTTCCAGCCCAAAGGACTATCAATCAGTTACATCTAAATTCCCAAGATACTTGAACAAGTCTTAATTTAATCTTCGATGGTTAAACTACTCGAACAGATATGATTTCGAATCCCGTAGTGGAAAACGGAGTGAACCCAGCCGATGAGGTCGAGGTGAAGTCAGGGGAGAGCGAACCTTTACGAAACAAGATCAAGAGCAGCAGGATCTCGGTCAGGGACATTTACTCCTGTACTGCAGTCCGCTGTGTTACACTCGTTCACCCAGTTCCTGTCCGATGCAGTCTCTCCCTCTTCCACTTTATACACAAAACCGACAAGTCTCTAAAAACGACACCAACTTAATTACTGTTGTATTATTCTAGGTACTAGTTACTTCGGGTCTAATCTGTATAAATATTAACTTCTGGGGCGTATTCAAAGTCGTCGGCGATGTTATTTTAATGATAAGAGTTTTAAGTAGCATTGAAACGTAAATAAAAGGATTTAATTGTTTATTATTTATGTTTGTCCTTAACACAAACAAGATAACAGTTACTCCAATTTAAGTTCCTTAGTTTATTAGTGCCTACCCAAATTAATTCATTTAATGGCTAAAACGTCCGGGGGATTGTTTAGGTTGTCGTGAAATTAATAATTTTGTTTCGCCCATTCCCAAGGGTTAACCGCAATTGATTTACGGGTGTAATAGCTTCCTGGCGTTAATATTTTAGTATTGCATCTAGTGCACGTAATAATGAAACAATCATTACGGTTCGATGCGTTTGGTTTCAATATGCAAGCCAACAACGCAAAAATTAAAGGTCTAAAGGGAAATTAATAGAAATTAAGTATGAGGTCGACGATTGCCGCACGTTGCTGCCAAGTTCATTTTGTTCGGAATTAGAATTTTGATGGGATTGCCTTTGTAAAGTACCGTTTCATGGTCAATTAAAAAATGGTGTAATGAAAGTGTAGTTAATTTTCTGGTTTATTTCAACAATGTTGATAACATTGAATTGTTTGCATTCTTTAACAATGAAAATTCACGTGCGTTTGGTTTTGTAATTGTATGTTTTTTAGCAATATGACTACATTGGAGTAAAAAAATATTGATTGATTATATTTTTTCATTTATAAAACAAATCCTTTTCGCCAAAATAAAGAAAATAGTTAATTAAACATAATTAGCTTAAATTAATTAGAAAATGAAATCACAGCATGTATTAAGTATGTGCGCCATTATTGAGCATTACTACAGCCGAGCTGAGGGGAGCGGCCACTCTCGTTACAGCGATCTATGAGATCTATTGTAACTTAAGCCTTCCAAAGATTTAGGGCAAATCTAGGTCCTTGATGAACCTTAGTATTGCTCCAAGGTCTTATTCCTTTATGTCGGTAGGTGTGAGGCGAATCTTACCAAAAATTGTAGGCGACCTCTGGCGACGTATTCACACAGTATATGTTCAGCAGTTTCTCACTCGGTTTGGGGTCCAATAAAGGGCGTCCTCGCTGCCTTTTTGGCCAGTTTATCCGTTTCTTCATTGACCTCAATGTCTTTGTGACCTTGAACCCACCATAGAGAACTTCATTACCATCAACCCCTGGCGAATTCTCTCAGGTGGTCGGTATATTCTCTGATTAGTACGGATTCACACGTGTCGGTCTAAATTGCATTTAGGACAGCCCGACTGTCCGTGAAAATGTTTATTGATGCACTTTTCTGTACCTTTTCTAGGATCAAAACGGCGCAGAAGTTTATAGCAAGAATTTCAGCTTGAAAAAAGCTTGAAAATTTGGTCCACTAATACCCATACCTACTTTGAATCCAACTGTCCTTGAAGCATCGGTGTACCAGGCAAGGGCTCCTCTTTTGAGTTGAGGTTCACCCTTCGTCCAATCACCCCTGCTTCTAAATATAACCTTATACGACTGATCGAAATTATATTCTGTCGGCATATGATCTGTTTTAATTTCAAACCAGTGGTTTAGACACGGATCCTTGCGGATTTCGAGGTGTCCTCTGAGATTACCTTGCAACAACTTGAATGAAGAGCATGTTTTGGTGATAATGCACTTAAAGCTGCCTCCTTTTATAGATGAAATAGTGTGAGACCAGGTAGGGCTTCAAGAGCGGCCAATATGCTAACCGCTGGATTATCGTATACAAAATGCTTACGAGCGACTTGCGTATCTGTTTAGCGTAAGTGGGAGAAGAATGGCTATAAGCTTTGTATAAGTTAAAATAGAACAGATATATTATGACGGATTTATTTGGTCGATTCTAGTTGATATGTACCTCTTTATTTAATACATTGAAATTCTATTCCTTGATTAACACATGTGAAAGTTGTATACGCAAGTCGCTGCAAAACTATCTCTAGATAATCGTATAGATATGTCGTATAGATCGTTCAAAATGAGAATGATACTAATAACCCCTAATAGGTTTTCATAAATGAAAAGCAGACGGTGACAGTTAGGTTGCTTCAAAGATGTTTTGAGTTCTTGAATGGATTAAATTATTATGACTCATTGTGCTAAAATGGTAAATTGACCAGTATGTACTTAAGTATACCTGACAGCATCTTGAACTCAAACCGAAGTCCCAATACGTATAGAAACAGTTCCCCATCAAAGTCATAGAAGACCTGCACTATGCTGATCATCGGCTGTTATTATGAATTCTGGAGGTATAAATAATATTTGTAATAACTCAAGGGTCTGATTGTAAAATTCCAGAACTCAGTTCATATTGAAATTCTTAAGTGGACTCAAGTTCATATACAGGCCAAGTTAATGACTGATTCATATCAGTACTCGAATCAGCAACTATTACATTAATGCTATTAATGTACCAACTACATGTCATAAAAGAAGAGATACATCTGATTGATCAGTAGCAAAGTCAGCAAAGTTACTGTAAAGTCTGCAGACACAAACTTACGTCCCTAATATAGCTACATATCGATACAAAACCACACGATTTCCAAGGATTTGTGTCCTAAGTAAGCCAAGGTTGCTTGCGCCCGAGGCTCTACACCGATTTTCAAGAATATATCGTCCATATCATAGCCACGCAAAACTACACGGATTTTAAGGATACGCTACTTCCATAACATATCGACATAAACTACGTGATTTCTAAGGATTTATGCCCAAATGAAGGATTTATTTTCTAATTAAAGCGAGATCGCTTGCGGCCGAGGCACTACATCAATATCATATCGACAGTAAATTATACGATATTTAATGATTTGTGTCTTAACTAAGTCGAGGTCGCTAGCGGCCGAGGTGCTATATCCATGTGATATTGATACAAAACTATGCGGTTTTTAAAGATTATGTTCTTTATATACTGCCCCTTCTCTCCACGATGATTAAATGAAAATTTCTTGTATTTTCAATGTCCACAATTTCTTGTTACTAGATGGTTAAGTTTTTGTGATTTCCCACAAACTTTCACCTAAATTCGATCGTTTGGTAACCAGTAGAGGGTTTGAAACACGAAAAAAATCCTGAATTCGGATTTTTCTACTTCTGATCGCTAAAAAACTTGTTTACTTTAAGTCGGATGTTTGCATTTAAATCTGCAGCCAAGTCATGACGATAAGGCAAGGATTTATTACATAAGTAATGATTTATTTTGATTTTATTTTTTTTTTCCTTATTTATTGTTTGGTTTTTGGGTGAACTTCTCAGTGAAGAAGATTTATTAACTATTTTGCAAATAGCTCTTGATGTACTACTTCTTAAAATAGGTCCATAGAGGATTTGAGTTTTCTGAGACATCTTTAAAATTTACGACACAGAGATAGAACGGATAAAGCCATAATGAGCAGTAGTCAATAACATTATTACCAATTATCAGTGTTTGATCCACGATAAACGTTAATAATTCTATTTTATTATTATTACGTATTTCACAACACGTATATCGAGTAAAGTGGAATGATATTGATCCGATATGTAATAAGTGAAGTTTCGGTTTTAGCTAAAATTTCAACCAAAACCGACCGAAACCGAAATTTTAATCGGATATTTATTTAATGGATAAATGGATAGATTAATCGCTCATAGTATTTTGAGAAAGTAAATTAAACGCCATATATTTTTAAATAAATGAACTAATACAGCAGTAAAGACTTTAAAAATAGTAGAACATCATTTTTGGACTTGCACCACATGGTAGTTAACACACCCATTGAAATAACAATTCAGTTTGCCGCACAAAATAAGGCTCTAAAATGTTATTTGTAATTGTTGCTTTCATAAAACTCACAGATTAAAGGTTATATACGAAAAATTGAGGGCATATTCCTAATCTGTAACACAGGAAATACTAGAAACGACATTTTTTTTTGTTATACTGTATTATCGCTACCAGTGGTGATAAAACCAAATTTTAAATATTCATCATAATTAAACTAAAATTAGAAATTAAACTAGAACTAACACTAGAAACATTCTGCACATTCTGCACGGCAAAAGTGCGTCTTTGAAAAAATTTTGACGTTTCGGATGCCATGTTGCAACCTTCTTCAGAAACTGGTTCGAAGTTCTAATTTTAGTTTAATTCACACCGGCCGTGAAAGCCTTCGTACTTATATTCATCATAATGTCTGCAGATGCAACTAATTTTTACTCCTTTTTTATGTATTGCGCAATTTTCTAATTATTTATATTTTTAATAGCCTGAACATTAATTGAATTGCTTGTACCATTTAGATCCTTTTTGTTACTATTTTGATTCAATATATACATTTTCGTCAGATGTTTATACTTCAAAAAATACTGCTATAAAATAATTGTAGTTGAATTTATATAGAAGTCATAGAGAAAATAAAAGAAGAATGTGAGTGTGTCTCAATAATTTACAGAATAACAGTTAACAGCAAACATATTCACAGGACTAGCTCTAACAGGAACAATTTGTTGGTATGAATGAAAATAAATTAAAAAAGCAAGAAGATGAGTGCAAATTACAGATATTAGTTAAAACTGATGAATAGGAAGGAATACAGATGCTAATTCAATTAAAACGTTGGGAAACAAAAGACCGCAAAGCTCGTTCAAATCTAATTCTACTAAATCTAATATCTATTGAACCTTCAGAACTAAAGCAGGTGATTAATTGTCATTTGAAAAATTGAGATAATTTTTTTGACATTGTAGACAACGTTTATGAAATGAACTTAGAGTTCTTTATTGACATTAAAAACCAGATAATTTAATTGAAAAAATTGTAGAAGAATTTGAAGCAAGAAAGAAGAAAGGAAAACTACTAAGAAATATTTTAATTTACAACATTAAATTTTTATTATTACAAGAAAATTGATAAATGTTCGGAACAATATGTAATGAAGAGAAGCTTAACGGTGTCACATACGCCTCATCAAAATTGAATAGAAAGAATAACCAGACCATTAGTAGAAATTGCAAAACCTAATATACTTCAATCGATTTTATCACCATCGTTTTGGGCTACTGACAGAGAATTACATCAGTAACCAATGTCCATTGAAAGAATGTCCATTTCAAGAATGGGTTGGTTTAAAACAAAATTTAATTATTTGCAAATTCTTTTAAATCATACAACGTGCTCAAAATGCACATGCAACAGCATTTCAACTTCAGATCTATGAAAATTCAATTGTTGAAAACGCAAGAATTATTTTATTTATTCACGTAGAAAAACTAGAAACTATCATTAACGGCAAACGAATTATTTGATAACCACTCATTGCAACTCTGTTACAAAAGTTTAGATGAAGAATTAAAACCATTATGTGTTACCAGATACCAAACCTGAATTTCGTATAGGTTTGGCGATAGTTGTTTTCTACTGGTTTGTCGTAATTGTCGCCTTCTATTCATTATGGCCTACAAATGATTTCTGGGTACAAAATGGGGAAACAATGAAAAAGACCAAACCTTTAGTGCTAATTTCGTAAGTCAATTTAACTCGAATTATGACATAATTCATAATAATTCCCTATATGCTTAGTTATTTCACAGCGAACAAATCTATCTCGACTGGTAATATGTGTAAGCACTTGAAAAGGAATAAGGGATTATAAATGAATAGGAGCAATAGGAGTAAAGGTAGCGAATTATAAAAGAATTCAACAGCATGCTAACATTTGACGAGAAAAATAGTTACCTAAGTGGCCTCATTACTGTATTCCCAATAATGAGACACCGTCCTCCTACAGATAATGGCATACCTAATACTTCATGTTACTCGTACAAGTTAAGGGCAAAAAAGATAACAATTACGAAGACATACAAGTATGTTATAAGGCATTTTTGTCTGTACATGGTATAACAGGTCGTAAGATTCAAACTATTCGGCAAAGTTTGAGGGAGATGGGTGTTTCGCCAACAGACAAGTGATGATAAGTAATGATACTATCACTCTTATTAATGATTTTATCAAATAAAGATACAAAAAAGACTTATTTACCTGAAAACTTAAATATTTCGAAACTTCATGTGACGTAATGATAATCATCCAGAAAATCACGTGTCTTACGATTCATTCAGGGCAGAATTTAATAATAACTTTAATATTTCATTTGGCTATCTAAGAAAAGAACATGCAGTACCTGCGATGCTTTCAGGATTCAAAAGGTAAGAGGAGTAAACAGTGTTATCGGTTTTGCTGAAAAAAGTAAAGGAAATAAAAATCTGGCCAAACTCGAAGTTGACCATAACCTTCATTTAAAGAAAGTAGAAAAATTTTATTTCTTGAAGAGGTTCTTAAAAAAAATCCGTCAAATCAAACACAATAGAGGCTAAGAGGTAATGAACTTCCAAAAAAATTTGCATACACCCAATATCACTACAAACTATTACCGGTGGCAGTTGAACTTCTACTCCTTTAATATTCGTACTCTCAACAAACAAATCGGTATTTTATACATAGGATGAAACTGTTGCGAAGAAAGAAAGTGTTGATGTCTTCAACCCAAGAACTCGTCAACAACTTGTTATTTTTTGTGATTCCTGTGGAGGGCAAAATAAAAATTATACGGTGTTTCGCTATCTCCATTATCTGGTTTCAAAAAAACGAAGATTGGATTGTGTGAAAGTTTTGATCGCTGTTCGAGGTCACTCTTCCATGAGATGACAACATCTTAATTTATATTTGGGTTACATTGCATGCAGTAAACGTTTTAAAAAGATGCCTTCCACAAAATTAAAGGGCTAATTTTGACCAACAATTATTTCTACAATCAACTTATGAAGTTCCGTTGATGCTCTGTATGAATACAAATATTGTCCTAATACTTCCGGCTACTGTTTAAATTGCTGTATTACTTTCCATAAGCACTGAGGGTATTATAGAAGTATGCTATACTTGGTGCATATTCCAATAAATCCCAGCAATGTCATTTTTTGGCAAATAAGCTTCTATTTATGTTGTTTCAATTTCAATTTGAAGAAATTTGTGTTAATTTTAAATAGTTTTATTTGTTCTAGAATTATTTTAAGTACTTTTTGGTGGTATGTATCGTAACTTAGTAATTTTGTGTTTTATGTTTTGACAGTGGTGTTCATTTTACAAAAGTAACTTTGTTTGTTCCACATTTACTTTTACAATATGGGTTCTGATCGTCATTTGGTGACGGTATCTTGCCGCCATGAAATTTTACGTCACTGCTGCCATTGGGCTCAAAAACTCGGAGGGTGGTTTAAGTGAGTAAAACATAATCTATGTTTTATGTACCCAATAGTTTTGAAAAACTAAATGACCACTAACAAAATATAGCCTAAAATTTTTTGCAGCCAACGTGTTAAATGGTGCAATGCATCTCGGATTACTCAAGTAATTTAATTTTACGCTAAGAAATTTCTATTAGAACTAAAATTTGATTCATGCATATCATTGTAAATTCAGACAATCAAAGTTAAAAATAATTGTGGAACTAAACATACAAGCTTTATGATACCTTATAAAAGATATTAGAGGATAAAATAATTACGTAATTATTTTGTTTCCAATCCTAATCATAGTCGTATTAGAATTTATATAATAGTCCCATATAAAGATAGGTTTCGAAAGGATTTTCATACAATTTCAATCTTCAGTAAAAACGAAAAGGGAAATTTTATAATTATAATTATTAAAATTGTTATGAAAATTGAATAAATAAATAATACCTTTCTAAATCAAAGCTTAGAAATCTGAGAAAGTTTTTCAACTTCACATTCACCTACATAAGCATGTTTAAAATGTTCATCAAGCTTCTTTTTATTAATAATCCAATTTCTTGTTTATTCTTTAGTTTCATTCTTTAATCCTTGATTAAAACCAGGTGTGCATTTATCTTACTATGTCAGTGGTTCAAGGTACATTATTTGTCCTCTGAAAAGGAGTAGTGGGCGTTTATGATACGTGTCACAAACGAAGAAGGTGCATAGACGGCACGTGTCATAAGATATATGAAGAAAATAGTTGTTGACTGCTAAGCCCAAAGTTGATTTTAAGTTCTCTGTAGCTCGTGTTCTCCTTCCAGAGCGACCGACGGACGATGTCGCCGTCACCGATCGTTCTTCATTTGCTGCTGTTGGCTGCAACTCGAGAACTTAACGCCAAGTTCCGACCTTCCCAGTCGATATCACGATTTCGACGGTTAGAGACGCGTTTTAAAAACCGTGCTTTACAACGAATGAAACACGCGCCACAAGTTTTTTTTTCAGTTATTACTTTTCAAAGTTTGTTTAAAACTATTTTCCTTTGTTTATAATTACCGCGAATTAATTTTTTATCGTGTGGTGGTTTGAAGTATTAGGATTTTTATTTTTTTTTTTCTATTAATTTAGGTAAGTTTTTATTTCAATATAATTTTAATTAAGTATTTAAGATTTAATTAGTTCAGTTTAATGACATAATTTTTTTTTAACATTTTCTTAATATTGTTATTATTAAACTTACTGAAATTTTTATGTAAAATTATTCGTTTTAAACTTCAGCACGTGTATATAAACTGATTAATTCAATTCACCTTCTGGTTATAAATGATGTAAAAGAGCATTCTCGCCTAACGATTATTTCCTCATTTTACCAGTTAGATTTAATAACTTCTGGTGTCGACGCTTTCAAATAAAAACAATTTAATGCTTTCCTGTTGAAAGTGACACATGAAGTGAATTATTGAATACTTTTGGAGAGATTCTCAGAAATGCAACAACGGCGACGTCTTCGTGACGAGAACGATTTACACTGGTGGGTAATAATCTTCCCCATTAGTAGTATGTCGGTGAAAAACCTCGGTATTTCCTGCGGCGAAGGTAGTTGACCTTCAAGAAATGTTCATCACACCTTTCTTTATTTTCTACTATCTTTTTTAGGAAATTATTAAGTGTATTTTACTTTAGCTGTGTATTTTAAAATTGAATGACTATAGTTATAAATTTCTAATTTTAAACAACTTTTATGAAAATTGTTTTATTTTTAGTTTGTATATATTAGTTTAATTTTTGATATTGCATTGATTTTTATTCAAAAGAGGGAAGAAAAGTTATAAAGTGTAAAGTCTCTAACAAACGTTTACAGCAGATATTTTATGTAATTGCGAATAATTTATGTAATTCGTCATAAATGATTTTTTTTGCTAATGACCACTTTAACAAAAATCTCTTAAAATGTTGTTATAAAACAATTTTAACTATAATGACTTGATTACCTTAACTGAATACAAAAATATTCCTTTACAACAACAATGACTTTCTCTTCAATTATTATTAATCAACACAGAAATGCGACATTAAAATCCAATGTAATACATGAATCAAAAATTATGCATGTAAATGCTTGTTTTGATCAGAAATTTTATTAATAATTAATGGAAAAGACGGAACATAGTAGCAAAGGTGTTATCAAGTAATGAAGAAAGAAATATAGGATAAACTGTTAAATACCTTTAAAAAAGGGCTGAAGTTAAATGGAAAGGTTGTCCATGCTTAGACATTATAAAAGGTATAAAAGACGCGGTTTTGGATTTGTTTTAGACAAGTGCCCTGGAAGGCTTTCACGGCCGGTGTGAATTAAACTAGAATTAGAACTAAAACTAGAACTAACACTAGAAACTTTCGGGTTTTGCCGTGCGTCTTTTAAGAAAAGGTTTGACGTTTCGGATGCCATGTTGCAACCTTCATCAGAAACTGGTTCGAAGTGAAAGTTTCTAGTGTTAGTTCTAGTTTTAGTTCTAATTTTAGTTTAAAGAACATTTTTAGTTTTGTGAAATATATAAGAGACCAGAGTGCGTTTCTTTTAAAATGCAACCATACGTATTTTTTCAGGTCTTTTCCGTTCTGTTAATATTAAAGATAATTGACGCTTACTTTTCTTTAGGGTTTCGATCACAGTAGTCGCAAAAATAACTCTGTAACATGTGTACTTGTAAACAAGTTGTCAGTTGTGACATTTCTCATCAATTGTAACTGAGCCGAGCGCATAAATTTTATATATTATAGAGGTTTGGCTTCTCGGGCATGTATACTCAATAATTGCATCTACCTTGAAAGGCTTCCAGTTTTCACGTTCTTTCAGTTCGTCACGTGAGAATTATTTTGAACCAAGATCGTTTTTCTTTCATGGTTGTGACTAGATCCTATATCGATAGGTGCATTAAAAGTTTGTTACAGATAAACTGCATTTTGATGTTCATAGAACAGACATAGTTCAATGTCCGTTTAAAAGTTTTCAAAACACATTTACTGCAAAAATGTGTGAACCATGTCTATAACAAAATGCGTTTAAGACGGAAATCATATTAATTTTATACCAAGTGTTTCTTTATTGTTACTACTTATTACATAATAAATTAATAGGTATTAATAGGTATTATTACATGTACACTTCATAAAATTTTTGGTCAATTTTTGGCATGTATTTGAGCATTCATTTAATATCTCCCTGTTTTTACATCCACCGATGGTTTTTTAAAATGTATTTTACATTATTAATAAATCAGTCTATATTAACGTTACTTTTCCGGGTCTGTTGCGTTGATTTCGGTTACGTCCAGTTTCATTCAGTCCAACGATTGTCAAATACCATTGTAGGAAATTTTATATTTAATATACAATGATGAAGTTATTTCAACAAATTTAACATTTGAATAAGGGACTTGTGTTGGCTTTTGAATGTAGTCTGATGGTTTATCTGCATTACAACAAGACGTGCTAATGGTAACCAGGTTCCTCAGTACCGACACTGAACTAAAATTTTCGGTAAAATGCACTTTTCTTTCTATAAGACTATGCACAGCATCTACTTTTTGGACATTACTATATCCAGGTCCGGAGAATGTTTGTTGTATCCATTCTATTTGTGGATGATTTTTGATAAAATATTACAGTTCAAGAGACATAATGCTATTCCTATTCTGGAGATACAGGAATCGGACCAAATGACCTTTTTTTTAATGACGGAAAATCTATAACAATTAGCTCCAAAATTTTTAGCAGACTGCTGCAAATGTGATTTCCTGCTTTTTCGGATATCTTTTCTTGCCAAACGCTATACGTTTTCTTATTTTAAAGGTGATCCATCCAGTATTAATTGATTATTACACTTTTTCTACTAAATACCACTAAAACACAATGATTACCTCGCACTGACAGGAGAGATTAGTCACTGCTATGTTGCATGCTGTGTTATCATTGGTGGCAGAGCTGCGCTAAGGGTGAGTGGTGCATAACTTTTAGCGGCGCCTAAGAAAAATTTTGTTGGTGCGGTTTTTTTTTAGTTTAGTTTTTTTTTTACTTAAGTTCTATTCAGAACGTAAGTAAATTTCTCTTTTTTTGTCATTTTTTCTTGTCGTAAATATTTTCATATACTATTTATTTTTTCTTTTTGTGTTGTTTTCCTTAAATTAGTTATTATTAAGATTTGGGAGGAATTGTAATTTTTTGTTACCCTCGTGGGGTGTTTAAGGTACTCTAAATTATTACCTCGCTCTCTTTTATGCCACATTTTAGACGAGCACCTAAGGTAATTAGTTATGTCAAACTTTAGAGATTAACGCCATTTTGGTAGTTTGAGATTTAACTTAAACTATAACATATGATAAACTATGTACCTATATGATTGGGATCCATCACTTAACTTTAGTTATTGAAATAGTGATTTTTACATTCGTCGGACTTTCCGGATTTCTAATTTTTCCAATTTTTTAATTATTTTCCAATTTTTTTTCTAATTGATTAGGTTCATTTTCTTTTCTATTTAGATTTATTAAGAAGTTTCTTAGCCAGTTTATTTCAGTTTTAATTTTCGAATGCTTTTGATTAATTTAACGTAATTAAAATCTTAACGGGCGAGAAAGTAAGATTTTCTTTGTTGTATTTTATTTTATTTTTTTATATATTACTAACATTCATCTCTTTATTTGGTTTATTTTGTTATTGATAAAGAACCTATAGAGGTAAAAGTAACAACTTATTATTTTTATTATTTAATTAATTTTAGAATTTCTTTAATCTATTATTTTCTTGTATTAGGTACATTTTCGTGAACAGCTCGCGCAGGTAACTGTGTGGTGTGTTGCGTCACTGTGTTCTGTTTTATTGAAATTGTAAAGTCTTGTGTTTCTTTTATGTAATTTTGTTGTCATGTAAGGGTGCACATGATTTCCGTAGTGCTTCAAGAACAGTTTTGAATTTCCTGAACAGAGAATAACTCATAACTAAATTCAATCTGTATGAGGCACAATGGAAGAAGTTAACCGCAAAGTGTTTTATTTTAATTCTTTACTGCATACCCCATTCCAATCCAGCTAGTGTTCAATATCTATTAACTCTGGACAACTGCTGAATTTCTTATGTCAGACATTTCGTTGAGAAAAATAGAAAAACCTTATCAGGATTATAAACTTATAACACGAAAAACCGTGACAATTCTTTCTGCTTTTACAGCACTTCCTCTGCTCAGTGTTGGTAATAAGCTATTAATAACATGATGATAACTGAAGAATGCAGGCACTCAATAATAGTGTGTCACAAAATTATGGACATGGCATATCCTAGGATTTCACCTATAGTTTTTTGTCCGTTGTGTTAAAAGAATCCGAAAACTGCCAACCGTTTGGAAATTAAAATTGATTTTGGAATAAGATAACACAGAAACATGGATTTTTAGTCCATGTTAATTACACATATTTACGAATTATTTTCAAAGACAATTCGACCAAAAACTTTATCGCAGTATTATCGGTGTCTCAATCCATGTCTCCCAATGGCGCATTTTGCAAGTCAATGACAGTACCATGAAACAAAATGGTTCTTTAAGACTTTAAAATAATCAGACCTTAACTTAAACTCGAAGGAGAGTACACCAAGTTCCGTGGAATCTATGTAATTCCACCAAAATGTAGGATAGATGCTTATGGTAAAAGTGGAAAAAGCGTTAACTGCTTATTAAGGTGGTTTAATTAAACAAATTTGTGATATCATTATACACTGAAATGAAAGGGGATGTTTAGGCTGGTTGCCATTTCTTGAAGGAGCTTTATTTTGGAAGAGATTCAATCTCGTGGTGGACTGATTTCTTTACATCTAGACAAGCGTGGGTAGGCGATGGAAAAACTTGAAGTTGGTTAATAGGTGGCCAATTCTAGATGGACTGCCGAGGAAGCTAAATAAATGAAGCGAGATAATCTTTATAGGTTCTACTCAAGGACAGTAGAATCTAACAGGACTGCTACATACATTGTTGTGACAACATGCCCGCAAACTACGTCACACCATTTTCCACGCCCAGCTGTTGTTATGGTTATACGTTTGCTGTGTATTTTTAGAGGTAATATCCTAGACGTATTCATATTATTTTTGATGTTTTATGTTTTTAGACGTATTAATGTCTATCATATAACCTCTAAAAACACAGACAGTTACCAGGCGTGGCAAATAGTGTGACGTAGAGTGCGGGCAACCAACCCGTAGTGGACTACAAAAATACAATGGATGTAGCAGTCCTTTTAGATTCTACTGTCCTTGGGTTCTACTATAATATATGCACGTAGTTAGAGATAGAAAGATCAACCGTAGTCAATTCTTGCGTTCTAAACTGGCCGTGTTGGCCGTTCGTTGTTGATGATTTGTGTTAAAATCATTCACTGGTGCATAAAAGAACGAAAACGAACTAGTTCTCCGACTCTACAATGTCTCCGGCGAATAGAAGATCTCGTGAGTTGAATTCCCCGAAGTTTGAAAAATGAAGATGTTCGGTCACTTGAAGAACTGTTACCATCCAGAATCGGAGATAATCGAGAAAATAAATTTGAACTTAGCACATTAATGAACTTGTTGTCATTTCTACACCCAAATATCAAACCTTTTCCGAAGAAAAAATGTCTGAAATACTGGAAGTAGAATTCACCACTTTCTTACACCAAACAGTGGCTCGAAAAACATTTTTCAATTATAAATATTTGAGTATGAAGTTATGCCCGTTACTAGCAGTTGCGATTCTAGACGTAGCAATATAAACCGTCTTTTGGTTTATACACACTGACGTTCGCCATAGCTCAGACGTAAACTTCGGGTACTATAAATTTTCAGATTAAAGATTCTTCATTTTAATATTCTTCAATTTTTGTTTCCACGAAACCACCACGATACCACTACGACACGCACCAAAAGCTGAAGTCGTACTTGCGGATACTCGACCAGTCAACTTGACCATTGAAGAATCTCTAAAAACTTTAAGAAACACGAAATGAAGAAATTGAAACAATATATGAATTCTTTTTGTTGTAATACTGTTAATTTAAAACAAACAAAAACATCAGTGGAATTGTTCTAACGAATAGCCAATGCACGGAGTCCACAGTGAGCAGCCAAATTAATTGGCTCATCTACTGATTTCGATCAATGTTATTGTTGCCAGAAATGATGCTAGTACTGTAAGTGTCTGTAAAAAAAAGGTAGAACCGAGTGCCCGATTCTCTTCGTAAAGTTTTCCGAGCTTATAAATACATCGAATCGCGAGATGAGATGCACATGAAAGAACATCGTTCTACATAATCATCCTGATGAATGCGGATCTAACGATATATCTTTTCTAACAATAAGTCGACTAACTACTGAAAATTGTAAAATTCACGAGCGCTATTAGAAACTCATTGCTTCAAAAGCACTAAGATTTGGACGTACAGCGTAGATTATATAGACGATAGGCAACCGAACCTCCACAACAGCATATTGTGAGGTTTAGTGCACAATTTAATTGAATTTAATTACATTATTAAGCCACAGTATAAATAACAGACAGTACTCTCACTCGGTTTGGCGGGAAGATATGCGCAGCCCTCATTACGCAGGCGAGCGGCCATTACGCTGGTTTAAATCTTGCTAATCGCCAGTGTGTCTGTGAGGTTTGTTTTTGTGCAGAGCCGTAACGACAAGTGTAAAGATTAAAATAAAATATCAAATATTATAAATAATGACGTTATTACTTATATAATATATAACTCAATAACTAATGTTTTTATCAGTTCAGAAATTTAATTGCGAATAACTTTTTTAATTTAATATTTTCGACGTTTTAAATATTTTTAATGCGGACCTGTTGTGTTTTATGCCAGAATAATGGCTTCGAGGTCATTGAAAATCAATTCGCCACATCAAACGTGCCGCCACTGAGTGAGAGTACTGTCTGTTATATATACTGTGATTAAGCACTTAAAGGCTTTTTGATGCCTTTACAACATCATGTCTTCAATTACATTCTTTATATGATGGAGCAACAACCATATTTTCTGTTTAGACATAATAAAAAGGATTTCCGTTCTGAGGTCGGGATGACCACGGAAAGGAGTTTTAAACTCAATCCACCGAACACCAAAATTATTTTCACGACATGTAGTTTTGTAAGTGCAAACGCGCATTTCCGTGGTGTTGGCATCATCTAAATCATACAAAAGATAATTTAGAAAATTGTATTTGTTTAGTAAGGTTTGGAGTAGTAATTATTTGATATAAAAACGTCGATCGCAACATTCAATGTAAATCCCGTTTGAAATCTAACGGGAAAATATCGCCTCGGCTAATAAGTCTTGTGCTCGTTGTAACTACTAGCGTTGTAACAATGATTTGTCTACAACGCCGGCCTTAATCGAAGTTCTGGGCTGCAGATCTTTACGAGGTCCTTCTCCTAATGAATTTAGAATTTTAAAACATTACAATATTATAAAAGTTAACAACTTATTAATGATGATTAAAAAATCATGTTTGTGGCTGATGAAGTTGCTTAATAGGTGGCCAATTCTAGATGGACTCCCGAAGAAACTAAACAAAGTGAGATAACCTTTATAGAAAGATTAACCGAAGTCAATTCTTGCGTTCTAGACTGGCCGTGTTGGCCTTTCGTTATTGATGATTATTTGGACATAATTAAGGAAAAGAGTAAGTAAATTAAGAAATAGAAGATATCGTGAGTTTGAAAAATGAAGATGTTCGGTCACTTGAAGAACTGTTACCATCCAGAAACGGAGATAATCGAAAAAATAAATTTAATCTTAGCACATCATTGAAAATTCTTCTCTTTTATGCAAAGTATATGAATTGAAGTTATAAATAAATGAATTTAGAATTTTAAAACATTACAATATTATAAAAGTTAACAACGATAAAGTCGAAGTTATTAATGATGATTTAAGAAAACATGTTCATGGCTGATAAAGGTTCATTGATGAGATGAATTTGTCTTGAGTGAAAATTTGGTTTCTTTTCTTCGTTTGAAATCACTGGCTTGTTTGAATTTCACTATAATAGACTTAAATCTTTCTAATTAGCAATAATTTTAAGCATATAAATTTTCATAGTTTTCATGTGCCGCATCTATCTCATTAAGCTTTTGCAACTATTCTAAAATCTAGCAAATTTAGCAGGAATCCCCAACCCGCACGTTTTAAAACAGAGAGTACCATTTTCTGCAGTTGAGAATATATGTTTTTCAGATCTACCCACATGTATGACGTTAAATTTGTTTTTTTAATGTGTCAAAATGGATTTTATACTCGGTAGGTGCAGGCTTCATCGATAATTGGCTATTAACGACGATTTTGAAGAGCTGCTTCGAGTTGTGCACCAATTTAGTGTTTGTAATAGGGTGTTACAAGTTTCTTTCTATATACCCGTGCTAGCTGAAATAATAACACTATGTCATAACTAGTATAACTTGCAGAGTAATTATTGAAGAGTAAATTTAGGTAGACACTTTAATATAGTAGAAACTAGAAATTATTCTAACTTGTAAAGTCCCTATGATTAAAGCGAGTCTATTACATAATGTTATGAGTTTGTAGCGTCAATAAATATCGACGGAATATTACAAGACATATTTGAAAACCATGTAAAAACAGCACTTACTTTTATTGAAAGTGTGTACACCCCAACAAAACTATTTTAACTACACAGCGTGTTTGAAAGCGATGTTTTGCACGTGTTTTCTTAGGTAGAAAATTTACATATTACACACTAATGAATTGAATATTGACGAGATTTGTATAACCAATTTTCGTTGCTTAGCATAAATTTTGTTTGAAGTGGGAGTAACGTTTTACGGTACTGGAAAATATCTTTAACCCTTTGGGTACATTTAACGATTGATACTCGTCATATGCACTTTTGAGCGAATTATGCTTAACAAACCTGAGCAGTCATCCGTAGGTACGTATTATGACGCAATATAAGTGACATCTTTAAGAGACATCTTAACATCTTAATTAAATCTGTTGATGCAAAATTTTACAATGATTATAGTGAAATTAAGACTAAAAATGATAAAAACATTTTAGATGAATTAGAAAATGATTGTGAATATGATATCCATGAAGTTTATCCTGAGGCCTTTTTTGATTATCTAGATCTAAGCACACCCCTGGTATCTTTATCCGTCTCATTCTTCCATCTTGCACTGGGCCTTATCGTAGGTCTCGTTTCTTGCATTCTTTTGATAACCAGTTGGTTCGGTATCTTGCCCGCCTTCATCCTGACCACATATCCTCATCCTGCCTTTTGTATCCTCATCCTCCTTTTGTAGTACCAGTATAGTTCTTGATTATATCTTATTCTCCATATATTATTCTCATATATTGAGCCTACAATTCATCTCAGGATTTACCTCTCGAAGACGTTCACACGGCATATTGACCAAAAGGTCCGTATTTATAACCTCCAAGGGGAATGTCAATCCTCGAACTTTCCGAAAAATCCCCTTTTTTATAATTAGTGCCGATGGCATTCCTTATTTCACCAATACTAGGCGGTGCAATGAGGGGTTTATTGTTGATTTCTTCTCGTTGCTGCCATTGCTGATTACTTTAAGAATTTTTCATGTTTAGAAGGTTTCAGAAGTAATTTTCCCAAGTACTCCCAATTTCCCCAATATCACTTACTATCCTTTCTACTTGATCTCTATAAAGTTTCGCATGGAGTTTATATCCTTGTTTTATTTTATAAATCTATACGATTTTTCTTTTATTGTTATTCTTGAAGTCTTTTTCCATGTTTAAAAGTTGATCATGAAAATGATTAACTTCTTTTTCAACTTTCTCTTTTTTCGTCTACAGATTCTGTCAACTGCTCTCCTCAATTACTTCCTCTTGCTCTCGTGTGCATCTTTCTATCTTTATTCTATATGCTTCGTTCTTCTTTCGAATACTCTCTTCTCACTCACTGTCAAACCATGACGCTCTCTCTTCGAGCCATCTGCGCCACTAAGCACTTTCTTCGCTACCTTCACCACCACTGTTCTCATTCCATTACATTCTCAGCTTCTTGCGTACAATTACTTTATCTCTCTAGATTAAGTTTCTCCTGCTTGTGGGATCTTCTGTCGTATTTTGATATTTTGCTTCTTGCTCTCACATCCATGTATTTGTTGTCGTTCTTTTATCTGTAAATAGGTGGTCTATTTGATTATATGTATTCCCATCTGATGACTTCCATGTAGTCCCGTGTATCCGAAGAGGGAAACATGTTGAGCTTATTACCTGCTGTAAATGAAAATTTCTGTTCTTTTCCGATCTTCGCGTTCATATCTCCAATTATCATCTTGATGTACCTACATTTTTTGGGATGAGTTGTATACGTTTTCTAGTTACCTCTTTTATGTCAAGTTCTTGTTTTTCCGTAGGGCAGTGTGGTATATTAATACTTGTTATATTACAGCAACGCCACTTGATTCTCAATTTGCATAACCTTTTGGTTATGGGTTGAAAGTCAGTTATAATCCATCTTATTCTGTTGTCCATTATAAACGCCACTCTCAAGTTCTTCGGGCGTGTCTGCTTGTCACTGTGCAGCACACTATAAGCGTTGGTATCTCTGATTAAATCACATAGCCATCGGGTTTTCCGTATTGCCACTATTGCCAAGTTAAACTTTTTATTTCATCCAGCAAAGAACTATTGTGCTTCCGATTTGTTTAATGTTACATTCCAGATACCTGTCTTATAATTCCGTTTTAGGGTTTTTTTGTCCATATTCATCAGTTTTATAATTAACACAAATAACTTTTTCTTTTTGTACTTCTGACGTTTTTATTTTATTTTATTTATGCTCTACCGGTTACGGCCGCAGTCATCATTCAGGAGCGTCTACATTTAAACCACATACAATTATTAACAAAATAAAATATAAAATGAAAGTGTGATATTAAAAGAACGTGGGTTAATTTAATCTAAAAATAACTTACGTCAATTTCTTTGAGATTTCGAGTAAAAACATTACATGAAAGAAATGTTCACCAAAAAATGACAAAAATCACAAAATAACGTTTTCATTGATCTTATCAATTAAGTCCTTCCTGTTTTTTGTTGTGTATTTCGCTCTGAATATGAGGTTGTTCGTGGTGAAGGAGTTACGGAATTTTGCCAAAAGGTATGTGCTGGAAGTTATGCTTGAAATGATCTGTCTCATCGGAATGTCGGTCTTATGTATTTTGGGCAGTCCATACATTATGGGCAACTAGAGGTTCATCTGATTAATCTTATTAAGGTGTGGAAGATATTTTTGTAAAGTATGACAGCATTCTTTAATTGTTGTCTTTAGTATATTGTGAAAGGACATCATAGGGTTTTTGTTAAATTTTTTTGTTCTCAATGATCCTTCTTATTCCATTCCTGCATTTTCGTCTGCATTAATGAATATCAAATCATTGTCTTTGATCTTCTTTTTAATGTTCTTTAGGCAAGAAACTTGATTTTTTAGAGCATAGTATTTCTTTCCTGGTTTTTGATCTTCGTCCTGTTTTTCTTTTATTCTTTCTTCTTCTTTAGTTAATAGAAACTTGATATTATTCCTCATTTGATATTGGTTAGGAAGATATTTAATATTGGCTTCCATTTCTATTGCTGCTAAACTGAGAGTAGTTTCTGTGGGTAAAGCAAACTTGTGACCTTTAGATAAGAATTTTATTTCTTCTATGTTAAAAATGAATTTCGACAGGTTTACATATTCATTCTTCCTCTTGTTTTTGTTCTCTTTATCTTTGCGTAAGATTTCTTATCTTTTGTTCTTTCTTGATTTGATCGTTCTTGACATCATTATAGTTTTCAACTTCTCCTTGGTCATAATCTCATTTCCAAAGGGTAATATTTAATTGATAGATCTTGATAGGTTTTGTAAAGTAAAATATTCATTTCATTAATCTTCCTGTGATGTTTGCGCTTCCCTCTCTTCATTAGGTCCATTTGTATTTTCTTATACTGTGTCTTCCTCGAATCTATTATGGATTTTAATCTTTACGAAATTTGGCGTAAGTCCTTCCTTTAGACAGGTTGTAATAAACCATATATGATGTTTAATAATGTGTAGTTTATGTTTAGCTCGAGTGTAGGTTTGTATAAGTGAGGTCGTACTAAAACTCGTACTAAGAGCATAAATAAAAGCATCAGAAGTACAAAAACAAAATGTTATTTGTCTTAATTATAATTCCCTCGCCATTGGTTCCCACCACTTCATTTCACATAGGCTTCATTTCAGCTTTCATAACATTTTTGACCAGAATATGTTGTTGGCCCATTGCTAAACTCTCTTTTCGAAGAAGCGCTCTTTCCATTTCTTTCGCTATTATTAGTCTTGACATTCATGCTTTCGAGGTTCCCTATCATGGAAGTAAGAGTAGGCATTGAGTAGGAGAAACTAGATGATACTGTCAGCATATAACACCTTATATTTTAGTTACCATCACATTTGAACACGTACACGACTGTGTAGGAACAAGTGTACATTTGAAACAAAACCTGAACTTGTTTCCGTTTTTAAAGTATTATTTTCTAGACTTATGCCCGTTTTTGTTAATGTGTTAACTAATACAGTTTCATATATTAAAATTACGGACAAGCAAAGCACTTGGTTTGATGAACCCATCCTTACTTCAGAAATGAAGTTTTTGGACTTGTTGAAATCCAACCAATGCAAAGTACCATTGCGTTTATCAATAGGTTTCGAACGCTGTCATATTGTATGAAATTATTGGCAAAATTATTAGTGTTTTTTTTGTTTAAATCATTCTACATAAAGTCCATTTCTTCTGTATACTACAGCATAAAGTCAATTTCTTCTGTATACTACAGCATCGAACACCAAAACTAATGAATATCGATCATTGAAATGTAGGTATCATTGAAAATATATTTCAAACCTAACATTATTACAATATTAAAAATTATTGGGATATACACAATAAAAAAATATTAAAAATAGTAAAACAACACAATTTTTCAATTTACCACAAATAGTACGGTCTAAAACAACCGAATATGTGTAACACACCAAATTGTTTACTTGTTTGTTTGTTTGTTTATTTATTTTAAAACTGTTACTTTAAAAACGTGAATTTTTCTTTTGATCAAATTTTTTAAGCAATTTAAATTTGTTTTATAAATTTAATCGAAACGCCTCTCGTACTCTAACAATACTTTTATTTCCAAATTCTTTACCATTTTCATCAACAAAAGCTCGTAATTTGGTGGAGATAATTTATTTTCAAGTGTTTTGTTCTCGAACTGCTAAGACAGAAACAGAAACAATTCAGTTTCCAACAAAGAGTTAGTAATTACTTTATAATTTGAGGAAAAACCAGGTTTTTAAGTCCAAACCTCTCTAATTACAATTTTTAATTATCGGCGCTTGCTTATAAGACGGAGGGACTCATTTTTGAAATTAATTTAATGAAGGAAAACTTTTCTTTGCTTTGAAATAAAATTGTGCACGCTGAGGTGACGTTGAATAAATTAGCTATGATTTTTCGTTTTTTTAATCAGTTTGAAAGGCTTAATTACAATCACGTGATGTAATACGTAGGATATTTCAATATGTTGTGTACAGTGGGTTCATTTGCATATTTGCCTGGGGACAGAAAGCAGAGTGCGATCGTAATCAGTTATTAGAATTGCTCAAACTGGTTATTGATTTATTAGGTGTTACATGTTATTAGTATTTGTAAATATACGTTATAACAAATTTTAATTGTTGTTTTTGTTTAGGTGGTTATAATTATTTGATTTGAAATGGAAAATTGAAAAAAACTAGAAAGAAAAGTCGTTAGACTTTTAGTGCATTCAGAAAAATTCTTAAAATACCACTTAAAACATTTGTTGTTAAAAAGTTAACTATTTTTATTTCGATACTTTATGATTGCAATAAAACTTATTCAATAGCCCACGCGCGCGTATTTTCTAAATTTACGACGAATTAATTATTTTTTATATTTTTTTTTTAACGAAAATACTCTTCATACATACATTATTATTTTTCTTCGTTTTTATTATACAAGGTTAAAAAATGTTAAAACAATAGCAATTTCAGTAATTTCACTCTCTTCTTTATTATTCCCGTAATTTTCGCCGTTAATATAAATGGTTCCATTATTTCGGAGTCCTGTTGAAAAATTGCCGGTTTGCGATTGTAAATGTGTAGGATGTTTACCGGTGACATTGGATAGCCTTGTGATAATTATCTTCTGCGAAACTAGCAACGGAACGGACGAACGAACAAACGAATGAAATGACCGAAAGCGTTGCCGCTCTTAACTTTCCCAACAATGACAAGAATACCGTCGTCGGTTCTCCCATAAATTGGAGAATGGGGGCGTCCTGGAGCTTTTTCGAGATAAACGTTTCCAATTGGCTCGGTTAGATCATTACTCTTGAAATAGAAACACTTAATTCAACTATTAAAACATCATCAAAAAACTAGTAATAAAAAGTTTAAAAGAATATTATACTTAATAGAAATTGGTTGGTAACCTTTTCTCTCAAGGTTTAAAATCTTTAGTGATTATTACAAATTCATTTTGATATAATGTTAATACGTTGTTAAATGTATAATAAAAATTGGAACGCAAAGAAAATAATAATGATATTAATATGATAATGATGGGAATTTCCTAGGTTGTGTGTTGATGATATTGCCTGGATCAATATTAAGAGATGGCTTGGGTGGGTTATCGTTCATTATAAAATAACCTGGAACACATCAAAATGGGAACTGATGCTTTCGAAACTAATAAAAGAAACAAGTTGAACTCTTTAATCCTGGAAGTCATTCGAACTTATTCAGACAAAGTCAACGGAGTAATTAGGTTCTTATAAATCATTCCTGAGACTTGAATGACTAATTCTAGAGGGTACTCTGAATTATTTGAGACCATTGATCCAAACTGGCCGCACAGCACTTTGGTGTACATCGTAAGCTTATAGATGTAAAAGCATCATTTGATCCATCGACATAGTAAATTAGAAAGACCTTTAAAACTTTTGCTTCAGTGGCTTCACCCTTTGAGAAAACTTTTTCACTTGGAACGTCCTCGTTATTTTTATACGGTTCTAGGTTTATATACGCATATAATTTGTGCCAATTTCATTACTGGAGCTTATTTGAGTAATCATTCGTTGTAAACACAGACTAAAAGTGATTGAAATGCTTTTATAAAAGATAAACTGAAATTTGCTGAAAACATTTAACGAAAAGTAAATACCACATCTATACCTCAAAATAGTGAAAAATGTATTGCTTACTTTTCCACTGTTGACTTTTCTTAATGATTGATGGTTGACAAGACGATGCTCTATTTGTTATAACTCTACCTTGGCGATGTGCCTAAAGGCGAACTAAATCAGGTCGAAACAAATCAAATTTAAATAAATATCATCCCTATTTACTTAACCATTTATTTTTGGATCAATTTATTACAGTAGGAATTGACTCAGATCTAACAATAGGCACTAAAAATGAAGAGTGGTCTAAATATTTTCTTTGCTTCGCGTAATGCATGTCCTCACTGGGATGTTTGATTAAAATGTTTTTAGTTTATTACAATTATGTATAAAAAGTTATAAATATACATAATTTCTCCACACTTAACAAAAACTAATTCTTTGTGCTCCAAAAGATGTTCCAAGATGATAAAAGATGAAGGCGAAAACTAGAACAGAACATTTGCTCTTTACAAAAAACTGGTCATGATGATACCTTTTCTCTTTTTCATGATGACGCTTTACAAACGTTTTTCAATGTTTTGAAGATATTAGATTTTGATTCCGAGAAATGGCAAAAAACACAAATTATCATCTGTTCATTTCTTGCTTATTTCAGCTGTATTTGTGTAGCAAAGGAAAATGTCGTAATCAACTCTCAATGTCACCGCAACTCTGGTCAAAGTTCTTTTTATCATATCTAAATTTGGCCATAAAGATTTCAGAGGTCAACTGAGTTTATTTTGTTAATAAACTAGCCCTAACTTTATCATAATCCTTTGAATCTTCTTTGCTTAATCCAACGACAACTTCATTTGCCGCCGTGACATTGGTCAGTCTCAGTGGCCACGTTTCTTTCTTGAAGTTCAGTTGAAGTAAGAATGAAGATGGCAGAATGTTGGATTTGTTGATCTCTAATACTGACCTGAATTTTCACATAATAAGATCTGATAATCCAGTTGTACCAGAAGATTCTTATCATTTCCAGTCTTAAAGTGGAAGTTTTCTACTCTACACCTACTAATCAACAACGTTCTTGCTGATCCTCAAGATATTGTAAATGATTTTTTGTAATTCGCGACGGTAATGAAAGCTATAACAGTACTCAAACGGGTGCTGTAATGAGACTCCTTACAGCATCCGATGCTGTAATGAGATTTTAGTAACATTTTATGGAACCAGTTCAAGTTGGTGACATTGGGTCATTAATTTTTCTAGTTGTCAATGTGACAATGTTTGTCTATGGATGTTTAAACGCGTTCTTAGCATCGAATACAAGGTCCACAATGATGAGGACATTGAACTCTGAGCAATTTCTCTTATTTTGGGAGGTGTACATGAAACATTTTTGTCAGGTGAATACATTTTGTGTTTTGACAGTTTCTAATTGTCAATTAAATTTCTATTTTCAAGTGTTACGGTATTACCAACTGGTACATACCTATTTCCCTACATTGTCAAAATTTATTTTATTTTTGAAAAAAAAAAGGATAAAAACGCGAATTACAAAAAATAGCATAAAAAACACGTTTCATAAGACTTAAAGCACTCATTCATTAAAAAACTCGTGGCTTCGCCACTCGTTCTTCAACTTGAATTCTTGCATTTCAAGCGTGTCTTACAAAACTTGTTTTTTAATATACTATTACGAACATGTTTTCTGCTGTTCACACTGTATCTACTGACCGAACTTTCACTGAATCTCATTTCAATCCGTTGCTATACTTTTTTCATCCCATTACAGAAGAGGAGCTAATTAAATTAATGGTAACGTTTTCTAATAAGCATACTACTGGAGATGATTTGTTGCCAAGTTTTATGGTTAGAGACTGCCGTTATATTTGAGGGCCTGTGAATTTCCTGAACGATGGAAACGATCAAGAATTGTGCCTGTTTATAAAAAAGATGATCGTACGTCCCTCTCAAACAATAGACCAATTTCAATAATTTCCAATTGTGCTAAACTATTTGATAAGTTATTATATTCTTTTGTATATACAGCACACGTCCCTTTGTGTCAGCTTCCCAGCATGGTTTTGTTTCCGGTCGCTCTAGAATTACCAACTTGGCTACGATTTCCGAGTTTATCTGTAGCACCTTGGATGGACGTGGGCAAGTGAATGTTGTATACACTGATCTATCCAAAGCCTTTGATCTTACTTCTAAAAATTGATTGTCGGATTTTGGTTATGCTGATGATATCAAGATCTTTGCCGAAGTCTCATCGGTGGCAGATGCAGATAAGCTGCAGCACAGCTTAAGCACAATAGTGTAATGGTGTAAGACCTACAAACTTAACCTTAATATGGATCAATGTTGTGTACTTACTTTTAGCCGATGCTCGTCACCATGCATATATCCTTACAATATTCCTGCCAGCACTTTAAGTCGTGTTGAGGAGTACAGGGATTTGGGGGTCCTGTTTGATCCAAGTCTTAATTTTAAAACACATATCAATAATGTGTGTTCGGAGGTCTTTAGGTCCCTAGGTTTTGTAATGCGTATGTCTAAATATTTCACAATTGTCAGCTTAGTCAAGACCTTGTATTGTACTTATGTAACAGTGTATGTACTTGTATTGTGCTTGCCTGATTTGGAGTCCCTTATATGCGTGTGAGTTCTTAAGCCTTGATCGAGTCCATCGTAGATTCTTAAAATTTCTTTCTTACAAATCTGATGGAATTTACCCTGAGCGAGGTATACCACAAAATGATTTGCTTGCGCGACCCAATATGGTTTCCTTGACAGAGAGAAGAAACGCGTTTTATGAAAAGTTTCTACAAAAGCTTATCGAGTAACTCAAATAAAATGGGTAACAGGATTCCAGACTCACTTGCATTTAAATTCACTTATTTGGTTTTTATTTTTATTTTCTTTATAATTTGATCAATTGTAAATTTCTTAAATTTTTGCAATTTTTGTTTTTTTTTTCTCATATACAGATACATATTATTGTATTATTACATTATTGAATATATATTATTATCCTTTTTTGGACTATGCCTGTTTGGTAATAAAGGAATATTATTATTAATAATTGAGTATATTCAAAATTTGTTAGGAGCAAACTCATATCATATCTTTAAATGGTTGTAATTACTTGTTCTTATTGAAAGAAAAGTGAGCAAGTCTTACCTGAGTATCTGGTCTAGCAATCTACAATTTTTCAGTTTTTCCTTTTCGTTTCATTCTAATTCAATCTTTTCTAATCTACCTTTTCCAGGGTCTTCAGTGTCAGAACGCATTGTATTTCTGATAAAATTTTATAATACAACCTTTTATTTCAATAAATAACTAGATGAATAACACAATCTCGATCAATTAGACTAATCCAACTTCCAAATAATATCATAGTAGTATGTTTATTTATTTATAAATAAAACTCTTTCAATGAGACCATAAAATCTCAAGCGAAAACAAATACTTACTACTTACTATTTCTGCTTCCTATTGAATCGTGACCTTTCTAACTTAATCTCCGCTTCTCCTTTCGGTTACTGTTGCTCCCTGAACTCTTTTTCTCGTCGATGTTGATTTATATGAAAATTTAGGAGTTCTAATTCCTTCACTTCTTTTCGTAACCAACGAGGCGTTTTAGTTTCCCGCAATATGATCGGAGAAGCTGGTTTATAGAATAGAATAGAATAGTACTCAATAATTATTAATAGCTTCTTCTTTAAAAATTTCACCGTTATTGTTCATAGTTGGAAGGTAATGATCTGCGTTTTTTAGGACAGTAGGAGGTTAGAAGTTACAGTTATTTAACCTGTATAAAAATTATTTATACAAACAACATTATTTATCAGTTGTCACGTTTCTTCTTGATCCTTCCAACCCTTTTATCACACCCACGACAACACACTGCCCCTGGTTGGATTCATGCTATGCTGGTCTTCTATTTTCTCGATGAATTTGGTAATTATAAGCATACGAAGTTATGTTGTTACAAGTTTCCCAAATCTTTATCACATACTTTCCTTGTGAGAAATATACTGGTTGAAGCGGTATCTTATATGGAATGGGAGTAACTAAACAAAAAAACTCTTATTACTGATAATTTGTCTAAATATTATTTTTTTCGGTGATTCAGTATTATCAAAACGTAAAGATTGAGAAATTGTTGTGAAACTGTTTCTAGCAGTAATCGTGGTGAAGATAGATCGTCATTCTATATTCCATAAATTCGTAATTTCTGCATCAAGCCAACAAAGCGTAGAAAATAGCCGTTTTCTATAAGATAGCGTTCTTCGTGCATTAATCCACTGAACGACGTGTATGAGAAACTGCATATTGTGTCCACGTGTTGCTTAATAGTTCTGGCACCTTACACACCACACTTCAAGTTCATCTTTGGAACTGTAATACCATATAAATTTTGATAATGTTAGAAAATAAAAAGCAAAATTTTACAGGTAAAAATTGTACTGTTGATCATCATTATCGGTAGGTTATATTTTTCAGAAAAATCTTCTGAACTTTTATCGTCTGACTTCACGGTAACATTCTGACCACCTTCGCCATTAAATAGATACGTTTTTCTTCAAACCGCTGTTAAAAAAATATTTTAGGCACCTTTATCAATTAGCGGGACCAATCTTCTTCAGGCCATGATTATAATTGCGGAAAAGCGTTACAAATTGTATGAACGCAACGGGTCTCATTTTCATTGAGTTTGATAAACTACCTAGTAAACGGAGAAATAGAAAGATTAGGGATTCCATTAGTGGTATTAGTGGTCCATGGTATTACATGTGACATTATCATTCTTTAAATATATTACAAATCTTAGCGCTAAATCTAAAAAGGATATTTTGGAAATTCATTTTCTTCAGAAAATATTTTATTTAAAGAATTTTTGTATAAAAAAATTTTAATTTCGCTTGGGGTCTCCGATGATCCCATGGTATTATAAAGGTTAAATGAAAAGCACACATCAGAGGGATGGAAATTGGAGTTTTCATTTACCGTTTACTTATCATAAAAGAACAAATTTTTGAAACACCAACATTTATAATTACATTTTTCTAACAATCCTTAGGATATTTTATGAAATTAAGTCGAGACATTTTAAGTCTACTGGGCTTCCCAAAACTCCCGGGACGGAGCTATAAGTATTGAACGAGTGAAGAAAAAAATTTGAAAATTTGTGGATCACTAAAGAGTCATAAAAACTATCTATATTCTTAGATAGTTTAGAATTTCCATGCAATGTGGAGTTTTTTTAGAGGATGACCACCCCTACATTTTTAAATAGCAACCCCTGTCGAGTTTTACCTTATTTTAAAGGCAGTGAAAAAAGAAACACAACCCCATAAACCAAAACCCGACATCTTAATTCTTTCAAGAATTATGAGGGGTTGATTAAAAAAAAATCAAATGGAAAAATAAAATGTTTTCATGTTTTTTTGCACGTTTATTACGATTTTTATAACAAATGTTCAAATTGCCGACCTTCTTCGGTCTCGCAATGACCCAAACGCTCATAAATTGAATTTTGAACCATCAGGAGCATATCCCTAGTGATATTGGTGGTTCCTTCAAGTATGCGATTTTCCAAATCATTTATTGATTCTTGTTTTGTTGCATACACTCTACTTTTTAGAAACCCCCAAAAGAAAAAATCGAGTGGTGTTAGATCAGGAGAGCGTGGTGGTCACTCAATTTCGCCTCTTCTACCAATCCAACGGTTTAGAAACGGGCGGCTTAAAAAGTCTCGGATTGCGCGACTAAAATGTGGAGAAGCACCATCTTGTTGGAACCACTTATTGTCGATGCCATTAGGGCATACGGCACGTACACTTGGAACAACTTGATTTTCTAACAGTTGCAGATATCTATTCTGTCTCCGTCCAAATTTTCATTAATAAAAAATGGACCAATTATATTCTCTTCCATAATACCAGTCCATACATTAATCTTCTGCGGTCTCTATATGGTCTCTGTATGATCTTCTCTTATTAAACGTAGATTTTCGTCACTCCAATAACGACAATGATGGCTCAGAGACAACAACATTCAAAAGAAAATTTCTGTCAACATCTATCAACATTTTACAGAATTCCAACATTCTTTCGAAGTCACCTTCGTTCAACTCCTGAACTAGGTGAAACTTATAGGGGAAATAGTTATTTCTTTTCAAAATCCTATGGACTGAACTTTCACCAATTTCATGTATCTGAGACGGTCTACCAGTTCTCGGAAGATTTTTCACAGTTCCCTCTTCTTGATATCTTTGAACAGTTCTTTCGACTGTTGATTTAGAAATCGGTGGTTGTTGATGAAAAAATCATTGAAAACGTGTCGCTCTTCATCGTAAGATCTTGTTGTATCCCCAAAGCTACAAATCACTAAAAGAGTGATTCTTTCTTTTTCGGTCAGTTTTTGCGCCATTTTTGGAGTTAATAAAAGTAAAATTTAGAAAACAAGTTTTTTGAAAACACTCGAAAGAAAACCTCATAATTCTTGAAAGAGTTAAGATATCATGTTTTGGTTTATAGGGTTCTATTTCTTTTTTCATTACTTTTAAAATAAGGTAAAACTCGACAGGGGTTGCTATTTAAAAATGTGGGGGTGGTCATCCCTTAAAACAACTCCACATTGCATGGAAGTTCTAAAATATTTAAGAATGTAGTTTTTATGACTCTTTAGTGATCCTCAAATTTTCAAATTTGTTTCTTCACTCGTTCAAAACTTATAGCTCCGTCCCGCGAGTTTTGGGAAGCCCTGTATATCAAAACCCATAAAACATTAAAAATATTTAAATGACACCATTTATATTATGATATATACATTATTGTATATGTATATCTCAATAAGTAAAAGAATTTTTTTCTCATTAGAACAACATATACTATACAAAATTTAAATTAATTTAAATCGAAGGTATAAATTAAAAGTTATTGAAAAAAATTTAATTCAATTTTAGTTTTGAAGTTTAAAATTTTCTTATTTGTTATTTTACGCAAGTATAATAATCATAAAATAGCGGAAATTGTAACCGTGCCTCGTGCAGTAAAAATAAACATTTCGACTTTGTGTTTCCATTGAATTGAAAAAAGTTATAAAATTAACAAAAAAAAAAACGCAACCGATTATGTTCCATTCACAAGTGTTTTCCTTGTAATTCTCGGTGCCGGTTTCGAACACAATCGCCAATAGTACGTCAATCATGCTTGTTCTTTGTATCGTTTTCATTGTGAATGCACGAACGCATTTTTTTTATCGCGATCGTCTGGTTGTTGGCACTCTCCGCTGCATAACATTGTAATATGATTTTATAGCAACGATATTTCTGTTCACAACCGGAAACTGCGTTAACAAACGAAATAATCTGTGAAAGAATTCGGTGGGATATGGCGCACTTCACAAAATCAATCGGCGATCCTATGGGAATACGCAAAATTGGACCACAATTTGGTTTTATTGTTCAGCCACTGTCCAATTTCATTCGATTTTAGAAATTCAGTTTGCGATATTCAAGTTCAAGTCATAGCGAATAAATGGGTTGGGATAATAATTGAATAATAAAATGAAATGTTGGCATCCAATTTTGTACTGTGACTTTATTAAATTCGATTACCTCCATCATTTGCTCTGGTTCTATGGACCGAGTAATATGTTCCCGGAAATTATTCACCCAGAAAGATTTCCTACATCGACCGTGGGCGGTTTTATGCCTTTCCGATTCATAATAAACCGAACTCGAAGCGTATTTTCTCGACCAACCTGCCGATGCGATAAAATCTGGATGAAACCGGTTCAATGCCGAATTCACTCGTACAGAAAGGATGCTGTATTTGAGATGCTACAAATATCTATCATACTTGTGGCAACCCAATTGTAATAACTTGATTCTTTAGGGATATTTTATTGTCTAAAATTATCTCACAAAACGATACATTATACAATTGTTTCTGGAAAATTGCTATTAAACCCAATTCGTTCGTATCTATTTCTTAATTATTTTGCAAGGGCATTCAGTTCGGTAATTTCAATTGGAACCCATTACTATGCAAGAAACTCGAAGGAGTGTCGCCCGCAATTAGTGCTAATTTCTTTAATTAATCGTTCTGTCCTCCCATCAACGCCATCACGCGCCCGTTAAGCCGATTAATTTGCTTACTACACGTGCTAATTAAATTTTATCAAACCTTATAACATTCTTTCAAAAGCAAAGAATGAAATTTAAGTCCAGCTTTTTAAGTATTTATAAGTATTGAACGTAACGGATTGTTTATTTTTAGATATTTCGTTTAAGAACATCAATTTTTTTCGAATACCGTCTAAAGTTGTCAGAACAAACGTTTCAAGAAAACATTCTAAATATTGTTCACTATATCGATCGTAAATTCTTCTAGAAAATGGAGCAAATTATTTTTAATAAAAGTAATGTGAATTGCAATAAGATTCAAAAGTTAAAACAGAATTGATCAAGTGAATTTGATTAATGACCGAAACAAGATTTCATTTATGTTAATCAAGACAAAGAAAAAATCAAAAATTTTGAAATAAATGGTCAAATAATAAAATAAAAATAGCAGTTTAGTATGTTAAAACACTGAAATTCAAATGCGACATAGCTACTTGTTTAGTGTTGCCTCCTCCTCAAACGCCAAGTGACAATCCATAATCAGCGCATTGGAGCTAACAATATAGTCAACAAAACATTTTATGCGACTAATTCCGCTTGCTTGACGGTGATACCTTTACCAAGTGATATGAGGAGACGCAGCCGTAAATCATTAGAAAAGACTCCCGCTCCTGCACCAGTCCGTTTACAAGAACCATCAATGTAGATTTTAACGATGTTATTTCCATCTACTTCTGTGGAGCCACAATGGGTGAGGTATTTCCTTGAAAACGTGAATTTAGTCGGTATATAATCCGTGTTGCAGTCCAATAGAGGTGTGTTCATCAACGCCTCCTTCCAGAGCGCTGCACTTCCTCCGGTTTCCTTTCTCTTGAAAAGTCCTACTTCCCGTAGTCGTAATATGGTAATCAACGCCATCTCCTGAATATATAAATATAGAGGTCGCAAGTTTAGCATGTTTTCCATGGCCGCAGTGGGGGTCGTCCGTATGGTACCTGTAACATACATACACGCAAGTCTCTGTATTCTGTTTAGTGCACTAGTGGCGGTAACCTGTAAGTGAGCATAGGTCTCATTACACCCGTGTAGATCCAGAGAGCAGATTTGGGTGAAACCCCATGTCTTCCCATTCGCCCTTCGGCACTGGCCGAAAGCGACACTAGCCTTCTTGACTCTATTGTCTGGGTGTGATTTCCACGATAGTATGCTATCTAGAGTGATACCCAGATATGTAACCTCTTTAGACAAACTTTGTGGGCATTTGGCAAACAAGGGCAGTCAAACATCGTTACAATTTGTGTCATAAACTGAAGAATTTCTAATAACAACATGTGATTAAGCACATCAAGAAAATTACAAAAATCTAATATGATCAGTACCATTTAGTTGCCCTTTAAAGGCAGAATGTCATATTTCTTGAGATAGTTCCCAATCTGAATCATGATGCTCTAGCACAGAAAGACAGCTTACGAAAACTAAAAATTTTCTATCTTTTAAGGATAGACACAAAAGTGCATAATAGATTTCATTGCAAGCACTACAGAAATTCGTAAACAATTAAAATTGAAGGGTGGATCTAGTCATAGAACCATACGTTTTCAATTTTGAGATCAAAGTAACCTCAGAAAATAAATGGAAGGAATAACGGAATATCTTAATAAATTTAAAGGAGGTAATCCAAAGTGATGATGAAAACCACCGATTATGCGAGAAGTAAGTATGTCTAGAAAATAGATCTTGAAAATAATGTACGAAAATCGGTTTTCAGGTAGAATGAGAGGTGAGGTAGAAAGAATTTAAAACAAATGAGGTTTTCGCACCACTTCTAATAAATACTAAAATATAAAAGATACCAACAGATTATGTTAACGGTAATTACAAGGATTACATCGTCCTATAATCGAGTGTCAGCTCATAATAGAAAAGTTATAGTTACGTTGTTTCCTATAGATTGGATTATAATTGTTTCCAGAAGAAAATGTGTGATTAGGGAAACTAAGGTAGCATATAAGCGAATCCAGTCTTGAATAAAAAGAGCTTGGTACGAACCAGAATTCTACCTGACACAGTTGTTCTATGTATGTTTTTTCATCTATGTACTGAATTTGTAACAGCGAAAAAAGACTTAAATTTGTGTTGTGGTTCAATGCATTCATGTAATGAAGTAAAAATGATCAGTTCAAACATCTTCGTATAATGTAGTCGATTTTTCAACTTCAAATGATATTTTTCTAGTTTTAAAATTTTTGGGATTTGCCAAGTTATCAACAACTAGAACAGAATGCCAAGTAAATAGTAAAGCTGAAGTTTCCTTGCGTAATTATTGGAGATTATGGTTGATTTCGCTATATATCTTATGTCCATTTGTCAACACTCGAACAATATTCAAGCACAGATTTGGCCTACTATCTCAGACTTTCAGAGTCATTATAAATGAAGCTGTAGTTGTAAACTCAATTAGAGTAGTAACATGTTGTCTACATAATTATAAGGCGAAAATCTAAGGAATGTGTAAAAATAACAATGTAAAGAAAATCTGATAAATACACAATTTTGCTGTAAGTCATTAATAAAATCAAAAACTTTTCGTTTTGCTGTCATGAGTAAAGCAGAAGGAAATGCCATGTCCGTTTTTTTAAAAGTTTATTTTATATTGTATTTTTTGTCAGAGTGTATTTGCATAAGTGATGTTGATTTGGCAATGAATGTAAAAAAGAAGCACTTACTTCAATATTTATGGAGGTGGTGTTGTTCTGAAAACGTTGATTCATTTCCAAAATCATTATTTTTCTGTTACTAGATTAAAATCAGTGAGGTTAATCAGAAAGGAACGTTCACTTACCGTCTCGTCGTCTTGCTGGCAGGCTCGATAAAGTGGGACTTAACGAGCTTCAATTATCTTACAGTATCCTGATACCTAACAACATTCACGAAGTCCTATAAAGGACAACCCGTGGCTGTATCTCACCAGTTCAAGGATTTAGTGATACACTTAATCGATTCGATATGAGCTGAAGGCATTATTCTGGCTCGGCTTGTTTGCCCAACCTATCACCATATTTACTATCTGAACAAGCAGACTATCCCTTAATACATTTTATGTTGGTAGTTGTCTATAAGTGGACCTGTAATATACAAACTAGTCTCTGTAGTCTATTAAGCCCTATAGTGAGGATGAATTTCTGCTCCACCAAAATACGTGAATTCTCCACGTTACCTCACTATTTGTCATTTTTCTCTTAGTACCTAACCATTCTGAACATTGAAAATCTACAACTGACTATGTATTATGTATAATGCATTCGTGTCAACAGAACGTTGACCGTCTTCTTAGGATTGTGAGAATAAGATTTTTAATTACACCACTACTTAATTAAATTGAATGCTATCTGCATCCTGTCCGCAGTACATTAACATACATCTTATAAAAATTATCAGATGATCTGCGTTACCATCGGTATTTAAACAGAATTGGGTTTAAGTGTTTTAGGGTTTAGCTGTTTGAGATTATTCACAATCAGGTTCCACAAAAATGATAGCCTCTACTATAATTTTCTTCTTCAGTTTTATTTTATTTCACAATCTTTTAGTAACCCTTACGCAAGTGACAAGTCTTTTGTATGATAAAAGTAAGGAATCACTTAAACAATTCTTTCTCTAAATATTTCATTATTTTACAGATATCACGTGGTTGTCATGAGTTTAATTAGTAACTCTAATATCATTGACCTGAATTTACCTACATATGATTTATTCTACATCTGATTTAGCTTGGAGAGCTTAAGTTAGTGTTTAGGTGCATAAATATTTTCTGTCGCTGAAGTAGTTAAAAATGGTATCATACAAGCCACTTATCCCGATCCTGAATTTAGATACTCAGGATTCTTGAATCACTGCGATATCATTGTTCATCATACTGAGGTAGTGAGCAGTGGGCGACAATTATTACAGTGCTGTGATGAAGGATGTATTGAGCTAGCCATAATTCGCTTGCAACCTCTGGCACATCACTTTCGCAAGTGTCTATCTATGCCGAAGAGCTTAGTTAAGGACAGAATCATACAACACCATTGTCGCGACTGTCGCCACTGTCAAGGCTTGAGTCTTGAGTAGTTGCATTATCGATTGGAATCTTATCAATCAAGTTCTGCTTTTTTCGCCTCTTAATGAGATAACCTAACCTGCGAATTTTGTCTTGCGTTTGCCTTTAACTACTTGGGCACCAAAAATTCTTCGCAACCCCAAGGACCAATAGGCGGCCCTGGGCGTTGTCGTACTTCCAGTGGCAGAAGAGGCACTAGCTAGTGATATTTTCATTTACTCGTGGTATCAGGCTTAAAACATCACAAAATTTACTCTCACACTTATTCTAAAAACACTTAACTGACAGAGAGTTTGTTCTTACGCTTCTATCTTACATCGTAGAGTTTATTATTAGAAGTATTAGTTCAATACCACGTTTACTAGACTTTTTACTGGAAACTGATAAACCCGAAAGAATTTATAAACATAAATTGTTTACTATTCGTCTTATGATTTGTCGCGGAAGATAGATACCATACATTATAAAGCATGTAATCGACTATCGCGGATAATCGTTGATGTTGAACACGTCTTTAAATAGCGTATGTAAATGGGAACTTTTAAGTTATTGTTTGAATACTTTGTAATGATTTTCTAGTCTTTTTTTATCTCCAATGTATTTCACCTACAATTGTACTTGTGGATTCTGATGTAATTTCCATATTTGTTTGTTACTCCTTGTATCGAAATTGATTTCTTGTAACGATGTTGGTGCATTATTGATAATGTGTTTTGAAGTACCATTAATGTTATAGATAATATGCTTTTCTTGGAAAGTGATTGAAGTTTCTATTCCTATACCTATATTTAAGAAATTATTATTTGTCTACTTCATTGATTATTGAAACAATTTTTATGAATATTCACAATCTTTTACATTGAGAAGTGTAAATAAGTAATTTTTATTGAATTGTCATGTTTTTCTATCATAGGTATGTAATTACATTATTGTGTAATTAAAAATATCCAAACTCATTGATTTTTAAAGTAAGGATATCCATAAAGGGCATTCCCTACCTTAAATCCTAGAATTCAGAAATGATCAAATTCCATGTTTGGTGATACATGTAAAAACATTAGTTTACGATGGAAAAAATAGAAAGTAAGCAAAAGAAATAAACCATAGTGGCTGTTGGGATTAAGTAGAGAAACACCGTGATACAAAGTGTGCAGATTGAAATTGCATAAGATTGGGTATAAATTAGGTTGACTACAACAAGTTTACAGCAACTTTTCATTCCGACAGAAATTAAAAACACTTTATCAAAACATCTATATATTATTTATTTCAATTTATCAAAACATTCATCAAAAATACAACAAAAAGAAAGCGTTGTTCTAAATTATTTTGTTCCACTACAGAAATTCTTGAATTCTTGGTATTTTTATAAGCTCAGTCATGAATTAAACATCGGCGTTGTCCAACATTCACGCCATTATCCGAGAACAATATCTTTAAGAGTGCTTTCATCGCATCGCAGACCGATAAAACGGCGCATAGCGAACGAAGAGTAGTACGCGCGCGTAAAAAGCGCCGAACCTAAATATTTTACCTCTGAATATCCATTTTTTCTTCTCTTTTCATTCTTTCTTTTCGTCCGCCGCCCGAGGTGGAAATTGGATTTGCGAACGTGTTCTCTCTGTCGAGGATTTGTTTTTTAGCGACGCTTAATCTTCGCGGGACCCAGTCGAATGTTGGGGAGTCGTGTGTGGCATTTTCTAGGAGGGTATTTTCACCAAATCCTACCGTAGAGAAGCTTCGAATTTGGACTGGCGGCGTCGTGACGCTCCGAGCATGAATCGTAATTTGCAATGGGAGGGACGTTGGGCGATTTACTGTTGTTGTAACTTCCCCAGTTCATGTACACGACAGTGTCCATCTTATTCCCCAGTAAATCGACCTATTTATTTATGAATTACCACTTGGAATAATGGAATAATAATGATTGTAGTATAAATATTAATGCTTAAAAATGAATATTAAAATCAAAGTTGTTGAAGGTAAATGAAATGAAATTAACATGTAAATGGTATGGGATTTGGAAACGTGATTAAAAAGGCAAATTTTTAATGGAGACGACTTCTCCATCTTCTCTCGGAGTATCGTCGAACATTATATTTACATAACGTAGTCTTTAATCTCTTCCGACGGTGATGGATGGTACCTGATACAGTCGCTAATGTAATTAGGAACTCAGTTAGGGATTGTAATTGGCTCGGGCGAGATATAATAAATTTTAGCACCTTGGCCATATGATCTTTGGTAAGATTATCCGTGATTTATTAGCTATAAATTAACTAATTGAGAATAGTTGAAACAATGTTAAAGTAAGATTAATGATAAAAAAGTATAATGTTTTAGTTGAAATTATAAGACTGATTTTGTAAAGTTTTAGTTTAATATTCGAAATTTTGATGCAAATAATTCTATGTAAAACATCTTGTTTAGCAGGGAAATCCGGGCGGATGTAAAGAAGTATATTTGATAGATAAATTCACTCGATGAAGGTGATTAACAGCCGAGCCGTAACTTATAATCCTTTGGTTAGCTAAATCCAAGGACTATAATCTCTAAGCTAAATGACCAAGGTCATGCCCTCTTACAGACCGGAAGTGCATGTGATGTCATACATAGATTTCGTCAAGCGTATTAATTACGCTTGATTATCTCTAATTTTGATATTCGATATTTCGGTAATCCTTTCACGGAAACAACTATAGTAAAGATTGTTTCTTATTCAACATATGTATGTAACATTTATTACACATGTGTTAGGTAAATCCAATTTTCAAAACATTTTTTATAAATTAAATAAATAATCGTTCGTATCTTATGAAGGATTAACCTTCATAAGATACGAACGATTAATTCAATTAACATTGTTTTAAGGTGGTGAGACTTTCAAATATCTATAAGTCCGGTCCTACTTACAATGTAAAAGAAAAGAATTTAGAAACCTGGTACGTACATCCTAAGTGTAGTATTTCATACTGCTCTCTTGCATCAGATTAGAAAATTATGAATTATTTGCCATCTACTACTGAAATATTATACTGCTATGAAGTACACAACCCAAAATATTGAAAATATTCAGTTTTATCTTGTCGAATCTGAATTATTTGACAGGCCAGAATTATTAGCACTTTAAAATTTGTATTATGGGCGAAGAGAAAGAATTAGTCAGATATGGAGAAGATAACTAACAATTTAGAAGTTGTAAACAAGACCAAATTACTCGAAACTTGTATGATTATAGAAATGGCATTTAATGCATTAGAAATGGTTTTGGATTTGAAGCAAAAAGGCGTTAAAAGGATTAGTTGATATCAATAAAAATTGGCGGGAAATGCAACTACTTATGGTTTGCTATCAATGTTATGCTTACCGTTCTGAATAGATGACAGAAAATTGTTTTCTTTCATTTATGAATATTTGTCTAATATTACATAACGTACATCCGGCTACAACTTTTGGAACAATTTACTTACGTGGTTCTAAATCTGATGTATTAGTACGAACATTTTGTGACAATCAGCTTCTGCTACAACCTCTCACATTCATAAAGGTTATTTGGTTACTACAATTGGCTCATGATACGTAAAATTATTACAGAAGTTTATTTTTACCTTAGAAATGTACTAATAAAGAGTATAGCTGAAGTGAGGCAGAATAAGCTTCTGATTAGGAGTTAACAATTCCTGGCTTGAAGCTAAGAAATTGTGATATCTATGGTGGCATTGACTATGGATTATGTTATCTTGCTTCATTATCATTGATTTTTATGGGAAACGTTTTTCTTTATCACCTCTAATTTTCCGCTTATAACAGAATTTAATGGAGATGATTGTAAATTTTGATATTTTAAGAAGTCCTGGCTTGAACCTAAGAAATAGTGATATCTATGATAGCATTGGTATTGAATTATGTTATCTTGATTCATTATAATCAATTTTTATGGGAAACGCTTTTCACTATCACATTAAATTTTTTAATCATATCAGAATTTAATGTAGATGATTGTCAATTTTGATATTGTGGGATTTCCTGGCTTGTGCATAAGAAATTGAGATAACTATGGTGGTATTGCTTATGAATTATGTTATCTTGATCTATTAGCATCAATTTGGAACCAATCAACTTGGATCTAATGGCTGGTACAACGTTATCGATAATTATCTTTTTGCATTCTGCTGCGTTAATAGACTCGATGTTTTTGGTCACCATTGTTCCTCTTACCCGGTTCTTGCTGTTTCTTTTTGCAGGTTCTTTATAAACAAAAGGCCAGAATGCTATTTTACCGTTGAAATACTGTTTTTAGCACTATCATAGCGTGGTCTGGCCACTGCAGCCATAAACATAACGTTAGTTATGAACCGTTTGCTTTTATAGCATCTTTCTGGTTCTGCTTCGTCCAACGTTATGTAGTATGATCTTTTAACTTGCGTTGAGTCGTACATATCCTCAAAACATCGATTTGATTTAACCTTCGACAAACAGAACTCTAGTTTCTTTCATTAATTAAATTAAGATTACATTATATTATATTAAATAGATAGAAACTCATTAATTCTCCAAACTTTCCTCAATCCATAAATTTTAGAGAAATGTATACCATAATTGGTCTGTATACCATAATTGGTGGGACAGAAGGAGTACAAGATAAGGAAACGCAGACAATAAGATATACAACGACCGATTCTAAGGGCTCTGATGAGTTTGCTGATAATGCGTTATGACTTGTTTGTTTATTACTATTTCCACAAAGTAAGTAGAAAATTATGGATCCAATGTATAGCATCCGGAGAATTGCACACATACCATATGGCAGTAATAACAACTAGTATGTATGCTTAAACTATACTGCTTATAATTAATTGGTCTCAATGTATGCAATAACTTAAGCCCAGTTTTTGTTACAATTTGCTCCATTATAGAGTTCATTAAAATAAGTTTTATATTCTTAGATAAATGTACATTCTTTAAGCCTCTGCATTTAAATATCATTTCAAGAAAATACTCTCCTCCTATTGCAGAGGAACACCACTGAGGGCCAGTAAGCTAGGTTAGATCAGCATTTCAATGAGTGTGTAAGCAGAATCTAATACTTACAGTTTTGAAGAATCATAGTTCCTTACTTTAGGCCGATCTTGAGAACCGAAACAAAAACAGTTACGCTAACCGAAATCAACAATTTCTAATTGCATGAATTGGGTTGTATATTTTGCATTATGCCAAGGTCTCGGCATAAAAAGGCAGTTGTGATCTTGTCACTACGCAAATTGCATTGTGTAAAAACTATTTTGGTAGAAATACAGATGGCCCATTGAAAACGAGCTGAAGGGCATAATGGCCAGGGAAAGAGTTTATTGAAAAAAACCTGAAACACGTCTACTTTGATTATTAGGGGAACAACTTTTAACGCAAAAATTATATCCCAAACTTTACCCCCCTAAGCGCGGGTGTTATCCCCTAACTTTTTTCAAATGGGAAGCGTGGTCAAGCGATACATCATTTTATAGGTATTGTTTTTATTGTTGTAACAAAAAAAATTGTTAGTTAGAACTATTTATTTTTGAGATACCCGGCTTTAGAGATACACCTCTCAATTTTCACTAAACATAAAAAATATTTCTAATAAGAAAAATTAAAAACCAAACATGTTATTCATTGAGAACGCTTCCAACAAACGCTCCTCCTTCGCGCTCGGTAGCATAAACTTTTGATTTTAAATGCCCCCATTCTACAACACCTCTTCGATCTATCCATTGACCGGGAAAGTTTCTATCTAAGAACTCCGTAACAGCAAGGGCATAATACGGTGGAGTACCATCTTGCTGGAAAAATAAATATTGTTCCGAGTATCTTTCATCGTTCTCAACAATGTCAGTAAAGGTCGGTAAAAACTTACTTGAACATTAGTTAATGATCAAGAAGATGTGTTTTAGAAACAGGCACAGAATTGATTTCATTCATGACAAAAATGTAACTTAAAAAAAGTTGCCGTTAAATAGCCTCCTCTTTCTCGGAGTTATGATGGACTATTCTTTCGGTTATTGGGCCGTAGTAACTGATTCCTTTAATAGATTATACTTTATTGGTTAAGGTAATAATATCCAATAAATAACACATTTCTCAGTATAAAAACAGCCTAAGTAATCTTTCAGATATCGGGGAAATTGAGTTGATTCATTCAACCATTAGACCATTTCAAATGACAACAATTTTTGGGTGTATATACTTGATGGAGTATATCCACAATACAATAATTCTGATCTACTAATTACTCATATCTTACTTGTCGAGTACAAGAAATAAGTAATTGTTAACGAAATATCATCATTCAACCAGGTTTTACTGAGCAAAAACAACAACTGAAAGCGCCGTAACACCAGCTGAGAAAATTACACTTAAATCGTATATGAGAAATCCATCTGCCATCTTCCCGATAATTTCCTTTCCATTTTCAACAACACCATGTTTCAATTTATCAAGTTTATCCGATAACAAATTATTATATTCTTTAAAACGTCCGTTAATACCTTGTACCTTTGTAACCACGCTGTACTAGTTTACAGCATTACTAGTCATCAGCAAGTCAAACAAAATTATTCAGGGTTAACAAAAAACATTTTCATTATTATTTTGTTTAATCCTTTGTTGCCGACGTACAAAAAGCACGGAAAAAATATATTTTGCATGGCATTTTGACTTCTAAATATTACTGTTAAACTATAATTTATTTAAATTTTCGTTACAGTGTTTTTTGAAAAAAAAATGATGATAGCCTCAGGCAAATAGAACAAAACTAAAATACAAAAGCAAAAAATATTGTCCTTTTTATGGAAACAGCATGAACTTATTCTACAGAATGATATTTTTCCATACGGTTTTTTTTTTCGTTGCAACATTAGAAAACATTACACATGCAATGTTTTGAATGAGGTCTAGATTGAATATGTTCAAAACTACATTGCTCGCATCTTCCTCTTTCCTTGACATATTTCACCTAGTATGATCGTATATTTGAAAGACGAATATCACGTGGTATAGAATATTCGGTCCTCATTACATGTTCTTTTCTTCGAATTCTTGCCACTTTTCGTCGTTATACGACGTTATACGGCATTAGCCTAAGTGCAACATTTCGCCGAAATTCCAGCAAAAGGGTTTTTTGAAAAGTTGACAATGAACCATGTATGCATTTACAAAAACAATATCTATTAGTCCCCAACAAATTTTATGCCACCATTTCTTAGATCGTCTCGCCACTGCGTAACACTGTCTAAGTCAATCGGCATGACCAACTCCGCCCATAATCCTCTACACAGCTAGGGCAAGGGACTTTCAGTAAAGAACTTCGGTATTACCGTGAAGATTTGAGATAAAGTGAACCACATTATTGTCTTTCCAATTGAAAACCCCTATATTCTGTGAAGTGAATCTGTAATCATAATCAGTTCGGGTCATTTGCTTATCAGATACTAAATTTTTTGGAATATATTTCTTGTTTGCTTTTATAGTTCCACACACAAATGTATTTTCTGCTTTTAGTTTCTCTAGAAGAGATACAGAAAAAAAAATTATCGAAGTATATCACTCTTTTTTAAATCTTTAGCTTTTTAAAATCAAAAAATTCTTTTATAGCAATATGTAATATCAATATATATAATGTATGATTAACCTTCCTTTTTAGCAGCTCTTATAATTGCAGGCCATTGAGAAGGCACATAAATAGAGCCGCTTTTCAACACCCTTTGTTTTTGACGCTCAATAGTGGCGTGCAAAGAATCCCCGTTATTTTGGGTATGACCAACAGTAAGAAATTTGTGAGTACATGGAATCTATCATTTTATTTTTGTTCTGTCCTACACAGTTGTCAGAGTAGAATATAACGTCTTTTCCTATATATTCACTTGAAAGATAATCTAAAAGGCATGTAGCTATTTCATTTCTACCCCGGTGAGCTATAGCCTCATGCCAAAAATAGCAAAATCCACTCTTCGATGGTATTTCAAAAATTGTAAAATTGAGACAATTTAAGCGGCATTTGTAAAAAAATGTTGAAATATCCCCACAAGGAGTTGGCATCATTTGCTTTCTCTTCTCTACTTCTTGTTTTTTTGTTTGCCTTTCGTAACTTTGTTGTAAGTTTAGTTGTTCTTCCGGACTAGAATTTTTGAATGCTTCACAAAACGAACATTGATCCTTTTTTGGTTGAAAAAATGATATGTTGAACTTTTTATTAAAAATATGTGTACCTACAAGTACACTTCTTTACAACAGGTAACCCTTTGGCCTCTTGTTCGGCTCTATAATATCTGTACGTTTGGGCTATAGTTAATGATCCATCTAAAAATTCGCGCCTGGTTTGCGCTCGAAGATATGCGATTCTATTCTGTGAAAAGAATTTATATGGGCCATAATTTCGTTTTTAATCGCAGGACTAATTGTTTTCCTTTTAGTTTGATTTCCTCTCATATCTTTCTGCACTGAACATTGACCTTTTGCTTTTTTCCAAGTAGTTCTAATAAACTTATCACCTATATCCAATGTATTCATGAAAATTTTTTTACACACTTTGATTCGTGTTCCATTTGATGTTAAATGATACTACAGATTTTCACTACGATTGCTTCCTTCCACAGCTCTTCTATATTTTACCTTAGATTTCTCTATGTGGCCACTAACAAACTGTCTGTGGAGGCTGTTATCAGCAAAATTCCAAAAAGATGTATGTATGATCTGTCTTTCGAATTCTGTTAACCTGCTTGCACACCTTAATCTACATTTTTGGCCACAAGGTGGTTTCAAAGATTTTCCCGGAATTTCCCTATTACCTTCAGACACGTACGGCATTCCCGAATTTACTTTAACCTTTTTTATATTTCTTTTCCAGGTTTCAGGTCTGCGTAATCTTTTTCGTGATTTTGGATTAGGTTTTTGTTCATTACCATCCGGTTCAATTTCATCTTTAGACGATTCATTCTCTGTAGACATTAAATTAAAAAAAAAAATTAAAAATTTAATTACACTTGCTTTTAAACGAATTTAAAAAATCATAAAACTAAGCTCTAACCGAATCTAGCACTAAAGCAGACTTTTCTGACTCCATTTTATTTAGTTCTGGTTGACTGTTGAACTGCTAAAGATTAATAAATGAGAATGAAATTTCAGCATAGAAATTAAGTACTAATTACCTCATCATGCCTTTAAAGCCAGCTCAACTAACTTTTGCCACGAGACATAATCCTATTCGGTGTACTATCAGCGCACATAAGTTTATACACAATTTATTGAGATATAAAGGTGGACCTTACATGAGCCGTGTCAAATTGAGTCGCGATACTTGCTTCCGTTTGAATCATGTAATCAGGATGCAAGTAGATAGGAAATAAATATAAACACCGTACTGCTTAAATTATAAAGCCATAAGTGCAACTTATGGCGGTATCGCATTGTAAAATCAGGATTTTTAGTAACGCAGCGCCATAATTACAAGTTGTGGCTGTATTTCACCACAAAATTCGTTCTCTTCAATAGGGAAATATCCCACATCGGTGCTAATATATGAGGGTTATGAGTTGTTACATATACCAGTACAGGGTGGGCAAATTTGGGTGTTATTGCAGGCTATCTCAGAAGCTATAAGAGATACGACAAAAGTAGGTGCGATGTCCCTGTCTCTTTTTTCGAGACTAACCCAATCCCGCAAACACCAAACCTCTATCTTATTTTGTTTTTAAGTTATAGCCAAAAAGTCAAATTTTCGTGATTTGAAAAAATGCTCAAATTTCGTTTATTTTTGAAATTAGAGAAATGGGGTTGATACGTTCTTAAGGCACTTTTTTAAGTAGAATATACTGCCGTTGAAAAATTTTAAAAATATTTGATGATTTTTTTTGCTTAAAAATTCCTCATTATCTTTAAATACATAAAGCGATAAAATTAAAAAATGATTCTTTGAAAATGATAGATAAGGCTCCATATCCCACATAAACATCGTTTCCATGGAAAGTCCGCTGCCCAGTTTATGATCCCTAAATCTTCCTCTATCTCACCCAATTTCAACAGAAAAGGTTGCTAATATGAAAAAACTTCTAAATCTCATGGTCGGGGAAAACTGGGAACATGGTTGGGCAAACCGAAGATTTCATTCATTGATACCCAATTGTTCTAACCTTACAACCAATAAGTTTAGTAGAAGAAGATGACACAGTCTGTGAGTGTTTAGTTCCTGAAGTTGTTGTTCATGTTTAATTATTCATTAATTAATACGTTTCTTGTATTTTTAATAAACAAACTTTATCTACAAATCATTTTTTATTGGTGAACAAAGTCAGGGATAAGACACTGAGAAATTTAAATCAACTATTCAAAGTTTTTATTCGTTGGTACAAAACCAACTTTATCCTGCGTAATGGTACAAGACCAACTTTGTGTCATATTCGTGCAAAACCATATAGCAATTAGATAGTAATTACTGTCCGAACTACTATAATCAAAATTTTGAACTTTAGCGCTTACTAAACTGACCGGCAAAAAAAACCGGCCACTTTAAATTAGCCAAAACTTCAAAGTTGGCTTTCTCGCGAACCGCACATTCGATTTTGATGATTCTTTTTTTGATCGAAAGGTTGATTCTTTTGTAATAATCCTGCGATAGAAATTTTTATTCGGATATTAATTTGAGCATATACGGGCTGCAAGAACGAGAAAAACTTTTTTTCTCGACATTTCTAATACCCTGTGGGTTGCAACAGCTACAGCAGATGGTGTTAACTGGAATCAAACGGAAACCCAATCTTTTCTGAACATCTTATTTTTTTATTCACTCTATTATCTCTATTACTAACGAAGATGCAGTGTTTTAAAGCGAACGCCTGTAAAAACAAGACAAGCAAGCATAAAAAATCTAAGGTGGCGCGCTAGGTAGCATATGTCATTTGTTTCGAATAGTAAATTGACAGTTGTTAAAGATTTTTACAGTCTTTTAACATAATAGCAATCCCGTTGTCAGTAACTGATGTTGCGCGTATTGTTACTTTAATTGAGGATGGCAAAAGTCAGCAATACGTTGCCCCTACATTGGGTATACCCCCAACAACAGTTCAGGATGCCTGGAATCAATATGTGGAAACAGGAAATTTCACTAGGCGGCAAGGTTTCGGTAGAAGACGAGTGACAACAGCAGTTGATGACCGATTTATTGTTCTAAACACTCTGAGGAATCGTAGCACGACAGCTGTAGAAACTCGGCATCGTCTTCAAATGGTGCATGGGGTTGCCGTAAGTGAAAGAACTATTCACCGAAGACTTGATAAAAGTGATCTGACTGCAAGAAGACCTTTCAAAAGACCTCGGCTGCTCCAGAGACATCGGCGAACACGTCTTCAATTTGGGCGCGTACATATGAATTAGGGAATGGAACAATGGGGTAAGGTGCTCTTCATTGACGCGTCTCGATTTTGTCTCCGGTCACCTGATGGTCGAGAATGAGTGTGGAGACGGCGTAATGAAAGGTTTGCGACCTGCACAATTTCGGAAAGAGTACCTTTCCATGGAGATTCTATTCCCATTTTATTGGTGACGTATTCATGCTAATGCATGACAATGCGCGACCGCACGTAGCACGTGTGGTTAACGAAAATCTTGATGAAGTAGGGTATTGAACGGATAGAGTGGCTAGCGTGCAGCCCGGAGCTTAACCCTATCGAATATCTTTGGGACCAACTTGAGAGACGCATTCGTCATCGTTCTGTCCTACCGGACAACCTTCAAGAGTTACGAATTGCTTTTGAAGAAGAGTTTGCCGCAATTGCTCACTGACATCAACAACATGCACCATTTGAAGACGATACCGAGCTTCTATAGCTGTCGTTCTACGATTGCTTAGAACAATAAAACTGTCATCAACTACTATTGTCGCTCGTCTTGTTTTCACAGGCGATCGCTTTAATATACTGCATCTTCGTTAGTAACAGAGATAATAGAGTGAATAAAAAAACAAAATGCTCAGAAAAGATTGGGCTACTATTTGATTCCAGTTAACACCCTCTGCTGTAGCAGTTGCACCCCACAGGGTATTACAAATTTCGAGAAAAAAAGGTTTTCTCATTCTTGCACCCCGTATATCCGCATCATTATATTAAATTAATATCCGCATAAAAATTTCTATCGCAGGATTATTACAAAAGAATCAACCTTTCGATCAAAAAAAGAATCATCAAAATCGAATGAGTGGTTCGCAAGTGTGCCAGCTTTGAAATTGTGGCTACATTTTAGTGGCCGGTTTTTTTTGCCGGTCAGTGTATTTTGGAATTGAAAATTAACGCTTATTTTCCGCAAATACACCATACATGCGATACATCATTGGAAAGCTAAAAATATGCTCTTGTCATTAACATGATAATCAAGTATAGTTTGTATTTAAAAAAATACAACTTTGTGTTGTATCTTAAAAATCATTAAATATTTTTAAAATTTTTCAACGGCAGTATATTCTACTTAAAAAAGTGTCTTAAGAACGTTTCAACCCCATTTCTCTGATTTCAAAAATAAACGAGATATGAACATTTTTTGAAATTATGAAAATTTGCCTTTTTGGCTATAACTTAAAACAAAACAAGATAGAGGTGTGGTGTTTGCGGGATTGGGTTAGTCTCGAAAAAAGAGACCGGAACATACTACTTTTTTCGTATCTATTATAGTTTCCGAGATAGCCTATAATAACACCCAAATTTGCCCACCCTGTACATACCGATTATAATAAACTGTAGCAATACAGCCTTAACTGAAAATATTCAATTTTTGCATTTGTGGCACTATTGAACTGGATGTGTGAAATAATGTGGTAATTTTGAGTATCGACAGGCAACAAAGGGTTAAAAAACGAAAATCGAAAAAAGTAGTTATACACTCATTCATTTCTGTTACTATATTTGGTTATATTATTATTATATAAATAGTGTGATCTACATCTACAACATTAAAACTTACTAACACCTTTCTAACTTAAAACCATCACGTGATTTTGAGTAGCGTTTAAACACTGTGTAATAGTATATTAAAAAACAAGTTTCGTAAGACACGCTTGAAATGCACGAATTCAAATTGAAAAACGAGTGGCGAAGCCACGAGTTTTTTAATAAATGAGTGCTTTAAGTCTTATGAAACGAGATTTTTATACTATTTTTTGTAAATCGCATTTTTATCCTTTTTTTTTCTCAAAACTAAAATAAATTTTGACAATGTAGGGAAATAGGTATGTAGCAGTTGGTAACACCGTAACACTTGCAAATAGAAATTTGAATTGACAATTAGAGACTGTCAAAACACAAAATGTATTCACCTGACAAAAATGTTTCATGTACACCTCCCAAAATAAGAGAAATTGCTCAATGTCCTCATCATTGTGGACCTTGTAATCGATGCTAAGAACGTGTTTAAACATCCATAGACAAACATTGACACATTGAGTTACATTGACAACTAAAAAATTAATGACCCAATGTCACCAACTTGAACTGGTTTCATAAAATGTTACTAAAATCTCATTACAGCATCGGATGCTGTAAGGAGTCTCATTACAGCACCCGTTTGAGTACTGTAATAGCTTTCATTACCATCGCGAATTACAAAAAAGTGCTTTTGCACCTAAAGTAATTTTTACCAGTAGTGGAATATCAAGCTGCATTGAATCTAAAATATTTGATATGCATGTTCAAAATATTGAGTTAGGATGAATATGTTTTTGGATATTTCCAAAAATGTTAATATTTTACCAAAACTTGAACTAATCTGTTTTTGTTTTCTGTTTATTTTCATGTTGCTGCGAATTCATTTTGGATTTGGATCGTTGTTGTTGGTATCTCCAACCACGTGGTGATGGTTTCCTTCGTCATTTTTCGTTGAGTAGGGACGGGGGTGCGGATGGGGGCGACGCCGGCGGCGTCGTCGGTAGGCGTTGCGGCGGTCGGCGCGTGCCCAGCCTGCGCCTAGCGAACGGCCGCGTGGCCGCCGCTCAGTCCGAGGAGGAGATTCGGTCGCCGCCGCAGCAGCAGCAACCGCCGCCGCCGCGACGGCTCGCCAAAGATGACTCGATCAAAATCAGCATCGAGAATACGAACACGTGTACCGACTCGCTGGTGACCGCGTTAGACGACGAGACGCTCCTCATCACCGACTTCCTGCCCAACGACAACAACAGCATGGCCATGAACTACAAAGGTGGTAGCGGCAAGGTCCACTTCGGCGTTGACGACGTCTCCTTGTACGGGACGCCGAAGGAGGAACCAGGACCTACGCCGCTTGGATCGGCCGCGGCTGCCGCCGGTCAGGATGGCAAGCAGAGCTTCCTCAAGAACCAGCTACAAGCGCTCTTCCAGCCGACGGACAACAAGCTTGCGATGAAGCTTTTCGGCTCGAAGAAAGCGCTCATGAAGGAGCGCATACGGCAGAAGGCCTCCGGACATTGGGTCATACACCCGTGCTCCAGCTTCCGGTAAGTATCTTAAGAAGTTTCGACAAAGTTTCTGTTGCACCAAAAGATTTATCAAAAATGTATGAAAACTAAGCGAAAAAGTGTAAAAGTTCTTGAAGGTATCTAAAAGAGAAACAAAAAGAGATGTTAAATAATAATCAGATAGAAAAGAATTGTGCACCAGTGAAGATGTTTTAAAGTTTCTTATTTGTTATTTACTTTGTTAATGTGTTGTGGGACTGTTTATAAAAGTTAATATTTCTGATTCTATCTTTTAGCAATGTGATTCAAATTCAAATCTTAAATTGGTCACAGTGATAAATACTGTTTATCCAATAAAGAATTTTACATTGAATTATTTATAATTGAGATGAATTGTTTTGTTTTCTTTTTATTGGATGTGTACGTATAATCGTTTTCTGTTTACTACATCAATTAGCTATAAATGATCTTAACTTGCATTTGGTGGAAGATGACTAATTTTGCTTATGCACATGCGCAAATAAACCTTAAACTGATTTTAACGGTCACAAAAAATAAACCAAAAACGCTTTACGTTACAGATGTTAAAGTACACATTTAACGACTAAATGTAGTTAATGTTAAAGGATTAGGTCCTATTAAGAGAGGGTAGATAAAGTAATCTTTTAACCACAAAGGTAGATAAATTTCTTTAATTTAATGAAAATCGATTTTATGTTATTTCTATATAACATTTTATTACAATCGACTGGCAAAAATCAGTACTTGCAAATTAAAAATCAATGCGTCGATAAATGTTGATTTTATAAGCCAATAAAAACATTATTTATTGAATTTCTTTTACAAAAGACCAAAGTATGATTATATAACAACTTGAATGAGGTTGCATGTAGTAAAATACTATTGTATACAAAATCGTTTTAAATGATCATTAATTGAAATTTTTTAAATTTTTAATATCTAAAATTATGTATTTAATAAATAACAATATAAATATTTTTATGCTTCAACGTTACATAAAACCATTTCTTTGAAATTGACGATAGGGGAATAAAATTTTTCAAAGAACCATACGCGCAACCTACTTAAGCGTTTAAAACATACGTCACGATGATCGAGTTGTGGGGAATAACACAATAAAATCCACTGCCAAAGATATCCCTGAAAACGTAAAGTACACGGAACCGTTCGGTTCAAATAAACTCGTACCGCTACGACAAATAAATGAATATGTGAGTCGATAATAAAAACTCTACCGTTCTATTTTCGAACGAACCGAAACGGTTGGTTTCTTAACATCGACGCACGCCTGGAAAATAAACAATTAACCGTTAACGCAAAGACCCGAACATGTATTTTCAGATCAAGGTCACGTTGACATTGCATTGATCGAATGAGTCCCTCAATAGATATTATACAATGATGTTAAGTGTAGAATCCACACTTAAAATCGTTGATTCTGAGGTATTCGGTTTTCAATATGTTTGCTTAGAAGTCGATATACTTATTGGAAATCGTAAAAGATGATTTAACTTTATTCCTAAAGATAGTCTTGGAACATGATTGTTTGTTTTACATAAAACAAGTTAAAATAAATTATTGAGAATTAAATAACAAAAATATAACATAGAGTGGAATTTCAATTTTCTTTTTAGCACATCTGAAACATCTTTTAAGACTACACCTTGTACTGAAAATTACCCTCTTACTCTTACATTATCCGTTCCTTTATAGATCAGATCTTTAGAAATCAACGATATGTTTTTTTTTTCATTCTTGTGGGTTACAACGACATAAAATATACGAATTAATGATTGCAGTCATAAATCATTTACAATATATTTTGCGCCACCATTTCCTAGGTTTTCTGTCGAAATCATCAGCTGCTAGATAATCGGATAAGTCCACTTCTTTCATAAACTTCTCTTTTCAACTTGGTTTTCATTGCCAAAACGTTCTTTCTGTTCCTCGTGGAAGTACCAGCACTACCGAAAACTATATTATATAGTAGCTTGATAAAAATAAAAATATCTAAGAAAGCATGAATATTATAAGTCCATATTAGTCACAATAAAATTGGGAAGTCTGTTTGCTATACGTTTTTTGAGCGTAAATTCTTTATTATTTTTAAGTATATATACGGAATAAAGGTCGAAACTGTCAGTTGGTATTAGTATTGCACAATTCTCATATTTTTATATGAGATATGTAAAATTATGATAGATATCTATTATATTTACACACAAATGAGAAAACACATTTTCATGAGGAGCATTATGTTCTTTGAGCGCTGATTTCCAAGCTTCTTTTACTGGATCTATAATTACGATATGGTAGACTATAGTTATAACTTATTACAAACATACATTCTGCTATATCTGTAGAAGGATTTTTGTTCAACTTATTTTCGCTTATTGGTGTTTTACGCAATCTACATAAACAGGCTCTGAAAAGATTTTTTCCTTCCTTGTTAAGCACTAAAACTGGTCAAAATTGACCAACCACTGTTTTATCTATATTAAAATCTAAAAACTAGATTGTTTAATCGTCTGGCCACCCATTGGCTTTCACAAGTTATAATCTAGGTTACACAGGTTTTAATCTTCTTCGGATTTGCATATTCGAGAAGATGAGACACACTACTACGCTAGATTCAGGTTTTTGTGCAATGCGCTTTATTTCGTTATATACATCTGTGATTTCAAGATCTTTATGAATATATTCTGTTCCTTATATACCATCCTTCTATATGACATTTTTTGGCGCATCTCCATATTTGTATACCATATAACCATACGGATTTAAGCATATGCTTGATATATTAGTATTTTATTGGATATGGATAACTTTGATTGTCTTCCAATTAGCCAGCTATATTCGCAGTTCTTCTAGTTTTTTCTTTACATTTATATTTACTTTATCTAGCTGTACACCGAAATATTTTGTTGAGTCCAACTATGATATGATGTTATTATTGATTGTAATTTATAGTTATAATCTTTCTATTTTTTGTTTCTAAAATTAATTAATAAATCATCCAAGTAGTCAAAATATTAACACCATTCTGCAATTTGTTTGTGGGCTCATGATGATTATCGCCGACAGTAATCAATGATTACTAATCATAGAGCTACATCGTCGGGGAATGTAACAACGGATATATGAGAGGACAATGCTCTGGTAACACTCTTGTTCTGGTAAGAACACTTTCTTGCGGAACTCCAGCTTTAATCTCTCTTAAATCAGTAAACTCGTTTTTATATGTATTTAATTCGAAGTAATCGGTTTAAAATATAAAATTTTAGGACATCCACATATTGTTTTGGCAGTACCTCACTAATTTTATATACATATAAGACCTTTATGTCATACACTATCGAATGCTACGTCAATAAATATTGCAGAGCAAATATTTCCTCCTTCGAGGTTGTTTTCTATAAGATCCAATATTCTGTATACTTGGTCAATTGTACCATGTCGTTCTCTTAATTCCAATTGATACTATAAGTTATTTTTTTGTATTAATGATTTTTAAGCATTTTAAGGATGAGTTTTCCGAAGACTTTTGACATCACTATGAGCAAAGAAATTGGACTGTAATAATTATTTCTGCAATCTTCCACAAATTGGGTACGTGTCGTAAACGAAACGTTGTATTTATTATCAATTTTATTATAGCTTTTCTGGGAAGATTTTTTAAAAGTTCTCCTGTGATCAAGACAAAACCTGGTGCTATTTTTGTATTTATTTTCATCTTAATTTCTTTAGCAACTTCATTAGGTGTTATATATTCATAGGATTAATATATTCTTTGACCTCTTCTTATATCACTTGGCTGAAATGTTTTTCTATGTGATTTTCTAAATGATTCTGCGGTTTGTTTATTAGTTCTTGCTCATTTTCCGGTTTCAATCCTAAGAGGTGGGTTTTGAGCAATTGGACGTTTAAGCTTTCTCGTCCTCAATTCCTTTTAAAGCTTTTCCAAACTGTTGTAACGTTCGTCAGAGTGTGTTTGCTTTCCTTTTTAATAATCTCTTCATTTGGAGTCAGCACCACTGTTGTATGACCCGTGGCAAGATTATAGTTATCTTTCATTTCCAGAAAATTCCAAATATCAGCATCAGTAAGTCTTCTCGATTAGTGATAATAGGTACCAATCTCTTGAATTACTTTTAATAGCTGTTTTCCTTTTGTACTTGTGAATTTTGACCACCATTCTGTATTTCTTGCATTAAAATCTCCATTCAAAATAATTTGTTGTCGAAGATGGTGTAAGTAACGTTTATAATCTTCATTTTTGTTGTGTTTCGGCGGTAGGTATGCTGCTGTAACTGTCACATTCTCATTGTTCATTTTCACACCAACTACACACATCTATATCTCCTCTTTTTGAAGGGAAACTTAAAGGGTATTTGATGTATTTGATGTCTCTGATACTGATTACGCTTCCAGCGCTTGCTTGAATGCTGAGGTGGGTGATGAAAAGATTAGGACAATTTATTAAAACAATAAATTCGTACAGTTCTTTCTGTGATCGCCGTATACATCTAACCAAACTTAGACGAGAATAACACTTAACAACCGCACGTTGTTGTAATAAGTAGGGATGCGCTACAGTTAAAAACATTGATGTGACAATTGATCAATACAAACTTCAAAAGAGAAAGTATTAAACTTTAATTTATCATTTGTCACTTCTCAAAAATATGATTGTTCGACTTTATTATTTTTGAGTTGATTAGATTTAAAGTCTAATTGTTTCCAATTTTTTTTTATGGCATATGCTTCAAATTACAGCGACGAATTACATGTTTTTTTAAAGAGGAACCTTTCAGTTTTAATTTGATCGAAAAGTGATATTAAAACTTTCAAAATTTAGATCTCCACAATTTTTTAAATGTGATTTTTTGTTGCGATCCACCTCCAATCGCAAAAACATCATTACATTAAATTTGTTTTACAAAATCTTCAGAATCTCTCAGAAAGACTTTTTTAATAAAAATTCTTTCAAGCCGATACGATATCGTTTGTATTTACTAAAGAAAAAAGGCATAAACATATACTATGTCATCTGAAAGACATCTTAAATAATAGTCAGGATTTATTGCTTTGTTGATAAAACTTTTAGATTTAGTTTGACAAAGAACTTGACTACTCCGTACAATGTTTTATATATAACTTATTTGCTTTATAATATTCGAACATACACAAGCATAAAACAGAAATATATTTGTATATTGCACATATACAATACAGAATATACAAACAATAATTTGAAAAATGTTTAATACACCCAGTTTAATCTGAACGTTTAATACACCTCATTAAATTAAATGATCACTTTGTGAGTTTATAACGTTTGTTCAAATTCGCTCTATTTATATAATGATTTGCTATTCAAGTTATGTATCAATAAAAAATTTAACGTATACCTTTAATTTAACCTGACAAGACTAAACACAGTATAATTTATAGCCTCCAAAGCTTGCATCTGCTTTGAATATTGTCGTGCTTAGCTAACTTAATGAATGATTCTATTCAACAGTCTGTGTTCCCTGAGAACAGGAAGATTATCTTAAACGATGTATCATAATGCTTGACGGCTTTATTGCACGTAATTAGTGGCCTTTTGTAGGCTTACAATTTAAAATTGATAAGTCCGAAGACTGGTAGCTAAGGCTAGGAATTTGATTTAATCTTTTATCAAATACATTTCTAATTCCTTCCTAAGATTGCAAAAATTATTTTAAAGGTTTGGTATTGTTGCGTGTGAAGACGTTGCGCAATAGATTAAAATTTCGATATATCTATAGTCTTATTAAATTTAGGATTGATGTGCATGCGAGTATCATACACTGCCAATTTGACAATTTTTGAAATGTTATTTATACATCAAATTTAATTTTATGTTCAACTTTTTTTAACAAAAAAGTTTCTGGGTATCACCACCTATAAATAAATAATTCCACCCGTGTTTGTGTTATATATTAAACAAAGGATATCAAAAAAAACGTGTGCAAACATTACGATGTTGTTCTTTGTGTAGAATCGTGTTTTCGCATAATTCTGTCACACAAATGTAGATTTTTAAATTATTTATATAACTGCATAATTAAACACAGAAATTAAATTTAATTTTAAATTCATTGCATAATATAATATGTTCCACATTGTACTATATTTAACTTTTTTTGCAAAAGTTTCTTATAAAAATATAATTTTGTCTCTTTTTGCTTTTTTAGTTTAGATTTTAACTGGTTAAATAAAAAAATACTGTTACTAGGTCCAAAATGAACATTAAATTTCAAGAAGTCTTCGGGAAATAGAATTCACAGATTGTGATAAGTCATCCGTTTACTCTCAAAAACTGTTCTTATCTTTGTTTATAATTGGTATATGTTGGTAATTGTTTTTAAATCAATTTTCCAGGAGAAGCGACATAGAATTAGTTTTATTCATCGTTTTATTTAGCGTTGACCCAATGGTAATTAGGATTGTGTCGCCGACGTAACTCATTACATGACAATTGAAATTATATAGTAGAAGGTCATTAACAAAAATATCAAATAACAGAGAAGCAAGTATTCTACCTTGTGATATACTACGCCGTGTTTTTATCTTAACACAATTAATTACTACTTTGGCTATAAATGATCTATTATTTCAGTAAGGTTCAGATATATCTTGTGCTGGCATTGTATAGAGTAACGAATACTTTTTCATAATAGGAGGAATTAATAATTGCTAATTTTAATATAATTAAATTATATATCAAGATGCTATGTGGTAGACATAGAATCTTGATTAATAATTTAATTAATAAAATATTATAAATTATCGTTACAAAACGAGAGATGAAAAGAGAGATGCTTTAATGTTGTTTTCCTTCAAATCTAGGAAAATATTATGTGTAAATTGTGATCGTATATTGAGTACATCGAATGTTAAAGTAGTTTTTTAGTGTTGTCTTTGTAGGAAATGGACTACGTTTTCTTGAAAGAATATTTTCAGTATTTAAACAGATTGTTTCATTCATCATTGTCTCATTCTGACACATTTCAGGACTGTAATCTGAATCTCTTTAGACGACTAATTAATGTAGGCAAAAGTCCAATTTATATGAGCATTTTTTCTCTACAGGTGAAATAATCCCAATAATTATGAAGCACCTTTTTTAGCAAAACCTCTATTACACATTATTATTATTTTAGTTTTTTGTTACCAAGTGAAATGATTTGTGGTGCAAATTTAAAAAGATAACATTAAATGTTAGATGTTAAAGTTTCACTTTAATCTTTTTCTTTGAAAGTATAACAAATAAAACTTTTACAAATATTTACTTATGTTAAATTTCATTTTTTTTTTAATTTTTCTATAAAAATTCAAAAATAAGTAACACAACATGTAGCAAATGAATAATTTCCATAATAATGGAAAAAGGTATATTGAAATTGCGAAAATCGCAATGAAACCTCGTGGAACTAAATATTACGTTGAACTATTAATAAATCCAGATCTGGTCGTCCAAAAACCTTAAACAAAGGAGACATTCGGGTTCTATTAAATACGATAAAGTAAAACCTGAAAACAACTGAAAATATAATAAAAAGAGTACTATAAAACATGGTGATGTAAACGTCACGATGTGCAGAGCGGTTGGATTAGAAAGTATCACATTTAGGCCCACTTTTACCACCTCCTGATAAATTTATCCGATAGATAAATCCAGTTCTTAGCCAATGAGAGCGCTTAAAACCGCCGTAACCATGGCAACTATCCTCTAGATAGTTTATAAGGAACATGGTAAAAGTGGGGCTTAGTGAAGATATTATGGATCATTGGAAATATATCAATATTTTATGCGATATGTTGCTGCCAAGTTATTATTAGCAAAAACTTGCTAATAATAACTTTCTATCTAGCAGAAATTTATCAGAAATGGTTGATTTGAATACTGTCATCATTCTTATCACTCATTTGGACTTCTGGTTTGCTTTTGTGTGTTTCATAATTAGTATGTTCCCTCGTTTAAAATTTTTGTTGCTAGCTTCTTAAACCTTTCTTTAGAATTCTTCTGAATCCTATCTTTACTTGCGGAATTCTCATTTATATATTAGCAACTTTCAATATTAATAATCCAAACTTCTCGTACTTTTTGACACTTCTGTCGATCATTAAAAGTCATTACAAAATTTAGAGGTTGCACCATAATGGAGTAGATTTGAGTGGACGATGACTTAACGCGTTACATACTTTTTTATTGTGTTTCTATTGCTATTGTGAACTGTTATGGAGTACTTTTTATAGACAGTCTTTATTTCATTGTCCACTCTTATTATCGCTTGAGTTAATTCAATTCATAAACGTCTACAGTATGCAGTTGATACAGAACTTATGTTTTGCCAAATCACCTCTAAATCTTGTTGTTCTTATTCTTTCTGTGCTTAGTCATAATTGCTTGTTTTTCTTCACATCTTTGCCCCTATTTAGTCGTTTAGAAGGTTGTCTCTCACATGCGATCGATGTACTCATTCCATTTTCTTTATGTGTCCTACACTGTCATTGATGCTATCTATCCACCTATTCTACACACTATTTCCATTTCCGCCCTCTCAAGTATTTTCTTTGTTTTGGATGACTTGGGTCGGGTTTCTGGTACATAAATAAGTACCAGAAAAACAAGTAAGGCTAATTACAGTCTTATAAATTCGGTTAAATTACCCTGGGGTTGTATATACGACGAAAAATAGTTTATTTAAACTGGCAAATCGGTGCTACAGGTGTTTCGGTTTTACAATTAAACCTTCCTCAGGCACGACGTCAATATTGAAGAGCAAACAATAGGGGAAACAAATCGGAGGGACACCAAGCGACTTCAGGAGCTAAATCCATTTTCTTATTTTATATTATTTTTTATATATAAAAAGTTAAAAAGCCATATGGCTGCGTTACAATTTAGGGAAACTGCTTGAAGAGCGTGTTTGTTCCCTAAAAACCTGTTTATTTGAAGGTTAACTATTTTTCGTTGTAAAAGAATATGATTCAACAAAATATCGCAAGGAAACACAAAAGTTAATGTTATTAACAAAAATTAACAAAATAAGAAATTCAAAGAGTACGATCTGGCGTGAAGCGCTTCACTATATATCATCACTATAAGCATCTAATCGATGTCTTGGAGGTACTCATAGATTTTGAGGTTATCATGGTAAATTTGTTTGCTGTTTTATTAAATTGGAACCTCTGAAAATTATTCTCGTTCTCCGCCACCAGCACTGTATCGTCTACATAGTATAGCATTTTGAATTCCCTGTTTCCCATTTTGTATTGTCTCAGTTTGCATATTTGTTTTATAATTTCATCCATTACTTTATTAAACAGGAGCTGGCTTAGAGAGTCCCTCTACCGAATGCCAGGTATCCGTTCAATTAGGGCTCTTTCTGTTAGTTAATATCTCTGGTGCATTTGGTTTAGTTTCAAATTTCTTTCCTCTTGTAAAGCTTCTCTAAATATTTTACCGAAGTATCACTTTTGGTGTATATGGTGTTAATGAATTCATTTGCTTCGGATCTTTGACTTCTAATTAATGACCAAATTTGCTTCTACAACTCATAGAAGTGACTTTCCATTCTTTTGGAGAAGATTTCCCAGTGTTTGTTCTTACTTTGTTTGACTAGTAGTTGAGTTATTATGAAATCTCTTATATTCTTCGTATACTTCAGCCATTTACGATGACATATACGCCTTCTTTTTTACATTATTCCTTAATATTATTGCAAAATGATTTTTTGTTTGGACCTTGTTTCTGTTGTCTTACATTCCGAGAGCTTCGGCTGTTACTTCTTAATATTTAACTTAATATTTTCTTTCCACTTCTTCCAGCTGTCATTAATATGTTCTTATTCTTCTATCGGATTCTTACAATTTTTTCTTTCAGTCGATTTTGGTGTAGGTTTGTTTATTTATTGTGCGTGTGTTCTGTACTTTTTCTCAGGTTAAGTTTTATTTAGATTTTTCCATGAAGCAAGCTGTGGTCACTTCCTACATTCGCTATAATTCTTTCGTACTTTTAGCTATACTGGATGTATACATCTGTTAGTTATGACGTAGGCTGTTGTTAATCATGGTTTATAGTCGAAAAAGGTACTATTGATTCTTATATCACATAACGAGTTGAATAATAAGTTGGTCAATAATTTAAAGTTGTAATTCAATATATCTTAATTAAAGCGTTCTTTTACGGCAAGAATGCCTTCACTGCAAATACGTTCATTGAAATCCCCCAGGATTATTATTGATTTATTCTGGGGCAGCAATTTTGTGATATTTTGAACTTGGTTGTAGAAGTGTTCTCGCTCTTGTTTTAGTTTATAGACTTGTGGTGTGAATATTATATTTAGTTGCTAAACTTCTGTTCGTATTTTAATAATTAATACGTGAAGATATATATTGTCATTCTTCTACACCGTCTTTGTATTTTATATGTGCTACTAATCTTATACTAAACTTTTCTTGCAAAACGCAGATATCGATGTTTTTATGTTCCAAATAGCAAACTGCATAATATATTTCTTCCTCTAGTTCGTCAACCTTTTTCATGCATGGCTCGTTACCTTTAAATCAGTCCTGTTCAGAGGCAAATTTGTGGGTCTATAATTAGTCTTCCGGTGGGTGGGCTGTTAACCACCAACTCTCCTCCTTTTCCCGGGCTTTGTATCGACAACATGATCACTTAGCCACTCAATCCACCAAACGGTCATGCAGGCGGAGTTTTGCAAATTGTTTTATGTGTCTCTATATTTAATGACTCGTATTGTTGAAGTGAAGATTTTGATCACAATCTCATTCATAAAGTGTATGTTAATACAATAACTTGCGTAGAATTACGCAGATTTTTAATTGTGTGAGCCTCTGCATTAGATCTTTTACAATTTCGTTAAAGTTTCAATTTCTACTTTTCAGAGGAAACTACATATTATAAATTAGATCGGAACATCATCAAATACCTTGCCAGTACGAAAAAAGCAAATAAAGTATCTATCTTGTGAGAGCTTGCTATAACATTGTATACATTACTTAATCTTTGGTTATTCATTATTGTAAATGTATAAATATTACTACATTCTTGAAAACGAAATCTCTATTACGTAATTTTAAATTTAAATGGTAATGTATACAGAATCACCACACTTTACTAATTGTTATCTATAAATATTAAAGCGCAATATTAAGTCCTCGAATATCGTGTTACAACTAAAGCGCATAAAATACCTGGCAAAGTGTACCGCCCCCCAAAAATTTTCAAGTTATTACTCACTATTTACTGTCCTATAGTCCGTGATTTTAATTGGCTGTCATAGAAAGTTTTTGATTAAATTTTAAGGCTAATTGTAAGTGCGAGATCCCTTCAGAGATTTAATCAACTAAAACTATAAACATGAAGTCGAGAATCTTATGATGAGCTTTCTTAGTAATTTTAATCACATATTCAGTAGTGAAATACAGCAGCAAGAAATAAAAGGAACTTTGCTACTTAGACAAATTAAACCGCTTATTTAAATGGAGATACTGAAGCTGGTAAATACCGTAATGTAATCACATTACAAGTTAATACTAATACTACATCTTCATCCTAGGGTTCATGCATGTATATTTGGTTATATTTGTATAGTAAAACACAAATGTTTATCTTTAGATTCGAATAGATTAAGGTAAATCAAGGTAAAGAATATATGATAATTGGTAAACGGTACTTAAAAAAAGGGGAAAAATAATTAAACTGAAACTAGAACTAACACTATCACTAGAACTAACACTAAACCTAGAACTAGATACTTTCGGGTTAAGCCGTGCGTTTTTAAAAGAGTTCTAGTTTTAGTTTAATTAACACCGACCGTGAAAGCCTTCGCACTTCTAGAAAGAAAAAGAAAATTTTATGTTAGATATAGATAGTCTTAATTATTATATTATAGCTATTATTCATCAATTTTATTAAATCTTAATCATATGCAAAGAAAAGCAGAGTTACTTTGTTCATCAAAGCGCTTTACGAATGAAATCCTCCCCATTATGTGGTTAATTCCTTTTAATGTATTCATGTTTTTTATTTCTATCACAAACATGGTCAAGGATATCGATAAGTTTAATGGCACCAGTCTGCGACTGAAAATTATCGTCTCCTTCGTCAGTAAAGTGCACATAAATATAATTCGGCTTGCTATAAAAGACATCAACACCTTTTAACATAGATAAATTGCTATGCCTTGATAGCTTTTCCCTTTGAATCTTGAATAATTAAGCATTCGCTCGTGTGTAGCGCCATTTTTTACAAAGAAGAGAGACGATCGATTGTAGTTGCTTCCCAATTTATAGGTTTAGTTTTTTTTTAATCAAAGGATGCAGTTTCGAAGCTTTACCTATTTCGCACTTTCACTAATATGAATAATCTACATTTATCATGGTGATAGTGCTCTTTAATACATCTAATAACTTAGAAATACATCCTAATCACAAATTGTATTAATGTTGCTATAGCCGCCCAATATTATACCACCTGAAAAGGACTAACATGAATATTGGATACAGTTTTACAAGACAAGTTTAAAGTAAAATGTGGCAGAACGTTTCATTTATAAAAAAATGATTTTTAATTTTATTTACTTTTGAAACATCATATCCAAAACAATGCTCTACTAATTGACTGTTGTCACCAGCTAATAATACCTGTAACTAGAAAGCTTCATTTTTTTCAATAATAAGCAGTATCTTTTTATTTTTTAAATTTCTTCTGGTACTTTTACGGCATTGGTAAACCAAACCGTTATATTAATTTTCACTTTACGGCACTACATTACTGCTGCATAAATATGTTAACCAACGTTGGATGTGTCATTATAATTTGGTTTTGCAGTGGTTGGCGAATTTAAGGTCAAGTTGGCAATCTGGATCTAAATTGTGAGATCTCTTTTCTTCATCTTGTGAAGCAAAGCAATACTCCAGTTTTGATTGCCACTTACCTATTTTTTTATTTTAAGCTTTGCTCTCGAGTTAATTATATTCATTAATCGATTTATCGATTATAATAAACTGTAATACGGGAACATTTTTTCCATTAGATTATGATAGTTGTCTTCGTGATAAACTTTGCAAGAATTTTTCTTTGGCTACTATAAATAGGACCTATAATGGTATAATGTTATCGTAATGTACTGGTAAATTTCTAGAGCTCCATATATTGGTTTTACAATTCTTCAGTCTTCCATTAACACTAAGATCAATTCTTTAACTACGGTTATCGTACTTATAATCTAATGCTCCAATGCTACTAATTTTTGTATGATGATGTACGTGAAAATCCATTATAGGTATCTCAACTATTAATTTGAGTTCAAGAGATTAGATTTCTTAACCCGTGTGAAGTTACCCATAAATTCCATCCATAAAAAAAACTTTTTTGTTTGTGTATCGATTTTAATGATTAATAGCTCATTAGGAAGATCTCGTAGAGTAGAGCCTAACATCGTTTTGGCGGCGCAGATTTTGGGCGGGAACACCTTAAATTCCGCGAAAACAGTGAAATATATAAAAAAAATCTCTAACTTTAGAGTCCCAAAAATTGAAAAGTAATTAACATAATATCAGGTATGATTATCAAATCAGAACGACCTGTTTCCAGACGTACGTGGCGCTAGGCGGTTCTTTGAAAAGCAAAATCATATCCATAAGTATAACTTTTTTGTTAATGGTCCGATTTAAGTTTGTAATACCTTTTTGGAAAGTTCGTCCTGTAGATCATGTCATAGTAATGGCGGCGCGGAATTCTAACAATAAGGGTGATTAAACGATTAAAAACGTTATAAATAATTATATTCTTAGTCCTTTAAACATTGTTAGTAACTGTCCCACTTTTATAATAAGTAAAAACACAGTATATTAATAAAATACTATAATTCATTATTATTAACGACAAGTCAACTGTATATTATATAATTTTTCTGTAAAGATAACAAGTATCTAAAACAATTATTTACAAAATGAGATCAATTAAACAAAATTGTATAAGTAGTCAACTACTAAAATCTAATTTAATTGTAGTTACATTTAGTTGCTACATTAAATTGTATATAAAAATTGATGGCACATTTTTATTCTACCGTATAGGGCCGTTACCCTCAATCAAATAGAAAGACAGTCTTTCAAAAAATCAATAAAGTATGTAAAAATAGAAGGATTGGTATCATTTTCAGATTCTAAAACTGTTTAATTTTTGCAATAATTAGTATTAAAATTCAAGATTCCCTGTATAACAGCTTTGGTGACGTTTACGAGGTTTTCACGTAAGATCAAGAAGATCAGACAAAACGTGAATCGTTCGGATCTCTTCTTCTAGCGCATAAGATTCTCGTGGCATCTCGCTCATGCACCTTTTATTGATTTTTATTTCAACCAACCGCGTGCGATACGACGGTGACGTATCCAAAGTTATTTTAAACTAATTTATTATTTTTTTAAACTAAGGCCCTGTTTGAAAAATACAAAATTTATAGAAGTCTTCAATTTTGCTAAACTATAGAATAAGCCAATAGAAAAAAGAATGTGTAACGGCCCCATTACTGTTTAAGATCGCTGTCTACAAAATTCAAACCGCTCGTCCAAACTATTTTTGCAGGTATCATGGGCCATCTACGAGCATTGCTTGTATTTGAATTCATTATGAACCTCATGTCTCTGAGACATTTTTCCTTTAATGAGTCGGAGTTTTTTTAATAAAGTTTCAATAATGATGTTTCTGTATGAATCTGCATTTAATGATTTAAATGGTTTATTTGATAATATACAGTCAATCAAATGACAGACAAGAACTCCACAATTGTATCAATCTGCTTGTAAAGGATAATCTAGTTTTGGAAATTTGTTTTAAATGTTCCTGGCTATTGTTAAAGGTCCTATTTTCATACTGTGAATTGTATGTTAATGGATCGCGTTTCGCTCAACTCTCTTCTGGCACTTTGTTTGACTTTTCGTTTATTACACATCTCGTATTAAGTTATATTTATTAGTTATTAGTTAGTTACAGACAATTAACAAAAACGTTATATTTATGGATATGATTGTTTATAACCTTTTTAATCGTTTAATTACCGTTATTGTTAGAATTCCGCGCCGCCATTACTATGACATGATCTACAGGACGAACCTTTTCCAAAAAGGTATTACACAAACTTAAATCGGACCATTAACAAAAAAGTTATAATTATGGATATGATTTTGCTTTTCAAAGAACCGCCTGGCACTTTTCTAATTACCCATATGATTTAGCGACGACCAAAATTCACTTTTGTGTAGAAGACAGTATACGCATTCTGATTTGGTAATCATACCTGATGTTATGTTAATTAGTTTTCAATTTTTGGGACTCTAAATTTAGAGATTAGGCTCTACTCCACGAGATCTTTCTAATGAGCTATTAATCATCAAAATCGATACACAAACAAAAAAGTTTTTTTTATGGATGGAATTTATGGGTAACTTCACACTGGTGATTTCTCATTAGTTGTTTAGATGCAACATCACCATTGCACAAATAATTGACATATTCCTTTATTTTAGTGATTATTGTTGTAATTTGTCCATTTTCAAATAATCTTTTATAAGTAGGTTTTTAGATTGTATTGGCCACAGAACCAAGATGACTTGATCCCATTGTGTTAATGCCTATAACAATATTTGTGATATTGCTGGAAGTTGTCAAAATTACTTTTTTTGCTTATATCTCCTGTATCTACAACTTGTTTTAGTTTTGTGAAACGTACGTGTATAAAGAGATTAATGCATTATTTATTATCCTCACTTGTTTTCCGAAATCTAAGTTTCATGTTGTATTACTTTTGCGTTCTTCATAAAAGACTGGCATGAATGTTTTTGATTTTAATGATTTTAATTTTTCAAAGTCTTGTTAGGTAGGTGAATAAACTTAAAGCGATTTTGTCTTGTTTGTGCGTTCAATGTTAGTATTTATTGTGCTTGGTTAGTTAACAATTGTGATAACAATGTAAAAACTGGCAGTACTTGATTAGATTACTCACTGATTAGATTATAATTGAATTATATGGTATGTAACGTTTTGAGAACTTGTGTTACAGCCCATGACAATAACTGTGCTGCTAGTTCTACATTTTTTCGTCATTTCTCTTTCACATCTAATGGTGTTCATTAATTTTGTAACAACTATTTATATCTATGTTACACTTATTAATTAAGTTCTTCGTGACTTCATGAAATTGTTAAAGCTAGTGTGTTTTCCAACAAAGACTGAAAAAGTCTTAGAGCTTATTATAATAATAAAATAATATCTAAACTCATTTAAAATGCGAGACCCACAAATATAGAACAACAAAAACAAAATTTCAATTCCACAGAGAGGTACGAAATACTACAACCTGATATGATACGTGACCACAAATTACGTATTCAATTTCGCGATATCCAAAAGAATTTTATGCCATAGTACACTTACCAACAGTAACAATCCAAAGAAAGTATTTATTTCTAGTAAAATAATCTCTGGATATGTCTTTCCTGTTATATATATTGACGATTAGCTTGCTGTATTTGCATAAGGTGTGAGAACATTTACTATTTCGGAAGTTGTCTATTGATTACGAAGTATATTTGAGAGATGATCCTTTTACATGCTCCTGGTGTGAATCGAATAATTTTAGCACGTTTCGTTGCTTTTCAGAAAGAGCAGACGAAATCCAATTGTCATCATTACTTGTTTCTATATCTAATAAAAATTCGATTCATTTCGATTTTATAAATTAATTCGAAAGAAGCTTTATCCTTATTACATAATTATAAATTCTTATATTTAAGTAATTCTATAATTTTTAACTTTCATGTAAATAAATTTTTCCCATTTAAAAATACCACAAATGTGAAAATTAGTTGGAAGATTATGTTTTTCTTGTTTAAGTAAATGCTTTATGATAATAGTCCGTTTAAAGCCGTTAGAGTCGTAGCTAATGGAGTAAGTATAGGTGTTTGCGACCGAACCATTAAAAACTTAAGCTCAAGGTCTGCAATTTTGCCTAGAAATACGAAGACGGGACCGAGTTTAAAGCCTCTTAGACTCGAAGTGTGTTGCAATCCGCATAAACGAAGGAAGTATGTTTCGTCTTCCACCTTCTTTACTTTGCGCTTAAGTTGCTTTTAGTGTAAATATTTTATGAAGAACGTTTGAAAAGTTTTGTATAATTTGATTAAAGTTTTGTATAAGTCTGTGCAAAGTAATTACCCCGAATACGAATTCCGCGGTTATAAAATAGTTCCAATTACGAAAAGCAATTATAAAGATTGTTGTAATAGAGATCGTTTTCGTTGAGAGAATTTCCTTGTATTTTATGTTTCTATCCATTTCCGTCCTCTCCAGGCTCCTTACCTTCGATATTTCAAGACGTTAATCTCTTGGGAGTTTGCCTACGCCTTGTGGAGTATAAGCCAAATTGCCTTTTTACTAGCGACTTCCATTTCCAGAAGTCAGGTTCTAATTTTTAAGTTAGAAAAAACGCTATAAAACTAACCGCTTTTCCTCGCGATTTCAGACCACATATTTTTATTACATTAGAGCCAAACGCGGGATAATACTAAAGAGCTCATGATTATGCACGACTCGTAGTCGGTGAAGAAGCGTAAAAGTTTGCGTGGTTTAATTTAAAGTTTGATCATTGAGTCAAACCAAGTTTTTAATCAAAATAAAAAGAAAAATAAAGCCTAAAATAAACAAGTACCGTGTAAATTCGAATTATCGTCAATATACGTTACGAAAAGTCAGTCTTTCATTCAATTGACCCGCTCGGTTGGAAAATCGGATTAGTTACGCATGACCCGGTGCAGTAGGACTTTTGTATTCAAGAATTAGAGGGTAGTTGATGGAATTTCAATGAAATACCCAAGAAAATGTAGTAACCCAATGTCTATTTTATGTCAAATTAAAGCATGATAATATTCATAATTTTAAATAATAGGAGTAGCTATATTGTTTTATAAGTGTACTTATTATTTAGCAGTTGACAGATGAATAAAGATTAAGAAACACAACATAGTAGCCTTTATTTATTACAAAATTTAGCAGTGAGAATTTGTTATAGCAAATTTACATAGTACAACCTAAGTTGATCAATAAGTTCAGAAACAATTTAGTGATTTTACTACATTTAAACATTTAATCTTAACTTTTGGAAAGCAATAACGAAAAATTAAATAGAGTTTTGATGAACCAATTTATGTGTTACAACCCTATTACTGAGCTGAAGGGTTAGGTTGGGTTGATCACCTCAATAATTTGTATTTCAAAAACTTATCTTCAAAAATATCCACACAACGCACTTTTATAATATCTTATCCTGTTGGGAGAGCACCACGTATTTTTACAAAATTTTACCGTAAGAAATGTAAAGATAGTGGAAGACCTACTGCGAAATTTTACAGTTGCACCTTTATATATGTATATCTATACAATATTGGAATTATGTGGTCATAGAAAAGTCAAAGACGTTTGCAATACGAATAAATCCTTACCAACTTTTTGTTAGTGAAAGCGTTTTTTCGTTTACTACAAAGTATAATAATAATAATAATTTGTGATAGTGAGCGACGAAGAAAATTTTGTTTTACCAGTCGTGTTAACAAGCATAATGATCATTGCTAGAAGAACATTATCGTCTTATTCAAGAGAACATGCAATTTGATTACAAGGTGTAGTTTGCTTGATTTATTCAATATGATGCATATTTACCCACTTTGGCTAAGTCATCAAGGTCGTCCTGTAACCCGTCGAACGGCTCATAGCACAGTCAGAACCTTTAGTTTGCAAAACTATTGGTCACATCTTCTGTTACACCTAACAGAAGAGATTACCTAGGAGAATATATTTTATAAGTTGCTGCGATTTTCGAGTTACTTACATATACTTTTCAATGCCATAATCATCATATTGGCATTAAAAATATTAACAGCGTGACCTTGTTACGTTCACCCTGGGATCTAAGGCAAAAATTGATCATTATAATCATAGTCAATAGTTTATTATTATTATAATCAATAAACATAAACGATTCTTACATAGGCCTTCAAAAGTGAGATGTAGATCAAAATAATACAATAAAATGAAACCGTTACACATTTTATAAATTAATATGAAGATAAAATAAATCAAGTGGGTAAATATTTTATTTAAAAATGGCAAAAACATTAAACATTTTAATTATTCATAAAGATTATTTAACTCAGTCATTTGGAATACAGATGAAAATTATGTACATATTTGCGAATAATTGAACCGGAATATTGAAAAATGTGGATTTTGTTAAGTATTGGATTTGGCAATAACGCAAGAACTTTAAATCTAAATTTCTTAAACAGTGAAATGGCTTTGTGTACGGTTGTACTTTTAACTTCTTACACCTTCATTTATTGCAATAGGAAAACTATAAAGAACATTAAGCATCGCATTTTATTTTTTACACAGAAATTTCAAGCAATATTTCTTATTTTTACATTAAATTGTGCAGAGCCTTCATCATCATTAGTGGCATGACAACTCTCTATGATTTAGATAATTGCGATTCAACATTCATCGTAAAGATGTAATCACAGATTTGAATCACAACATTTTTTCATCTATGAGTCTTAGCCTATTCTAAGGATTAGATTTCCGCATCTTGCTTCTATTCTGATATTTAGCTATTTAATGTCTTTCTAACTTTGATTCATGCATGTAGTATTGAGTGGCCCTCTAAGTCTTCCGACCGTTGATAGTTTAGTAATTCTCTTGCTGGTTTCTTTGTCCTTCATTCTTTCCACATGACCATATTCCATGTCACCGAGAAATATATGATGGAAGACCTTTCTTTCGAATGTTACTAGTAATTTTTCATCGTTCTTGGACATTACTCAATTTTCGGATCTATACCCATAGGCCTAAGGTTTTTTTGTCAATGTGACAGATCCTAATTGGGTCATCAGATCGTAGTAAATTTTATTTACTACAATTCTTCTTTTGACCTTGATTCTTCTTGTCCTTCAATGACATCATCAGCAAAAACCAGTATTTGCACGCTTGTATTGATAATTGTACCTCTCCTGTAGATGCTCGCTCCCCCTTATCAAGTATTAGGATTGTGCTCTTGATTTTTATAATTCCCTCAGTTCACTGTTTAAGACCTCTCTCTTTTTTAGTCTATGAGTCTTCTTTTCTTGTCTCCTCCGTGCTTTATAATCCTCCTACTGTCTGGTTGTACGCTGGTGTAGTTTTGCTATAGGCTTGATTCCTTCATTCCTTTATCTCGGTGCACTCTTCGTCCAAACAGCCCATTGAACTGCCCACTGGTTTTTATCAAATCCTTTTTCTGCGACCTCACAGATAATAATTCCACAAATGGAACGCATCCGCTCGATGTTAGCATTTTCGGTAATTTTTGTTCTCTTTGTACGTTCTATTTCTGTTGCGATTTTTGAGGTTATACAGGTTGAATTTTTCGTATTTTGCCTTGTTGTCTTTTTGACAATCGCAACTGATTCGTGCTCTGACCCTATCCCTATCACAGTTATTATAGTCGACGTTAACTTCTCGCCTCAATTTTTGACATCTATTATGTTACGTTGGTGTCTTGTATTAACAACGAAGTGATCTATCACGTTGACTGTATTACCATCTGGGGATATCTACGCTGTTCTTACAATGACCATATTGAGGCAAGCCGCCATGTATATTAGTCTATTGAATCTATTAAATTCCTAATATAGGCTGTGTTTACCTATAATGTCAAGGTATTGGCTTTCTCTTCCCATTTTAGTGTTAAAAATAACGTAAAATATTTCTTCTTCATCCTCCTCCTTTTCTTCCGTGGGAGAATGTGCGCATATGAGACTATAATTAAAGAATCTTCCTTCGAGCCTCCGTTTACATAATCTAGTAGTGTGTACCCTGAAATTTCTTATGAGCGTTTTTATCCTACTGCTTATAGAGAAGTCTGTACCCAGTGTGTGTTCAGATGAGTTACAGGATTGTAGACTTTGTTTCTTCAGCATCCGATCTGTTTCATCTCTTGTAGGGCGATGACACCGAGTGCATATTTGCCAGTTTTTCCTATTAGGTTCCGGTGTGCACCCAGACTACAGAGTCTTTAATGTGACTTAATATCGTCGTTTTTTAATCAGTCCGGCTTCCTCTATTTGAACATTTATAACTCTTTTTGTTACAAAAAGCGAGGTTGTCCTTGCGATCAACCCCCTATTCATCGGGTTACCATAGCTTTCACTCTCGTCAGAACTGACCTTGCTCCTCACCGGAAGTGGTTAGCCTAGTCTTCCGCAGGGTTGCTCAGATTACCGGGGAGTTAGCAACTTAGAGGTTAGAGTGAGGATTGAGTAGTAGAGGCTAAGTGACACTCTCAGGCTACATGCGTTGTATATCCTTACATTTGAGAAAATCTTGGCTGGTCAAGTTTAAAAATATGTTTTTCTAGGGTGCCACACTTTACAATAACGTCATATCCCGTGGGTGACCAGTAGTTTATTCACATTTTCGTGATGTTTTATATTTTGCCTTGAAGTATTAAGTAACGTATATATAAGCTCTGCAATGACCGATTTAATATAATACGGATAATTTGCACTTCGCCCAAAGACACAACCTTCCCACTTGTTTTGCTATAGTTTTCCTTGAACTTATCGATAATAGAATTTCTGGCAGTTGGAGTATTTTTTTGCTCTCAAGTAGTAGTTTCCCCTTACAGCAAGGAATATCTTATGTCATACACCGTTAGATGATGACTCTCTTTCAGATGAGATTGTCATTCACGATGAAACAGCATTTATGTTTACTTTTGTCTTGACGCATAACACAAAATTTTCTACATATGAAATCACTTTAACAACTACAATATGAATGCATTTTTGAAGAATTTTATTAAATGATTAATTTGATTATCCATTTCACCATTAAGTTTTAATCAGTATTGGGTATTGAATATACCCAGGTGATATTTTTTAACAATTTATTCGTCTATACTAGTTTCGAGCACATGCTCTTCATCAGTAGATATTAAACCCGTCAAATTATAGGTTATTACATTGCATATCTGAAGATACTCAATCAATTAACAATACTACAATCACTACAAAAAGGCACACCCATGGGAAAATTAACATAACACCAGACACTGGAAATTTTTCCCGGCGTGGAAATTTTCCTATGCCAGGTGTGCCTTTTTGTAGTGATTGTAGTATTGTTAATTGATTGCTGTGTCGTTTTATCATTATTCGTTAAGAATATCTTCAGATATGCAATGTAATAACCTATAATTTGACGGGTCTAATATCTACTGATGAAAGGCATGTGCTCGAAACTAGTATAGACGAATAAATTGTTAAAAAATATCACCTGAGTATATTTAATACCCAATACCAGTGATGGGCGCTGGGTAAATACCCGGCGGATAGGTATTTCTAAAATGGGTATTTATTCGGGTATTTACCCCGGCCCAGGGTAAATACTCAAACAGTGGGTATAAAAGTATACCCACTGTATACCAGTAAAAATATATCAGATTCCAAAAAAAAATGAAGAGGAAGATGATGAGGACGTTGAAGACGAGGATATCATTAGACGAATCTGTCGTAATTTAGATTAGATCAAGTTATTATGATTATTGTCATCAAACACCCTCTGCGTTCAATGTTGGACATAGACCTCCCCTATTCTATTCCATTCGATTGTATTCTGTGCTGTCTGAATCCAATTGTTGGTCATTCTTTTGATGTCTACTTCGTCTGTTCGCTTGCGGTCTCCACTCAAGCAACCTTTTTGTCCACGCTCATTCTTCATTCGCGCGACATGACCCGCCCAGTTCCACTTAAGCTTTGTCATAATGTTGACCACATCATTTACGCCACTTCTTCATAGGTCTTCATTTCGTATGTAGTCCCTCAGAGTTAGACGCAGGATCGACCTCTCCATCTATCTTTGCGCTACCTTAGACCCTCCTGGCAGTGGCTACCGTTAATGTTAAAGTTTCGGAGCCTTATGTCATAACCGGAAACACGCATTGATTGAAAGCCTTTTCTCTTGAAGATGTCTCTAAGTTTCCTGTAGGCTGTCCATACGAGTGTGATCCTTCTATATAGTTCGCTTGTTTGATTATCTCTCGATAAACGAACCTCATAGCCAAGATATACATAACTGTCAACCCTCCCAATCTCATTATTTGTTGATGTTAGAGTTGGAAACAAGATTTATCATAAATTTTAATTTCTCCTCGTTGATATTTAACCCGACTCTTGCACACATCTCCTTTAAGTCGTTCAAAATTAGTTTAATCTCTCCAAGGCTATCTGATATAAGAACTATATCGTCCCCGTAGCGCAAATTACTTAAACATTTGCAATCAATGTTTATGTCTTTTTGGGTACAATCCAGTTGTTTAAATGCACTCTGACGACTGTGATGAACAATTTGGGTTCAACAATGTCTCGCCTTGTTTTACTCACAATCAGTATTTTACTACTTTTACTCTCTTCAGTACTTTCATGCAATTTTACCGTCATTGTAGTATTCTTGTAGATGTTCTAAATAAGTTTGGTATATCGATAATCGACTCTGCATTCTTGAAGTGCTTGCCAAACTGCCATCAACTCAATTTAAATTAAATTTTATAAATACCTCTAAATACCCATCTTGGGTAAATACCCCCAGGTATATATCCAGGAAATTTACCCTTGAAAATAAATACCCGGGTATTTAACAACACTGCCCAATACTAATTAAATTTTATTAAAGTATAAAAATTTTATATATTAATTATTCAAAAGTTTGCTTTGGTGAACTATTCACGCTATTAAATTATTTACAAAACTATGTGCTAATTCTAATTTGAATTTAAATTTCCTATCGCAGCAAAGTCCTTAATTTGTTATAATCGACTTGTATCTACTAAAGTTTTTAGATTAAAAGTTGAATTAATTTATTGAATTGTTATCGATCTAAATTCAACAGAATCAACTCAACTTCCATGATTATTACAACAATTTCATTTTATGTTCCTAGTTTATCTGTATGTGTGTAATAACCTCCAACGATATCTTTTGAATAGGTATAATGTTGAAACTTTGGTTCCTCAGTTACATTAGTTAAAACGTGATGTTACACTATGAATTATTTAATATGTAATTTTAATATTGAGTAGTTTATTAAAAGAAAAAAGTTTTAAAAGGTATTTTATGTAAATTAAATTATTTCGACAACTCTTTTAAATAAAGGCCATCTTTTAAATTCCTTTAAAAATCAGACAACACCAAAATGATAAATTTCTGCATAAACTTCACATTTTATCCACCTGCAACGGTAAACTTGATGACCCTAAAAAGAATTTATATACAGGTCGTAAACTATTTGATTCGGTTCATTTTTCACTCCTGCTTTAACAGATTTAATCAACCGGTTATATATTATGAGACCGACCCCTGTCAATTTTTGTTTTCGGTTGCCTTTCCGCTCGACTTTCCTCCGCGCGTAGGATGTTATCGTATGTCTGCCATAGAGAAAACCCTTGTTTGCTCTTTATTTATGTCCTCAACAAATTCGTGGGCGGTCATAAAGGCAGTTTATTTTTATGACCACGGTGTCTCCAGGTAAAAGATAAATCGTGCGAACAATAGACTCGATAATTAAGAGCATTTTATCTTTATCACAAAAATGGGGATGATTTTTGTCGATAAAATTTTATCGGTGTAAGCCGATTTGGATTGGTTTTGCCTACGTGTTTCTTTTTCTTCTTGTTTTAGCGAAATAATTGGGTGGGTTTCCGCAAAGGAAAACTAATTAAGATGAGTAAAGTGCAAACGTTTCAGTTTTTGTTATATTTTTCAGTTTTTCTAGTACTATTCGGATTATTCCGTCCTCAGCAAAATTTGCTAGATAAATATTTAAAGCGGTTTTACGATCGTCCCGACATGAGGGAACATAATCCGGGGGTTACGTCGGTGCCCTTTACCCAGTTTGCGTTTTATAACTTGCGACTACGTCATCGGAGCAGCAATTGATCGATTTCCTAGCGGGTAAACCTTTGTGTTTTTTTACAAGACATAAAATCTGCTCGTAAAGCACTAGAAATACATTAGGGCTTTTCCGCTGCACGTCTCCACCGAGAGCATGAAATTGATGTCCTTCTGCAGGATTAAGGATTAACGATCATTCGCATTTTTAAACTTACTCATCCTTCTTTTTCTATTCATCCCAACAAGACATATAATAGTAGAATGATAATATTTGACACAAAAATTATAAAGATATTAAAAAAATATCTTATCTTGTCTTAACTAATTTAATTAGTATGAACAAATACGTTTTTAAAAGGCTGTAATAAAGATTTCATTGTTCTAATAGCTCCCGTTTTGCGAGAAAATCTTAATTCTAAGGAGTACGAAAGTCTTCCACCACCGAGTTTATCTGAGACCACAGACAAGTTTTCTCTTTGTCAGGCAAATTGAATCTGCAAGCTACGACCCGGTTTGACAGTAACTCCGAAGACCAAGTTGAACTTGTAATATCCTACGTCTGCTCAGATAACTTTTTGCCAATATTTACTTTATTATCTTGAGTGCATTTGAATTTAACCGACCTTTTAACATTAAATTAATTTCTATTACATTCTACTTAATGCAACCATTTTGGCTTATATATTAAAATTTTATTTAAATTTAAAATAACAGAACCGGATTAAACTGGATATATGAAAGAAAATAGACATCAATTTTTAAAGTGAACGTTAAAAGGTTTTTTTTTCAAAACAACCTAATGCATTTAAATGAACATTTAAAATTTAAAACGAATAGTGGGAATTGTAAAGTTCGATCCATAATTTTGCCATTTTGTTTCTGTAATAGAAAAAAGAACTCGCCATGTATCTGTAAATATCCGGTTTGAAAAAAGATGGTTGGCTTTACAACGAATCAATATGATTTGAATTATTAAATGATAATTGAGATGTACGGATGTAGTCGATGAATAAAAATCAATAAATAAGTTTATTAAGTATTTAGTAAGTCGAAACCTAAAATTATTCAAAGTGTATAATAATTTTATTAATAAAATATAAGAACATTTTGAAGTAGGAAGAACATTTTTAAAAAGGTTTTTAAAGTAAATAATGTAAAGTTTTTTTTTTGTTTAGAGTAATGTGCTGGTGATTAACGGTAAGCACTTCTTACTCGTAATGACATTTACATCATTAACGTAATAACATTGATTATGTTTGAATACAAAATGTCATATTTCACTTTTAATAAAGATAATTCAGTATTATTACCTTAGTTCTCTCTTAAAGTGAACAAAAGTGGTAAGTTATAGCTTACGATCTTTTCAATATTGATTGGACTAGTTATTCAATAATTTTTCTTCACTCTGCTAGCAATGTAACTTTTATTGATTACTTAATACAGCTGTTGTGTTTTATGCGGGCTCATATCAAGTGATTGTAGTGAAGAATATAACTCCTAAAACTCGTTACACAAAAGCCTACGTTCCGGGTCCTGGTATTTTTGCAAGATCAATTTGTTTGCAAATCCCAGGTATAGAGCAAATTGCTTTAAATTGCTCTTTAAAATAGTTAAATATTACCATCTGTATTACCAAACTGCTGACTTCTGAAGCAGCCACAATTACTGATTTACCCTGTATTAAGTATTAGTAGAATATACCAACTCTCACCTTCAAGTTGATGATCCCTGTTAACCTGAACAACCCTGCGGAAGTCTGTAATAACCAATCCTAGTTGGGCAGTAGGTCAACAACCCGCTACCTTAAAAATAACGGAACGATGGAGGTATTCTCCGGAATAGACCTAATATTATTGCACGTGAAATATCTTTTTGGAACATGGAAAGTAAGAACGTTAAACAAGTCGAATACTCAAACGATTCAATACTCAACGATGGGAAAGAATAGAGTTGAGAATTATAAATTAATGGTAACGGCTATACAAAAGACTAAATGGCTGGAAAAAGATATACGAGACAAGAAAACTCGTGTAATATTGCAACAGATGAAAGAGGATGTAAAGAACCTGATATAGCATTTGTCGTGGACAAAAAATGAAATCAAGCATTCTGAACTTCGAAGCAATAAATAAAAGAACATGCACTCTAGGAATTCATACAAAATTCTTTAATTTAACCATAATCAATATGCACTGCCTTACAAAGGAGCAATAGTATATGACAAGTCATGAAGAAATGATAGGCTAATAATGGGCGACATGAACGTCAAGATCGGCAAAGAACAGCCTTTCATGGGTACTATAAAAGACACTGTCTGCACAAGGCGACCAAGAGAACGAGGAATTTCTGTTAAATTATACAAACAGTAAAAATATAGTCGTAACTTCCCACATAGAGATAAACATAAGATTACGTGGTTTTCGCCCGATGGAGGTACAGTCAACCGAATAGATCACGTTCTGATAGGCAGAAGGGCAGCAAACAGTATATTAGGACGTAAAGATACGAAGCATGCTGTGGCTCAGATCATTTCTTCGTGTAGACGATGGTCAGATACAGAATAAGCAACAAGAAGAACCAACAGCAACAACAGATTAACAAATTGAACATAAAAAAACTAAAATACCCAGAAATACAGGAAAGTTCCCGGAATTCTCTGAGATACACAACCAGTAGAAGAACAGTAGCACAAGATTAAAATGTCAATAACGAATACTGAAACGGAGAGGAAGAACTGACAAATTGTGTAGAAGGAACTACACTGTACATACTGATTGTATTATTCAAATCAGTCTCTGCAAGAATAAGGAAGGCCAAATAGTGAATGACAAACAAGGCGTAAGAGATGTTTAGAAACAATACTTTCACAATCAAACAGGTATACAAATAGAACCACCATTATTAGAAGAAATCACCAAAGCCATACAAGCCAAAACAAACAATAAAGTACCCGTAGCAAATAATATCTTCCCCGAATTATGTATGTTAGGTGGTAACTACTTAATAAAACACATTCACAAGCTGATAAGTAATATTTGGGGGGAAGAGCAAATATCAAACGATTGGAGGCAAAGAATATGTCTCATGTAATAAAAAGTGCCTGTAAGAACTACTGCGAAAACTCCTTTATCTGTACGGCATACAAGATGCTCACATATATCATCAATGAGCGATTGCAACCTATATCAGCTACTATTATTGGCGAATACCATACGGAAATCAAATATTATAATTATTTAACTAACTATATGTATAATAATAATAATATAAATATAATATATAGTTATATATTTAATATAACTATTTAAATCCTCTAAGGTTCAAGCTCCATTATCTACTACCACTTAGACTTCGACAAGACCACAAAAATAGTATTCCTCGCCAGAGGATTTTGCTATACATCTGTATTTACACACTGGTGGTCGAGGAGGATTGTAATCAAATTGTCGACCAATATAAACCAAACAAGAAAGATAGCAATCTACATTGCCCACAATCATTTCTTTGTTTGAAATAATTTCGCGAGTTTTATCTATCAGAAGCTCTATTCGTTTAAAGGTTGTGATATTGCGTTGTTAAACACCCTCTTAATGTCCAAGACAGGACAAACCAGGATCTCCTTGTCAGTTAATGGCTATAGATACTCTATCGTGGATACAGCATAATATTTGGTTTTAATTATTCTACAAGAAATGTGACATCTTCGAAGTATATTTATTCTACATGAAAATTAAAAGAACAGTTTTGATCTTTATTGATACAAAGGTGAACATTACATTTTGTGCACATTACAAAGAATTTTCCTCTGCATTCTGGATATTTACACCGTTGGTGTTCATCAGAAGTCCATTTTGGTAGGTGATTTAGATTGCCTACAAAAAAGAGACGCCTTAGACAGGAATTTCTGATGATTTCTTTAGCACTTTAGCTATTCCTAGTTTGAATTCAGAAAGTGGCAAATACATTTCTGAATCCGCAAATAGTAGATTTGCGGATTCTCCAGAAAAACCAAGCATACGATCTAAAAAATGAAGAAAATTCTAATATTGAGTCCAAGAGATCAACTCCTCCCATGTAGGAGTTGTAAATGCTTACACTACTCGGGCGTGTTATATTATATAATTTCTCTGTTTCCGACAAAATCTTTGAACTCAGACACATTTTAACTTGCGACATAGGTTGATATAGTTGTAACTACCTTATTATCATGTCAAGCAACAAGTGATATGTCTACGCCATCTACATTTGCAACTTTTTCAATTATGGTCTTCCTTTTTAGACCGTTATCTGAAGGCACATTACTGTTCGGTACTAGATTTCTTCTAACAGTACCGAGAGGTAAAATACCTTCTTTTAAATTGTGAGTAGATCTATACTTGCAAACCAGTTCTAGAAATATATCTTGTAATTCAAGTTTCTAAGTATCGTTACCGCTAGTTTTACGACAATATTGCTGCTCATTTCAAGATCTGGTTGTCGTTGAAATGATGAAATTTTTTGATTTCTTCAAAACTGTTCCAAGACATAGTGCCACAAATTGCAGGAATAGCTATGGAAGATTTCCAATAGCTTTTTGTAGAAGGCAACTGTATAATAGACATATAAATAGAAACACCTAAAAATCCACGAATTTCTTCTGCTGTCATATTTGCTGGTTTCTCCGATCTACACTGAACTGAGTATTGTTTCTTCTGTAATATAATCAACCATCTCCATTGTGAGCAGGTATTTGAAGAAGAAGTCATTCCATGTTTATTATTTCTTCCGGTAAATCTTGATTACCGTTGAAGAGTGTAGATTCTGCTGGTACATTCAAAAAGGCTTCTTGTACATAGTGTCGGGTCTTGCTTCAAAATAGTTAAAAATTGAATATGGCAATGGTATGAATTCGATGAGAACAAAATCTTCCATAACAATATTATGTACTCACAACAGTAAAGTAAACAAACGGAGGCTTTTCTTTGGTTTTGAAGTTTGATTCGGTGGCTAACGTTATTAATAGTAACACCTTCACTCAGTAAGTTTTAAAAGACTTGGTGCATGAACCGTGTTAGCATCAATTCCTACCAGCACCTGGACGTTTTTTTCTCCAAGTGAAGTTAACCATATTTTACACAGAAATCTCTCAGAAGGAAAATCAAATTGATGTATCTGAAAATAAGTTTTTTATAAGACCAATCACTGAGAAAATCTCAAGAAATCTCAATAGAAGTGACAGATGTATCAATAATATAAACTGTTGTAGAACATGTTCAAAGCCCATAAAAAATGAAGAATATGAGACTATTTATGTAAGATAAAAAAAAATTAAGTGAATATTATAAAATTGATAAAGAAAAAGGAATCACAGAATACTTGAGTCATGGCTTAACTATTTTCCAAATAAATTACGTAAAATATGTATATATACAAATACATCATACGTTTTTCCTTTTGTCATACCTTTGTGCTATCCAGATGCGACATGTTTTTGTCGAAAACATGCGTATTTTGAAAATTTTTTGATGGTGAAACAAAACACTCATAGCTTTCCTTTTCAGTGAAGGCTTGAAAAATACACAACTTTTGCAGAAAACTCCTTAATATATATATATTTAATATGGAAACTAAATTAAAAAAAAGTTTGTGGTGTTTCTGTGGATTTTCCAGCAAACTTGTAGTTTCTATAACTATCTCTTCACAGTAATAAAATGGTTTCCAAACCCCAGCGGGGACTCTCGCTCCCTTTAATGGGGTTAGTTTGGCGTTAGTTTGTCATCGTGTAGTTGCGGGAAGTATTACGTTGGCCAAACTGGACGTAACATCGAACGAGTGGGACGTCCGACTGAATTATATCCAACAATCTACAGTCACGGAGCATTTTCAGCGAGATTAACCGTCTTCTCTATTCATATTATTCCTATGTCGATGAATCTCTACCGCCTCTCGTCATTCTTTGGAAGTAATGTCCGGTTCTTGCTAGCACTTTAGTTTTGTCAAACTCCATGGTATGTCCTCTTTTGAGGCAATGCTCCGCGACTGCAGATTGTTGGATTTTAATCAGTCGGACGTCCCTCTCGTATTTTAGCATTCGATGTTACGTCCAGTTTTGCCAACGTAATACTTCCCGCAACTGCACGATAGCCGATAGACTCCCGCTCAATTTAAAGGGGTTAGTTTGGCGTTAGTTTGTCATCGTGCAATTGCGCTAAGTATTACGTTAGCCAAACTGGATGTAACATCGGATGCCGCATCAAGGAACACGAGAGGGACGTCCGACTGAATAAAATCCAACAATCTTCAGTCACGGAGCATTGCCACAAAGGAGGACATACCATGGAGTTCGATAAAACTAAAATGCTAGCAAGAACCGGACATTACTTCCAAAGAATGGCGAGAGAGGTGATAGAGATTCATCGACATAGAAATAACATGAATAGAGAACACGGCTGAGAACTCAGCCGCAAATACTAGTTAACCCAACAAAGCCTTCACCATCAGGATTTGACAAAAACAACTTAGTTGAAAATAAGACACTAATTAGTTATTAATTATCTTTTCGTCACTTCGAACTTGTTTCTGAAAAAGCTTGCAACATGGCATCCGAAACGTCAAACACTGTTTCAAAAGACGCCCGACTTAACCCGAAAGTTTCTAGTGATAGTGCTACTGTTAGTTCTAGTTTTAGTTTAGTTAATACCGGCCATGAAAGCCTTCGTACTTAGATAGTTGTTTTTGCCACCGTTGCTATTCCCAGAACAACATCTACAACTATTTGGCTGATTGTGAAAAGAACCTGCACATTTCATCGTTTTATCTTTAACTTTTCTAGAACACAATTGTAATTTTACACCTCTTAGATTTCTTTGTTTTCTTTGATATTCCACATACCTGCGAGTTCATATCTTAGTTTTTATAGAATTTGTTATATTTCATCTGTATTATTGGAATGGCTTGAGTTATAAGTATGAAATGGTTTTATTTTGATATATAGTTTTTATAATTATTCATTAATAAGGATGCTAATTATAACATATTTAATTAGGTTTCACTCTATAATGGAGATTAAGTCAATGGAAAACGTATAATAGACAAATATAACTCTGAAATAAAGAAAATTTATGTGATGGGAATGTTATTAGGTATAGAATATTTTAGATGATATTAGACAATTTAATTGTTATCAAATTAAAACTTAAACCTTCTGGAAAAAGCACACTTGAAATAAGACTAATATTTAATTAGGTTACGATTTACTGTGACCCATTCAGATTAGTAGAACATTCACTTTATTCAATTCACTTTAAGCGGATAACGAAATTGATTCATGAATATCGAAGTAGCAAAGTAATCCTAGTTGTTTAACCTTAAATATCGAATTGTTCCTCTAAAATATTCACTGCGTCCACGTTTCAACCCAACGAAGTTTAATTTATATATCACGAAAAGCTTTTTTATTCTAAAAATGAAACATTAAAAATTTAATAAAATTCAATTTAATAAGATCAGCTAAAATTTTTACACATTACAAATTATTCCCACCGTTACAGGTAGTCGATATATTCTTGTTATCGATTTTTAAAGTATTTATTACTGTTTTAAACCAATTAAAATCGTAATTAAACGTTTTAAATGATATCGTTTTAATCCTTTATGTTTTTACGTAAACGCTTTAACGTATAAAAATTTTAACTATCACAAGATTAAACTATCAACCTCATTCTCTTTTACTCCTATTAAGCGAGGCGATAAAACTTCTGCCACCGACACTAATTCATAATTATTTCCAGTAGCCTTTTATACAGCAGTTTTGTTCCCGGTAATACTCTTTTTATACTCTTAAACTTGGATTTCCTTCTTTTCTTTTTTCTTCCTTTTTTTATTTCTACCGTGGTTTGAGCGATAAACGTGAAAGGAACTGGATTATACCACCACGTCGTAGAAGGCCCGAAAAGGCGAATCGCCGGGATAATAAATTACCACCTCAACCGGCTAATACTGCCTGATTGGTGGGATACTGTCAGGGAGAAAGTGATAATTTATTAAACTAGTTGGTTAAGATACTTAACTCCCAACTTAAAATGGTAATGACCAAATGGTTTTATTAATATCATATTGTCTAAGTGTTTGTAATTAATTTATAGAAGAGTATAGACATTTTTAATCTGTTTAATCAATTAATATTTTTACCTGCATATTTTTATCGTTGTGTTTTGCAATACACACAGCTTATGGAATTCCATAAGCAATGGATCGTTGATAATGTTGAACATTGATTCAACAAGAATAAAAAGAATAGAAGTTGTAATGTGCCCCATAATATTCTTATTCATTGGTATAAACTAATCAATCTTCACCATCTACGTTAAATTCTACGCTAAGTCGAATAATCATTAATAATTTCAAAGGTAAACAAATAAACTGATATTTGTTTTTCTATTCTAATGTGAAAAATGAAATGTAAAGTATGTGAAGTGATAAAATATAAAAGAAATTAAATATATATGTTAAAAGAAGGTAAGGCCAAAGCTTATAAAGATTTTTGTATATGATGTTTTAGTTATCTAAATGATGTGCAACCCATATACAGACAACATTTAGTCACCATTAACACAGATTTATTGGCTGGTACTTTCCAAAAACTACTTAGGCCAATTTTGTTAATATACGAATACTTTGGAAAAACCAATAGAAGAAACTGCAGCGTCCGGAGAATGAATTCGGCTTGACGAAAGATTAACGACATTGAATAATAACGAAAACAAACGAGGTGAGATGTTGATTAAATTTTGCTACCACAACAAACTCAGGATCAACAACACCTATTTAACACAAATCTAAACAAAAATATCTACAAGAGATTACAACAAACAGGGTAGTCAAACCAACACAATATAGTATATTAACTACTTAACATTCTCCAACATAGGTTGGACCACTATCTAGTGTTAGGAAAAATTATAATGAGAAGAAACTAAATAATTCAAATGAATAAGATCTGGGTACAAAGACCAGGTTCACCACAGGTAAAATACTATCAAAAAAGAAAATACGCCCACTTAATGTATAAATCCAACAAGACACCAAGAAGCGATATCAACTACATAAATATCATTAACAGAACCAACAACACAATAAGGAAGAGAACATTGGGAGGTGTTAAACAAATAAATGGAATATAACCTATACAGAGGCAAAAAAACGAATTTGGAAAATGATCAAAGTAACAAAAAGGAGAAAAGAAGAACGAATAAGGTTGAAACGAAAGACTGAACCCAACTATCATATCAGCTGACAAGTTGACCAGCCAGTTTCAAGGGCTATATACAGAAAGAATATGGCTAGAAGAACCGCAGAAGAACACAGGTTACAGAGAGCATATGCTGAACTAGTTGATGAAATACAACAATAATGAATCAACGAAAAAACGATTAGTAAGTTGCTAAAACAGGAAGGAGAAGGACTAGTAGAATAACTCACGGAGCTGTGCAACAAAATTCTACAGGTCGTACAAACTCCAAACAACTCTTCCGTTCTTTATGAAAGAAATATCCTTAGATACAGAGAATTATCGAGAAATTTTCCTCCTACACATATATCCATGAAGGCTTTCGTAGTTAATCAAGTAGAGAAGAAAGCAAGCTTGAATGTAGGTGTGAGGCAGGGCGAAAAATTCAGCCCACTGTTCTTGTCGAAATGGCTACTGTAAGCTTTTAGAACACAGGTGGATAAGAACAACATTTAGATAGATGTTACCAAACAGAAGCTATGGTAATAGTTAGAATCTGCATAGATGTAAATTAAAAGTGAACGGTCACTTAGAGTAAGTAACAGACTAAGCAACAGCAATTTTGGAGGCCTTAAAGTATGTAGATAGAAATATATGCCCAAATAGTAGCGTTAGTATATTCACCGATTCAAAAAGTGTCGTGCTTTCTATAAAACACAGGAAACACTTCTCGAAATACCATCCTGTTATAGTAGAAATTTTGAATAATCTCACTAGGTTGAATGATCAAAGCCATGTGGTAAAACTTTTATGGGTGGAGGCTCACGCTGGTTTTGTCCATAATGAGCGCGTAGATAAGCTAGCTAAGGCAGCCTTTCGGGACGGCAAACGGGTTGAAAACAAACTTTATTCTTCTGAGGTCTTATCTATCTGCAGGGAGAAACTTGTAAAGGAGGACTGGTGCAGACACTGGAATCAAACATATCAGCACAGGCAGACGCAGTACATTCGAGTTAATCCCCGTATACTTTACCATCATTGGTATAGTGGTCGTGATGTTTCTAGAAATTTCTTTTCAACTATTGTCAGGCTGAAGTCCGGTCATGGATGTTACCGTGCCCATCTATATAAAATTAATATTTTACAGTCCCCCAATTGTTCGTGCGGGTTTGAAACGGAGGATTTGAATCATATAATTTTCAACTGCGATAAATACGAATCATATCGACCGGAATTCATCAGTTCTTTGCTATCGCACGGTTTCTCCTTGCCACTTGATGTTATTACGATTTTAAGTAGAAATTGTTTTGAAATTTTTAAAATTATTTTTGTTTTCATGAGGAAAAGTGCCATTATTATTTGATATCTTTTATTATTTAAAATTACTTCTCGTAAATCTTAATTAGTCGTTTTGTACTGTGGCTTATGGGCTGGGATCCTGCAGAGCCTTAAAAAAAAAAGAAAAAGTAACAGACTACACTTATTTGAGTGTATGCATATCGCCTTATGGGGAATTCAAGAAAAACTTAAGAAAATAGATCAAAAAGTCAACCAAAATAAGGAAGCACTAACGACGACCATCTGGAGAAACAACTTACATTTACCGAGATCAAAATGACTAACTAAAAGGATAGTGTGCACCAACGAGATAACAGTTTTGACAGCAATCGCTGGAAACACTCTATTGGATCAGAGAGGACGCAAAAAAGTTTGGAAGGAATCCTAGACGGATTATGTGATAAAATAAATATAAAGGAATATATAGCCATTATTATTAGTGTCGAACAAAATATTTTCGGTCTATCTTTTTTGTCCATCTAACCTTTCCTTACCTTATAACGCTTATAAAAGATAAAACTTCGTGGTTTAGATATAGAATAGTGTATATCGACTTGCAATCGTCAGTTTTCTATAATACATAATCGGTTAGCAAAAGTGTTTTGTAGCTTAACCAGTTAGCCAGCTTAACTAGTTAACGGGCGTAGACGATCTTGGTTACAGTATCGATCGTCATATAAAGATTTTAATAAGAGTAACCACTAAAATTAAGTAAGGTGTCAGCGGTGGCGAGATGGTAATAAATCCCCCTTTAACGACTCCACTTATAGATAACCCACTTTAAGAGAGGATTATATATTGTAAACTTGTTTTTATTTAAGGTTATTTTTATCGTAAGTAGAATACAATTTACTGTCATATAGTTTTTGTAGATACTATAATCGATTGTATTTTTTGTATTCATTAAAATCCCTATATGTCAGTCGATAGTTTCCTCTCTGTACATCACGCTTATCAAATATAAAAATTCGCGGTCTCAGTATATAATATTGGCTGAAGTCGTTTGGAAAAACTAATGGAATCTCTTTCCAGCCACCGTGTCTCCATTAAAAAAATATAATGTTATCTGAATAGTATATCTCTATTAGTCGAAAACATGGACCTATCGTACTACTTGCTATGATACTTAATTGATTGTGAAGTCTCACAATTGAATTTAGTAGTCTGAATCTCACTTTTAAAACCTCTTGAAAAATTTATCATAAATAAAATAATACATAAACTCAGCTCTTAGCCAATGAGAGTGCTTAAAACAACTGTAATAATGCAACTATCCCCGAGACGATTTATCAGGAGGTTGGTGGCCCTGAAAGATGCTAATTTCAATTTCATTCATAATGAACTTGTCTCTACGCTTGATATCTTGTCTAAATCCGATGTTGGTTTTGCTTAATATCTAACCAACTTTGTGCATATATTATCGTCAATTTAGTTCCACGTTACGAGAGATTCATATTTAACTTGTGCCAAATTATATCGACCGCAACCCATGTTGCGACCAACGCCTGACCTTGTTATTGTCGATGTAAATGCATTCCTAAACGACATAGGAATTATCCCTATGCATGAGATGGATTCTTTGATGTATGTACATATAATATTTTTTTCACATCAACCACATCCAAAAATATTACCTTACAGAGATTTTAATAATTTTAATTTGGACATGTTTTATGCTAAATATTGATGACAAGGTAAACTATTTTAATTACGGTATACTTGCTCTATTCGAAAGCAATGCTGCTTTGTTGACTGTATTAACTTGGTAAATTTTATTGCTTTTATTTTTTGCATACAGTTATTATGAATAATATTCAGACATTCTTGAAATTTTTAAAATTATTATTACGTATGATATGTGGAAAATGTGGTAATATACACAACGATCATCACATTTTATATACTTGCAAGTTTATTAAATAACAACCACGTATTTTTGGCTATTGTGGTCATGCTATGACAGCATATTTATTAGACCTCATTGTTTTAAATTAATGTGATATATACATATATATGTAAAGGTGTCTCACGTAACTGGTTCGTTGGAACTTTTTTAGGTTCCACTATTCGTACAGTTTTGAAATGTTAGTAGCACCCTCTACACTCAGCAACGCCATACGACCTTCTTCATCTCGGAAAAAGCTCATTTACAACTACATAACCTTCACTAAATCATTTGCTAAAACCCCTTATTTTCATGAGATCACTAAACACCTAAAAATTATCAGAATCGATTTTGAAGTTTCGTTTGTATTACGAATTACAAAACGACCATAACAACACTACCTTGAAATATGGCTGAGTTACTTCCATGACTATTTTTCAGTACTATAATCAATTTAATTGTAGCTTTGTAAATATAGTTATGTGCAAATACACATTTGCCTTTCAGCTATAGCTTTGTGTTTAATATTAAAACAGACTTGTCTGTTGAAATGGTCGATATTAGTTGCAAGAAACTTTAGCAATATTTCGCTGCTCTTGAATGTTTACTGATATCTGCAAAATGAAATGTAATGTGTACCCATTCGTAGTCGGAGGAGTAACTACATAAATAGGGAAAGCCTTGAGTACAGTTTTTATTAGTCAAATAATTTTACTTTTCAGATTTAGTAAACACTAAAATATACTGAAATTGAATAATTAAACGTGTTTTTGCAACGGTAACTATAGACAGTTCTTATTCTCTGGTCAACTTGCTGATTAAGTCGATTTTATTTTTATTTTGTTAATAATATCTGTATTATCTCCGTACAAAGTCTTCTAATTGAACAAATTCAATCCCGATGCTATAGCTATTGTAAAATAAATTAATAACTATTTCCTTGGCTCTCAAAGCGATTTTTAGGTGCTAGCGATTGATTCAATGTTACAAATCGAATACTTAGCTTAATATTGGTACAAATTAATTCTAATTTAAAGTAAAAACTTTTTTGACCTCTGTAAAACTTCTCGGACTAAACCAATACCTAAAATAAAATTTCTAAACCCAAGTTATAAGTTGTTACTCCCATAAATATCTTATGCTGTTGTCCAAGGTTTTGAAAAGAAACAGTTACTGTTATGTTTAGGAAGTATTGTGGTGGTTTTGATATTCCTTCCCGCTGGCAGTCTGCATCACGAATATCACGAATAACATTACCGTTTGTTAACTTTTTCCTTATTGTTAGTTACTTCTTTAACCGGCTAGAATGTTTCATAACTCTAGCTAATTTGTATTGCACAGTTGTCAAAAGTACCACACCACTGTCGTGTTAATTATTATTTTAACTTCAATCACATTCACCAACCTCAGAATATCATTAATTCTGAATTAAGGAATTGGTCAAAAACTTTGTATAAATATTAATGACTATGAATGATCATGGAACTTATACGTAGTGTTTCACTATATTACATCAGAATATTCTCATTATCCTTTTTTTCATGGAATTGTTAAAAGTTCAAACAACGTAATATTAATAGTCTGAAAATTATGGCATATTTACGTGAAGTTGATAACGTATGTTTCACTTCTAACTTGTTCCTGAAGAAGGTTGCAACATGGCATCCGAAATGTCAAACACTTTTTCAAAAGACAACCGGCTTGACCGGAAAGTAGCTAGTTTTAGCTAGTAGCAGTCATTTCGCCCCTACTTAATCTAAAACGAATTTAAAAGTGTATTTCATGTAATATGTGGCGTGGAACCGTTGGTATATTTTAATAGAACTTGGCAGTTGAAATTTGTTTCCCTTTCTATTTCAGGCACGAATTGTCAGGCAACAATTATGGAACAATTCAGTAAATCAGTAACAACTATCATAAAATATTACCTTTTAAGAGATACTGTTTTAAAGATCGCTATATTAAAAAATATTTAAAAATATCTTGCATTCCTACACATTAATAACGTTACTCGACCTTTAGCTGCTATATACCCACCAATTTTTTCTTAGATTTTGCGATTATAAATATGATCAGGCATTTTTCTATCAGCTTTAACAATCTTTATCAAGTTTTCAAGAATGACGTTTGCTGATTTCACGCAACCTTGCTTATATCCTCCAACGTATATTATTTAAAAGTTTTCCAAAAGTCATTGACCCATTCTTTGCTAGCTGAAAAAGTTTTATATGATAATAAGTTATTTATTAGCTGAACCGTATGTTTTATACTGCTTAATCTATTCGTACAACCAGTTATTGATCGTTACTTGTTTGTTATCGTACTCCTCGTTTAAAAATGCATTGTTTATTGCTTTAATATAAATTGTTATTTACCGTTAGCAACACAAATTTATTTGAATAAAATAACAACAATATTTTGCAATTTGCAAGAAACGAATAAAATTGTATAAACGGTCGACGAACTGTTCCAACTTTGAACAAAAGACATTCGGATAAGAACACCTCTCATAGATATGTCGTAAATCTTATTGACAAATTTACTCAGATTGAGTCTATTGTAAAAGTAAACAATAATCAGCCGAGAGTTTTAAATGAAGTCGTTCAAGTAAAAGTTTCATTCACTTCATTGCGTAAGATTTCTGGTCCAACTAGAATTTCCTTGGGTTTTGTCCATAAAGTTATAAAAATTTATAAATTTCATCCTTATAAATTGAAAATACATCGCAAGCGAACTGAAGACGACTTAAAAAGACGAGTAGTTTTGTGACGAAATGACTATGAATAATAAACTGATAACTGTAGATATTGGAGTAACCAAAATCCTCATCTACAGAAGACACCCAGTATCTTTAAAAAGTTAATATATGAGCAGGCGTCTTCGTCCATTGTTTCATAACACCAGGAATTCACATTGTTGGGCACTTGAAAATCCACGACAAACTCGGGAATACCATTTTCAAGATAGATTTTCGGTGAATGTTTGGTGTTGCATTATTGATGACCGCCTCATTGATCCGTTTATAATTGAAGAACGTCTCACGGCTATTCGTTATTTACGTTTCATTGAAAACGATCTTCCAATATTACTGGATGATGTTCCTCTTAATGTAAGACAACGAATGTGGATTCAGCACGATGGCGCACCTCCATACTTTGATCGACAAGTAACAGAATTTCTTAATCAAAATTATACAAACCGGTGGATTGGAAGAGGTTCAGCAGTTCCTTGGCCAGCAAGGTCACCAGACATTAATCCCTTAGATTACTTTTTATGGATGTCGCAGAAACTATTCGTGCTGATCCTGAGACTGTTAACAGAGCTACCACTTCAATTCTAAGAAGAGCTAGACTATGTATACAGCAACTGGGTGGACATTTTGAGCAACTAATTCAAAAAAGCTATTTCAAGTTTCAAATGCTTGTAGCTCGGTTACGATAGCCTTTTGGGTGTATGTTCATTAAACATTTTTGGCTTGAAATCACCCCAGCAACACCCTCTCAAGCTATGGCAGTCACGTCGTGGGACACCCTCTATATTTCCAAATAAATGAATAGAATGAAGAGGACCTAGAATGTATAGAATGGTCAGCCAGATCGCCTGATTTAGCGCCACTGCACTTCTTTCTATGGGGTTATTTAATGACTATTGTATTTATCCCCCAACCTCAAATTTTAAAAGACCTTCATCAGGGAATAACTCCAACCTACTGTGGAATTCAATGAATTCTTTTAAAAATGTACCCCGTAGTCCTGAATAACTATACCATTTCTTAGTGAACAACGGACAACATTTTAATCATTAGTTTTTGCTGCAAAAAATATTTGACGTCTTAAATAACTTGCAAAACCATTTCCAGAAATTGTGGTGGAAAGGTTTCAAATGAGAATAAGATATTTCCAATAACGAAAGTCACTACTTGGTAACCTTGTCGGTATATTGGTTAACCTGATAATATATCGATTTATGTTAACTACTCCTGTTTACAGAATTGAAATATTTAGGCATTCTGGCATGATGTTAAACGACATTATTTTATAGAACAATAAAGGGGATAGAACTGTGTGCAATGTTTTGTGTTGGAAACGCAGTGCAGGTGAAGTATCTGGGTTACAAGAATTGCTATAATTTCTATTCAAACTAATATTCAATCTTTTGCAATTAAGAATTCAATCTTGTTTCTAAATTATGAAACAGCTTAATTTTTATTATTTTTTCTTATTTTTATTAAGATTATAATTGTAGTAATTTATTTATTACTATTAAACTGAATTGGTCTTATGTAGAAAACTTTCTTTCTACTCGCAATTCGTAATATGAAACGACTATAATTACTCAGGAGGATATTACATTAAGTAAATTTTCCAATATTGTTCCAAGTTTAGAACATAGATGGTATATTTTAGTAACCTCGGTTTCTCTTCCGCCTTAAGTAAACATCTTTTCTTGTGGTATGCAATCAGAATGTGGTGGAACGTATTGCGAACATTCTTGAAGGAGCTCTCTCTTAACAAACGTAACGTTCCAACGTCGTCCTCGCCCTCGTCCTCATTGTAAACGAAAGACATTTTCAAAGTAAACAGGTTACAATGTCGTGGATTTGAACTTGAGTGGATCTCTACGTATATGCTATTTGGATTAAATTTGCCCATCGTAATAATGCATTCCTCATGAATTCCAACCGCTTCGTAGTTACATCAGCAACAGATATGTTAATTATCCCCGATCGCTGGACGGCTCAATTGGTGCAATTAATAAGCTTCGGCATCAGCGACTAGCTAATTAAGTGTTAAAGCGATGTGTGCCTTCGCCAATTGCGGCACGTTAACAGGGCCATTGTTGGATGCCAAGAGGCGCGTGGTGTTTTGATTTATGAGTTTATAACGTTCATTATTTTTGCAGCTCTCTTTATGTGTTACTGTTTTTTTTTCTTTTAAAGGAGATAAAACTAAAGAACTTACAAGATCATTCATAGATAACGTTTGTGGGTTAATTGTTGGTTGTTCCTTTTCTCATTAATCTTCTGTGTGTATGGAGAGAACAAAGGACCTCGTCGACGTCCTTGCTAAATAAAAGGTTTTTTTAGGTAATGAAGAGGGATTGTAGTTTTTCTCCTTTTGCTAGTAGGTCATTGATGATTATCCGAAAGTTTTCAAGTTAGTTGGTCGACCTATCGACCAGACTTGTCACTCAGGGGTTTTTATCGATTGTACGTAACTGCATTTGTAGTTTTGACCTTTTGTTTAATGGCACGAGCGTTAAGCACGTAATGACTGCTCCAAATGAGGCTGCAATTTACTACTTGAGGAATGATTGCAAATCAATTACTTCCACTTCTCAACTATTTATTACCAGAAAATCCTATTAACTATCTGCTTAAGTAATCTGTTTTATTTAATGCTGTCTGCTTTTCGTTCCTGCGGAGCTTCTATTAGTACATAATGCACGGGCAGATACGCCTCACTGTTTTTGCTACAAAGCAATGTTCCGCTCACCACGTAGATTCCATTACCCATTCAAGCAACCGACTCGTATCTACACGGTTCGTTCCTCTCCCTCTTCACAGTGCGAACTCATGTTCACCAAGCGGCGATGCATTTTTAACGAACAGAAAGGCCGTTCGCGTTTGCTTCACAATTTATTTTGCAATTTGGGTCAATGTAGAAGCTAGTAGGGTAACTGAATAGGAGAACCCAAAAGATGCAAAAAGTAGGACGAAAGGTAATGGAATCTATAAATGTTCGTGATCAATTACAATATAACTTGTAATCATTACATATTTGAAATTTTAGACAATATATAGAACAATTATAATAACCTGGGATAACAGCAATAAACAGTACGTTTAAGAAGTACATAAAATACAGATACACATAAAAAGAAACTACTTCAATCGGGCAGTCTTTCCACTTCAATCTTTTATGATTATTCGGTGTAAGTAATATTTTGCGCGTTGCTTTCAATGAATTTCAACACTTTGCTTTAGAGCTTTGCTCTAAGCTAATTACTGCTGTAATGGTAGGAAGAGTTAATATTACAAAATTAATTAAAACTCTTTTTTCTAATTAAATCTGGATAACATTAAAGTACAGTATTAAAATCTCTGAAAGCAAACCTGAACAAATATCTATGGTTTATTTTCTTTAGAGTTCTAACTGTGATTATAGAATGACGGCCGTTTCTATCAGTATCAATTTGATATAAACCAATTATCCATGGCAACATTGCTACTAATATTATCAATTGATAAGCTAATTGGAAAAAGAATATCATCCCAACAAACTTTGAATGTCATCGGTTTTCCAACCAATACAAAGTTTACAAATTCCTGAAATATAAGTTATTTGAGCAACTTTTATTGAAAGAACATTAGTTGTAATGTCGAGTTGCTATTGATAGAAAATCAATCTTCCTCATCGCTGTGTTTTCTATCAGTTTTGGCGTACACCATAAGGTTGTTGTAAGCTGGACTATGTTCCTCTGGTATGTAATGAAGGACAGTTGCCACATTCTGGAAATTCTTATCATGTATGACAAGAATAAAAGCAATATTATCTTTCTTGGTCTAAACATTAATCCATTTACGAACTTTCTAGCGTGCACACTTCCAACAAGTTTAGTATTATATATCAAATGGCGATATTGACTAACGGCGACTTTCAGTCTCCCTGTTCATTGTTTTTGCAGATTTTTCAGAAATACTGAGGCCACAAATATTTGAAATTATTGATTGGTTCATTGTGTAACTTGGAAGAAGGGCTCATATTCCTCTGGAGAATTCAGTCCAACCTACGAATATGACAATATTGTTTGTTATATCTTGAAATTGGTCCGTCGGCCTGTATGATTTATGATTTGTCATGATTTTTGATATCTTATACGATATCTCTGATAGCTGTTGTGTCTGCAACTTTGCTATAAAACTTTTTGACCAATCTCTTATTCATCAGTAGTTCCGCCACTGCTACCTTTTTGCTTTTTTATCGAGGCTTCGCATGCAGAGCACACATCCCGCACTCTGTAGCGTGCCAAACTTGTAGCTAAAGTTTTCTTTGAAATATTTCAAGTAAAACTCATATTTTACGAGATTTCTTCAGTCACGATATATTTCAAAAGAAAATTGATGCATTTTGGTACAGGGGTAAACTTTAGTCCAAATATGTGACTGCAACTAAGGAAACCTTTTTTGGAAATGAGCTGATGTTATCTTCTATCTTCACAATGACTTTAGGATCTAGTGTATTGCAGCGATTTTGATATCTATCTATTTAAACCAGAAACGACATGTTGTTTTCCACAATTCTGTTAAGACTTTAATCCTAATTGCAGTCTTAATTGCGTGATATACAAAAGATGATGTTTGGTTGGAATTGGTGGAAACTGCGAGATAGCTGGCAACGTCTTCATTTGAAGAGTGAAATTTGTCATACATTTCTTACGACAATTACAATCGGGTCCTGTATTTCTTGCTGCCACCAAAACTTTCTTAGTCAAATGCACGTTTTGAATGGACGGGTGTCCTTGGCAACTTATCAGTTCGTGATTGAACTCCAATACTCAGATGGAGTGTAAATTTCCGCCGTTCTATTTTGTTTAAAAAACTGAATCGAACTCCACTCATCATAGCACTGAAAACGAGGATTCCTGTATTTTTGTTGAAAAGTTTAACAAAAAGCTCTAATGTCGATTAAATTTGTATCTCTGGTCCAGGATAGACACATGCTTGTATTTGCTACATCTTCATCATAATTAGGACCATCGTTAGCATATTTCTTTCGTTGAACCAACATTTCCTTATTTGCAAACGTAACTATGGAGTTTAAAGTACCGTCAGTGGAAAACAAAGTCAATGGTTTAGGTTCACTGGACACATCAAGCACATCCTTGATTTCCAGGACGTTATAAAACTAAATTTTACTACGTTTTTTTTCTTGGTTTACCACTCCACTTGATTGTTCTTAATTGTTTTGTTCTGATATTTTTTATTCTACCAAACTGCTGTTTGTTCCATTTGTACCTCTTCGATATTTTGCTTCTAATTTTTGTGGAAGACAGAATAGGGCAAATTCAAAAATCGTTTCAAAAATAATTACTAAAGTGTTGTATTACTACATATTCTTCTGAAATATTTGATTTATAGTCTCCTTTAAATCAAACATTTTTAAAACTTTTACTGATATAAATCCTTATTCCTCCCAGAGTTATAATCATTGTTTACTTTAACGTTATCACAAACTTTCAAGGAAGATTTAAAAATGAAAACAGTATGAACGATAGAAAATATGTATTTATAAAATTCGGAAAAATATTTCGGTTAAATACTAGGCTTTTTCTGGCATGACCTCAGCAGCGTCATAAAATATTCAGTTTGAAGTAGACTTGAGGGAACAAATCTTATTGTAAGTAGTAAAGGCTTAAGAAGTGGTAATAAAAATAGTATTGAATTAAACATTTTGTGAAAACTTTAGTCCTAAATCGAGATCGTTGGTAAAGCTTCTTAAAGATTTCATGTCCGTCCTTAGATTAGTGCGTGTTGAATTGTAGTAGCGTTATCGTACTATCAATTGCCACGCTTGTCTTGCCGCAATTCTTACATTGGATTTTAGTAGAATTATGTTATCATACCTAGAAAAGAATCCCAGTTAATTTTGTAACAATCAAATTTACCGCTTCCTCGTTCAAACGCTTATTGATTTCAATACACAAATTTAATGACTCATTGGCAACTTTTAATTTTACATAACTTTGATGATGCTACATTTTAAATCAACATGATTCGTAAAGCAATTAAATTAAAGCCTCATACTGTTTATACCAAGCTGTTGATCACTCTGGATTTCTTACTATATTAGATCTTACTATATCTGCTATTTTGAATTCTCCATGCTTTTCGTTGTACAAAAATCAAGATAGAAAAAATTCAAGGTGTTATTGAAGATCAACTAAAAGGGGTTATTATTTAGAAGACCGAGAACAATATATTTTATTATCTTAAGATCTCATTTATCTTGTGGATGAATTTATAAAAGTACCTCGAGATTCAAGAAATGTTCTAAAAGCTTTTTAGGCATTTCATCATCATCATAGTGACTTAATCCAACATGCATCATTTCTCGAAATAACGACGCCACTTTTTCCTATCCTGTGTATTCTCCGTGGACAATTGTCTAGCGGTCATCACCTCCTTCACACCTTGTTTTCTGGGGTCTTCGTCTTCTATGCTTTCGTGGTGGGATTCACCGCCAGATCTTTTTTTAGCCATCTATTCTCGCCCATTCTCTTCAAATACCTTTCATGGCACTATTTGTAGCTTGCGTAGTAATACGATGTAATAGCTTCCTGTTATTATAGATAGGTATATTCTGCGTTGAGTCCAGTTCTTTTGAGATATTTGCAGGAATCAAGCTTTAACACTTAATCCGAGAGATGAACAATGTGTTATAAATGATCCGTATGAAAGAATACGATGCACCGAAAGATCAAATAGCAAAGAAAATTTCCAGATGAGTACACACACACTTTTCCAAAGATCTAACAATTGCCGATCTTTCTTTCGGCAAATATTTTTTTTTGTTTCACGATGGTTGCTATGGGGATCATCAAGCCAGAGATTGACTCATTAAGTTAACAGCCAGTTGGTCAGCGCGGCAGTAAATTTTCAGGAGGTGGTGCGATGTGTCATCGTAAAATATTCAGAATACGCTTAAGCCTGTAACTTTCTTCGCTGTTTTGGATTTGGACATTCGCCTTTTTCATCAGTACCATACAAGTGGGGAAAGTAGCAGTCGAAGTTTTTTGCCTTTACAGAGGCAAAAGGAAAATAAATTGGGAATTTCTTAATAAGTACAGTCATCCTTGGTGTTAACTTTATGATTGGCAGTCATATACGTTTTGATAGCATGTTAATAGCTTTACTACATCTCATTGAGTAGTATTATAAAAGGTATTATTACGTGATGATATAGATAGTTGATAAACCTGTAATAGAACAATGCGTAGAAAGATGAATACAAGTTTGTATCTTTAGAAAGTTCGACCAAGTACGCTTTGTTAATTTTTTCAAGACCTAATTTTTTGATACCTCTAGTAATATTTCTTAAATTAACCTACATCTTGCAAAGAACTCTACCGCTTAATTCTTCATGTTTTATGCTGAAAGCCCAATTATTGGAGAGAAAGGAAAATGGAGCAAGAAAAAAAATCTAGACTATATTAAGTTAATAGTGACTTCATATTCTTGGGTGGAAGACATAGTAATACTTATCAGAATTTCAAATATAGTTTACAAATATGACATCTTTTGATGACAAAACAATTTGGAACCAGAAAACTTCAGGCACAATTGAATCTCAAACCTGATGAAACTGCTAAAGTTGTCGAAAAATCCTAGTAGTTACGGATTGTAACAAGCAGTGTAAGATTTTCTAGCTACAATTCTCTAGCTACATCAAGGCATGTAGAAAAAGTTATCAGTTGTCACATTTCTCCCTGATTCTTCCAACTGCTTCCATTGTTATGGGATTTCTAAACTCCTGATAATATTAACAAACCAACAAATCGAAGAAACTCGTCCGAATCTGGCTTTAATTGAAAGATTAGGGATTTCTAGAAACACACCATATTCACATTGAGTGATTATTCACATCGCAACATGCAATATATACGAAAGTTTGACTATGTTCGGGATTTATACTAGATCAGTGTCAACCAAATATTTTCTAAGACACTATTTATTTTTGGATTTTATGGATTTATTTGACAAGTTTTGTTTTCTTGGTCGCTTTTTATAATCAAAAGCTTTCCACATAATTTAAATAAAGCTGTAGGTATATGTTGCACGATTGTCTAGAAATAATCACATTAGTGGGATGGACTTATTGAAAAAATAATTAACTCACTGGATTGTAGGATTATTTATAATACTAATTGAAGCTTGCAAACAGAATCTTCTTCTCTTTAATATAAGAAAACTTTAACTAAGACCGATTTATTCAATATTTTTTAACGACAATAAATTATTAATAATATGATAATTTCACTGAAAATAAAAATTTTTTACATACGTTGTAAACATAATTTAGAAATCACACAAACTTACCATTAACATAAAATATTAGGTTTATACATTCAGCTTTCTTATGTACAAAGTTTCTACATGACAGATATTTCTTTAACACTTCTCTATCTTTCCATACATCAAAAGATAATAAATGGTCTATTTTCAAACAAGACTTTGTAGAAGGTCAGTCTTATGGATTATGATTTTAAAGTGACCGTAAATCAAAAATATCCCCAGTATATTTTCATAAACTATAAAATATGTTTTCACTCCTTAGATCGTCAATGACGTTCTACATCCCAAATGAAATATTCCATCCTTTTGCATTTTTCACATTCATTACTAATATTACTGCTTGTTTCCCGTTTCTAAAGAATAAGACGAATTACTTATTCCACGAAAATAAACTTGAAAGACCATTATTGAATTTTCGCGAATAAATTTTCGACTTGCTTTAGTACTTTCTCCTTTAAAGTCTCTACCATTTTAGTTAACGCAAATAGATTATGCACACTTAATTTGAATTTGGCAGTAAAGACGTTTCGTTAAACGATCTAAATCTTGTCTGTAATATGTTTGCTTACATCCGAGATGAGTCCCAAATTACTCGCTTTTCCGACTCCTCCTGGAAACGGATCGAGACAGTAAGAAGAGGTGGGGGCGGAAAGGAGGGTGAGAGTTACATCTAGTATGAATTGAATGTGGAGCGCAGTTGAGAATGATGGTATATGTTATTCATGTCGACGCCCGTTGGATCGATAAGACACCTGACACGGCTTCGTCGTCCGGTAGGTTTCCTAAATATTTTCTAGGAAGAAAACCAAACCGGATTTCCCAAATAAATCCACCTTCGTCTAGAAAATAGAAAATAGAGAGCGGATTCGGTCGAGCTTATCAACCTGAACAAATGATATATGTTCCAGTCGAAATTGACATTATTTTCTAGGCACCCCCCATCATTCCCAACCCTTTAGGGACCTTTGCATTATTAAAATCGTTTCTGGTGAACTTTTAAATCGACTGGTGTTAACCTGTAAACGAAATCGTGTTCGAACTTTATTGATATTATGTAAAAACAAATACTGGATAAGTAATCTTGTGGTCGAGTTTAAAGCCATTGACATTAATTATCTCGTATCCACACGTAAAAATCAACAAAACACCAATTAGATACGGTTGGTTTACCGAGTATACAGTGCTCGATTCTTTATTCGTTTGTACAAAACCTTAATTACATACACACACAAACTCGATATCGACACAAAAAAATCACATAAATACAGCTATAATTCGTACGTTTTTCTGGAATTTCGTGATATATTTCCGGTAATTTACGGATATTATCATTCATCAAAACATTTTCATATCGTAGTAGCGTGGTAAACTTGGTTCGTAAATCACGGCTCGTTAAAACTTTTCCACACTTGATTCAATTCGCGACGGCAAAAAGAACGGAACGGCGAAAGAAGAAAAAACGTACCGGGAATACATCAAAGAGGCTCTTAAATTTATCCAAGTTTATTCGACTCCATTTATAAATCATGTTAAAGAAACCTTACAAGCTTTATTTAAAATTTCAACTTTTTTCTTTCGATTCAAACAAGGTCGAGTCGGAGATTCTAATTACGATAAACACTTAAGTAGAGATAGATCAACACGTTATGATATTGTATGTGGTATAAATCAAGTTCATTAACTGTAAAACATTTTTATTTCGAAGTTGTTTAGTAATTTGTTTTTCGTTGATTTGTACTTAATATTAATTCCGTGTGCATCTTATCCGTATCTGCATTTAAATCATTAATAATAAGCAAATCGGTTACAAGCTGTTTAATAATTTTTTGTCAAAATGTTTGAAATACATTTTCTATTATCTTTGGTTAGCTAAGTTGTACCATATATCTTCTTTGACCTCATTAGCATTCTTCACCAGCGTTTTTTTGAAAGTCAGTCATTGCTTTCCAGCTCCCTTTGGATGTTGTAGTGAAGATATCGCATGTTGTCATTACAAAACCTTGGAAACTTAACATCATTATCTGAGTATCTCGTGTTTATTCGAGGTTTTCTTACAACAATCAATAATCGCTTTTGTATAAAGGTCTACTAAATTAATAATTTTCGTGTTTCATTATTAAAATAAACCTACGATATAAATTGAAATGCATAAATTACAATTTTATTACATTGAGGTACAAAAGTTTAAACAATTTCAAAATTTCGTTTATCTCGTTTATATCTTTAATCTTATCTTAACGTTAGGAGCACTAATTTCTCTTTTAGCTCTTTTTTAGAACATTTAGTCAAACTCTCGTTCGCGGTTGTCTAACAATATTTGCAGGTTACATATACATATATTAATTCATTAACAATCTTAACAACAATGAAGAATATTAACTGCTATAAATTTAATCTTATAGATTTTATCAAAATATTCACATTTCAAAATAATTCGATTTTAATGATATATAACACAAAGGAACGTGAATTTAATTATAAGTTTAAACAAGTTAATACCTTTAACACAATTTCTGCTCAGCACGTGATAGATTATAACTCACATAATCGTTCTATGCTAATTATTTCGACATATAGCGTTATAGTTATTAACCATCCCACACCTGAAAGAGCGATTAGTTGGAACGGTAATGCTGAAATGTACATAATAAAACGAAAATTTAATTATAAAAATCGTTGGGATGTGGAGGTCACTATTTGAACGTGAAAATTAGTTCAATTTTTGTATCATTTACTGCAGTACAACATATTTGGCGAAGAATGTCGTTGAAAATGATAGGTGAAATTAGCTGCAAAGTCTAGTAAAATTCATAGCGGATAAGAGTAGAAAATAATGGTTGTGAACAGCGGCTTTTATCGATAACCACTGATGAATTTGTAAAATATCCTCAAAATTAGTGTCCTGTATAGACTAAGCACTGAATATATTGTAGAGTCTTGCAGTCTACAGCAACTTTTATAAAGAAATCTCAAATCTTATATTGTCAAAGTTCATGTGGTGTTAAAGTAAATACATATTTATAGAAATCCTTAATCTGTCTTCTTCTCTAGCTACTCGGTATTCTACCTAATTCAATGTTAATGTAGAGAAAGCTGCCTTTATACAATTTACCAGAAGGAAAGCAATTCGGCTAACAGATAAAGGTGCATAGGATATTTTACGATGGTAGTTTCAAGAAGAAAATGAAATTGATGGTGAAAATATTTTGCTGCCAATTTCGCACACAATGCTGAAGAAGATTTTTTTTCAAAATACAACTTCGAAAATTCCTCTGACTTGGAATCTGAAGTTTTCGCCTATTTTTAGAGATGAGATTATCAAGCACGATCTATTATGGAATAAGCTGTGTTAAAAAATTTCATAACGAAGGTATTACGAACCTATCTTCAACAACACTTAAAACAGGTTCATTCCAATTTTTTTAATTTTTCAACACTACAAGATACTTACGTATTGCAAATATAACTATCACCGAACAATTTCGTGGAAGGTGTTCCTTCAAACATATTCAGAATAAAGATATGGGCGGTCTGTGATAATATAACTTTGTATGGTTATATTTGCCAAATATACATCGGGAAAATAGGAGGTCAGCGTGAACGCAATCTAACTAGAAAATTGGAAAAAAGATATAACTGTTTGCTACAATTTAAAAACATAAATCCCATTTATCTAGTTAGTCTTATAATTTAATGTCCATCTGCTGTCATGATTGTATTACAACGTCCGCAACAGCTCCTCCTGTAATTTCCACAAGTTGTATATTCCTATATCCAACCTGAAATTTATTTGTTCCAATTTTGCTTTTTCTTAATATTTCCTCTATGTAGGTTATAAACAGTGTTAGGCTAGGAGATTAACCACCCTGTCTAAGACTTGTGTTTTAAACGTTTTTAATTTCATATTGTTAATAATTACTGAATTTACATTGGTTCTACAATTCGTATTATTTTACCTTGAATTGTCTTGCTGTCTAGAAACTTCCATAAGTTCTTTTATTGTACCTTTCCAATTTCTTTTTGTTCCACTTCCGAATCCATCTATCATTGTTAATTATAACATAGTTGTAGCCCAATCTTACCTTCTTTCATCTTCCACATTCCTCCATGGGTAGGGTTCTTATTTTTTTGCATTTCTCTCCCTTTTCGTGTGTAGTCAGTTTCAATGAGTATTGATTTATCGAATGTATAGTTTTACTTACTTTTATTCACCGATATTATTTTCTTATTATTCTTTTCTTCTCGAAATCGTTAAACTACTTTGATATCGTTTTATAACCTAGCTCACAATTTCAGGTTTATATTGTGGAACGAGCCCACGTCTACTCTTTATCGACAAACACCAGGTCTGTCTCCATATAATTCGGATATAACTAACACAAATCTGAAATGTACACTCAATTTAGACCAGTCGAACAGTTTCTTCATTAAAGATATGTTAACTTTTTAAGAACTGTCATCAGAATCATTAAAATTTTATGAAGTCGAATTTTTACGACTGCGTTAAAAACCATATCTATTGTCTGTATTTTATTATTTGTAATCTTTCTATTAAAATAATTTCAATTGCCGTTCAACTCCTTCCAATACTTTATCCAGCTAAAGATTATTTCAGCTAATTCTTCTATTCCACGAGAGTGGGCCACAATGATATTTATATTATTTATACATTGATCCCATTTCTCAGTACATTTTCCTTCTATTGGATTAAGTATTAACGTTTGATTTCGTGTAAATATCTCAAAAGTATTTTGAATATTTCTTACTCTTCGGGGTACTCTTACAAATTCCTCTATAATAATATTGGTAAAGTAAAATGTCTTGTTACCAACTTCTAAATAACCTGCTTTGAGCGCAGTTCGAGATGTACCCGGTTTGGAAGTCGCTTTGATGCCAGACTGTTTGTGGTAGCATTATAATTCATCTTATGACCACTTCTCATTTGATTATTATGCTATGTTCATAAAAATGTGTGATACATGGCCCGATCTGTCAGGTTTCTTTGATAGAAAGTATTAGATATCTTATGCGGAATTCGAAAGGATTTTAGCAGTTTCATCATATTTGAGATTCAATTTACCTGAAAGGTATCCTGTACTTGATAAACATGAACATAAATATCGTAGAAATTAGCTGTACCTTTGTGCCTTTATATTTATGTTGTAGACAGATAGAGAAATAGTTGACATTAAGCAATGGAGCAATACACACTTGAAGAATGCGGAATTATTGTCAGTCTCGTTATGATCGTTCGGTCGAGAATTCGACAACAATTCGGTATCAATAGACATTGGTTGCGAATTTTGGTGAAAGTCTTGTAGATATTTTCGTACAAAGTCCGAACCGTTCAGTAATTGCTGCTTGCTGACTATCAACTTGCTCCCATGCTCTGTTAAACCTGGTGCAAGAACACGATGATTTCGGATTCAAAATCATAATAAGCGACGAAACCTAATTCTAATTAAGTGATTCTGCGGGTAACCAAAATTTGTGTAAATTTGCCATTGTGAAAAAGTAGTTGGTTCTTATTTTGTGAATTTGCGCTACAGACTGATGTTAAATGAGTTTTTTTTTATCTCGAGCATTGTTGGTTCCATCAGGACATATCAACCGCTCCCACAATTCAGGCTACGATGGAGATTTTGAAATACCGATTTCCGGGTTGTGTGACAATTTGAACTGGTCAGACCGTCAGAATCTGATGATCCTTCAAATAAATTTATTTTTTTCTACCGTTCGGTCAACTTAAACAGTCCTGGTCTATACTCTTTCAATGGATCATTGAAGTTGGATTATCATAGTTTGGAAAGAATTATCATAATAATGAACAGTCTGCGATATAAAATTGTTATATTTTCTGCAACTTTCCTTTTACTCCTATTTAACGTGATTCGAATGCTTCGGTCTATTTTATATATGGAATAAAGAGGAGAGAACATACTTCGCATACTCACCGCTGGATTAACTGACTTTATGGCACGTCGTAGAAATTTGCAAGCTGCAATTTCCTCCACCGAATCATTTTGAATAAATATCCCTCTTATTCATGGAACAAAATTCGTTTCTGCATTGACGTTCATATCATTTCGCCTTTACAATACATATGTACATTAATAAATCCATTAAATTATAGATTAAAAAATGTTTAATGTTAAAAATTTTTTCGATTAACTAGTAAGTCTATTATAAATAACATTTTTTATCAATCTTATTGACTTAATCAAAGAAGGTGTAATTAATACTTTTTAAAACACACTTAGTTGACAATTCTGAAGTAAAAGATTATGCTACGGTTAATTCATCAGACCCTACGTGCGGTTTGTGGTGTAGAAATTCCGTTCACGGCATGTAATCTCCTGTCATGGATTCAACAGACGTAACAATTCTCGTTCCGCTAATCGCATTAACTACGAAATAGAATAATATCTCGGCCAGTTGATGCTTTTATACCATTAGTGGAACGGACGGCAAGTAAAAACAGTTAGAGGATAAAGTGAGGCGTAAAGCAAACCAAAACTTACTAAAATTTGTTCATAACGTTCATAATGAAATTCGATATTAATCTTACTTATCTATAATCTATTCATTGTTAAGTAGTAGTAACAACATTTTAATTGCATAGTTAAGTCTGATTTTCTATAGTAAGTAAAACGATACACGTGTCCATACGGAATCTACAAATTAACAATATGCTCATTTACATCACTGAGTTTGTGTTTGGGATAATTACGTTACATATGTTACCGTTGGAACCTATAACATCAGTCACAATTGAGTCCATTTGAGTGAATTATTTATAAAATTTGCACATCAAATTTGTTCGTTTGACGGAGTTTTTGTTAAATGTGCTACAAGTTAATTAAATTATACAGCATTCAAATAAATTTGTCAGGTTCACATTTAATGAAATTTTTGAATTTTAAATAATAAAATGTTGCAAGTAGATGTAACTAATTTGTGTTAATCAAGTTTAATTAAAGCATTTCAATAATGCAATAAAAAAAAATTATTTTACAATTTACAATAGTGTTATTATTAATAATAGGATATTAAGAAGATATGTTTCTATAAATTTGGTAATACCATTATTCTGAAGTAAAATTTATTCTAATTTATACTTCCACTTATATTACTTCAGTTCAAGTTACTTTGAAAATGTAAAAATTTACAACTTTACAAGAGGCTCCTTTTCACTATTCTTTAAGTGTTTTCACTATATTGTTTTTTTAGAGTGCTAATAGATTTTTTGTAAAGTATATTACTTTAATCACGGGTATATTTACGTTAAGTGGAAGTGAAAAATCTATTAGTCTACGCAACGGTAACATCTGAGTTAGAATAAAACTATAATAGCATTTATTATACCAATTTGGTAACTTAAAGAGACTAAAAAAAGAATATGAAAATAAAATTAAATGAAAAAAATACAAAAGGTTCTAGTAACTGGAACTTGCAAAAATTAATCAATGTTATCATTTGCGCGTATAAAGCGCGACCAGGAACAAATGTGGAATTTGTTCCGCCAGTAATTCTATGCACTTTGAAGTTCAAGTGATACAGTGTCTGAAAAATACATCCAACCAGACAAAAGATCATTCACAAAGGACATAGATATACTAAATCTTCTCTTGTCCAATAACAGAAAGTACTGCCAGTACTGTGTAAGAGGCTTATGAATCTTCTTTGTGTATGTTCGATCAATGTAACTTAATCATAGCAATGTCATATAATTCGCAAGTATTGCGAATAACATATTCCGATGCCGTTTACTAGATATTTTAGCTTTTTTATGTTGGTGTTCTGATTGACGGAGTGCTGGTCCATCGAACGAACCGCGTGTGAAGTTTGTGCTATACAATTTTATACCACTAGGGGATTAGATAGCCCCCACGCGGCCGGGCAAAGGTAAATATTGCCATGTTTAGACAATTTAATTACATACTAACACATACAACTACGTACTAACAATGAGTTATCGAGCCGCTATCATTAAACATTCATCAATCAAACATGGTTTTAAACGAAACTAAGTGTTTTCATAGCGTTAGCAGAGAATTTATAAATATGGTGATTAAATATATGTTCACTATCAAAACCCTAAGTTCCTAACCGTTACAACACGAGTTAACTACAAACGTTGGTTGACCAACATGAATCGTGGTCGATCCAATAACGTTTGGAAGTAAATGTAAGTGCATAACATTTGTTAGTATTTAAAATAAGCATGTTACTGTTACACCCATCCATATGGAAATGCAGGACTTTCTGAACACACTTACAATGCGCATCCGGTGACATATCAGTTAATCAACAATTACATATCCAATACTAGGATCAAGCTTAGCCGAAAATCACTCTAAAAGACACTATGTTATTATTATGGCAAACACTGTCAATGTAGTTTGAACTGTATCAACAATTTCAAACACATTGATTACTATAGGAATTGCAACTACGCGTCATCGATGGTTAACATTTGTTAATTAATGTATGACAACAAGCATATTAAAATTTCAAATAAAGTTTCAATATTGTTCATCAATTTTGTAGTATCAGACTTTTCCAGTTCCACCTTAACAGAAACTATCTACTATAATAATTTGGACGTTTTCTATAGGTCAACTTGACGTAAGACACGATTAACTCGACGGAAACAGTACCGCGAATATTGCATAACTATTCTCTCTAAACTTATATTACAACTGGCGTGCCAGTACATCCACATGACACCAAGCATTCTATACATGTGCCATTAGGGACACAATTTATTGGTGCTTTCAGAGTTACTGTAGCCGAGAGATAATAAAAATATCAGATATTAGGTAGCAGTTGACCTTTTTTTGTATTCAAGCCACAAGTGTTTTGATAATAGTTTTTTCCGTTTTGTTTTTTCGTTTAGCAATCTAAACAGATCCTTTTCACCTTCCTCAAATTGCCATGGTAGTTCATCGCGCAAGCTCCATTTATATTGTAGTTATTTCGGGGGCAGGGTCGCAATTCATGAAAGCAATTTTAAGCTTTCAGAACGTATTCAGCGGCTGTTTACATGCTAACAACCTGGAGACACATTCGTTTCACGCCATTCGAATAAATTCCTCATACTCACTTTGCAAAAAGCTACATCTCAATTAGCATTATCAAAAGAAGTACTAATTTTTAGGTATATAACAAATCACTACCGATAAAATATGTTTCTATACCCTTTTGAAACTGTGGGAAATTTAATTTTTTTCTTTAAAATATAAGATCATTAATGTTCATAATTCATTCATCGATCATTTTAAATCCTGCATTTTTAGTCGTTAACCGCGTCTATAACCTAACGTTAATGGGGGCAATATTTGTTAATAATTTTTTTATTGCACAAAGATTTTTGGAAAAATATCACACATCGTTATATCACTTATCAACATTCCTCCTGATCGAAATGTAATGTGAAAAGTTTGGCGTTGTTTATAGATACTCCCATACTAAAACATTGTTTCCTTCATTCAATCCGGGCTGTACAGCATCTTTAGATAAGTCCTCTAGTAATAAGAAATGGGTCCGTTCGTTATTATGCCCGTCATATTATTATAGAGATTTTGTACAACATTCACATATACTTACTCCTAACTTCCTGATTATTCATAGCACTTCACAGCTTTCCAAGAGGTCACTGTCACATGCTTTTGTCAGACAAGGTAGTAAGATACTATCGATGCACTACCTGCCAGCCCTCAAGTCGTATTGATCTTCTTCATCTTGGGATTCGTTTTCAATTCGCTGCTTAATGACTCTACTATTCACTCTAGAGATGGTGCTAGTGACACTTATCCTTCGGTAGTTAGAACATAATTTTCATTTATCACCCTTATAAATAGTACTAACATTCGCAGTAGTCAATACTTTTGGTATGTCTTCTCCTCTTAGGAAGTTACTAAATATGTGTCCTAGTAACTCAGCTAGTTTTTCAGTTTTAGTAATTAGTAGGTATATTACCCGATCCGGATGATTTTCCGTTATTATATCCTCAGCATTATCCAATAAGATGTATTGCGTTTCCTTACATACATTACTTTGTACAAATTCCACTCTATTTTCCTTCAACAGTGCCTGATAATAATACACCCTGTCCTTCATGGTAATTATTTTAATTCTACTTGTTTCTTTGTCTGATTCTTCAAGCTTCACTAATTCTAGTTGATTCCTTATTTCGTCTTTCGCCTGGCAACTATTCTCTTTACTTTCCTGTTCAGTGTTGCATATTGTTTTTTATCTCTTGGGTTACCTATTGAGTGCCATTTTTGATAGGATTTCTTCTATTCTATAATGTGTTCCGTTACCATTCAGGTCTGCTTTTCGTGTAGTACTCTGGGCCTAATGCTTCAGCGGCCGTCTCACGTATTTATCGGCTATTAATTTGTTGCATTAACTCTGCCAGATCTTCAAAGAATTCACCTTTTACGTCGTCATATGAGTTATCTGTTGGAGCATATATACCTAAGATGTTGAGCTAATACTGTTTTCCAGTTTAATTTCACATTAATTACCCTTGCACTTATCTATAGTCTCAATATTTGATTTACTTTACGATTCTCTTCCTAATCAAAACGGGTAATCGTTTAAAAATGGTTTACTTTAGTGACTATATCTTTTTTAACTCCGCGGTTACTTCATTTCCATTCACAATTAGCGTTCTTTTCCGTTCGCTGTATCGTCTATTTTTTTGACTATCCAATTTCCGATGCCGTTTACTAGGTATTTTTGCTTTTTTCGTTGGTTTTCCGATTGTCGGAGTGCTGGTCCATCGAACGAACCGCCTGGGCAGTTTGTGCTATACAATTTTATACCACTAGGGAATCAGATAGCCCCCACGCGGCGGGCCAAAGGTAAATATTGCCATGTTTAGACAATTTAATTACGTACTAACACGTACAACTACGTACTAACAATGAGTTATCGAGCCGCTATCATTAAACATTAATCAATCAAATATGGCTTTAAATGGATTTTAACCATTTTTTCATCAGTGGTTGGTCTTCATCCTTTTGGTCTCAAACTATCTTAATGTTTTAACGATATATACAGGGTGATTCATACGTAATGGGCCAAATTGTAAATGTACGTTCAGGAGGCCAAAATAATAATATTTTCATTAACAATAATGGGTCTTAGTCTGCTCCTTACTGAGATACAGGATGTTAAAGCGAAAAAAATAAAATAGATTTTTGTTAATAGATCAGCTACTTTTCTACATAATGACTCATAGTTGACTTATAGTTTTTGTAAGGGTAAACAATAATGTGTGAGAGGATTTGAGTTAACTCGTAGATGTCGCCACATGCGCCATATGAATTATGAAACGTCAATGAGCTTTTACGTTTAATGAATAGTTTAAAACATTTTATTGTTAAGTAAACTGATTCATTCTTGTCCTAACATAAATCAAAATGCCGAGACATAATCACTTTTCAAACGAAGAAATGAGAGACATGTTATGCGTTTACGCACAAGAACGTTTTTCTGGGCAAGCAGCATCCAGAAAATATCGTGAAATGTACCCTTACAGAAGGCAGCCAAACCGGAAGATATTTCAAAATATTTATAATCGATTGGGTGAAACAGGTTCATTTCGTCCAAAATATCATACAGGACGTCCTAAGATTATCACTCCGCAGCAAGAAGATGAAATTTTGGTAAGAATTGCGCAAAATTCTGAAATAAGCACTCGTCGATTGTCTGCAGCAACTGGAATAAGCCAACCATCCGTGACTAGAATTTTACACAAGGAAAATTTATATCCCTATCATTTTATACCTGTGCAAAATTTACTTCCAACAGATTATCGAATCAGAGTTCAATTTTGTCAGTGGCTAAAAGGAAAATTGAATAATAATCCAACATTCCTAAATAACATTCTTTTCGCGGATGAAGCAACCTTTACCAGACGCGGAGTTTTTAATTGGCGAAATAGTCATGCCTGGGAAACCGAAAACCCTCGTTTAAAAAAAGATAGACATTTCCAGCACGAGTTTAAAATAAATGTGTGGTGCGGTGTAATAGGCAATACATTACTGGGCCCAGTTGAATTACCTCCTAATTTAAATGGAGAGTCATATTTAATTTTTTTAAATAATGACTTAGTTGACCTCTTGGGAGATCTTCCATTACAACTAAGAAGAAATATGTGGTTCATGCAAGACGGTGCTCCTCCACATTTTTCACGTGCTGTGCGCGAACATCTGAATGAAACATTCCCTCACCGTTGGATTGGACGTGGTAGTGAATTTCAGTGGCCACCTCGCAGTCCCGATTTTAATCCACTTGATTTTTATGTGTGGGGTTACATGAAATCAATGGTCTATGCTGAACCTACTATAAATACACGAGACGAGTTATGGAATAGAATTCAAGATGCAGCCAATTCAATACGAAATAATCCTGCTACATTTTTTAAAGTCAGACAATCCTTAACCAAACGGTTAAATGCGTGTATAAATGCTGGTGGTGGTCATGTTGAAAACCTTTTGCAGTAGCTCATAATTAAGCTTAAATTTAATTTAACTTCGCACAACATTAACATGTAGGTTTTGATAACAGTTGTCGTAAGTGGTCTTAGTTCAAGTCTGTTCTAATGTTGTATTTCGTTTTATTAACTGGCGTACAATAAATTGTTTTATTACGTAATTTTTTTATGGTTTCAGTTTAATATTGTTATCAATTATCAATTACGGTTAGGTAAATGTCAACATTCCATGCCATGCTTGTGTCTTAACAGATTAATGCTACGTCGACCACCGTGAAATGTAGTGTAGTGAATTAGTAAAATTCAAATATCTCGAAAATCGTTAATATTTTCAAGATCAAAGAAGTATAGCTTTTTTCTACAGAAATGATGGGGCTATCCAAATTAAACAAGTATGTTGTAAAATAATGAGCGATAAAAAATTTGTAGCTGATTTCATCTAATTCATATGGCGCATGTGGCGACATCTACGAGTTAACTCAAATCCTCTCACACATTATTGTTTACCCTTACAAAAACTATAAGTCAACTATGAGTCATTATGTAGAAAAGTAGCTGATCTATTAACAAAAATCTATTTTATTTTTTTCGCTTTAACATCCTGTATCTCAGTAAGGAGCAGACTAAGACCCATTATTGTTAATGAAAATATTATTATTTTGGCCTCCTGAACGTACATTTACAATTTGGCCCATTACTTATGAATCATCCTGTATAAGTTTTAAAAAATTCACAGCGGTAAAAAGTCATTCCTCGTAGTGTTCCTAACTTCGCAGTTTAGGCACAATATCTAACTAACTAAATCCTAAATGAAGAAAACTGCGTTCAAGAAGAATGAATTCAAGAAGAGACAGAATTTCAAATTTACATTAATCTATTTTGAAACAATTATCTATTAAGTTGCAAAGTAATTCTGATTTTTTAGTTTTTATAAATATCTTTTTTTAGCGACACAATTGTTTTATTTTTAAAATGCAACAGGTCCATGGAAATGATATTAATACAAAAATATGTATACATTTTGTTTGACACTTTTTTGGTAAGTTTTTCAATTAATTTAGTCAGACAAAGGTTAGGGTATTACAGATAGTGTTGACGTGATTTAATGATGAATGCAATGCGGCAGAAGAAATCCATACAGTTTAGGTTGTTGAATTCGAAAATGGGGATGGGTTAACATCAATCATAATTTTCAGTGATAAAATTTGATATAGCTCCCGTTAGAGGATTATGCGAAATACGACAAGCGCTTCAATTAATATAAATCCATTGCCTGTATCTGTCATGTGAAACGCGAAATAGATGCATCCATAAATTTGGCGGCAACCGCTTCGTTTTGGGGCAGTTTCAATCCGCTGGTATCCAATAAAATAAACAATAGCCCATGGGGGCTGTAATTTCCTGGATAAAGTAGAGTGCCTGTTACACGGTGCACAGGTATGAAAACGACTCGTCGACAAAAAAATAACTCCTACATACGTGAAAGCTGAAAAACGGAAACAGTAGCCGCCGCGTAGGTATATGACGAGATTCGTTAATTGGGTCGCCATGTTTTTAGGAGACTCCGAAACTTTTATGATACCATAAAAATTAATGTATTAAAAAAGAATTTGAGTTTAATGTGTCAAGTTTCCGCGTCTGGTTGATGATGAAATATGGATGTTTTAATATTCAAGCTGTTCTTGCTCGAGAACAAGAAGCTTAACGTCAAAGAAAACCACGGAATCGACCTTAATTGTGTTTTTAATACCTGTGTAACCTAGCGACCTGACGTCGTGCTGGCGTCATTTAAGTTAAATTTTCATAAAGAAAACATCTTTCACTTATATTACTAGATTAGAGGGTTAATAGAGAGGGTTAGAGTATCAATATTCTATTATAATTGGCAGTATACGTCGCGACCTTGACTCCATGTATTCTTCGAAGAGTTGGTATTAAAAATTTACTACAAAATATCTTTATTATCCAACAATGTACTTATTTTGTGTGCTTAATAAAAATAGTTGTTCATCAAAAATCTTAACGATACCTTCAGGAATTTCTTACCCTTCTCGTAAACCATTATAACCTTAACGGTCCGAAGGACATAAAACTTTTTAACACTTCAAAGTTAACGAGCCATTATGTGGAAAACTGGTCTGTAAAGAAAAAGGGACCTGTACCTTCCAATTATTAATACCTGAAGTTATAATCTCATTAAGGAGCTAAAATTAATTAAACTAGCTCAAGTTAAGGTTTCCTGTATAGAGAGCGGGTTTAAATTATTACATTGACTACTGAAAAGTTTATGAACTTTTAACTAATTTAAATTAATTGGAATACTTCGGTAGTACCTATTTATCTTTCTCTTTTCAGATTTTATTGGGACTTATGCATGTTACTGTTATTGGTAGCAAATCTTATCATATTGCCGGTTGCCATTAGTTTTTTCAATGACGACTTAAGTACTCGATGGATTGCCTTCAACTGTTTGTCCGATACAATATTCCTAATCGATATCGTTGTCAATTTTAGAACAGGTAATATTTTCAATTTCCACATCTTAACCAATTTATCATTTCAGGTTTATTAATTTTATTCTTGTGTTATTAGGTATAATGCAACAGGATAACGCAGAACAAGTGATCCTAGATCCGAAACTTATTGCCAAGCACTACTTGAGGACGTGGTTTTTCCTAGACCTCATATCGTCCATTCCCTTAGACTATATATTTCTTATATTTAATCAAGTAAGTGGGTTTTAATATTGGTTTCAAACGCAAACATTGGTAAGGAAATGATGACATGTTGATTGTTCAATGTTAAGATGTTTCCGTGACGCAATATATTCCCTGCCTATTATTACCCTTTGTACATAAAACCAACAAATATACGTGTTTAGAATAAGATCTGTTACATATGTTTTGGAAAAAATATAAGGGTAGATATTATTTAATCTCCAAAAATTTGTGAAATATTTGTTTAGCGCTAAGGTTTTTTTAGTTTAAAAAACTATTATTTACAAGATATCTTTTAATGTATTTGTGATATGGTTGTTTAGTGATGATGGTGAAATTTTCCAAACATATACAAGTTTCTCAATCTGACCAGTCTCATCTTCGTCTTCATCTTTGATTCCTAAGGAGGCGAAATATGCATTTAGCGTAAAAATACTTCATTAGCAATAACAGAAGTGTCCTTCAGAAAAAACCAGCCAAATAAAGAAGATAGATTGCTGCACCTGCTTAATAAAAACGATTAAAATTATTAAGAAATGTGTTTGAAAATGATATTTTTTCCGTAAAACGCTTACAATTATCATTCATATACATAAACAGAAACTCTCAGAACGCAACAAATTTATCAAAGATCTTACATGTTAACTAACATACTCATTTACAATAGATATGGTTCAGCACGTTTGGGAAAATGGGTTTTCTCGCAACAAGAAAAAAATTGGTAACTTAGTAACATCTTTTAATTGCCATATTTACGACCGTTTGGTTGCCAATACTTTTGGAGAGGAACTGAATAAATCTATAAAATATTTACCACCGATCTGTTAAATATTTTATAGATTATTATTTAACATATTAAAACCGTCGTAAATAATGTCCCATGGATGAAGAATTAACAAGATAGTTAAGAAATACTCAACTTTTCTTAATGAAAGATTCTATTTGGTTAAATGATGATGAAAGTATTTTTAACCAGCATTGAATTATTATCTTCCCTTTCGGTTATGGATGCCAAGAGTACAAAAGCGTAGATATAAGTTATTTACAAAGAAGTAGTTGTGATGCTTGTAGCAGGGAATGTATGTTCACAACGAACGGTAGATCTGACAATCAACATCAAGGTAAATTCATCAAAATACAGAAATATACGAAAATAAGTGATGATATTTTCTCCAAACATTGAGGCGCACATTAATGTGTATGGATGCAAAAACATACATTCAATCTGATCTAATTCCATCCATACCGCATATTTCTATAGATTTCAATTTTTTAACATATTTTAGATTTCAGCGATAAATCTCGTTGAGTCGTTGTTAGGTTTGAACTTATTTCTATTGTCGAAACTATTGTCTTCGTTCATTATGTTACAATAAACTTCGTCCTTTTTGACATTTGGGATATACTTGCTTTGTACCTAGAGAATTGTCACAGTTGTGATGAAATTGATTCTGAACAATTATTTTGGATTTATTTTGAACAATTTTGATAATTATTCTCGATTTCAATGACTAATTTGATAGTCGATTTGATCACTCTGGCTTTGAAAAAAATACCCAAAACTCATCACCAGTATTGACATCTTCCAGAATATGTAGTCATCTCCAACCAACCAACAATGGGTACGTTCAGCAGGTGTCAACAGTTGAATTAAATCAGTCAGCTAGTTGTATGAGCTTTAATACAGCGGAACGAAATCGGCTGAACAAGCAATTGAGAATTAGCTGTTCTGCATAACCTAATAATATTTTTAACAATTTGGTGCTATTACAAGAGATAGTGGATGATGCGTTTCTGCATTAACAATATCATTTGTATACAGTTTTGTCAGTTTTCAAAATTAAAGGGGAGAAACAAAAAATGTTAATCCTAACCTAGAATTTCACAACCGCTGACAAACTAAGCGCAGATTACTTATGCTGACATATTTACTAAACTGATGCGTAACAGCGCTTACTTAGCGTATCATTCAGCCGCGACTGCTAATATAACAACTCAACAGTTGACACTGGCTGAACGTGCCCATTGTTTCGTTCTGACATTCACTAGACAACGTCATTGAGTGTGTAGCGTCATTACTAATAGTGTCAGTTTGTCGATTGATGTAAAATTAATCACCTAGAGAAGTATAAAAATAACAAAAAGAAGTATTTCTAAAATAGCATATCTGATCTCCGTGACCGTGACGACAAAACATTCCTATATCTAACGTTCCAGACCCGTAATGTTGTAAAGTTCGAATACATTACAAACGAATCTACAAGCTCATTATACTAAACAGAAACGAATAGGAAAATTGGAAAAATGATTAGAGAGATTAATATCAAAAATTCTGGCAATACCGCAAATTCAGAGGAGGAAGAAACAGAACCAATTTTTTTTTAAATTTTGCAGATTATTTTCTAGATGTCCAAGCTGGTAAGAAATACATGTTCGATTTTATACGATAGAGTGTTCTTCTTCCACCAAACCAGTGTCTCGGATCTTGATTAAGAATTTATTTTACCCATATTATTAATACACTTCATATAAGAGTTAAAAATTATGCAATCCGACGATTACTTTCCATTGAAAGTGGATATCTATTAATTCGGTTTAGAACGGACTTTTGGAATTCCATACAGTTGAAATTATAAACTATTTTTGGTTGATTTTACTTTATCATTTACAGTGACATACTGAGCTCAACATTGGTTTCTGTAGCAAAATACGATCAGAAAAATATTCATCCAAGACTCACTGCAGAAACTGCTGAAAACACTACATACGTTCTTGAGCAATATCTTGCAATTAAGAACGATATGCGATATGGTCAATACATTTGAATAAGATGAGTGGTTACACAAGAATGCAAAGACGACCAATGTGTAAAGAACTGAAACTAAAGGTTTATATATTCCAGAATGATTCACATTTAAAAAAATTATTCAATTCGACGATTACTTTCCATTGGAAGTGGATATCTTTTAATTCGGTTTAGAGCGGACTTTTGGAATTCCATACAGTTGAAATTATAAACTATTTTTGGTTGATTTTACTTTATCATTTACAGTGATATACTGGCCTCAAAATTGGTTTCTATAGCAAAATACGATCAGAAAAATACTCATTCAAGACCACTGCTGAAACTGCTGAAAACACTACATTCGTTCTTGAACAATATCTTGCAGTTAAGAACTCTAGCCTGCACACCAAGTACACACCAAACAGTGACATGTAAATACATTTGTTTCTCATAAATCCTACTCATGATTTTTTAAGCCCTATGTGACAAAGTGCTTATTAATGTAAGCATAGAGATGAATATGGGTCTCTTCTCTGAAAACGAATTTGTCCACAAAGCTGACGTTCATTTCTTGTTATTCACTGACCCAATTGTCCAAGTCTCTTCACTGCGCATGGGCTGTTGGTAAATGTTGTTGAATCTATTGTGCATTGTAAACAGGGAAATGGAAATCTTTAGAGAAAATATGTTGAAAAGGATTTGTTCAAATAAAAGACTTCGTGCAAGAAGTTCTTAAGCAGACTGTTTTTAATTTAATCTGGTAATCTTATTGTATGTGTTATCCGTTAGAGTTATGTATTTTGAATTCCACCATGTATGATGAGTAGTAAAATTTACTTGATTGAAAGCTATAATTACCAAGAATTCTGAACTGATAAATCTGAAAGAATAGTCGTAGCTAAGATTGAATTGATTATGGATATGTTTTTTTGAATCCATTCTGATCTATTTTCGTCTATTCCGGATATCTTCATCGAATTTTGCTATCTACTTAGGAACTATTGATAGCTATGCTTGAGGTGGTTATGCATTCCCTTTTCTTGGTTTAAACAATGCTCACATGTAATATGTTTCTCCATCGATTTTAATATTTGGTTGTTGTACAAAATTCATTTATTTTGAAATATGGGGAATATACGTTCGTAGGCTTTCACGGCCGGCGTTATTAGAAATAAAACTAAAAACTACCGAGGCTATTAAATAACTGTTTGTCGTTTTAGGTGTCATGTTGGAACCTTCTTCAAAAACAAGTTCAAAAGTACAAAATCGGTTGAATATACAGACTCTAGTAACTAAATATTAACTAATTAATGAATCCATATTTTCTGTAAAGGACGACAATTCATAGGCGGGATGTTTTGCAAGTTGGTGTAGGTGAATTAATTGCGCTTGCTTTAGGTCGCAGTGGGACGTCTTATGGATTTTTGGTAAACCAGAGATTCTTACTGGTGCTTATAAAAAAATGGCATTTATAGCTTTTCTGTTCCTCTGGTGAAATATCCATCGACTTAATTAGGTTCTTCATCGTCCTACTGTTCCTATAGGTGTCTGAATTCAATCTGTGAGTGTTCATTTTGATCTCGTATTCCTTTATATCCAATAGCATACTGGTATTACCTTTGTCTGTAACCAGGACGACTATGTCAGTTCTCTTTCTTACACTACATAAAGGTCTTCTTTCACTAACTGTGAAGTTGAACTTTGATTATTTGCTGTTTCTAACATTCTTGCGATGTCTTGACGGATGTTTTCAGCTTTTACGGCTGGTATCCTGCGAATGGTACTTCACACATAACCAAAGGATTATGTACTGCCGTTTCTTTTTTCGTCAGTAGAACGCTGGATCGATTAATAACCAGCGATTCCAGTGGTAATCCATCTTTCGTCTTTTTCTGTGTTCGACGTTCTAATGACTCGAATTTCTTGATTTGTGTTTTTCGGCTCTTCTGGAACTCTGTTCTGCATTCTGCATTTAAATCCTATCCACATTGCACCTGCCTGGCCTGGACATAGAACTCGAAATTTTTAGTTGACGTAGAAATAGTTTGTTTACTTAGCAGTTGATGCTAAGTGATGTAAGTGGTTGTGTGCTGTTCAAAATTTTACGGGCAGCAGCTGAGTCGATGTGGTGCTTCACTTTTAGAAATGTTGGAGTCATGGGACTACTAAATAGTCTGCGTTTAATCCGTAAATTGTCCAAATACTTGATATGATAAGGTTGAAAATATCTAATAGCCCCATCTGTGTTATATAATCTGATCAATCAGTCACTTGTTAACCAGCTCGGGTAACACGATGTTACTTAATAAAAAAATTTGTTTTGATAAGAAATTTCGAATACATGCTTTAGCCTTCACTACACATCCCTTTATATGACCTATTTTCTTCCATAACTTATGTAACAGATATTTATATAAGAATACACCAGACATTGCAACATAATTAATAAATAAACCATAGTAAATATGTATATAATAAATATATTTTTATAATAAAATTATACCAGGTAAGTGTTATGGAAGATTGGTTCATCAAAGTATCAGAAGATGGTTCGTTAATGTTTGGTGTTTCTACATCATAGTCAAAACAATAGCGAAGAAAGGCGTTGAAGCATGTTGACTGTCTTTTTTAGACAAAAGGCACAATTTGTGTTAAATTAATGGAAAATGGCTGCAGCAACATAGAGATCTGATTTTGGTTTCCATAAACGTTAATCCTAAGAATCCTCATATTATTGTTGAAAAAGTAAATAATGCAATGGAATTACGTTTATGAAAATCTAAAAAGATTTTTTCAAGAAAACGTTATTTTATTGAAAAGTGTTTATTTAGAGTGAATTGTTGATGTTCCCCCTGTTTTATTGTTGTTCCCCCACCGTGTTTTTTGTTGTTGCATATTGTAGATCTGTTGGGCGTAGATGTTCTCTTGCGAATTACCGAAACAATTTCAAAATTCTGTTCCAGGATTTTGGCGAAAGTTTTCAATTGTTACACGCGGGCCGCGCATTGCGCATTCTAAGGCTCGCGAAATTGTTGTCCCTTGTGAGGCTGCTGAGGCTGTCTCGTCTCGTACGATATGTTAGCCAATGGGAAGAAGTTTATGTAAGTATCATTAGACAGGGCGCCAGCACTTAACATTTTATTAGAAAATCTTTCGAACTTTTCCGGATTTATATTTTCGTTTTTTTTTTGAAAATTTTTTAGTTTGGGTTTCTATTTTTATATTAGGAAAATATCACGTTATTTTGCGCAAAGCTTCCGCACTGTCCATTAATATAAATGTCTACTGTTGTTATTTATCACAATTTATGATTAAATAACAAAATTTAATAGTGTATATTATGGATATTAAATTATCAATTGAAATTAAAATTTAAGAAAAGTACTTAAAAATGTAATCGTTTAAAAAAAGAGTCTATAGAAGGGTGTGTTTGTGACTGTTTTGCCGGTTTACGTTTTAAACTCTGTTTAGCTTTCAGTTCAGTTTTGGTTTTAACCCAACCGACTACTAACCATTTGTTTTTTCTATAGAAAAAAAGGGAGTACTATTCCTTTCTGTTTCCTGTTTTTTTGAACGTTTTTGCCTTACGTTATTTAAAGACTTTTGACGACTGATGCGGTTTTTAAGATATTTACGGGCTTTGGGGCTTCTGCTCAGGCAAGCTTGGAATGAGGCTACCTCTCTTTGTTTTGCTACTTTTTTAGGCACCCCCATTGCACACCTTTGGCTTGAATACATCTGTTTAACATACTATTTTAAGAGCGAACCTTCGTATATTAGTGTATTTTCAAAAACTTGAATAATAAAAGATGATAATAAAAAATAATAGATTCGGTCTGTTGGGATATGGACGACGAACGGTGATATTCAAAAATAATATTTCCGTTCGATCAATTGTTCGTCCCACGGCCTTCCACAATCCTTGCTCCAGAACTAGCGAATAAATTGTCGAATGAAACAGGAATTTCCGGCACGTAAACAAAATTTCCGGCAGCGCATAAGAGTTAATCCAGGTGAAATTACGCCCGAAGGGTTTATCGCAGCAACCGAGTATGTATATTAAAATAAATGACGTGCATTAAAACAGATGACAGACGACTAAAACTTTACGACAAAATATTCTCTATAAAGCTCTGGAGCGAGCGATTTTTATTAAAAAACCGAAGGTGCTTCATCGCTCCTTAATTAATTATTATTCTTTAATTTTCTTTATGAATTGATACATTCTGGTTATTTTTTTTATTAACCAAATCAACCCTTCAAAAAATGACTTATTAGTGGCAACGTACTTCTTTATACAGACCGTTCTTAAACTACAATCTTTTTCTGTGTTTATTTCTACATTTATTACTGACTATCTTTGGTCGGTTAATTCTTTTTTTAAATTTGACAGAGAAATACTTGTATACAAACTGAAACAACAGATATACACGACAAATTCGATTTAACTCCTAGGGGACAAAACGCAAAATTGAAAAATTATATCTATATGAAGTTAATATAAATTTGGCAATACATATTTTTTACAATAAAAATTTTTAAGAGTAGATTTATTTTTAATGGTTTATATTTGATGATTACATACAAATTATGTTAATTAAATGATGTGTTGGGAACATTTTTATAAGACTATACTAGTCTATAGCTACGAAATGTAGGGTAACTTAGTAATTTCTTGGAAACCCTTCCTTTTAGGATAAAATTAGAAGCACACATTGTATGAGATTTTTTCACGGAGGATAAAAACTGAAACCCTCTTCCTGTTTGTACTAAGGTCTGTGCTCAATAGACTTCTTATTTACACGAATAAGGCATTGAAAGCATTGAAACCTTTGAAATAAATAGGACAAGATGTCATAAAAATGAATCTAAAATATATCGTGAAATTGAAAACATGTTCGCTTGAACAATATTGAATCTGTTTTTTTACAAACTCACGAAAAAAGCCAAAAAGATTGAAACATTGAAAAGACGGAGAAAAATATTTCGATTCTCTTAAAATAGCCAATACGAACCTGTATTTTTCAAAAACGTACCAACCAGTCGAAATATCCTTAAATACATCCCATAATATAAATACGGCCTTATCAAACAGCAATTATTGTGTAAATTTCTTGCCTTTTATACATTTTTTTATCATGAAGACAAAGACAATATATATTTTTTTAATATTCTTATCATCGTGTTCAAAATACATGGTTACACGAATAATTTAGCGTTGAATTCTTTCAAATAAATAATATAAGGAGAAATAAATTTTATGCCAGTGCGCCCGCTCGTCGGTTAATAAAGATAGACTCTTTAGGCAACAACTAAAAAAAGTGGTAACATTACCTTAGTTAAAATCGAACGTCGAACAATCAACAACAAATTTTGAAAATATATACGAAGTTGGCGAGTTTAACAAAATGGTACTGTTGCGAACTGGATTTTGAAAAAAAGGATTTTGTACAGTAATCAATAAACCATCGAACAGAAAGAATATGTCGATAGCCCTTTCGAGCCAACGTTCAGCGCAATGTTGTTTTGTTGTAATTATTTTAATTTGTATCACATTGTTAGATCCAATAACAATAGATATAGATAGATCATCGCATTGAAGATTCCTAGAAATTGGGCTTTTACAAAAATAATAATCTTCTATGACATCTTGGTACGACAATTTCCAACACTGTTTATATAGTCGATTAGTATGGGTGGGCTAATCCATAGTTAATTTGAGAATGTTATTTGTACAAGAATACAGACTAGGTTAAAAATGATTGAACTTTGATGTAATGATAATTTTCTCTATATTAATATAAACAAAAAGAAATTGAAATGAAAGCTATGCATGTTACATTCAAATTGGTCAATCCACCATCTTTAGACGAAATGAAAATAAACATCTGAAATGGAATAAAAACATCACAGTGCTTCAAAAAGGGTTTGTTGATGTTGTTCAGTTCATGAAGTCTATGAAAATCCAGCAAATGCTGATCATGAAGTCATATCTCATCAATCCGGATGGAAAATCATGTCTAAGAGCAGCTATTAACCTTCAACAAAAATCCATAAATAACGTAATCGTATCTCCAAGAATCAAATAATTATAGAAGAAATAAGTTCATTAATAATAGAGGAAACCTATATCTGAGGAGAAGTTTTTTGAGGGTACAAGAGGTTGCTGTTATGGAGTGAAGAATGAGTCATCCTAATGATGCGGCTTGCTATATCTACGATAGAGTAGGCTTTGTATCTGAAGGGGTGATCAGAATTTCTTGTAATCTTCTTCTAAAGTCTTATAATTCGTATTGTTCCTCGTTATCAAAAAAGCAATGTATTTGGAAACATCATGAAGGTTGCATTTTTCAAATTTCGTCTCTCCAAAACTAGAAATTATCAGATGTAAATGTAAATCCATTAATGTTTTGAAATCAGTTTTGAAGCATTGCGTTTACAACCAACATCATGCAGGATAAAAATATATCTGAAGGAACTTATCATCAGTATATATCAGTATGTCCTTATCTATTCTCTACATCCAATACTGTAAGTAGGGTTCGGAATAACGGAATCCCGGTAATACCGATACCGGGATCCCGACCGATTTTTGTCAAATTTTAATACCGGTATTTTTTCCACAATACCGGTATTTTTCGGTATTTTCGTATTTTTATAAATTTTTATGTTCCGTAAAATTAATGATGCAATATCATCACTAACACCTGTCAAATTAGCAGTGGAGGCTCTATGTCGAAGAGATGCAAACCTCTTAATGGCAGATGTAGCTGTAACATTTATGATAGAAACTCTTAAAGAATCAAATTTCCCAATTGCAAAACTTACGTAATACTTTATTACAGAGACTATTAGAACGTCACTCAAGTTTGTCTCAAGTATTACAATACCTACACAACAATACACAAAATATCTTTTTTTTTCGTTATTAACCAAAACGAATATAAGACAAAAAATTATAAGTTTATTAAATAGACTAACGGACGAAAACAAAGAAAACCTACCGAGTACATCACATGAACAAAAATATTTAACTAGTACATCAACTGAATAAGAATAAATATCGCTATTAACGAATTATCATCTGCTCCACTAATTTCCAAAAGTATCACTTTGGAAGCCAAGCAGTCATCTTCAAAAAATTTATGACTACATAATCAAATCACCATTCCTCCAACAAGCGTGGAATCAGAGAGGGTTTTCTCATCAGTCCAAAGTTTTTGTACAACAATCCGTTGTAAACTTAATGATAATAGATTAGAAAACCTATGTATTTGAAGAGCACATTTTAATAAGTCGTATTACAAATAAGTATTTTGTATTAAGTATTTGCACTACGACTTATTGATATATATAATGAATAATTATTTATTTATTTTACATTTTTATAATAAATTTATTATCAAATTTCGTTTCATTCATTATTTCACCTCTAGATTTTTAGCATCTTTATATTTTTTCCAATACCGGTATTAATACCGGTATACCGGTATCACATTGAAAATATACCGAAATACCGGTATTCAATTTTCGGTCGGTATTCCGAACCCTAACTGTAAGACGGTATTATTTTTCTACAAAAAGGGTAAAAGCGTAAAGTGCAACTGATTATTCAATTAGACTCGTTTCCTATATTTAGTGTCTAGTCTATGAGGTTTTCAAACTATATTTGTGTTTTCCATTTGTTGTACGAAAGCATCACATTTATTTGCAACTTTCAAATAGGCATAGTGATCATTTTGATAAAATCACAGAGTTACACCGTAGTGAAACGATCATTACTACAACAATCGTTATTGATCTAAAGCATAGTCTATATAAGCTACTACTCAAGATTATTACTATTTAAGTTGTATATTCTTCATCTTCTTATTTCTCTCACAAATTTCACATCAATCATCGATTTTAGAAAGGTGAGTCAAATTGAAGGTATTTCTTTTATATTTGTCAATAACATTTGAAGTTTTAACGGCATCTACGTAAAATTCCATACAATTAGGGTTTCCAACAATGTTCTATATTTAGCATAAAGTCCAATTTAAAATATTCCAAACGTTACAATTGATTTTATCATAACAAGTTGGGAAGTTCATCCCACCCAATTCTGGATATACGAACACTAACATTTGCAAACGCGGCAACATAACACGGCTTAGTTCTATGCATATATCGATTTAAGCCCATCTCCAAAAGAAAATGAAACCTGATTATTTAGTAAAGTTCAACATAAAGTCTATCATGGAGGACTCAACCAAAATGCTATATCAGAAGGGAAAAGCTACTTCTGAACCTAATTACAGAAAACGATAACCCAAAAGAAAGTGCAAAATAAGCACTCATAAGCATATGAACATAAATGAAAAAAAGAATAATAAACCTTGTTTCATAGAAGAGGTAAATACATAGGCTGAACAAAAGAGAGAGTCCTACCTATAACATAAACATGCGGGAACGACGTTCGAGTACGAAAAGTATAAAATCGTTAAATACTGGGTGAATGGAAATAAAAAGAAGGAAGTCAACGAAGACGTAACAACATCAGCTCCGTAACCCCCGAGGAATGATTAGTATACGTGCGACATAACCTAGGAGGATCTATACGAAATGATGAGCTAGCTGAAAAACAGAAAAGCAGATGATGACAGCCAACGAATTGCTAATGTATGGAGGCTTCGAATGGAAACATAACGTTATAACACCGGTATTCAAGAAAGGAAACAAAAAGAAACCTGACAACTATAGGACAATAACTCTATTAAACAGCAAAAGCATGCTACTAACAAAAATATCTAATCTATACGTCGAAGCTATGCGAAAGGGTAGATTACGGAAGAACGGTATTCAGACAAAACAAATCTACAATCGACGCAATATTCAATAAACCTTTATTCATGTGTTTGGTGGACCTGAAGATGGCCCTTGACAAAGTCTTGTTGAACAATAAAACACGGATAAAGACAAAGGAGAGTTCAACCGAGCAGGTACCTATAAAAGCAGGTATCCGACATACAGGGGTACAGTATGAGCCCATTCCTATTCAATCTGATTTTGAACAAAATAATCCAAAGAGTCAACGAGGTCAAGCGCGGATACACCATGGGACAAAAATCCTTGACAATCTAATGTTAGGCAGATAATGTCATTTTTATGGCAGAAAACGAGAACGACTTGCAGCGAATGCTACACCGATTCCAAACCACAGCGAAAGGATTAAACATAGAGATATCCGAGGAGAAGACTGAAGCAATGGTGATATCGAAATAGGCTGTCAGGTGTTAATTGATAGTGAATGATCACCCCATTAGACAGAGCCTGCACTGTAGGTATCTGAGCATTGACATTTCTAGCTGCAGAAATTTACACCAAGAAGTTAGGACACAAGTCAACAAAGACTCTAGAATATATGGATATCTAAGCAGCATCGTCTGGAGGAACAAATACATGTCCAAGCTAAGTTCGCATCTACAAAACGGCAGTGAGGCCGGTACTGACTTATGCATAGGAAACTAGGATGGATACGTCAAAAGCCAAGAGCATACTAAGAGCCACCGAAACGAGAACGCTAAGGATGATTAAACGAGTAACCCTTATCGTTAGAGGTCAGATAAGAAGTGCAGCAATACGGGAGAAACTGAGGGTGCTTGATGTGGTGCGATTTGTGCGGGCGAAGCCCAGATGTTGGAAAGACCACATGATCAGGATGGACGACGTGTTTAAGGCGATATGGACCAAGAGTGAGAGACCAAATTCAAGGAGCCCTATCGGACGACCGTGAAAAGGCACGAATGCTTAACTTTAGCATCCTAAGAGGGCTGATAAAGCAGAAAAAACAAGACATAGTCTTAAGTAAAGAGAAAGAAGAAGAAAACTTTTACTGACAGTCCCCCACAAGAACATTTTATTTTCAGTGGTATAGAAGAATCCCAGTTGAAGTCTTTTAGTTCAGATATGTTTTCTCCAGTTTAAATGATTATCTAGAATCTAGATAGATCCCCAAATTAATATAAAGCTTATCATCAGTAACTCCTAAAAATATCCGATTAGTAGGTGGTTAAATGATATTTAAAAGCTAAATGATTCTAAATGAATTATTTCTAAATATTTCAGAAGTCAGTTAAAACAAATCGAACCATTTACCAAATTCAATACAATATGTGTTTCTAATTTTACCGAATTGTATGTGTGATATTAAACAGTTTCCATGTTACTAAATTAATAACTTTTTAATCGTTATTATTCCATCCAATACAATACCTGATTTGTTGCCAAAAATTAATTAACTTCATAAAGATAAAATATATAATCATTAGGTGTTTTCGATTGCAATATTTTTTTGTTATAGTGTGGGTATTTGTTTTTGGAATGGTATTGCCATTGTCCTATTTTGATGGATTTTCTTATACTGGTGATAATCTTTAATTCTAAATCAATAAAAGAAAAGCTAAATAACATAAAACAATGAAATAAAAACTGAATCTAATTAATTAATTTTCTCTTAAAAATCAGCTTTATTGTTTGTTGCTTGATTAACTCAGACGAGATCTACAGAGAAACAAACATAAAGGTAAGGGTTTTTGTTTTTACAAAACTTATTGCTTTCATTATTATCCCGTAGAAGTTGTTGACGCTTTCGATCAAAAAGTTTTTTTCGTTTTGATCACCATTATAAGCTAAAAGAAAATCCTTTAAAAAGAAAGCACACCATGCCATCAGAATAGGATCAATAAAAAAAAACAAGAATAAGCTCAAACTTCTGATCGACAACAAACCATAACCGTTGGTATATTATTTGGGTCCTAGATACCTATGTACCAACATCCTTCCGGGCGTCCTACAGAATTCGCGGCAGACGGTACACCGATAGCACCAGCTAGGGACAGGACGACGGAGGTGCAGCCAACCATCCTTTTTTTAACTATTCTTTGATATCGTTTGTCGAAACTCGGCCATCTCAGACAGAACCCTAATAATTAAAAAAGATTTCTTTCTCTCTCCTTCCGATTCACTTCCGATTCTATGGACTATTCGGTTCGAAATCAAGTAGTAGTCGAGCTGGCCAAGGGTTTCAACATGATGTGTTCTTGAATGTTGATGTGTTCCTAGCGCCGATAGTATGTTTTTTTATTTTTTTTTATTTTATTCGATGTTGGCCGAACTGGACTTGTATTTGTTGCATCTTGAAAGAGAAAAAATGGTACTAATTTTTGTAAATTTTTATTTTTCGGTTGGGTATTTTTGTTTTTCTGGGACAATCACATCAAATTAAACTTACACTAACACAGAAACATATAAATAACAAAAAAATCTACTTCTTCTACTCTTTCACTTAATACTACTTAAACCTACCACTTTTTTCTGTTAACTTATAATTCTCTTATTTTTCTTGTTGACGAGATGAGGAAAGGGTTGATGTACATTTAACATTTCTTTTGTTGCACGTGGAACGTAGCGATGAGTCTATTTTTAGCTACCAAAGTAGATTATTACTATTACTGTTTTATTGTCGTCTTTCGAAATACCGAACACACAATCAATCATTGACATCTCGAGCTTTATGTAAGTTTTGGTGTTTTAGTGTTGAAAAACCTTTTAGTGTCCTATATTTAGTGATTTTGCGTAGGTTGTTAGTGATAGTTTTTATTCGGCAAATTAAATAAAATGCAAAAAAAGGGAAATAGATTCAAAAAATTTTTGCGAAAAACAGATTTAAAAGGCATTCAGATTTATCATCATCCTTATTATAAATCAAATTAAAATAATGATTAATAAAGATTAAAATTAAGTAGAAAAAAATTAATATTTATGTATTCCATCGGGTACACTGCTCCTTCTCTCATTATTCTTTTTTGATTATACTTTTTTAATTTTAATTTTAAGGTAAGCATGAGCTGCCACTCGTTTTCCAGCTTGTTGCGCTCCGCACCAAAAAAAGTAAAGCAAAAAAATAAATCATCAAGTAGTCGCATTTTCTTTTCTGTTCGATTTTTCCATCCTTTCTGTTTAAAAACACACACAGAACCGCCCGCTAGATTTTCATGTTTTTCTCTCTTAACTCTATCTTCTATTTTATAACTTAATCCTTCTCTTTCTTTTAACTTACCCTAATTGCATCTAGCGCGTTTTTACCACCCGGCTTTTTGTTTTTTGCCTGTTTGTTAACGATAAAGAAAAAAAATAAAAAATACATAGAAGAAACCTCCCTTAAAACCTTTCTTATACTTTTTCCAAAATAAAATCCTGTTTTTCTATCTATTTCTCTTTCTCACTTTCTTACACATACTATTTTCTCTCAACTCGAAGCTCGTTTCTTCTCTGGTATCTTAGAATGCCACGCTTCGTTTTCTACTACCTTGTGTTCTTCGCTTTTCTAGATCTTGCAGAACCTCCAAAAAAAGCGAACGGAACGACGGGGGCGCCTTAGTTCGGATCTCGACAAGTCTAAATACAGCAAAAGCAATCTAATATTCAAGGTAACACGCTTTCCAGCTTGCTTGGCATATATTTTTTCAGTATTTATATTATTATTGTTACTTATTACCTTGTTAATGACGACTGACGCAGTTTTTTGATTACCGCTACGTTATTATTATTATTAACAAGTTTGTTATTATATCGTTCCGAGTTTTGTGCGCCTTCTGCTTTCGCTTTTGACGAGTTCCTTTTATTTTTATTTATTTATTTTTATTTTGAATCGCTTGTTTCTGCGGAATAATTACAAAATCCGCGAACTGTTTGTGTGGTTTTAAAAGCAGCCCCGTTATTACTTGAAAATGTTTTTATTTAAAAATACACAAAAATTATCTACAAAATCAATAAATAAATGAACCACAAACAAACATTTATTTATTCATTATGTATATCTTACTACTACTTCAATTACAATATTTATTTTAAATAAATAATACGTTAAACACAACCAAAATCCTAAAAATCAAAGCACATTTTGCAGAAAAAAAGAAATAAAAACACTTTTCCACCAAAACTTCTGATATCCTCACTCAATCACTTAGCTTTGTAAATACTTCGCTTTCTCCCTTGGCACACCACAACCGTTTGTTGTTAATTATTGATGAGAGGATGGGTTTAACACCCTAAAACAGACAAATTCATATAAAAACCTACTTGCGGTACGTTATTATGTAAATAATTTTTAATTTACATGATTGAGGGTTTGCTTGTAAAACCGGTTCTAGAATGAGTGTATTTTGTTGGGAAGGTAAGTTTAAAGTACTAGATTTTTTGGAGACCAATAACGATTGTAGTTGACGTTATAGGTTTTTTGTGCATTTGAGATTTAATTTTTAATTTTATTAGAGAACGTTCAGTTAGGTGTACCGCTTCGTATTTGCTTGGCACTGGGCGCTTAGGTTGGTTTCTTTACACACCACAATTTACGCGATTGAAAATACTCCCAGCAAAAAAAAATTATGATGACTATAATTATAAATATTATTAGGCGTTTATAATGTAATTAAAGTTATTGTTACAGAAACAGTCCAATGTTGTAACACCCTGTAAATGAATGTACATTTGATAGCAAAAACTTGAATTAATTAACAATTTTTAAGACAAATTCAAATTATTGTAGATTATTAGAAACAATATAATAAAAATTTTTAAGGTAAATTTCATAAATTATTCCTTATTATCATTGTAATAGAAGGTGTAGCAAAATGGTTAATCTAATTATGGATGCGAATAAAAATCCATAGAATAAAATTTTTTTTAATTTATATGTTATTATAAAATGGTTTAATAGTATTAAAATTTTATACAATACACATATATGTATAAATACAGTTTGGGACATACATTTTTATAAGATTCTTTGCACTCTCAACAGCAATGACCACCATCACCTCTTCTAGAGTTCGATAGCTTTAAAAAGCTCTGCCTTAAAATTTCCCCATAAAAAAATATTCTACTATATTTTTTCAAATTAAGCAAGCAAGGAAGCTATTAAGCAGCTTCTTGTTCTTCGATCTGGGGTTATCACAGAGATTACAGAGAATGACTGGACGTATTGGTACACCACACTCACCAAAAAATAGTGAGTACAGAGGACAAATCACACTAAACGATGATTTTTTGATGGTGACGTTTTCAGGAGTCCAATATTGAAAATCCAACTGATAGATTTAAGAACAGTGCGCAATTTTATTCGGTTATTAAGTCATATCTAGCTATCATTTGATTATTATGGGCGTAATTTCTTACAGGTTTTCTGTAAATTGTTGACCGCGCACCGTATTCAATTCCTTGTAGTTCTGCAACAATCAAATTAATGGCAACTCCAATTTGGCAATATAGAATCTTTTTATCCCAATCCTTCAATAAGTAATTGAGAATTATCTTGTTATTATGTTCCATTATTTCAACGAATTATGCACAATGTCATCTTGATTTTGTAAAATGCTAATGTTTATTTTTAGTTTGCATTACATTATGCAACTAAGATGTCACTTGTTTTGTAATATATTTCTCTATATCCATTCTAATAGAATCATTTTTATCCTTCTTTTCTTATCATGTAAGTATTTGATAATTATAACACATTCCTGGAAGAACAACTTTTTTGCCAACATCAATAGTATAATCTAAATACTCAATATTGCACAAATTGCAATACAAATCGTTGAAGAGTCTCATTGGGCCAATAGGTTTTTATAATAGGTTTTCCAAAGAAAAATTGAATCTGTTTAAACTCTTCGTTAATAGCAATATGGAATCAATTCTTGTTCGACTTTCCAAGAATAATTCTGATAATTATCTAATATTCGCTTTACGCGATGTTTAATTAAAGAGTTAATTCGTCATTTTGAAATTAATCAACCACTTCAATCCCTCAAAACCATCATATAAGAATAGATAGTAACATTGCAAGTTTCTAGAGACTTTCTTTGTTCTTCTTCTTTCTCTTTGCACGACTAGAGTTAACCAGTCAGCTAGGCTTTATAAGCCTGTTATATTACCACCACAAAATGTGGTGGTATATACATTGAGCCATTTTTACCTGTAGGTCAGGTAAGTGGCTAACCTTACCAGTGAAAAAGAGTTTGTATTGTACGCACCGTGCGTTGGATCTTTGTTCTTAAATTAGCAAAAATTAGAAAAAAAAAGTCAATGCATCGTTTAATCTATTTATATACACTTTTTTTGTAGTAGCTACAAAGGCAAAGTAGAACATAATGTCTACACCAGTAAAAGGTATCACACTGGGTATTTAATCTTTTCTTAAATAAATGACATTTTCTCTTCATTGTGCTTCATAATGGCATCAATATTTTGACATTAATTTTCGAAAAGGAATTTTAATCCTTTGTGGTAATATTGTTAATCCTTTAATCCTTCTTAACGAATACAATGGACAAAACCTAGAGCTCACTGTGGACTTAAACAACAAATAGCTTCAAACATGAAGAACTTATGTTTTCAACATGATCGTGAACTTTGTTGATAACCTATTTAATCGGTTGAGAATCCCTGACATATATCCTCTCATATTGGAATAAATAAGCTAAACCTTTGCTTACGTTTTTTATTACTTGCTACATAAAAATTTGCGTTCAAGAATTTCTACAATATAGAAGTCATCTTCTTTAAGCATTTTTACATATTTTCTTCTACTTGAACGTAATCTTTTCCACGCAAATGTTCTGCTCTGAGAATGCTATAAATAAAATCTCCGTCTCAAAATCTCCGATGTTATAATTTTCAAATATTTTTTCTTCAATTGAAATTCGTTTACGTTAGATCTTATTTTGTTTACGTCTCTTAAATAAGGTTGACATTTTAGGCTCTTTATCTATCTCTGGTTTAAGAATTTTCAATAGTTTTTATTCGTTCTTTATTATTAACCTAACCCATATCTCTTCATATTCTTTACCATAATTAGGTCAAAAGATTTTTTTTCATCCATTTTGATTTACCTAACATTTCGGATGCTTCCATTCCAAGAACACTGAACAGCTTCTTTCTAAGTGTGTACGTTGCTCAATCAAATTCTAATTGATTTGTTTTTATCACATTTATGGAGTGATAAGGACACTTGCGTATCAACTTATTAATATCATAGACAAGTGATTATTTTGCCTTTAGTTGTTATAGCTTAATTTTAAGAGTTGTTATTAGAACTTATTAGTTTTATATAAAACTGTCTTCAGCTACAAATTCTGTAATACTGGAATGGTTCATCCAGAGAAATAGTTGTAGGTTCTCCCAATCCTATTAGTTTTGTTGTAACATGCAAGAGATATTGGCCAACTACTTATCTTATGCTTAATAAAGTCTGATAAATTTTGATCTGCTATTTCTAAAGCTGATAGATCGTCGAAGCGAATAAAAGGTTTTTGTTTCATGAACTACAAAACAAGAATGCATTATTTGACATAGTTGCAAAACATAACATTTAAGATATAGAGTGTAATAAGTGACACTTATTATAAAATGCAATTATGATATATATTTTAAAAACCACATCACATTAGTTTGCCATTAAAGTGATTATTAATGCAGTATAGAATCATTTCTTACATAATATGTAACATATTATTTTTGTTGAACGAGTTTTTATTCGTATTCGAAATCTTATTAACCATCTTGTCTCATCCTACACAAAGATATTTATGATAAAAATAGTGAGGAGATTGAATTATATGTATAATAAATTTTAGTTTCTAGCATTGACTATAATGGAACAGCTAATCATATTTTTCAAAAGTGTGTGAAGTGGCAGGATAGATATGAAAAGCACATGACGAAAAATTATATGAAAAATCGTGTATAGAGAATAGCAATGACTCTTGATTAATCTACTCAATAATTACGAAATCTTGAAAAGATTCTTAAGTTGATGTATGATACGATATAAATGGAAATATAAGGATTTCTGATATGTTCTGCCAATTGGCTACACCAAATGTAATTGATAGCGACTGTGAACTAAATTCGTCAATTTGGATTCGTAGCAAGATGCAACCAGCGAATCAATTCAATAAAGACACAGACATCAGTTGAGATAACAATTGCAAAGTACTTTACGGAGTGGAAATCTACGTGCCAAACATCCAGAATATTCTTGACACAGGCAGAAATTCGAGAGAGAGAATGTAGTCTCGGTGTAATGAGAGTGAAGTGAAAAAATCGTTAAGTAATTACTTCAAGACTATGACCTAAAGTAGTAAAATTATTGTAAGTGCGTCTTGTGCAGCACTTTTTAGTACTTTCATAGCTTTTATATGTAGTATTGTTATACCTTCGATCAAAAATTTGAGGTAATCTTCTGAGGAGTAAATCATAGCAACTTATATGTCGATCTGAAAACGGATTGAGATAATGATAGCAATCCGGTTAGCCGGTATATGGAAACAGGATCGCGCAAGTTGGAAATACTCCACGAGAAGTTACAACTCATCAACGACACATTCAAGCATACTTGAAGTTTACAAAAATTAAAGCAAAGAAGTGTGACAAGTGACACATACAGCAGAAATTAAGCAACGAGCAATATAGAGTTGGGTAATGCAAAATAGAATGCACCTTGTTGCACAGAACGAGAAGTAAAAAAAGCAAAAACAGCTATGAGAGACATTTTCGATGGAAATCTTGAATGGAATTGATTTAGGCATTCGAGGACTAACAGAAACGGATATTATAGAAATAATTAAAATAAGAACGGATATAACCAGGTCTTATACTTTCTATACAGCAAATCTGTCGAAGAGTAAAAAAATCGAAGAAATAAAATCATAAAATGAATGTAGAGCCAACACGAAGATCATTAGGACACGTTCAGTACATATTTGCGTGCAGTTTTTGTGTGCAAGAGCACCTTTAAATACGTACCTTAAAAGAAAGGTGCACGTGCGCTAAAATATCTATTTACAATTAGAATGTAGAGGCGATAGGTACTGGGACAAAAATCGGAACAGAAAGAATAAGTTTGTAGCGGTATAGCTCATAAAAATACTGATTGTACTCGACAAGCAACAAACTGAGGGGAGCACAAAAACAAACGATCATGACTATGTTCTCAATTTATGCTCTCAGCATGAGGAACAATAAATGCAACATCGATACTTGAAAACAGATGTGAAGAAGTAACAGACTTTTTCTTAAGTTATAAACTGAGGAATCACTATTAGATAGTTATCAACATTAGATAAGGACCTATTAAATGGACTGATCACATTTAAATTAATTAAACACAGTGGAGTTTTATAAGAAATAGAACAAATACCCCAAACAATAATCTGCAGAAAGAAGAGATTGCAGAAGACATACAAACTTTTACGACGGCAATTACAAAGCTGTTGTATGAGTGTCAAATAGATAGTAAATCGGAGTAATACTGGATTAAATGAATATGATGATAATGTGATAATATAATAATAATAATGATAATATAAAAAGAATAAATAAAGAACTAAATAAATTACAAAAGGACGCCGTAAAGATGTTAGAAAAGAAAAAGAGAGATGCACTGGGGGAAGCTAATGAAAAGACTTGGCAAATTGGCAAATCGAAATAGTTTTACTAGTATGGATAAAAATGTTATACGGACAACAGAAATGAAATCGGAAAAGATTGCACAAATCTGCAGTATCACAAAAGTGATTCTTTGCAATGTTGAAAGATTGCAAGTTAAGAGGATTCCACTAAAGTAGAAACTACTTATCCTGATCCTGGGTAAAAATAGTAAGAAAATTAGAAAACTGGAATAATCTTCAATATATGTATTACTTAGAGCCAAAAGTCACCTGGATGCCATATTACAAGTGATAGACGTGCTAGAAACGTTACTTTTATTATCCAGCTATTAATCAACATTCCTTCCTATCCCCGTGTGTATTTAATTGTGTTTTGAGGCCAAAAGTTTAAAAATGGTATGTTTTGCAAACATTTTTCAATTCGAATATAAAGTTCAGCAATCAAGTAACGTGTTTTAATGGTATTGATAGACAACTATATTTCGAGCAGCACATAAAAAGAATTGTAGGTACAGTGACACTGTCTAATAAAATGAGATAACGAGTACAGACTCTCTTAAATACAAAGTAAAATTATTGACAATTTTTAGTTACTTCTATAATTTACGAAGAAGACGTGCAGAACAGAATCTTAAGGAAAAAGAAAACATAATCAAAACACAAAACATAATGAAAATTGTTGGGAGCCCCGTAAGTTTAAGAGGAAGTGTTAAACCTAATGGAAAGTGGAAACAATAGATGTAGCGTAAATTAGTCGAATATATTTATTATTTAAATGATCAATTTAAAAGAACCAAATATAATCTGGATTTCAGCGTTTACATCAAAACCCTATAAACGGGTTCTTAAATAATTGATCTTAAAATTCTAAAATAAAAAAAACTGTAGTATTAGGATGAAAATTGCTCTAATTTGAATACGTTTGAAAATTTATGTGCAGCTGCTCCATTTCATTTAAAAAAAAGTATAATTATACATCATCATTTTAGTAATTCCTTAACGCTTTCATTCAAACGCTTTCTAGTGATTTATTTCAATCTAGATTTAATTAGACAGCTATGTTCATAATTTTAATATTATAAACGCCCAATATATAAAAGACCAAAATACAAAAAAAAAATTAATAAATACAAGGGAGGATTTTCATATTTTTATACATTACTTTTTCTTACGCAGTTCTTTCTAATTTACCGACCTTTAGCTTAATTTAATTTCGAAAAAAAATACACGCTAACACAACACACCTGTGAACTGATAAAAAGAATTCTGGGATACAATAATACAAATAGATACAACATAATAATTTCGTGTGCATTTGGGAAAAATTAAATTTCGACATTTTATTAAATTAAAATCAATTTTACCTTTATTTTTTTTTTGGGTCAACTGACACATCATGAGATGAGCACGTGTTGAGAATATTTTCGTCTCTGTATAAATTTATTTTAATACAACATTTTTGTTTTTATTTTTCGTACAAGATTTTGATTTTCAAGTGTAAACTGTAAGCACAGCTTTTGCAATTGGCTTTGATGCCGTTGAAGTTTTTTTAAATAATTAAATATACTTCCCGTTGAGGGTATTTTTGTTTCATTATGTTTTTCACGTTGGTAACGTTCCATTATTTTATAATTTTGTTTGATATTTATAATTTTGTTGTTTAACTCCCTAGACGAGAACGCAAGGAGATATTATGGAGCTTTTTAGAGTAAATCAGACACCGTTTTTTAGTTGTTTTTCTTTGGATTACGACTACCATTTTGATTATTTCGGCGATTGGGATTATGATTATGTATTACTAATTTTTGATTTTTTTGCGAGTGAATACTAATGAACATAATCTCTTAGAATTAGCCTTTTGACGATGACTGACCGATTTTCCAATCGGAACCAGCAACATTTTCGTCACTAATCCACCTTTTTTTTCTTTCACTTTCGACGATTTCAGTTTCTGAACATGGCCAGCGTATTCATGCGAATATTCAATCTCATTTGTATGATGCTGCTCATCGGCCATTGGTCTGGATGTCTTCAGTTCTTAGTGCCGATGTTGCAGGGATTCCCTCCACATTCTTGGGTTGCAATTAACGAACTTCAAGTATGTGTTAACCAGCGTACAATTTACTTCATAAACATACACTTATTAATGATTAAAATATTTTTTAGGAAGCGAACTGGTTGGAGCAATACTCGTGGTCTTTATTCAAAGCTATGTCACATATGCTTTGTATAGGATACGGACGTTTCCCTCCTCAATCATTGACAGATATGTGGCTAACAATGCTCTCTATGATATCAGGAGCCACTTGTTATGCTCTCTTTTTGGGCCACGCAACGAATCTCATTCAAAGCTTGGATTCTTCAAGAAGACAATACAGAGAAAAAGTAATAAACATGTAACATTTAAAACGATACTTAATAAGATGTTTGATTAATTTTAGGTGAAACAAGTTGAAGAATACATGGCATATAGGAAATTACCAAGAGAAATGAGACAACGTATCACCGAATACTTCGAGCATCGATACCAAGGAAAATTCTTCGACGAAGAGTGTATCTTAGGAGAATTATCGGAAAAATTACGCGAAGACGTCATTAACTACAATTGCAGATCGTTGGTGGCATCGGTGCCATTCTTTGCCAATGCAGACTCGAATTTCGTTTCGGACGTAGTTACAAAACTAAGATATGAAGTCTTCCAACCAGGTAAACAGCGCGGATATCGTAGCAACACGGTCACGATATCCGAAAATAGAATTTGAATATTACAATCGATATCACTCAACGTCAATTTCAGTAAAGTCGAGTACACCAATTTGCACTTAATACAAATCGTATTTAGTTTTACATGATCAATAAACTTAATTTCTTTCTGTAATAGGTGATATTATAATAAAAGAAGGAACCATTGGTGCCAAGATGTACTTCATTCAAGAAGGAATCGTGGACATCGTAATGGCAAATGGTGATGTCGCGACGAGTTTATCAGACGGGTCATATTTCGGCGAAATCTGTTTGTTAACAAACGCAAGGAGAGTAGCTTCCGTGAGAGCGGAAACTTACTGTAATCTCTTTTCCCTATCTGTCGATCATTTTAACGCCGTTCTGGATCAGTATCCCTTAATGAGGAGGACGATGGAATCGGTGGCGGCGGAGAGGTCAGTGCGTTGGTTGGTATAAAAGAAACCTTCTGGTTTTATTGAATTATATATCCATGTAAATGTACATTTTTTCGGTATCTTTGTTACCATCGCTTTTTGTCTCTTCTACCTTTATCTATCATTATTCTTTTGATCACGTTAATTCGCTTGTTAAGTACTAATCAAAAATTTCAAACTTTCATCGTTATAATTTTTTATGTAATCCACTTTTTCTTATTGCAAATTTGTGGCTTCATCAACATTTAATATTTTTTTTGTTTAAACATGTAAAACTGCACTAACACACTGAGTTTTCTTTTTTAAGGTGCCATGTTATTATCGATTTTTTATGCTTTATTTAGGTTTTATTGCACAATTTTAATTGTAAAGTAATTTCATAGATTCGAACAGTTCATAATATATGTATATTTTAACATAGCTTTTATGCAACGGGCACAACCATTAATTTCTTTAATTTTTGAGTAAGTTTAAATTGATTCATGAACAACAATAATAACATTCAAGACTGTTATTTCCATATTATTTTGTATACTCAAGAAAATTTAATTAGTTGTATGTATATGTATAATTTAGTTTAATATTAGAAACAAAGAAGTTTACACAGTTTTGGGCACGAGCAACGAATGCTCTCTTTGTGTTAATAAAATTTATTATAATTCAAACATTTAAATTACTGAAAAAAAATGATGTCCAGGAAAATAGTTAGTAACTAAGCAACTTTAAAAATCTATGATTTTTAATGAAAATAATTTGTTGATGAAAGGAGGAAAACATTCTGAAAAGACTGATGCTTGACGGCTTAGTAAGAAGTACGGCCATCTAAGGGGCAAGATATGGGATTGGAAGGATTTGAAAATGAGTAGTGATAACAAGATTTTGAAGCAAGTTCCGGAAGTAAAGAATATTGTGTCAGAATCGAGTACTCAGTGAAGAAGTTTTAAAGTAAATAGCAAAAATGGCAAAAAAAAAAGCAAAAAAAGCAAAAATAGAGCGAACAGGTGGAAGAAATAATACACGAAATAACTTTCTATGATTTGGGAAATAACTATTATAGAATACAGATGCTACATTGTATGATAGTGTTGATATTGGGTGACATCGCACATCATTTGATCTGTCGTAACGCTACTACTAAAACTCATGGCTATTTCGAAAACTTGTTTAGCTATTTTATCTTGATCTACTGTTATATTTACATTGCAAATTTTTTTCATATTCACATTTTCTTTATTTAGTGGAAAAACTATGTGATTGTTCCATAACCTGATTCCTTTTTTCTTTTTCTAGCTACCCCGACAAAGGGGACTGCAGATTTCTTTATTCTTTAGTCGTACTTGTAGCTTCTATATTTCTTAATTTTATACCTTTGAGTTGGGAGAGGTACAGAAATTATCCAAATATAAATGATATGATTTTTATGGCATTTCCTTTAAAATGTTCCATATGTATTTTTATATTTACATTTTATACAGCTTATATGACGACTGACAACTTTATTTGCTGATATGATGATCAACCTGATAACTATACCTTTAATGAAAAATGTACTGCTCTGGCGTCCAAAGACACATCCACAGGGATCATCATTATCTACACTTTAATCCTCCCTGGCTGAAGCATGGTCAAAGAATTTTTTATTTAAGATGTCAAATGACGGTCTTATTAAAGATGTAAACTTTATAATATTATCTTTGCAATGCATATTAATCGTTGCGTACTTGAATCTGTCACGCAAAATGCTCGCATATTCTATTCTTGCCATCAATCCTATTTTGCCACATCAATTTCATGGAATCAGACCTTTATCGGTTTACCTTCCACAAATATTATCAAAAGCTTTTCGGCCTCATTCTTCCACTCAGATTTCTATTTTAGTTAAATCTTCACCTGGGATTTCAACAGTAGCATCTTTTTCGATTTCTTCCAACATTTCGGCCAAAGTTATGGAGTTCTTTTAACCTGAGGTAGGCAAAGTAGAAGCAAAGTAGTACATCTAAAGAGATAATAGTTGATAAACCAACCCTCTACTTTTCATGCTTTCGGTTGAAATTGAATAACATCCAATAACGCAACCAAAACTGTCAATGTAAATCAGAATTACTTACCTCCTAAACCAATGATTCAATATAAATATTTACCGAAAATGTAACAACACTTGATATATAGGTGATAAAGGTTTCGAGCTTATTGGGTTCAGATATGCATCTTTTGGCTATTTTCCAAGATAAACCTCGAGTTTTTTTTGTCTGAAACATCGCAGTATCAAAATATAAAATATAATTTTCCGTATTGTTTGTACCTGCATCGTTCTCTAAAAGTAATTTGTACAAACATAATGACATAATAAGTAGATTACGGATGAGGACAACTTTGTTAATACTCCTCAGAATGGCCTCACGTGTTTTTAGTCGACAAACAAATTCTTGGCACAAACATTTCAAGCCATAATAATTTTTGTCTCACAATTTTGCAGTATTTATTTTTTGTTAGCGGCTATTTCTGGCATAATTTGATCTGGTCGAGTTCATGGTTGCATTTGTTGAAATTTTTTAATGTGTTCTCTTTCTTCGCCTAGATAGCTTTACGTTTTAGAGGATTTTCATACATAGTGATGCGTCTCTCCTAAATATAAAGTACAATAATAATTGTGAAAGGACTAGATTTTCCAATTGATATCTTTTAAATGAGGTACATTCTGCTGTTTCATCGTTGCTAGTTTCTTAGTTACTACCCATATCATGATCTGATATTTGTTAGTGATCGGATACTTCAGATAATACTTCTTCTATTAACTTTCGTTCTTTTTCATAACCACCTTTCCTCTATATAATGACTCGTCCAATATACTGACCAAACTAGGCATCGCCGAAAAGATACCGTCCCTGTATCTACTGAAGTATAAGCAGTGAGACGAAGCAGCACTATCTTGCAACACGTAAGTCTATAACTCGGCATTCTGCTGAAAATTCGAAAGCTAACAGTCAATTTCCTGAGTGGTCTGATTCCACTATACGATGACAAGATATTATTACAAGACATATCCCGTGGTTAAGTGCTATAATAAGATAACGTGACTTAATTCATGGACATAATTCTGATAAAATTGATTATTCTGAATGGCTGAATTATCAATAATAACGCATTATTGTAAATGCAAAAGTGCGGTACTATTTGGGACTAAAGTACCTTACAGTCTAGCAAGACATATTATATTTGATATTGCGCAATGCGTGGACACACCCTTATACTCTCACCATAACTACTGGGATTAAAAAATTAATCGCAATAAAGGGATTCTCATAAAATAATTGATACTTTTAAAAAACGTTTACGTTATTAACGAGAGCCAACTCACACATTTTACATACAAGGAACGGACATTAAGTATAACACATTTGATTAATATTCACTGAGGAACTTTTCGACAAGACTAGCTGTTACACAGGTTAGATCATTTTAGACAGTGAGTACTTTCCAGTCTATGCGTAAGTAACATTATTAATGGAAAACCTGTGCAACGTTATGACAACGAATTCGACAAAACACAATAAAAGCAAAAAAAAAACATTGGTGAATATGCCTTGAGAATTGAAATTACAATATACCACCTGTAGACATATACTTTTATATGTATGTGTTGTTGTGGTAGGTCCGAGATTTCATCCGTTCTTCCTGTTGGTTCCCTTTGGAAAGGGGCAGAGTTCACCTGGCATCAGTGCGTTGTCGTAGTCTGCAGTCGGCAGACTCAAAGGTAACCAACAGGAAGAACGGATGAAACCCCGGAGCGGACCACAGCAACATATACTTCTCCATCCGTGAAGCACTACTCATTACTTGTATATGTATGTATAGAAGTACAAAAAGGAAAGTAGAAATGTACAACGACGGAAGATGAAGCCAAGAAAGGAAATTGGAATTGAAGAAAACCAAAAACTATTCTGTAGAGTGTTAAAACAAATAACAGAAAATACCAGAGATATTCGACCTAACAGCACAAAGTATTGGTGAATGAAAAAGAAACAATAGATGCATTGATGAAGGGAATATTTCCAAGAGGTGACGTGCAGAGAAACACAAATAATAGAAATCAGGCGCCAGGAAGAGGGCAATAAACCTGAAAATTATGAAATAAATATGATAGATTGGAGGAAGCGATAAAAACTCTGAAGAATGGAAAAGCTCCAGGCTGGGACAAAATTATTACTGAAATGCAAAACTAAGATAAAAGTAATAGCAATAGGTAAAGAACATATAGAGATGAAGATTAAAATAGAGGGAACACAGACGATAGATGATAATGGTACACAGGAAGCGGAAATAAACAAAAGGATAGATAAATCGGTATGGTTATATTATCCTATGAACAACAAATTTAAGTAAAAGCAAAATATCGCGGAAGACAAAACTTATGGTGTACAATGTAATATATCAACCAATGCTAACATACGGCTGTGAAACGTGAGTAAAACATATAGACAGCAGAAATGAAATGTCTAAACGTGTCAGAAGAGTAACGAGACAAGGCAGAATGAAGAACACAGACATAAGATTCATAAGAAGGGAACTGGAAATACCATCAATATAATAGATTATAGAATAAAAAAAAATTGGGGTGGTCAGGTCATCTATAGAGAATGGCAAACAGAAGACAAACTAGACAAATATGGGCGGCAAGAGTGGCAAAGAATAAAAACAGACGTGGGATAAAATAATAGTAGGATTGTTGGTGGAGAAAGTTCATAAAATCGTTACCAATGATACACATACATCATAAAAATGATACATGTATATATCATTGATATATAACCCTATTTATACCCAGCTCTGGCCCTTTTCTGGTAGGAAGCAAAAGTTCGGATCAAAATTATTGAAATGTAAATAAATACTCTAGCTTAAATTTTAAATTGATTACTCTTCTCGTGCCCAAAAATTAACCTATGTGTGTAAACAAATAAAATCATTTGCATGATAGCGTTCTTTTCATTTAACAAAAAATCATCAAAATGATTAACACAATAACAATCTTTACACATTAGCAGACTGTTAAGTGATGGTACCAAACAAGAGGGATTAAGATTATAATTCAATAATACACACGTACACAGCAAACAGTGAACCTGTTCTTTTCATTTTATTTTGGCCTTGTTCATGATCATCGATGCATCTTGGCGGATTCTGGTTGTTCATGTTAATAGTTTGGGGACAGTGATATATTTTTGATTTAACAATAATTTAATATCTTTCTTTATTAACTTTGATTAGTATTATTATTCAGCACTATTTAAATGGGTGTATTTCTAACTTTTTTACCATTTTTGGGTTCTTAGATGAATTGATATGGTGATGGTTTTTTATTTAGTTCGATATTTTGTTTATTTTGTAAAATTTTATTCCAGGAAATACCAAAAATCCATGGTATAATTAAGCAAAAAATAAGAAGTAAAAAGGACAGAAAATGTATCACTGTTTCTGGATGCTGAAATTCCAAAAAAAAACTGTTAATTTTTCGTTTTGTTTTCTGTGTATCTTGAAGGAAACCTTAGGTGTTTAAAAAAAGAGAAACTTTTAAAAGAGTGAGCATGTTTAGAAAGAGACTTCTTTGTTACGTTTTATCGGAGATAATCATCGAACCCGGAAACAATATTTCGTCTAAATCCCGCTTGTTCGTAGGTTGAACAAAATAGGAAAAAATCCAAACTTGGTGGCACACAGGGAAGAGGATTTGGGCAGCGAGAGCAAAACGATAAACGCCGTGGTAAATGCTTTAGCCGCGGAAGCGGATAACGTCAACATGTCGGACGAATCAGTGGCAAGACTTCATGCAAGCGATCGAAGTTTAAACGATCTTGGCAGGACGCTGCAAAAACTTACGTTGCCGAGACCAAAATCGGAGAACAACTTCGCCTCGCAAGATATACCATTGCAAAGGACGAATGGACACAACGGCAGACCGTCATTTCACAAATCGGACACGTTTCACAAGGAATCGGCGTTTCAATGACGTCACTCTACGCACTAGTGCTCATCGTATTATCATACTGCATCTCGTAACCTCACTATCTAATAGAAAATTTCTAGTTTTTCTAAAAAAATAATTCTTCAAATGTGACCTGACAAAAAAATATCTATCCAATTCTAATCTATTTTAATTTTTTCTTATTTTCTTTAAGCCAAACCTAAAGATATTTAATTAGAGCGATTCAATTAGATGTATACTAAGTGATTTATTAAATCATTGGAATCAAACACCAATAATTTAAACCAACTGAATCACTGGATATACATAATATTTATCTTGTTTTTAGTGTTTAATATGAAACGTCCTTCATCCCATAACTCTCACCACGCTGTGTAGATTCTACCATCCAATCATTTCAACCTCTAATAAAGAATTACCAAAATCTGTACCTACCTTAATCCTTCTGAAACGCAGATGAAATAAGAGTACTGGTGCGTGCACAACAAATTCGTTTTTAAGGAAAAAGAAGAATAAAAAACGGTTTGTTGATGAAATTAAAGCAATACGTGTGCGAAAAAAAGGACACTTAAAAAAGTATATAAGTAATATATACATAAAAATATTATTATAAAAAAATGAGAGTAAAAAAATAAGAAACCGCTAGAATATTGTGCAATATTAGATGATACTAATTTTAAGTTTTAGCTTAAAAAACAATTAGGTGCTCAAATGAACTACGATAATATACATAAATATATTATTAAAAAATAGTGTATACACCGAAACCGAATCCGAAAAAGAACGCGTCGCGACGCCAAAAACTTTAAAAGCACCGCCGAATTAAATAAATTTGAAAAAAGAGAATGGAAACGACAAAAATTCAGAATAAGCGTAACAAAGGCCTTAGATATCGCAAAGCAATTAACGTAAAAATAAAATTTGGTAGGCTGTGATCGCCATAGTCTCTTGTATAGTAACGTTTTTAAGCATGAGTTGCGTTGATTCAAATAAATTGTGAGTATTTTCGGTCGCGACCAATCTCTTTGTTTCGAGATTTCGCGCGGTGCTTTTTAACTAATTCGCCTTGAATATACGCCATACCTCATGCACATGAAAATAAAACATTTATTCAACACTTATACATTAAGAAGGCCATCTGCCATCGCGACGCGAACTTAATAGCGGCGGCCATATTTGCACACACAAAAAGTAAAATCAAGAAAATAAATAATTAAAAACACTTGTTGCTATTGAACAAAATGTAAAGTACATAAATGAGAATCTCTTGCCCTGACTCTATAGATGAAAATGATTTTGTTTATTTCGTTTAAATGATTGAAGAATTGGCCTAATTTATATTAATCTATTAAGGTAAACAAGAAATTAAATTAAGTACCACTTAGACATTCAATTTATGAAGAAAATTTGGATATGATTGTTTTGAATACAAAAAATGTATTGTTAGTCGACAGAAAAGATTAATTGAAATTGGGTTTTCTTTAAATATTCTTTAATTTGAGATATTAAATGTACAGGTTGGTTTATTTGACGAATTCGAGAAGAAATGTTTTCAAAGTATTTTCGTCAACTGTCAAAAAAATCATAAAATGTCACTTAATATAATGTAATAATGTGATTTACATTTAGATAGTATATTAGGACAATATCATATAGACTCATATGGCATTAAAATATTACAAAGTTAACAATCCCATTATGTTAGGATTCTAAATGCGAAATTTCTTGCAATTAAAATTTCATTATCCTTTTGTTTACTTAACCTTTTCTGCACTTTAAATTGTCATATCTTAAAACTATCTCTTAGGGTAGCACTTGTTTCGTCATGGTTCTGTAAGTCTATCTATTTAGTCTATCAGTCCTAAATATCCATAGTTAGGTACGAAGAGCGGCAAAATACACCTTGACTTCAGAACATCATGGAATACTGTTATTATTGTGTTATCTAAAGTACGTTAAGTATCTCAAACATTTAATTCACCTCAAAAAGGCGAAGAAATTATTAAATTGTATTTCCAAAAATGTTCGTTAATTGAAAATCTACACGCTTTAGTGAAGGGTCACTGAAACTGAAACAAAAATATTTAGCTTATTTGCGATAGTATCCAAGATCCCAAACTATCCACTAGAATTTAGTATTTCGATTTCCTACAGAACATTTACAGGACCAACAACATTTAAGAGTTATTTGATGATCATATTTGCAATATTTACAAAACATTATAATCGTAGTGGAAGCAGAACCCACTTTTTGGCAAAATTTTATAACGAGTGACAAAGCAAATGTTTGCCTTTCTGGTAATGTTAACAATTTGGTTCACAGATTTCTCTCTCAGATAATGTTACAATTTTGGTATCATCATAATATGTTCACGAAAACAGTTGGTGTATTTATAGAAAAAATTCTGAAATTTATTATGGTATGTCATCGGCATATATAATTATATTTGGTTTACTCACATTTTAAGCAATATTACATACACTCATAAACCCATTTCTTTGAAGATCAACTATTAAAACAAAGTCTATTCCATCAGATTTGTGAGCCTTTAAAATATCTGGAGTTTTATTGTGGTTAGCTCCTTCCACTCTACTGTAATTCTAACTCTGGTCTAAGCAATCTTTATACTGTGAATACATATGGAGATATTTGGAATGGGTTACAGATATGTATTTATATTATCCTTTCTAGAATAGTGCTAATTGCTAAGGTAACTTTTAATTTTTAATATAATTTCGTTTGCTGCGATGAGTTTAATTTTTTGACGCCATTTGTATGTGGTTAAGCAATTTTGCCGATATTTGGGAACCTTGTGAGAAGGGGATAAAAAAATTAATTTAAATTTTATTAGGAAAACGAAAAGAGAAAGAATTGACTTTGTGTCTGTTTATATACTATTTCATTTTACCAACCAAGACCTTACCCTAGCTCTGATTTTTGTTTACTTATTTATTAAATTTTCAATATGTTGTAATTGAGTCAGAGTAGTTTTAATCTCTATTTATCCCTAAATGATTATTTCTCATTAAACCAGAATCACCTTTCAAAGTACTGCATAATTTGCTTTTTGTACATTTTGGCACACTGTAGCCAGTTGGATAATATCATTAAATTTTAAGGTGCATCAGATCATCATAACAGTTAGTTTTTTTATCAGAGTTAACGAATTTCTTTTGATTTTACTAGGTATATTCTTGAAATATTAAAGATAAATTACCAGAACTTAAAGTAAAGGTTTAGTAAAAACCGATTTTTTTTCTTTGTAATGGTTTTTTGGCACTACGAGTGAAAATTTCTTCACGAGGGTACTTCTTCTTCTTGTTTGCGGAAGCCGTATCGACTGGTCCTATTTATTCTGCTCTGCTTGCATTTCTTGTGATGCAGACAATCTTTTCATCTGTTTGGAGGTCGTCCTGACGGCTATTTGGATGCTAGTCTGTAATTTATGGCAGTCTATTGTTTTCCATTCGTAAAACGTGCTCATTCCAGAGATTCCATCCATTTTACCACATTCTCTGATCCATATTGTTATCTAAATCGTCATCTCGTTGATTCACACCAGTCTTTTCGTTTCTGCTGTATCTGCACACTTCGCTGCAGTAAATTGCATTAATGGCCTAACGGAAGCTAATTTTGACATATTTATATATCCTCACTTTGGTCTCGGTAGATATGCAGTTGATTTTCTAGATGGTCATTCAAACTTTTAAACTCGAAAGCACTATTGTGCTATGACACAAATGCCTCCAATCGACTATTTAAATGCAATACAAGTTTATGTTGTGCCACTTGGTCAAATGTTCCATAATATCAAGTAAACATTCGTTTGTGGGATGAAATAGCTAAAACATTGTTATTTATGAATGCACTTCTCAAATGATTACACCAAAAGGTAGATAAGAATTGTTTAATTTTTACATCAACTTCCTCATTTAACTTGCTGGTGGTTACAAAACGCAAAGCTTTTTTAATAAAAATTCTGAGAACCTCCCTTGGACTATTGAAACCAAATCTTAAAGAAATACTACATCTCCTGTATATATGGGAGAACGTCTAATAAAGTTTGTCACTATAGGGCTGCTTATTATTTTGCATAACAACTTATTTAGTAGTAATTTCTCAAAATTTTCAGAATTCTAAAAATATAACCAGAAGACCGCGTTGCGAATTATTTCAGATTTGCCACTATCCTAAACATCATTGCTCCAAACATCTTCAATGGATCATATGCAACCTATTAGTGATCTCTTGAGTGCACAGAGAGATTTAAATACACTATCCTAAATATCTCTACTACTGTATAAAAGATTCTTTTATACAAAATATTTTCAATTCATAAGCAAGTCATCTTAACCAATCTCTGTTATAGAAACCAAGAAGATAACATTTCCATAGGAAATCCATTGGTGATCTCTGGACAATCCAGTACATTATATTATAGTTACCGTAGAACTTATAACCAGTATCAGTCATTTTTATCAAGACAGTATTCATTGACAATCCACTAAATTCTGAACAACCCAATCCATCCATCTCAAACATTTTTGAAAATCTGCTTAAAAATCAATTAATGCAAGACTTTGAATATAAAAACTATTAGTTAAGCAATAATCAATTTTAAAATTTTAAAACTAGGTGGCAATGTGTCCACTTTGGAAAATCATGAATTACCAAACCTTTCTTCTCAAAATCGTCTGAATTCAGCTGGAAGCGGTTATTGAACGCCCTTTATTAATAAAAGTAAGAATACGACTTGTTCGATATGTTCGTAATTAACATGTTTACTTTCGACTAACAATGTAGAAAGCATTTTTAAAACAATTTTTCTTTATGATAAACGAATCTAATAAATTCATTTAAAAAAAGGAATTTGAAATTAAAATTAAAAGAGAGACTCCGTATTGTTAGCTGTGATCTATGAAACGTTATCATTTTACAAGGAAGTTTATATTAAAACTTTATAGAAATGTTTTTTTTTAATAACTAATTAATTTAATTTTTAAACTCTAATCTGATTTGCTTGATATTTATTACTATTATTAATGATGTGTATTTATACATTTTAGACGTGTTGATTGTTAGGTATTTATTATTGCTGTAATTATTGACCCCATGTAAAGAAGCAAAAATAAAAAAAAGTAAATGAAAAACACGTTGCATATTAGAAGGATAAAGTGTCATCAACAGTAGTTGAAATAGCAGCGCGATTCGACGTTCAAGAAAAAGAAAAACAATTCTGAACGTTTTATTAAAAAGTGATCGCGAAACTCATTTTCTCTTCATAATGAACTTTTCGAGAACGAAAAGCGCTAATAATAAACGTGAGCTTTACCGTAAAAATAAAGCGTAACAAGAAAAAAAATGAAAAATAAAAAAACACAAAACGGCTTAGTTCGTCGAATCTTTTAATTTTTAAGTACGAAGTAGCTGACTGATTATTAAATATATTGTAATATATTTAACTTTAGTTATGACTTTTTGCAAATTATTTTAAAAATTCAAAAATGTACTTTCTCTATTTAAATAATACAAAAAGTCCAATAAAAAATTTCATGTAAAAAGAAACCATTTTGAACCATTTTCTTAAAACTTAAAAGAATTTGCAAAAAGTTTTGTATTTATGCGTAGAAAGTGAATAAAAAACTATTAATAAGTAGACTAAAAGGAATTAATAAGCATCAATTAAGTCTCATACTTTTTGATCAAACAAAAAACGAGATAAAGAGATAGGTTTCACAAAAAAAAAAGAAATAAAATGAAAAACCTCTTGCCATGTAACAAGATCCTAGCCTAGACTGAAGTTTCGATGCTTTGTTATACGACAGTAGAAAATATATTTAAACAAAAAAAAATGTAAACAAGAAGTTTTAGTTGTAAACGAGATACGAACTTAGTGAATATAAACACACACATTTTAGGGAAAAGAAAACGAGTAATAATTAAACAAGAGAAAAAAAGCTATAATGAAGTAAAAAAGATTAAAAAACACATTGCAGTTCGTTCAAGATGTGTCGAGATGTTCTATTTATTAAACAAAAAAAATATTTTTACCAAAAGTGCTCATCGCTGTTGATCTTTAGGGAATGTTAACACTACACGGGGTGATCAAAACAAAAAAAAAGAAAACAACAACAACAAAAATAGATATTTATATTGTAAGTGAGTTGTTTTTTTCTTTAGTTTTCGTTACGTGTTCGATACGTTTTTAAACTCAAAAAGAAACAAAAAATGAAAATATTATACCACATAACTTACAAACACCGTACCTTTTTCATTAAAAACTATAAAAACATACTATGTACCAAAATGTGACGAACCGATAGGTACTCGTTGGTTAAAATTGATTTCTCCAGAAGAGTAATTGTACATATACAAAACAAAAAAAAGATGTAGAAAAGTGCCTCTTTTAAATTTTCGCGCATCGCTACTCTCTTGGTCAACTATTAGAGATAAACAAGAAAAAAATATAAGTGAATTATTTTAATGTTTTAACTGTTGTTATTATTTAGTTTATAATTAATAAAGCTGCATTTTTACAGTTAATGTCTTTCCTTTTTTTTATGAAAATTTCTATAATTTAAATCAAGACTGATTATGTAAATTATGTTTTTAACTGTAAACAAATTATGAAGTGAATTATGGCAAGGTTATACCAGATTGACAAGAGATGAAACCGACGATTTGAAGAGAACAACAATTGGTAAAGTCTTTAGTTGGTGTTTTATGAAATACGTATAGTTTCCGATAGTTCTGGTGGTTTTTATGATCCTTAGATACAGTATTGGCAGTAATTATCACCCCGAAAAAGTACCTGGACGTGATTTATGATGGGCCCTCGTAACGAACTAGGTGCAGGGACGCACTTCTTTTTTTATTTTGTTTTAAATTCAACAAAATAAATAGTATGATAGAATGATTTCATCGTACTTTGAAATCAGCGATTATTGCCCAAGGTAATTCCGCTAGGTGAAACCACACCTTACCTTTAATAAGTTCCTTTAATTTTACGCACAGCATACTTTGTGTCAGTCTTCAATGACTTATGCATTGTTAGTCTGGGGCTCTGCTGCTGGTTTTGAATGCGTATTTAGAATGAAGAGAAGGGCTATACAGATATTAAGAAATTTAAATTATAAAGACGACTGTAGAAGCTCCTATATTGATTTACAAATATTAACTGTACCGTCTCTCTACATTCTCGAATGTGTTACATATATTAAAAAGAACATTAATAAGTTTAACACGTATGAGCAGGTGCATAACTATGATACTAGAAAAAATAGCGATCTGATACCCAAATATACACGATTAACAAAATGCCAGAAAAGTGTGAACGCGTTGGCGGTGAAATTTTTTAATAAATTGCCTATACACGTCCGTCAGTTGCCATTAAAGGGCTTTAAAGAGTATATTAAACACACTCTTGTTACAAGGGCGTACTACTCTACCTCCGAATATATGAGTGACAGTCTTGAGATGATTTCCACCTTTAGCACTTAATGTTGTCTGATGTAATCTTATGTAATTTTATATGTTATTTTTTTTCTTTAATATGACACTACATAATATATGTAAAATTTGACAAGTGTGAACATATTGTATTGTATTTGTAACACAATAAAGATTATGATGGACTCAGATCATCTCTGAAGGAGGACTTAGGTTGTTCATCTGCAGAATTGATTTATGGTCAGCCACTCAGATTACCGGAAGAGTTTTTCACGCGTACCGAACCATCATCATCATTGAAACTGAACCATTACCATGAAGTTTAAAATCATCTTTTGCTGACATTAAACCAGTTCAGTCAACCATACATACCAGCCGAAAACCTTTTATATACAAGGAATTGTTCAGCTCAAACTTTGTTTTTGTTAAGATCACTGATATTAAACCTATCTTGTCTCCTAGGTACGAAGATCCCTTCAGAGTTATAAAGAGATATTTAACATTTTTCGTTATAATGAAAGGATATAAAGAATTAAATGTAAACCCCCATTTTGCTGAAACCAGCTTTTTTTTTAAATAACGAGATAATCCCTTATTTTAATACTGACTTAATACAAACACAAAAAAAATTGTACATTTTAGTGCGTCAGTTCATTAGTTTTTATTAAATTCTTAATTTATTTATTATATTTCATAGGTTAATAAAAAGAATTTGATTTGCTTTTCTCGCAGGGGAAGTACCTAAGTGTACCGTGCTATGAAACGCCAACTAATTGCATATTCGAAAAACAAAAAGTTGAATATATGTAAAAATAACAACAAGACAAGAAGTCAATAAAAAACTTTTTTTATAAAATTACATTATAATTTTATTATTTTATAAGTGTTATTCCAAAGAGATCACAGTTATCTTAAAATTAGTGTGAAAACATAATAAATTACGTAATTATAATCATAAATTATTTAAAAAATGTACTATCTACTTTTTAGATATCAGTGTCATAACAGTTCTAACTTTCCGCGCATTCTAAGTTGTCATCAAAAGAATCATCAACATTAATAATAAAACGCTGTGCATGTGTCGACAAATACTGCGACCACAATTCGGATGAAATATTAAATCCACAACTTTGGTACTTATCGTCGGAGATGTATTGTATTTTCTTATGTTCCTCTTTAAGTTGCCCCAGATTAATTCTATAGGATTTACGATGCAATGGTAAGGTGGCAGTCGTAATACTGTGTTTGTGTAGGTCCATGTAATAATACCATATAATTAAGAAAAAACTCTTTAAATTTAAATAAAATTAATAAATTTAAATAATAAATTGAACCACTTCAATACACCCCCAATATTAACCCTTTTACTAAAACTTTCTTTACATCTTAAAAGTTTTTCTTGGCTACAATTTCTGCATGCATTTCTTTTCCGCTTTTTCACGTTTTCTGGAATATTCCGATAGCTGAGCCAATTTAGCCGCAATTTTTGAGATATACCGGTTTTTTTTAAAGAAATCTAAAAAATATATTCATAAGAATTAATGGTAAACAAACCATGAAATAACTCATCTATTAGTAATATAGGGGTGGTTCAGATTTTAATGGGGAAACTTTGCTAGGACGTAGTACTTGCCAAAATAACACAAGTTTTTTATATAAAAGTAGGGTAAAACAAAAGCAAGAAAAGAGTTGCTTTTGTTTTAGAGCTATGAGCTGTCAAAGTTGAGCCAAAAATTTACATTTTATTTTTTATTTCGGCTATAAGTAAACCGAAGAATTTGAAATTTTGTTTGTATTTACTGCTGGTACCTGATTTTCAAGCATACCTTAAACTTCCCTAGCGGCCTCTAAAGGAATGAAATTCACAACCCCCTTGAATTTTTTATAATAACTTTTTAACACCATGGAGTATTAACATGAAAAAAAGTGAGTTGTAAAGCTCATTCTTTAATGGTACTTGGTATTTTCCGTAAAGTTAATACGTGCAAAGCGCAGCTATTATTAAAAAAACATTTTTATCAAACACTTGGTCGAAGGTAAACACAGGATATTTGGGTTATGTTGAAATGAATTAACTTCTTATTTTTCAGATATGCTTGTTTCTTAGATGGGAAATTTGCCTACATTCTTTTTTTAAAGATATAGCTTAAAAAAATATTGTAAATGCGTAAATAGTAGTAGTTAAGGAAGGGTGATTTTATTTAGCATGGATGAAAGGAGTTTGAAAGAATTTAGGTTTAGGATAGTATTAAGTACAATAAGTTAGAATAAAAAAATAAAATAGAAAATGTTTAAACCTACCTCAAAATGGTCTGATGTTTTAACCAGTAAGATGATTTAATCTTTGTAAAAATTTGCTTTAAATCCGGTAAAATCATGATCGTTGAAATAAATGTTCAAACGAAAAATTAAACAATTATTATCTTCGTTTTCGATAAAAACGGATATGTCACCGCAAAATTCAACACGCGAACTATTGGCAAAATGTCGACTTATATATATTTTAGCTAAAAATCCGTACACAACAAAGGCTGGTTTTCAAAAGAGGAAGAATCAACTTGTGTATGCATATTCATTCCTCAAAAGTTATCAAAAAAACTCATTTTCAAGACGCGCGATTATAAAATTTCAAAAACTACTCCCTCCCTCTATAATTGAAAAGAAGAAAATAAAACTGTAAATAAAAATAATAATTAAATAAGGAAGAGGTTTAAGAATTGTAGGATAAGGAATACGTGTTTCTAAACTCGGTTTGCTGTAAACAAAAAAACAAAACAAAACTATTAATAAACTATTAAAAAAAATAATAATGTGGTATAAAATTTGTGATTTCCCACACAAATATAGAAACGTACAAAAAAGAGGAAGTTACAATCGTTTGGGCATATTTCAAACATTTCTTTAGACATAATTTGAAAATGAAACAAATAAATATACCAAAGAATAATAACCAAGAACTTCATCAAATGCAGTAAAAATTCTTCAGTGTTGTAATTAAACTTGAAGAAAGAACGTGTTGGTCTTCAAACGAATTGATTGCAACTTCATTTTACCCCATACTTGTAAACTTGAAATGCTGATCCTCCATATGTCGTCATTCAATATTAATAATTAATTCAATAAATCATTTGCTAAAATTTTAAGAGACAGTTTTCGTTTATTTTTCATAGAGTTTTGAATTTCCATTCAATAATACATATAAGCTGCAATATCTATAAAATGTAAAAATAACGACAGTGGCCATCGTCTTATACATTCACGACATGTATTAATTAGTCTTAAAAATTTATCAAGAATTTCTCCACTTTTAGTTGAATAAGTGTAGTTTATAATTGGGTTTGAAATTATTTTCAGAATTTGATAAACTGAATTTATGACGCACACTAAAAAGTGGAACAACACATTTTTTTAAGTACATATGAAACTATTAAGTAACTACTATTAAGTTAACTTATTTGAAAATAGAAATTGTTGTGAATATTGTTCTCTATAAAAACCATGGACTAAAGACTTTGGAGTATCTTTTCTATATTTAATCTTATAATGGACAAGATAATTAAAAGTGTAAAGAAGGTCAACACCTATTACAAAATGGGTAACCACCTTCTAAGAATCCTCTGTTATACAGACGATGCTATACTAACAGTGGAGAACGAGAGCGACCTACAATGCATTCTGTAAAGATTTACAAGAACAGTCGAAAAATTTAATATGGAAATAAGCGAAGCGTGCGAGAAGACCAAATCGATGATAATTGCTAAAGACCCCATCAATTGTATGAAATTGTAGTTGTAAATGAACGTATAATAAACCATGTAATTACGATTAATTATCTGGGGGTAAAAACATCGAGCAACAAGTGGCTGATGGATGAAGTGAGGAATCAGGTAAATAAGTCAGCAAGAATATCAGAAATGGCACCTTGATCCATAGGCTGTATAAGAGCCGTTATATTAGGCGGGAGAAAAATAAATTTTATGTTTTCGCAGATTTCGTCTAGATCAGGATGGCTGAGAGCGTTGTCTAGTAGAATTAAAATTTTAAATAAGATTTTCTTTCAAGCAGTAGTTTTTAAGTTCGGGCAGAGCAATTTCGCTTACCTACTCTCGGAACAGAGTTGCTGTCATCCATCCTTTTTTGTTCCATTTCCAACGAACGAGTAATGAATTTCTTTGATGATTCTTCATTGCCCTTGGATTTTGAGTAGTATTGATGAACATAGGCTTGAGTCGGTGATCACCTGCTGCATTAGCCCCGAGAAGAAGAGTTATTCGGTCTTTATTTGCCTGGGTGCATGTTTTTCTTGTTCTGAAATGTAAGTGCTCTTTGGTAGTCTTTTCCAGTAGAGACCAGTTTCGTCTACGTTAAAAACTTGTTTAGTAGAATACCCGCCTTGTGCAATAATATTCTTGAGAACATTTTTAAAATCTTCGGCCGCTACTGCATCTCCACTGGACGCTTCTCCCTTCAATGATACATTGTGCAGTTTAGCTCTTGATTTAAATTTTTGAAACCAACTCTCTCGACTTGCGTGAAAAGTTTCGTCTTTATGAACATGTCCGGGTTTTGACTTTAATTCTTCAAATATGGATAGCTTTTTCTTGTATGTTGGTCCTACTTAATGGTACTTTACGTTGATTTTGTTCCTCTATCCACGTAGCGAGAAGAGATTCTATTAAGATGGTTAAAGAACTTTTGCCTTTTACAGTTTGTTGTGCCATAAATGAGTTTGTATTTTTTGCAGCTTCTCTGATTTTTTCTGCGTCACGATTACATATGGATCTTTCAACTCATTTTGATCTATAAATAAGAAATACGTATACGGAAAACATAATCTATATGAACGCAAGATTACATAATTGAGCAATGTAATTCTGACTTCAATAATCGGCAATAGTATATTAACTTACCTCAATGGGTCTTGACAATTTGATAGTTTCACTACCGCTAAAACCGCCGTTTCAAGAAAGACTACCGCTATCATTAATGAAAACAAATGTTTTATTTCATCTGTAGCGACGCATATCGAATCATAACAACGCAAATCTTAGATATCCAATCCTATATTTATGAAGCAACGCAAATCGAGACCCTAGTGTATTTATAGTCAGAACGTTTTTAAGTTTTAAAATGTAACGTGTTCGTAAATTATTCTACTGCTAATGTATTTTATTTATTTATAGCCTTCAAGATCTCGATCATGTAAATTGTATATTTGATATTTTAATCTTCTTTTGAATCATTTTATAAAAACCTAGTCTCTGAAGATGGCAAATAGCCGAAACTAGTAAGACTCATATTTATATTTATTTAAAGACCAGTTAAAAGTACAAAAAATCTTTATATATTATTTCTCCCAACCAGTGGCATAGCTAGCCATGAAGTATCAATAAAATATCGGGGGCCCTTTTTGAGGTAATAAAGAATACATATACAGTCGCAAAAACAAAAATTTATTTTTAAACAAAAACAACAATACTTATAAACTAAACTTATGTGTATGATATAAACTATATGTGCAAATAACTAAAAATGCTACGTTTTTAAATAAGTACTTTTCTGGACTTCATTCCGGCAAAAGCATTTATGATATCATCCATTGCTGATGACGATTTCAATTTTTCAAGTTCCTCTTTTTCTATGGACAGTATCGATAAATCCGATAGTCGATTTTGTTCCATAGATGTCCTTAGGTATGTTTTAATGAGCTTCAATTTAGAAAAGCTTCTTTCAGCAGTTGCGGTTGTAACCGGAAGCGTCAAAAATATAAAACATGCTGTTATAACCTCTAGGAAGCTATAGTGCCATGTCTCAATCACTTTCGGTTATACCGGAAATGGCTACAACCTTCATTATTTTTTAAAAAATTTTAAACTTTTCTTTTAGCAGTTACATTACTTAATTCTGAAATACTTATACTCGAAGAAATTTTTTGTATCGTTAAAAAAAAATTTCCGGTATAGCCGGAAGTGATGCAAACAACACTACCTTCAAAAAGACATCCTTGCTCTGTATCGATGTGTCCCTATAATATGCTACGTTTCACTTCCGTTGGACACCTGTATGTATTTATATTACATTGGAAATATTTTAGGGATATCTGACACCACTACCATCCACCGAAAGTGCATGTACAACACCCTCTAGCTTAAGCAGTTGGTTATATGAAAACAGTACTATTGAGGTTGATAAAGAAGGTGAGGAAAATAAGGAAAATGAACACAACATATTCTCACTGGTAATTATTATTTCCATTACTTTTTTTTATTATGACTTTTAAATATAAATCATTTGTATTAAGGATTTAGAAAAATTACTGCAGTCGACAATAACTGGAAAAATAATACTTCAAGATAGTGGTGCCCAAAAGTTTTTAAGTGTAAAGAATAGACATGCACTCACTACAATCATAGCCCAGTACTTACTAGACCATGACGTAACAGTGGGAAAAGCCGTCTACCAGGATATATTCAAAAAAATTAAAAAAATGTTTCCTAGAGAGGATGAGGTTTGTTATATAATACAATTAAAGTAATAGACGCTATATAATTGCTGTTCACAGGTAACATATATTGGTGAAAATTTCAAAAGAGGAAAACTAGTAGAAAAGTATTATAATTTGTCAAAAAAATATCGAAACGTTGGTATCATTAATAGTAAATACAAACGAAAACGTTCTACGGACAGTGAGTCAACAAGTAATTCAATTAATGAAGAAAGTGAAGACATTTTAGAAAAAGTAAGCGGTGATAAGGAATGGTTACGATATAATCAGTCTCCTATAGAAATTGTTGAGAAAAAGTGGAAAAATACTTTTGGCATTAGAAGAAAAGACATTTTAAATGGAAATGTGGATGTGTACGTAAACTGGCCGATCCTTAATCAAAATATTGCGGTAACATTGGTAAGAATTTGTTGTAATAACACTTTTAACTAAATTTATAATTATCCTTAATCGATTTTATTCTCAGTTTGAATTGGATTTTAATTGGACCATCCATATTGGATGCGCAAAATTGTTTTACATACTATTTAACCGTAAGACTAAATTATTATTACATTTCATTATAGGAAGTTGTATAACATGTGATGTGTTTTAGGATAAAAGTTACATTCAAACATTTTTAGAAAAGAGAAAGAAGGAATTTGAGGTGCAGCAATGGAGGCTCCAACCAACTATTTTAGTTATAGGGCCAAATATTGAAAATTTAAACGAATTTTACATATATGTGAATGACGTTTTATACAAAGTTGAATCCTACCTAAAGGCGGTTTCAGTGACTTTTCAAATTTACTACGTTCTCAATTTGCAATACCAACGTCAGTGTTTGCAGCCTTGGCAATTCATCGAAAAGTTTTTTTACGAAATACAGGATAATAATATTTCGAACACTGCGGTAACTACACTTATTTCTGAATTAACGATTAGTTGTTAACTGACCATCTTGTAAAATTTTATTTAATTTTGTTAATATGAATTGTTTTTTATGCACAAAATCTTTTGAAAACGTTAAACTTTATCTCAAACATTTGCAATATGTCCACAAGTGTAAAAACACATTGTGCAATTTTTCGTGCACTGCTTGTCCACAAATGTTCCAATCTATGTATTCTTTTAAACGCCACATAATAAAGCATTTTCAACAAAATTTTGTATACATTTTTGTAACATTTCTTATGTAATAAACAATTATTATTTATACGAAATAAATGTGTATTTATTTACCTGTATTGATACCTATCCTATTTAGTCCGATTAACTACTTCATATATAGTCAAAATATCTAGAAAGGTGTAGCTATAAGACCTAAAAAAAGGAGTTGTAATACCAACAATAATTTTTTACATTGACTAATATAAACTAGATCAATTATCCACATTTTGTCGTTAAAACAACAAGTTATTTTCTATAAAATGTTTATTATTACACATTAAAATTACTATTTCGACTAGATATAAGACCTAAAAAAAGGCGATGTAATACCAACAATAATTTTTTACATTGACTAATATTAACTAGATCAATTATCCACATTTTGTCGTTAAAACAACAAGTTATTTTCTATAAAATGTTTATTATTACACATTAAAATTACTATTTTGTTAGCTAATACATTACACGAATACTTTAAATCTGCTGTTTATTCAGGTACTGTAACTGAAAACAATAGCTAAAAAGTCTATTTATTTTCCTAAGTATTACTACTAAGATACATTGAAGTATCTACTTAATAAATATAAATAGTTAAATTCGCCACTTTGATACTCAACTAATTTCAATTAGTTGTAACACCTATTTTATTTAGTTAGCTAACTTTTAACCACGAATTCTAGGCAATTTAACTAGAATTTAGTTAATCTATCTACAGTTTTTCTCTCTGTGTAGAGGTGAGGCTATTGAATTTTATAACAAGCATTTCTACAAGACCTTTAACTGTGTGGATTTTTTGAATTTCAGATTTTAAGCAACTTTTGAAAGTAATTAGCTGATCATATTAATCAACTGTTAAATCCTTTTGAAACTTGTAATGTAGGGGCCCTCGAAGGTCAGGGCTCTCCAACCTCGGGGGCCCTGTATCATTGATACAGCTGATACTGCGGTAGCTACGCACCTGCTCCCAATTATTTCAATTTTACATGAAAACGACTTTGCGTTTGGGATTTTAGTACTCATAATCTTTAATGGGGCCGCTACACAATTTTCTTTATCGGCTTATTCGATAGTTTAGCAAAATTGAAGACTTCACTTAGCTTTTCCAAAAAAAATATAATGAAAATTTGAAAAAACTTGGGACACGTCAATGTCGTCTCGCACACGGTTGGTTGAAATAAAAATCAATAAAAGATGCATGAGTGAGATGCCACGAGAATCATATGCGCTAGAAGAAGAGATCCGAACGATGCACGTTTGTGAACGTTTGTAAACGTCACCAAAGCTTTTATAGAGGGGATTTTGAATTTTAATATTATTGCAAAAATTACACAATTTTGGGATCTGAAAATGTTACCAATCCTTCTATTTTTGCATAGTTTATCGATTTTTTGAAAGACGGTCTTTTTATTCGATTGACGGCAACGGCCCCATTGTAGAACACATATCTGAGGACTGAAGAGTGATTATCTTACCTGTATATAATAACATCGACTAGTTATTGTTGGGTTGTATGTATTAGAAAATATTTTCGTTATCCAATTATTTTATGCTTTTGTGAACTACTGACCAATTTGCATAAAAATGTTTTTAATTTAAGTTGAGAAATAAAAATAAAACTAACATTAAAGTAAAGTAATCCCAATTTTAATTTTTATCATTAAATTTTATTTCAAATTGTATTCCAAAAATTTACAACTTTAAACAATAAAAAATCTCTATTCATCTAATTATTAGATATCCTACATATACTTAATTTAAGTAAACATTTTCAAAAATTTAAATCAACTAATGAAATAAAACTAATCATCCTTCCTCTTCTTACTACTTCTAGTAGGTTCTTCAGACCCCCTTTTCCTCTTCCCCGTCGGTTCTCTTTCCCCAGTTCTTGTTTCCCTTCTAACAGGAGCATCTGCTTGTTGAGCCTGCACAAACAACTGGATCTGTTGTATACCTTCTTGTTGAGCTTCCGTGGCCATATTATAAACATGATCGCTCGTTTTATTATACATTATTGCGTTATTATACATCAACAAAACATCTCTTTGAAGCTCAACTGTCGTTCTAATCGATCCGTTTTCGATATTTTTACGTATCGTTAAAAGATCCATCGGACGATAAATAGTGGTATGATATCCAGGTGCTTGTTCATCGGTAATGGGCTTCAAGAATAACGAAGAATACTTGTGCGTCGCTAAACGATTGTAGAGGAGTAAAACAGATTTTTTCCAATTTTTATATTCGCGTTCTTCTTCATTCGTCGTTGTAGATCCCGGCGAATTCGGAATTGAATCAACCGGAGTGGTAGAATATCTTCGTTTCGATTTTAAACTAATTACATCATCCTCTTCCGTCCAAGGACTATTAGACCTTTCGTTATCCAACTTAATCCTTTTTACGTCTTTTTTAATATTTTCGTACTCGGAAAATTCCTTTTCCGAACACGTTTCTTGTTCTTCTTCCATTGTTGTGGTTCTATCTAAAACGAATAGAAGATCTAAATCCTTTTCTTCTTTCTTTTTAGAAGTGCGGGTATAATCGCGTTTTGCTTTTCCAGATTTATCAATTTTTACTTCCATATCGAAGAGGTCATCATTTAAGTCGGCCGTTTGGGTGTCTTCGGTGGTTTCAGTTTCGTTCGTTTCTGTACTGGGAGTGTCTTTAATTGTGTCTAAATCGGATTTTGTCTCTGTATCGGGCGATTCGGCTGTTGATTCTTCACATGAATCTTCTTTTAGATCTTCTTCATCTTTAATTTCTTCTTTTAAATCTTCAACACTACCGATGATTTTAATTTTTGGATTCGAATGAACGATGTTTTCAATTTGTGATTTGTTAAGTTCTTTATCGATTTCCTCATCTTCCATTACAACGACTTCGACGATTTCTACTGAACCTTTCTTTGGTTCTTCAACGACTTCTTTGGCCTCTTGGATTTGGGGTTTTTGTTGTTCAAAAACCTCAACTTCTTCTTTAACTTCGATTTCTTTTTCTTGTTGTGCTGTAACTTTAAGTTGGGGTTGATCGTAAATTTCTTCTTCTTGAAATTCAAAAGGATCTACTTCAACGGATGACTCATCTTTCGATTGAATAACGCTTTCGATTAAAGCCGCCGCGTTCTCCTCTTCTTTCACCAGCTCCTGCAGTTCGTTTTCTAAGTTTTCCATGAGGTCAACGTTACCATCTAACTGCAGATGTTCCTCGGGATCAGCTACAATTTCACCATTTTGAATCAAATCGGAAATAATTACTTCGACTTCTTCATCTTTGATTTCAGGAAGGGTATCTCCAGACGCTAAGATAGTACTTTCAATGTCCTCTACTTTTATATTTGTTAGAATGTTATCTGGATCATCAATATTATCCGTGGTAACAATTTCTGTTTCAACAACTTGAACTGCTGTTTGCGGTTCTTGACCAATTGCTGTGCTTACTAATTGTTGAAGACTTGGAGAAACTGTTACATTAGTTGATGAATTTAATAAACTTGCTATTGTTGGATTTGTCGTTGTTGGCCTTTGATTACTCATTGCTGTATGTAAAATAGAAGAAGTAGCAACTGTTTGAGCATGAGATGGCGTTTTCAATAAGCTTGTTAATAATGGTGATTGAGCTGATTTTTCAGGGGTTTGTGTAGGGGTACCTTCTTCCATTGGAGTTTCCCCTTCGGTTTGATTATCAACACTGTCAGAAGATTTTCTTTTATTTCCCGCATTGACATTAACTTTAACAAGAGGCCTCCATGCTCTTTCAATTTCCTGTTTACGCACTTCCCTCTCTTTTAACCATTTTGCATGATTCACTGCTTCTTGATCTTTCTCTTTTTCTTCATCATCAATCTCTTTGCACCATTTATCTAATTGCTCTTCACTTACATTACCTGAGTTTAATAAATTCATGTCATCTTGTAACTGTGTGTATTCATTCTTTTCCTCTGCAAGAACTTTTTTTAACTCTGCCAATCGTTCTCCTTTTAATTTTTTTAAAATACTTTCTGCTGGTGTTTCTATACCCGCTTCCTGAGTTCCTGATGGTCTTTTCTTACGTTTTGGGGTCTCCACATTCTCTAACAACGCCCAATACTGAGCAGCACAGTTTTTCTGATGAAACCAATCATTCGGGCGGTTTGCATCTCCAAACGGTTTTAACGCACGGCATACCGACATCCAATTTTGATCTCCACTTCTTGCAACAGCCGAAGCTAAACATAATTGTTCTCTTATTGACCATTTATCCAACGGTTCACGTTTTATTTGGAGCCGCTCTTGTATTGACGTCATTTTTGTAGGTTATGTTGAGGTTATGTATTGCTTACACTCGTAATATTAACGAATTACCTTATTTTTATGGAATTTGTTGTTATTTGATTATTTTTCCGTATATATTTAGTGATTACTACTCAGTTCTTACGCATTATTAGTTTTAAATGATATAATTCAAGAAGTAAATTGACTAAATATGCGTGAAGTTAGTAATGTCAACTTCAACTGACTTCAACTATGAAGGATTAAATTTATTTTAAATTTTAATATAAATATAAATATGATTAATCTACGATTGTTTTGTTTTTAACTCACTCATATTTTGATAAAATATAATTTAATAAACATGTTTATTATTGATTGAAAGAAATATGTACCTAACTTCATTATTATTTAAATCTGTCAAATTTTTGACGTTAGGGGTCAATCTAAAAACAAAGGTTAGGAATAAGTAAGTTTGTTATAAATGGATTATTAATATAAATAATACTTTTCTTTTTTATTTTTAAACTAGTTGGGTATTTTATGATGGTTCTAACCCACATGAACCATTGGTTCAATTTAGATAAATATGCATGTATCCAAGCTAGATTAGCAGAGATCAACAACCAAAGAAATTTTAGGAATGAACGAAGAACTAAACAACAGCAAAATTACAACGAAAGTCTCGAACATAAAAACATTCCCACATGGCTTAAACTCATCGTTATTTTTTCTAGACCACACGTTATTAGAGCTGCACTTAAATTTGGGCTTGCAGCTTTAATTATGAGTCGATTTGAAAGAGTTGGATTTGCTTTAATGATGCTGTGTTTTGCATTTTAATTCAATGACTTATATTATGTTATGTGATATTATCTAGCCAAGTTTATTTATATAATTAACAGAATAAGATATTTAATAAAATGATTAGAAGGCAATTAAATTGAAAAGGTTTCTATTTGTTATATACTTAGTTGATAAGTTTGAGTAAAAAAAATGTGAAAACTAAAGTTTCTTGATTAAATTGGTAGTTATGAAAGTCACATTATAAATTAAAATGATTATAAATGCATGTATCTTGCAAGTGTTTAAGATAGATTGTTATTATACAGCTGTTCAAAGTATACTACAAAGATGATTAGATTTTTATTCATAAATTTATGCTCTTCAAAGGAAAAAAAATTTAAAAAAAGTTGCTAAAATCAGGCAATCTTTAAGAGATATGAATTAAAGTTAATATGTTTAAAAATATGCATTTCTAAACATACAAAAGATTGGATGAAAAAAGTAATGTATTAATAATGACGTTATGGCAGAAACAGCGTTGCCAACCCATGCTGACCAAATGTCGGTATAATCAATGGTAAAAAATGTATAATAAATCTAGATTTAAATATAAAGTCAGAAATTGTTGCTTGACAAAGGTTTTCAAATGAATTTATATATCCTCGATTTTTATTTTTTGTTAATCCAAATAATTTAGCATAGAAAATTGTTTATCGCTTTTAGTTTTTCGAAAGATTGGTCACCTTTGTATTTTTAAATGGAACACCCTATTTACAAGATGCTAATGGTAACACCCGGGATTCAAAGCACAATATAAATAAACTTTCAGAGTAAAAGTTGTTGCAAATTTTGTTTCTATTAACAATATTGCTCTCTTGCACTTTTGCTTTTTGATGTATAGATATCGAGTAAAACACGAAAATATGAAAATTGGATGAATTTGTTGCTTTCTCAAGTTGTTAATAGTAACAATCGGGAAAGGGAGCATATTACAAAAAAACTATTGGAACAATAGTTATAGCAAATTTTATTCATAACAATATTGCTCTGTTGCACTTTTGGTCTTAGATGCGTCAATATCAAGAAAAATATGAAAATTAGATTCATTTGTTGCTTTTCCAAGTTGTTAATGGTTACAATCGGGAAACGGAGCAGATTACAAAAAAACTTTTGGAACAATAGTTATAACAAATTTTATTCTTAACAATATTGTTCTCTTCTACTGTTTCTCTTGGATGCATCAATATCAAGAAAAATATGAAAATATGAACATTTGCTAAATTTGTTGCTTTTTCAAGTTGTTAATGGGAACAATCGGGAAACGGAGCATATTACATAAGCTTATGGAACGATAGTTATAGCAAATTTGATTCTTAACAATATTATTCTCTTGCACTGTTGCTCTTAGATGCGTCAATATCAAGAAAAATACGAAAATATGAACATTGGATGAATTGGTTGCTTTTTCAAGTTGATAATGGTATCATTCGGGAAACGGAGGAAGTTACAAAAAAACTGTTGGAACAATAATTATAGCAAATTTTATTCATAACAATATTGCTCTCTTGCACTTTTGCTCTCAAATGTATAGATATCGAGAAGAACACGAAAATATGAAAATTTGATGAATTTGTTGCTTTTTCAAGTTGTTAATAGTAACAATCGGGAAACGGGGCAGATTGCAAAAAAACTTTTGGAACAATAGTTATAGCAAATTTTATTCTTAACAACATTGTTCTCTTCCACTGTTGCTCTTAGATGCATCAATATCAAGAAAAATACTAAAATATGAACATTTGCTAAATTGGTTGCTTTTTCAAGATGTTAATGGTAACATTTGGGAAACGGAGCATATTACAAAAAAACTTTTGTAACAATAGTTATTGCAAATTTTATTCATGACAATATTGCTCTCTGACACTGTTGCTCTTAGATGTGTCAATATCAAGAAAAATACTAAAATATGAACATTTGCTGAATTGGTTGATTTTTCAAGTTGTTAATGGCGACACTCGGAAAACGGACCATATTACAAAAAAACTATTTGAGCAATAGTTATAGCAAATTTTATTCATAACAATATTGCTCTCTTGCACTTTTGCTCTTAGATGCGTCAATATCAAGAAAAATATGAAAAATGGATTAATTTGTTGCTTTTTCAAGTTGTTAATAGTAACAATCGGGAAACAGAGCAGATTGCAAAAAAACTATTCGAACAATACTTATAGCAACTTTTATTCTTAACAATATCATTCTCTTCCACTGTTGCTCTTGGATGCATCAATATCAAGAAAAATATGAAAATATGAACATTTGCTGAATTGGGTGCTTTTTTCAGTTGTTAATGGTAACACTCGTTTCCCGACTTATACCATAAGTAAAAGATGAGACCATAAGATTATGAGTAAAACATCAGTAAGTTAAATTAGATAAAAATAAATATTTAATTATCAAACATATAGACTAAATAAAAGTGGAGAGAAATAAATGTTGTACTTTAACGATGATAGTATTTATTGTTATTTTTATTTTATTGTTATTTGAATTAAACAAATACAAACATATAGACTAAAAACCAAAGAATAAAAAATAAAACTTATCGCCAAATTATTTCAGAGGGAAGATAATATTTAATACATAACACGTTACGCACTAGATTATTAAAACATTAAATGTGTTACGTGTTTCGTCACAGTTCATGTTGTAACACGAACAACTAATTGATAATGGTATATGAGTACATATAAAAAGTTGTTTAACAGTACTATTAGGGAAGAATGAAGAATTACCTAAATTTCGTAAAGAATCAATTGCTTCAACTGATAGATGCGATGAATGATTATCGAACGGGAGAAGAGTTGGTGATTCATTTGATTTCATCGTACTCGTAGAATGAAACTCAATTTTTGCACTTTTCAATCGATTTTTATTTTGTATTTTAGGTTAGACCGGTTTCGATTTAATTTAAATCATCTTCAGTAACCACGTCAGTTTGAATTCACAAACCCTGAATACACTGGGAAAAATAATAACGTCGATTTACAATGTACGATATGATCGTATTATTCAGTTGAGATGGTAAAATTAATCCCTATACGGAAAATTTACAACCAAGAAAGAAATTTACAAGTAATTTATCAAGTAATTTTATTCTCTATTTTGTAAATTTACAGTAGTAAGGGAATTTTACTCTATTACGAAAATTGTGTTTTTACAATGCAAGTTTAAATTTCAATCTATATTGTAAAAAAACTATAGAAAGTTAGTATATGTATATACGGTAACATGTACTGTTACAAAAAAAATCATAATAAAAGTTATGAGAACAATAAATTTATTGTAACTCATACCATGATATACTTAGTTGTAAATTTCATAGCATTTTTGTCAGTATACAATACAACTAGCTTCATTTCGCTATCGTGTTAAAATATGAAACTTAAAACTGTTCTTCTGGTTATTACAACTTTAAATAACTTTAACAAATTAATATGAGTGAGTGGCTGTTATTATTTTCAACCGCCATGGTACCCAATGGCAAACCATGGCGGCTGATGAAATTAAGTCGAAATCGGTTGAACCTAAAATACAAAGTAAAATCCATCGAAAAGTGTAAAAATTGAGTTTGATTCATTTGATGGCATGAAGTGATAAATGAAGTGCTTCATAAATTTTAAAAATTCTGCTTGTATCATCCAACCAAATCGATTCATTGGTAAATCCAACCGCATAAATAGCATCATCCATGGCATCTTGAGGCATTCTAACTTCGTTGAACAACAAGAAAGGTGGAATCTAGTTCCCACTAACACAGCCAAAATCATGGTGATCATGCTACCACTCTTAGCAGCTGTCATTTTCCAACACGTCTGGCTTCTTTCAATGAAAGATAAACAAAGGTTAAAAACAGTTTAATGTCAATTTATATCCATAAAAAAGTAAATTTAGCATTAAGAAAAAAACATAGGGTACAAAAGATGGTCCACTCAAGGTGACAAACATTTTTGAGAGCAACGGTATTGTATTCTAACATCAGAATTATTACTTAATAAATTTAGACGATGAATTTCAACGTCCAAACTAACAGAAAAAATATATCTCATCTTTAAAAATTCGACATTCACAATATTTTTTCAATTCACAATAATGTGCAAAATTATAATTCGGACTTTACTTATGGTTTTTATAACAAAATGCTCGCTTGTACACAGAAACACGTCTGTTCATTTCGATTCTTATTAACTTATGGTTTTCGGATGTGGTGCTGTTGTTCACGCTATTAGCTTCACACTTTGATTGTCACATCATACAAATCTTTCAGGCGGTCCACCCAAGGTGACATTACCCTACTTAATTAAATGCTGAAATTTGGGCAAAGTTGGGTTAACTGATGTATTCTATGGTATATTCACGTTTTCATCTAGGTATTTCAATTAATATTTTAAGCTGGTATCAAGCTTCAGCAAGGCATCTGCTCTGGCAAGCTATTAAAAGGGTGCAAAGATATATCCAGAAATCATTAAATTTGAGATTTTGAAAAGAATAACTTTAAAAATGTTATAGAAGGGTACGCAGATTCGAACTAGACAGGGGACAGATTCGATAAAAATCCTGAAGTGAATTTTAAATATATTTTTAAAGCTTTTGGTAATGCAGTAAGCTTGCTCAGGAAAGGTACGTACCTCTGTCTTATACCGAGGCATTTAACTGAATATATGTATAGCACTAAATATTGCAGTAAGCGAAGCATGCTGGCTTCGATACTTAATATTTGATGTTAATATTTGACGTTACAGATTCCAATCTATGTTACAGATTTCCGCATGTATTGCAGATTTCTTTCAATATTACAGATTGCTGTCTATATTATAGATTGCTTTCGTTATTACAGATTGCTTTCATTATTACAGATTGCTTTCATTATTACAGATTACTTTCAATATTATAGCTTACTTCCGAAATTACAGGTAGCTATCTATACTACAGATTCCGGTTTATCTTATAGGTTGCTGTTTATATTACAGATTCTTATCGATAACTACGACTGCTTACCGCAAAATGTCATTGATGTTGTAGTTATATCTAGAAATCATTTTTCCCGTTTGGCTGGCAATATCAAATTTTATTGCAGAAAGTGCGTAGTAAATGCTCTTATAATCAATCAATTATGATCTATTACAAACTGTATTTAACAATGCTCAGTGTTTATTTTATGACCTTAATGTTAGGTTAATTTACAATATGCTATTTATGCTATATTTATGAAGCCTCTGTTGGAACTTTAGATGTAAAGGTCTGAAAATGAGTCTTTGTAACTCGATTGGCTCGAAGAATAGGTCAAGGAGGGAACCTTGCTATTACAATTGATGACTCCTGGTAAAAGCGTGGCCATAATAACTAAACGTCATCTTTCGCCTTCTTTGAAAATGAGCAAAATTGTCGATATTAATATTTGGTCCAAGTATAATACTTGGACCAAATAAAGTACAATAAAGTACTTTTAAAACAAAACCCAATGAGGCCAGGGCTAACCATGGAATAGATTATTGTGCTAATTTTCAAGGTTGACGGTGATTCCATGGCTTACTAACCGGCTTGTAGAGTTCTATGGTAAAGAGATAGACATAAAGAAGTTTAAGTGTACTGATCATATTCAGAAAAGGATGGGTACAAAATTGAGAAAGTTTAAAGAAAAAACTAAAAAGTGATCAGATGCAAGTGCTTTAATGATTTGATACTGACTGCGATTAAGCAATTGCAATACCACTATGTCCTATATACTTTTCATTTTCTTGATAACGTAACGATTTTTAACAAACCAACCTTCACCGACAATAAGTCAAAGTTGCTGGACAGATTGTTGAAAGGCGAAACGACAAGAATGAATCTCTATGAATTCTCGAATAATGTAGTTTGAAGAAAATAAGAAGAAAAGACAGTTTGAAGACAAGTGTGAATATGAAGAAAATGAAAAGCTAAGAATCTGGATTGTATTGAATTTACAAAAAGCATCAACTACCTATTATAATAAGATAAATAGCTCAGATTCTATTAATGCTACCAACTTGAAATTTATATACATGGCATGTTTATTTAGAGCAATAGCAAGAGAATAAAAAAAATTGTAATTAATTTTTTTGAGGTCACTCCAAGTATCTGTTAATAATAATGGTTTGGATCCAGTATATAGAAAATGTACCCTTCCTAGCAAATTCTTCTTACATTCAGAAGATACTTTTCCAAACTTTAATCCCAAAACGAATATTATTATAAATTGTTTTTGCCACTCTAAAGGTGCCAGAGACATCTTTTAAGTTCTTCCTGCATGAATTTTCAAGTTAAAACAACTGTGATCTGAATTATAGATATTCATAATTACAAAACTATATATTTGGATTTTCTGCTTGGCTGTTATAAATTCTTTAGCTAGTTTTTTAACGCGGTCGGCATTCTAATTGGTTTTGAGTTAAAATTCTTGAAATTTTTTTGTTTACCATTCTATTTGCTTTCATAAACCAATCAGCTATATGCTTATCATTTCTAGCTTGTGTAGCTCGTTTACAAATAACGATGTCCTCTAGTGGTAACAGCGGGATTACAACGAACGTCTTGAACATAAAAATATTTCCACATGGCTTAAACTCATTCTCACATAAAGTGGGCGATTCGTAAAAATTGGATTTGCTTTAATGCTATTCTAGTTTACATTTTAATTCAATGACATTTTGTTGTCTGGCCAAATTTTATTTATACTATCAACAAAATTGGATATTTAATCAAACGATTAGAATACAATTATTTAGATTGAAAAGATTTCTCTTATTTGTTATGTACTTAGTTGATATGTTTGAGTGAAAAATGTGGTAACTAAGGTTTCTTGAGAAATTGCATGGTTATGAAACTTGTGTCGTCAATCTTGTCTTTTTACATTAAGGTGTGAATTACAATTAAATACACGAAATAAATACATGTATCTTGCATAAGTATTTAAGATAGAACCGTTATTATATAGGTGTTGAAAGTATACTGCAAATATTATCAGCTTGTTTTATTATGTGACATATGTTGATTTTTAACATATTAATTGTCTTCTCTTAAATCTTAATAATTCATAATTTAAATGAAAAATATCAAACTCTAGAAATTTGATAAAATTACTACATTTTATTAAACTGACTTATTTTATTTTCAAACAGTTATCTTAACTTAACTCTTTAACAATACTTTAATAGTAAATTTAAACCACCATTTAAAAATAAATATATGATCTTTGAGAAATGTATTGAAATATGAATTAAACCTAATATTACACATTTTACGATAAATTATAATCATTAGCAGAGTTGGCTCAATTTTTCAGACATAAAGTAATTTTTAACTTATTAGTGATGTACGTTTAATTTTTTTTTATTTTACCTTATAAATGTGTAGATTATGACGTGTTATCGCTATAAAAATCGTCTATTAAAATTACCAAAATTATTATAAATAATGTTTACAATTTTATAAATAAATTTGCTAGATTTCCATCAAACATTTCAGTTTTTGTTAATCCATGGTTTGACTTGAGTTGATGTACAAGAGTAATAAATTTTCTCTTGTCTTCCCATGAAAAAATTTATCAATAGAGGATAAAATTATCTTCCTACGGCCTTAGATTGTGGTGTAACTTTAAATGCAATATGATTATGAATTATTATGATTATATCAGTTCTCAGATCAATGGTACAAACGTTATTTTGTTCTAGTCGTTAACATCTTATTTATTATCATTTTTGATATCTAAAAAGTCTGTTATTTTATTTGTTTGTAAGTCCTTTGTTAATAATCCCTACCATTTCTGCTACATACGTGGTAAATATTTTTTAAAACATCTCGGACATCGAGAAATAGCCCTTCATTTGCATTTTTCACCTTCTTTCGGCCATCAATTATTATACGTTATTATTATTAGTTCTAAAACGGTAGTCATTGCTTCATAATCTTGTCACTGGTAAGGAAGCCAGTGAACTTTAAACGCGATTATCTCAAAACAACGTTTTTATAAATCGTGGGCCCTAAAATTTGTTACACATAAATAATGACGTTGTTATCTATGAACCTAAAATTATATCAAAATTTTCTTAAAAAATATGAACATTTTTTTAAAAACATTGTATTTCTTTTAAATATTAATTTTCTTTACTTTTTAGGTTCACATAGAAGATATGAATGTTAGGAACAATTTAAATGTATTTCCAAGTAATTCTAACCACTGCACTGTAACGAATTCTAGAACGTCCAAAGCGAAACAACTCGCGGCGTAAATAGTAGTGAATGAACAAAATGTTTGAAATTAGTTACATCGTAATGAAAAAGAATCTTAAAACGCACCTATTCATGCGAGTCTAAATGTATATCCCATTAAGAACGTATCAGACTAGCACCTGTTCAAAATTAAAATTGTTTCATCAGATAGTTTTTAGAAACAAAAATCGGAAAGTGGGCCAAGTTGTGTTCTTTATAACATACGTAGGGATTGATTATGAACTTTACCGCTATTTTTTTCAACAAACAAAAATATCAATCTCTAAATTGAGGGACCTTGATTTTTGACACGTTCTTCATATACTGTCAATCTTAAATTTATTCGAGGCATCACAATTATTGTCACATTAACCTAAGATTAATCTACTAACAAAGAACGTATGATTTTGCCTGATCAAGCGTAGGTCGCTTGCAGTTGAGGCGCTGTAATTATTATCATTTGATGTCAAAGACAGTTGGATTCGTTGGAATAGGTTTGGGCATTACTGCACCAAATAGCCGCATTAAATTCCTTACTTCGGAAATAACCATTTTTCAAGCAGAAGTTCTTCCTATAAACTTCTGCACCGTTTTGAAACTAGTAAAGATGCATCGATAAACATTATCACGGACAGTCGGGCCGTCCTAAAGGCAATTAAGGCCTATATGTTTGAATCCACACTGGAAAGAATGTATCAACAATCTGAGAAATCTCGTCTGAGGCAATAAAGTTACTACATGGTGGGTTTCAGGCCACAAAGACATTGAAAGCAATGAAAAGGCGGATAAGCTTGTGTTAATGTGGTATTGATCACAACACCGCGGCCACAAATGATCTCACGATCAGCTAAATTTATGGCTAACAACATATGGTGTCTCCCAATTAAGGCTTCGCCGCAATATGTGTTAATCAATCTTGGGTTGATATGATATATTAACTGCAGCGCCTCGGTCGCAAGCAATCTCGGCTTAATCAGGTAAAATCCTACTGCTTCTATTGTAAGAGTCGCCGATGTTTGCGGCCGAGGCGCTGAAATACTCATATTGCAGCGCTTCATATTGCATATCATTTTAAGTTGATGTGGCATTAATCGCAGCGCCTCGACGTCAGTCCACCTCGGCTATGTTTAAAGTTGGCATTATATGATTTTAGTTTTTAAAATCTTAGGTGAAATATGTGGGTAATAATTTCAGCGACTTTGGCTTATTCTATCTAAATCACACAGTTGTAAATAAGATAATCGATGTGACGCACAGTACTTCAGACTGCTATTTTAGCTGGACAAAATGCACAAAAGTGTTTTCTTATAAAGTGGTTTGTAACAATTGCAAACTACTTTTTAATGTCTCTATAAATTGACAATTGACAGGGATCTGCTTATTTGTTCGGGGTTGTTTGGCAATCGTAGGTAGAAAAGGGTCTACTGCAGCCTATTAAATCGTTACATTTATTAGCCCTGTTTATTTCAAGCAGTATTTTAGCAATTGCAGTTCTGTGTTTCTAAAACTGCAACTAAAGGTATGTACTAGTATATTGCAGTACAAGTGAGGAAACTACGATTTTTCAGTAACGCGTGTGTCGGATTTCCACACGAACCGAAGGCGAGTATACAAGTGAAATACTGAATTAATTTCCCACGTGTGTTGTCCACCGTTTTTTAGTTAACATTCCTTTAAAGGTTTTATATTTAGCTAACAGTGGTTGAAAAAAATTAGATTGAGTGAAAAGAATTTTCACTCACTCGTTTCTATGAAACTGCTGACTTTCATAGTGACTTTTCAGTGAATGCAAATAACAACTTTCAACACTCGTATCTAAGTTAGAAACTCACAATTTCGAAGATAGGATTGAATAAAGTATCTTGCAGTTACTAAATGTACTTTTTTTAAATATTATTGGGACAATGTCATTACAAAACGAATGATGTAATAATGTAAATTTTACCTATAATTGTCCGACTTTAGTCAAGCTAATATAAAATTCTCCGTATTCCTCCAATTTTTTCTATAAATGGTTGGTTAGAGTAATTATTTAAGAGTTTAAATAATAATATTTGCAACCATATCTCACCAACTTTATATATTATTGTAGTTTCTATCATGGACGACGCACTCACTCAAAGAGCTTTATTTGACGCGTGGTGAAGTGAACTAAACGTTTTCAATAGAATCTATAGTGTCTACAGTTATACAATAAACAAATTAAGATTAGAAAACTGTGATGATCACATAACCGGATGTATGCTAAAAGTGACTGACAGTTTTTGTGTGCATTTAAAAGACTGCTGGCATCATATGAATGTCATCATATACTAAAAAACTTTTTAATAAGAAACGCTAAGTGTCCAAACATGTTTCCGAAGAGGCAAGTGACAAAACAAAGAAAAGACGCATACTACTTGTAGTTGCACAATCTTCTGCAGAGCTGGTTTACGCGGCCCAGATGAGTCTACGCTCAAAAGGAAAAAGAAATTGAAATTTCCCAATAAGAGCGACAAGAATTAAAAAAGCATATAAAAGTCCAAAGAATATACAATACAGAAAGGGTGTTATCGGGATGGTACAGCTGTCACTGAGATTACTGCCGAAGTAAAGCTTCAAGCTTTATTTGATCACATTATTCAACGTTTAGTTAGCAGTAACAGTAATATTTAAAAAAATTTAGATACAGGCTCACATTTGACCATGTTGTTCAAGTGGGATTGTGATGGGGCATCAGGACAAAGTACATAGAAGCAAATGTATAGGACGGACATGGGAAATGAACGCATCATCATGTTGATGATGCATTCTTGTTCGTAATTTCATTAGTTCCGCTGCAAATAAAATATAATAAAGCTATAAAATGAGCAAATCCACGCCCTTCGCCAACACGCTATTGTCGCCCAATAAAGTTTGTGTTTCAGAAAGAAATTGCAGAACTAACTCGAACAGAAGTTAGTAAAGTAGAAACAGAAATAAAAGTTCTTTATCCGACACATATTATAAATGAAGGAAAAGACATATTCGTGGATCACAAAATGGTGATGACAATAATAGACGGAAAGGTCTGCTGTGTTATTGCACAAGAGTCATTTCAAAAGTGTTATATCTGTGGTGCAATACCTAAAGAAATGAATAACTTGGCTAGACACGCATCAACGTTTTTGGGTTATCAAGTCTTCACGCGTGGATAAGATGCTTCGAATGTGTGCTGCACATTGCCTACAGACTTGAAGTTCAAACCTGGCAAGTGAGAAAAAACGACCGACGGAAAATGTGGACAAGCGAAAAAGATTAATTTAAGATCACTTTCGCAAGGAAATTGGCCTACTATATCCACAATATTCCCACACCAGGTTACGGAACAAGTAATGATGGCAACACTGTTCGAAGATTTTTTTCCAATCCATCGCTATCCAGTGCGATCAAAGGAGTGAATGAGGAACTAATTAAACGGTTTGCAGTTTTATTAAAGACAATTGCGAGTGAATACAAAATAAATTTGGAAACATTTAAAGAATATGCCATAGACACTGCTAAGTTGTATGTTCAATTATATAATTGAATATAATATATAATTCACGGAATGGACATTGTTAAATCTACTCTTCTTCCTATTGGGCAGTTTTCTGAGGAAGCGCTCTAAGAGCGCAACAAGGATTGTCGAAGGTTTCGGAGAGATCACGCTAGAAAAACGTACATAATCACCAACACCGAGAATATGTTCAATATGTTATTAGTTTCGTCAGATCCGCTAATTACAAACTTCAGAAGTCTCGCTCCTAAGAAAATAGAGAATATTTTCGATGAAGTAATTTCATTATCAAAAAAAGTCATCTCAAGAGCAGGAATCTATCACTGCAGAGGAGGAGTCCACAGATGAAGAATTTAGTCTCTCGTGTAGTAGTGATGAAGACTTTGAAAACATTTTTTATGAGTTTTTGAATATAATTATGTCTAAAAAAGTTTTATTTTTTTCAATATTAATTTTGTCCACCTAGATTTACGAAATGGACCACTGTGTGACGTCGACATATTAACTATCAATAACGATTTTACCATCTAAAAAAAGACGCAGAAGAATGTATAAAACAAATTGAAATTTTCTACAACCAAAATACTAAAATCGCTAAATATGACTATTTTGGTGCGCTGCCAAATGATGCGATGAAAATGATGACCTTGTCAAGTATTTTTTGAATTTAAAACTAAAATCATTAGTAATGAGAGAATTAGAGAAATAAAGTAATGATTCCCAAAAAAATCATTGTAGGCTGAAAAATATATTTGGAACAGCGTTTTAATAGTAACTAGTGGAATGGAAGGACAACCAGATAAAGAGACAATCGTGAACAAAATGGTTTACTTTCTTACTAAATTGAAAGTTTCGAATGAAAATGGGAAAGATTTTGCAAAAGATGTAAGAGAGTCTCATAGTTGTCAATTATTCCCTAAAGATCTTTTATTAACATTTTTTATTGATTTAATAATATTTTATTCTTTCTAATTTTCTAATAAAATGTTTCACAAATCTTTTTAACAAATAAATTTAAAGAAATGTTCATTTTCGATATCTTTTATAAACTTCTTTTACAATTGTCTATAACACTCAAAGGTCTAAAACATTTGAAAAAAATACAAACTTGACCGTCTAAAAATTAGTAAAATGTTAAAAATTCTTAAAATCATTATAAAATGACATTCATTGACATTCATTTTTATTTATTTTATTGTAATAATTAATTATTTTAATGAGCAGAATTTTATTAGTCAGAAAAAAAATAAAATTCTCATCTTGCATAAAAATTAGCGTCAGATTTAATAACCAGTTTGACAAATATTTTTCATTTAAACAACTTAGAGTGGGTTAATATATTTCTACCAATAGATGGGACGAGTTTTTTTTCCTCTTTATGGACGCAAAAATTTCTACCGCTCTGACGCCAATTCACTGGAAAACACAATGTCATTGACAAATAACAAGGATTATACACTGACACAACTCTTTGCCCTACTACTTGAAAACTTTTTGGCGAATAACCGCTATATAAACCAGAATATTCACATCTTTGAATTAGTTGCAAAAGCGATATTCATAGAGAAACAGTAACGATGAAGTCGATTGTAATTTTGGTTCTTGTAGCTGTCGTTTTTGTAAACGCAGCTGAAAAATACACTACGAAATACGATAACATTAACATCGATGATATCCTTAATAATAAACGGTTATTGAAGGGATATACAAATTGTGTTTTGGATAAAGGACCATGTAGCCCTGATGGTGCTGAATTAAGAAGTGAGTATTAATTAATTTTAATGATTTTTTTATAAATATTAAAATGTACTTTGTGAATATTTAGAGGTTTTACCTGATGCTTTGGCAACTCATTGTGACAAATGCAGCGAAAAACAGAAAGAAGGCAGCAAAGTTATTTTGAAACATTTAATTAATAAGGAATCCGATATTTTTGATCAATTGGAAAAGAAATACGACCCTAAAGGAGAATACAGACAAAGATACAAGGAAGAAGCAGCCAGAGAAGGAATTAAGATTTAATTGATTTTTATTAATGTTTGTATTGATGTTTTTTATTAACTTTTTTGTACTTAAATAATCCAGTTAAATAAAAAATGTACTTTTAAAATCTATTGTGATTTCTTAAATCTTTGGAAATTTTGTTAATCGACTAAATTTCTAAACCATTAGTATAATCATAAAGAAATTAAGGTAAGTATCTAAACCTGCAAGAAAACGAATATAAATAGTTCGAAAACTCAAAGTTGAATCAGTCCGGTTATACAAATCGTTAAGAATGAAACAATTCATCTTCATTGCTTTTTTTTGTTTAACGGCAGTTGTTGCTGTTGCAGTTGAAAAATATACCACCCGATACGATGGCGTGAATCTTGACGACATTTTAAAAAATAAAAGATTATTAAAAGGTTACACTAATTGTTTATTGGATAAAGGGCCTTGCAGTCCCGATGGAACTGAACTTAAAAGTAAGTAATATGCACTATAAAAGTAATAGCTTTTAATGATTCTTCGTGAATTTAGCTGATTTACCCGATGCTTTACAAAACGATTGTGCGAAATGTACCGATGTTCAAAAGGCTGGTGCTAAAAAGATTATTAATTTTTTGATTGATAATGAATCAAAAATCTGGAATGATTTGGAAGCAAAATATGATCCACAGGGAGTGTATGTGAAACAATATAGAAACAAAGCACATGCGGAAGGTATCAAGATCTAAATTAATATGTCAAAATGGTGATTAAAAGGATGTTACCTTATTAATCATGTTTTTTCAATTTACATATTTTAATAAATTTAAATGAAGCATTAAAAAAGTCTTTTATTTTTCGTTCTTATTTTAATACTTCAATTCTAACAATCATGTTAATTTATTATTTTATTTATCTAATGTTTAGTTAATGATGCTTAATATTAAATTTTGGAAATATTATTGTTTTAGCGTTGATTACAAAATTTGAAGAAAATTAAAACAATACATTTTCAATTACAATAAAGTTTTTCTTTAAAATTATGTTTGAGTTTATCTGATACTAGGAGCTATTCTTAACTAATATAAGATAACGTGGAATCGGATTATTAAATATTTTTAGAAACAAATATATAAAACGTTCTCAAGGTGAAAGCAAAAAAGTCAATACTAACGTTGATGAACGCTAAAAGTTTATGTTAAAATAATATAAGTAATAATATAAGTAAATGTCAAAAGTTTTTATTAGAAAAGAATTTATGTCTTCTTTCATAATCATAATCAATTTGGTAATGTTATCAAATATGAGTTGTTAAATTTTTCAAAAATAATATTCGTTCTTGTTACATTTTCGAATAATACGATAACAAAATTGTATAACGTTTCATTTGATGTCTTTAATTTTATGACATATATTATACATATCAGCATCGGTTAGCAAAGCAAATGAACATTATGTTTGAAGTAGAAATGGCCACCATTTTCTCAGTTATGACACAAATTAAATTTTAAATCAAAACCGAAATTAAAATGAACCATATAAGTACGAAAGCTTTCACGGCCGGTGTGAATTAAACTAAAATTAGAACTAAAACTAGAAACCCGAAAGTTTCTAGTGTTAGTTCTAGTTTTAGTTCTAATTTTAGTTTAAAATTAACCACTTAGTTATGACAGAAACTGAATATTTTCATTTTAACCCCAGTAGGAATTGTTCCATTGTAATAACTTTTTTACCTCTGTAAATAGACGAAGGTGCTAAGGGAAGGCGTCAACGTATACATATGTGTAGGTTTAAACGAGTTGTTGTTAGTCTACAAAGACTCCAACTGTGTGATCATATCAAGTAAACATACTTTAAGAAGCTTAAACATTAGCGATAAAATAAAAGTAGTTAATGCGTATAAGTCGCGAAAGTGTAGGAGTGAATTAATAAAAGAATTTGGGATTCCACGATCAACTCTGGGACGAACTTGGCAGATGCAAATAAACTTTTAGATGAATCATCCAAAAGACGCGAAAAACTTAAAAGGCTGCGGCAAGAGTTTCTAATTTTGAAAGATTGCTTAACAAAATGGATAGAGCAGTGTAACTCACAAAATATATCTATAAATGGCAACAATTTAAAAGAAAATGCCTTAGATTTTGCAAAAAAAATAAATCTTCAAGATTTTGTTGCCAGTACTGGTTGGATAGAAGGTTATAAAAAGAGGATTGATTTAACATTTAAAAAATCTGTGATCAGAGCAAGTCTGTTGATAATACGGTTTCTAATGCTTGGATTAATGATTTACCAGAAATTCTAAGAGAATTTGAACCGAAAAACATTTTTAATGTCGAACAGACTGGATTAATTTTAAACTTCATTGGTGATTGAATTTAGACAAGAAAATGAGTCATCAAAAAAGAAAAATTACTGTTTTTATTGATAACTGCTCAGCTCACAAGGACATTCTTAAATTAAACAGTATCACAGTTTCGTTTCTTCCTGCTAACACAACCAGCTTATACAACCACTGCATCAAGGTATTATCAAAAATTTGAAAGATTTTTATCGTCAAATTGTTGTGAAACACATACTAAAAATGTATGGAAGAAGAAATTCCACGGGAAATAAATTTATTGCAAGTTATGCGCTTTGCTAGGAAGGCTGGATTGCAAAAAACCGATTGGATAAAGAAATGAATGTTGATGAATTTCATGAAGATAAAGAACAACCAGTGATAGAATTCGAACATTGGATGACTGTTACTGAAAGATGCGAAGATCAAATCACTGCATCAAAATGATGATGATATTTTGAAATTTTATCATAATGAAAACTTGAATCAAGATGCAATAACCAGAGCTGTAAAAACATCCTGTAAAAATCCCTGTATTTATTTATTTATTTATTTATTCTGCTTCTGGGATACAAAGAGGAAAAATCCCAGTGAAGTATCCACTAGAAAAACAATTGTACAACAATATTTCTTCAAAGTGACAATCAGTACAAAAAGATAAACAAAGAAACAAACATAATACAAATCAAATCAAATTAATTCTATAAAATTAACTAAATGGTAAAAAAGAAAATTAACAAATTATAATTACTACCGTACTACGTCTAAAGAGGCGAGGGCACGTTTAAACGACTCCAACGACATGCCGAACAAGTCACACAAGTGGCAGTGCCGATTATAAAACTGCATAATACGAGGCAAAGGTGAATTCATGTGAGCGATCGAGGCGGATGCGGGCAATCTGAACAGGCTATGAGCGCGCACAGTATATAAAGGGGTAATGTAATATACTTCGGAGACAAGGTTAGGGCAGTCTATCAACCCATTTACTAAGTTAAACAGAAATATTGAATCCGAGAGGTTACGACGACCCCGCAAGGACCTCAGGCCAAAGACCGCACATCTCCGAGCATAATCGCAATATGGCAAGAAAAACTTATGCGCCAAATACCGTACAAACCTCCGTTGCACCAACTCAATACGATCAACGTAAGTTGCATACACGGGATTCCAAACCAATGACGCAAAACTTAGAATGCTGTGCACGTAAGCCATATAAAGTTTTATGATACAGGATATATTGGTGAAAGCTCTACACGATCTAATAATGAAACCCAAACGTTGCAAAGCCTTGGAAAACATTAATTCAATATGTTGACCAAACAGCAGTTTAGAATCCATCGCAATTCCGAGATCGTTAACGCAAGAACTAGACTGCAACAGTTCAGCACCGAATCGTATGTGGGATTAAAATTTTTATAAATGGGATTTTGGATTACTGGGACACCTCTATAAGTGGGATTTTGAAGTTGTTCGCCAGAGATCCCACTTATCCAGGTTCGGCTGTATATGTTTGCTTAGACAAGAATAATATGTAACATCACCGTATTTGAATTATTAGATTTATGCCGTTTGATGCAAACTTTCGTCAAATATACTTCCACATTATCATTTTCATTAAATCGAATGTATGTATTCATCAATCCAGATATTTTAGATTTTACAGTCCGAGCTGTAGTTTAAAGTGTGAAGAATTAAATTTAAAGATTAAAAGTCTAATGTTTCACAAATAACAGTCAACAAGTTTTACACTGCTTTAAAAAAAGCAACTGAAGAATGTGAAACACATGATGATTGTCTTGAGATGTCTTTTATTAAATACAGCTAACAATCAATGTATTTTGTATACATAATTTAAGGATCTCAGATCATACTTGTATATCTGTCGTGAGAGTCAAGCTAGTAAAGGTCCAAACGACGTGGACATGTACCTTCTTATATAACTTTATAGATACATACGTGAAACACACATTTCAGACTTTGTTTGGTCAAAAAGACTTCAACAATTTAACATATGCCTGTTTGAGTTACGGCTTCAAGTTTTATAGTAATTAACATCATAAAATATCCTTATTAAAAGCTTATGATGTCTATGAAAGAGAGCATGATTGATATTCATCATTTCTTTGATATTCACAGCAACAAAACAAGTTTAAATTATTACCTCATATCAATTCTGTAAAATATTTGGTTCTTTAGGATTCACGAGAGGTAAACTAAAAATGATTTATAATCAAAATGTTTAATATCTGTATATTTAAGATTGTGGGATAGATGGTGCTGCTCAACTTCATCTTGCTATATTTTTATCATTTGTCCATACCTCTTTTGAAGATCAACGATGAAAAATTAAAAAGTCGGGGCTTAGTTTTTGCTTATCAATCAAACAATATCTTTAGAAACCAATTATAGATCTTTCAAGTTTTCTTCTCTCAAAGGTGTAGAATCATTTCAGAAACAAGACTAAAGTTTCTGAATTTGTGTATCTTCCGAGGAAAGAATTTTATGTTGCGTTGGTGTTGTGTCTCAAAATGTTAAGAAAAAAAGTCAAATCCAATCTAACTCATTCGTCGAAATGTTTCTACTTTATTTCTAAAAGTGCAACTTGTGATTGAAGAAAGAATTGGGCTGCACTACTTTCAATATTCTAATAGCGCAATATTCTGAATTTTGATTGATTAAAATTTATTTAATAATTTAGTCTGATTGCAAATGGATATGTGAAACTATGAAATATTCAGATATCAAATAAATCTGAGTTTGTATGATTTCAAACTTGTTACGGATGAAAAGATAATACAACCGTCTCCAGAAATTGTCCGGGAAAGGGTACAACCCAACCTTTTTTGAATTTAATAGTTAATATACTTTACTACCTCTTCTATTGTCGTCATGATGTATAATGACAACTTCTTGGTGGCTAAAACAACTCTAAACATTTTAACGCATCGTAAAATCGTATTAAAATCTCCTGCAGAGATTTTAACGGTAGTCGTTAACTTGTTGAAAAATTGCTAATTATTTCAATTTATTTTGAAGTTTATTTAGTAATTGAGAATAAAAACTGATTATTTTTTGTAAAAAAAATCAATATCCAATGTCAAGCATTTTTATTAATTTTTCTATATTTTTTTAAGAAGAATTTAACAAAATCATAAAGATATACAACAAAAAAAGTAAACTATTTTGGCTAGTTTTAAGAAAAAAATTTTAACATCAATACCGCTTCTACTTCATCACTATTTTTGTTAATAAAAAATACTTAATCTCCATTCCACCGTTTTCTCACTTATTCCTTTTTATCACTTTTAAGTTCAGCTTCGTATCTGCTTTTGTATTGGCCTTTCTCGTCGTATTTGGCTTCCAATTCCTTCCAATATTCAGGTTCATTATCAATCAAATGCCTTAAAACAGTTTTACTACCATTTTTCTGTTTATCACTGCATTTAGCGCAATCGGTTGCAATGGCGTCAGGAAGAACACCTATTATTAATATTTAAGATTATTTTATAGATTTAATTAAAATTAATTTTTATTACTTACGTTTTAATTCTGTACCATCTGGGCTACACGGTCCTTTTTCTAATAAACAAAAAACGTAGCCCTTCAACAATCTCTTGTTACTTAAAATTTGTTTTAAGTCAACGTTATCGTACTTGGTGGTGTATTTTTCATCGGCCGCAAAAGCGACGGTAACAACAACCAAAACAGTAAGAATAAGGCACTTCATCTTGGATTATTATTGTTGCACTTCTTGCAAAAAGATCTTGCGCAAATTGCAATAATTGCATGAGTTTCAAGTACTTTTATAGGTAAACGAATAGGTAAAAGTGGGGAGTTTATACTAACAATTCTCGGGAATAGTCGTAATAATATACATTTAATTACGTGATTCGCATTAAAAATTAACTTACCTCGACAATAAACAGTTTTTAGATCCGGAATAAATTGGTTAATTTTAATATAAATTGAAAAAAATACATTTAATTTTTTTTTTGAATAAGGATAAATATAAATCTTAGAGGATTCAAGGTTGTTTAGTAATCTTATTTGTAAATTGTGATTGTTTAGATTTTAGATTATTGAGCGAGAAGGTTGTAAGCATTAAGTTATTAGGTAACTTAAGATGTTTGAATGGGATTTAATTAATTATTTTATAATTTTGCTTTATAACTATGCAGAGTTTTTTAAAGATAACTTTTCTTTTCCTCTAGGTTACTATTAAATACTCGTTTACAATTGCTCTTAAAAATCTATTCACAACACATTAATCTCATAATCAGTTAGCTGATCCTGTTTTCTCAGTAATAAAGCCGCAGTCCAAGGTTAAACACTTTCACCAACAGTTTTACATAAATACAGTAGTTAAGTTTAAAAATCATTAAAAATGGAACATTCTAAGAATTCTATTTGATTCATTATATTTATTTCCTTATTTTATTTTAAATTTTTATTGTATAACATTAATTTTAATTGATTTTATTGTTTAAAGTAGATTTCTTTGAAAAACATTTTGTAAAATATAACCATATATTTAGTTAACTACACAATCAATATATGTATAGAAACAATATAATTTTAAATCTCTAACAAAATCACGCGATATTCACGATTTTTTTGATAACAATTTTATTGATCTTATAATATCGACCATTTGTTTAAAAAACGTACAAAGTCCGCTTTAAAGATGTGACCAAAATTTCACTTAATATTCATATATGATTAAATTTTATGAAGATTAAAATCTATGTTTTATATGAAAGAAATTGGTTAGATGTTACATGATATATTTAAAAGGTTATATGTGTGCCTATTTGTTAAAAGATATAAACTTGCAGACAACAATTTACGATCAGACATCATTTAAAAATAATATGTCTAGGAAAAACAATTCGCTCTACTATCTACGGATCCACCGAATAACTCGGATCAACTATTGATTAAAGCCTTAGTCATAGTTTGTTGATCGAACGGTCAACTTACGGGTTCCATGTCAAGTTTAATAAAAGAGAAGTAGAAGAAAATAGGTAAGTCCAGATAAGAAATGTTTATGGGTTCATAAAATATTAAAACGCAGATACATAGAAAGAAACTTTAACAGATTTATAATATACTGTTAGACGCCGAAAGTACATATTGTCATGTAACCGATGACCGAGAGGAATTTGAGGGTTATTAAAAATGGTTGGACGACGGAACCTAGTTCTGATTGATTGAGTGTGCAACTTACAAAATTAGGTTATGCCTTGTGGAGGTGATATTGATGGAATTTGAGATGTAAAAATACATTTCCATTAGGAATGTTTTCTAATGCTCTGCAGGGATTAAGAAAGGTCTTTTAATCGAAAGAGTAGCTAAAATAGTTTATATTACCCAAAATCCGAAACTGTGAAGAGAGACATATGCACAAATAATAATACTACTACTAGTATTGTTGATATTGTAAGGGAGTATGCCACCTCGGAGACACGAAAACAAAGACAAATTTAAGAGTTTTTGCAATGCTGGGAAAAAAGTTTTTTAAAAACGGATTTTAGAGTTTTAATAAGCAGCTATTCTAGTTCTAAAATATTATTTAATTTATTTACAGTTATTAAAATTGCAGCCGCCAGATATCTGCAACGTTAGGCTAGCAAATCGTGCAGAATCAAGTTCTTTTAAACTGGAAGTTGAATAATCAAATATCGAGTACGATTACTTTTTTAATCTCAAAAAACTAGAACTAGAAATATTGTATTTATTGATAAAAACATGCAAAAAAATGGTTGCAAAACAGGTAACTTTAGACACACCGAAAAACGGCTACATACATTCCTAGAGTAAGATGATACAAACTTAAAATTAAAAAAAAATTTAAATACTTTGAAAAATATGAGACTTCTTTAAAGTTGATAGGAACACAACGAGTCGGCACCGAGATTCTTATTCCACACAGTCTAAAATACACTTTAAACGATTTTTTTAACAAAAAACTAATCTTTCTTTTCTGTTTACATCACTAGTCGGGAGTGATAAGCTCCCCAATCGGATCTCCGAGAACGGCGATGCACAAAATTAAGAAAACAGACAAATTAGAGATTGACATATGGAACGTGAGACCATGCCTCCTTAATACCTCCTTGACCATGGAAAAATACATAACATCATTCACGAAATGTAAAGACTGAGATCCACACATTGGGAACCAGTGAAACAAGATTACTAGATCATGATCAAGTCCCAACAAAAAATAGGTATATTGTACTTTTTTGGAAATAAAGATAATGTTGTAGCGATCATTATCAATTGATTATATGGTGTCGCAATTACTATCTAAAAACATATTATGGCGTTCGTCATCAACTTTGTCTCTATCTTAGACCCAGTCGTGTTCTTACAAATACGGACTGACTCAAACTTGAGGACTATAATGCTAAGGTCCGTAGATAGAAAAACAAACGAAATTCTTACTTTCATGGCTAGGGAAGAAGCTTCAAAGGAAAGAATGATCTACAATGTAAGATAACACAACCAATACTTCGCGCAAAGGTTAGGGAAGCGAAGGAAGAACATTACAAATAAAATGTGAGGATATTGAGGAGTTGCACGCAAAACATAATTTCTTCATACACAAAATATTCAAAGAACTCGCAGGCACCAGTATAGGTAAATAACTCAATTTGCTCTAGGACGGCAATGGTAAAATAGTCACAGAAATAAACCGAAAAGTAGAAATACGAAAGCACTATATTGCACAAACCTAAAAAGGTGAAAGGCGACATATTAACCTTGAAAATATAGAACAGCACCGAATACAAATGTTGCTATCAATTTTCATATTTATCAATTTTTGTATGATAAGCCTAATGACTCGCAGATTAAAAGTCTTGTTGAAAGTGACCCATAATAGAACACAAAAAAACTATATACAGACATCAGCAACATAAAATTTGGATTCCGTAAAGGCCTAGGAACAAGGTCATCACTGATTGCTTTATATGTTATTATGCTTTATCGACTATAATAAAAGCCATCGATAAAGTCAAACACGACCAGCATATACAACTAATCATATCTGTACTACGAACAAAAAGCAGCACGAGTAAATGAATAGAAATATTTAGGGCCAATTTTATTGTGAATGAGGACAATAACAACTCTGAAGAAATATGAATTAGAATTGAACGGGAAGGAAGTGGATCTTCTATTTTCGACATATAAACCTTGAATTAAAACTACGAATGGTGAGACTATAGTGTACTATTACGTACTATTAGTGCTGTAGTATGACACGTAAGTTTCGACATTAAAAGGAATTGACGTAAAGAGACTGGAGGTATTTTGCTATGAATATATCGTAGCATACTGAACGTTTTATGGTTGGACAAAATGATCAAAGTGGAAGTGATGAGGCAGATGTGGAAGAGAAAAAAGTAATTATGACGAAGAAGACTGTTTTACTCTTAATTGTAAAAAGAATCTAAAAAATATCTAACACTCCAAAATATTATGCCGAGATTAAGATTAGAGATAAGATTTGCATGCCTCATCCCAAATCGTCATTGTTGTCGTTCATTTGTATTAAAGAAATATTATGCCGTTTTTAAACCTTTATTGAAAATACTGCAGTCACAATGATACCCGCTCCATAGGATTTTACAATAACGAAAACTATTATAACTAAGGCCCGGATTTATATGCGACAAAAATAAACAAGTTTTTTATATGTGTTTAAAATTGGTCAAAATATGTAGTAATATTCCGGAAATATGGACAATATCATGCGGTCAAAACAAAAAAAAATGCATATGTGTTACATAAATACTACTTTTAATGTTGCATTGTAACAAATAGTATATAAATATAATAAAATATAATATATAAAGATTACAAAACAGCATACAAAGATATTATTTACAACGACAATAGCTATAAATTTGAAACAGTAAAGTTTCTGGATTTTCCAATTTTCCAATTTGTTCCATGGTATATTTGATTGGGCTATGGCGTTGCATAAATCGAAAAAAAACTCATTTCCAGCGATTTGTTGTGATGATTCAGGCATTGCATCAGAAATAAAACTTTGGTTGAATTTGCTACCTGATCTTTATATAGAAAAAAAGTCTTCAAACTTTAATTTATACGTACTTGTTTGGAACAGGCGTTGCAAAAAACAATTTTCCTGTCAGTCACTAGCTGGTTAGATATGTTTATCCACATTTCAAGCAATTCCGCCTTAGAAGAACCCACTTTCGGCATTATGATTTATTGTTTCTTTAACACACTAACTTAACGTATAAATCACTTGAACACTTGTGTGGCTTGAAATGATTTAGAGGTTATGTTACGAAAATCGGAGGGGAACCACACAATCAAAGTTATGTTGTAAAGCACACCACTGCCGCACTTTTAACTCTCTGTCTGCTACTAGATACCACCAGTGTCAAATTAACTGCTGTTATATTGAAATATGGACAAAACATGCGCTCATACGAAATTACATGCGATTATATCGAACTATATGGATAACTAAATTTATATGCGATAAAAATGCAAAATATGAAGTTATATGCAAAACATGCAAAAGCATATAAATCCGGTCTCTAATTATAACTAAATAAATCTCAGGACGGGATTATTTTTCGGTTAAAAGACAGTGATGAATCTTATATTGCTTTCGGACAGAAAACAATGTCGTACTATGACCATTGGCACTGTCTGAGCTGTGTCTGCGCAAGATATACCACTATCATTTTCTTGTTTACCCAAGTACGTTCCACTTATCTGTTTTACGCGAAGTAGACGGCATGCAAAATCTATTATCTAGCCATAAATTTTTTTATAATGTCAAGAAACGTAAAATGTGATAAGCTTTTGTTGTGTATTTCTATACTCAGTGGGAGGTATAAAACTAAGGTAAGAAATGTACCGAAAATAAAAAAGATAACTAATCTAATTGTAAGATGCTTTTAGAGCCTTCTTCAAATAACAGATTATGAGTAATAATGAGAATAACGATAAAAGGAGAGAGACTCTTTCAAGGCTAAAGAGTAACAGGATGAGGGCATAAATCCTCAGAGAAAAGTCACAGCAACAGAAATTCATAGTGGATACCACCTCGGAACACAACATAATCTAACAAAACCAAGGAAAATAAAATGAGTACAACCTCTAAAATTGGAAAGTCATTCTTGAACTGGTTACAGGATTTGTATTATTTTAAGAACAACTTGTTTATATTTTCTTCTTTATCGTAGAATTTGTAAAATATCATTCTCGTTTTATTCTCAAATAGAACTGATTGCTATTCACCACGTCTACTTAGCGAGATGAATTAGTTAAAAGCATATTAAATGTGTTGATCTTACCGTTTTAAACATAAAAGCAAATCAAAATTTTGAATTGTAGAAATATATTTAAAACATTGCACCATTTATTTTTCAACGTTTCTTAATGTTTCAAAATTTCAACATTTAAACATGAAGTTTTATTTAAATTGGTTATATGTTACGTCAAAATTTCGTAGTATGTGCGTATCTGTAATTGAGGAAGATTATTATTGAAAATAATAAAAATTTAATTTGATAGTATAATAATAAGGAATTTTAAGGAGATAAAATTAACCTTTTAAACTGAATGTTCTAAATAATAATTATGATATAGCAGGAAAAATAAAACTGGATGTTAATAACCGGAAATAATCGCTTTTTGATTGTTGTTCAAGATAAATTCAACGGGCTTTGGATAATTTTAATGTATGTTTAATCTAGATTAAAAAATGTTATACTCAAATTATTATAACCTTCACTTTGTTCTATATTCGGCGAATATATCGTTATTATTTTAAACAACAATGAAGAGAACAAAACGCGATTAAAAAAAATGAGATACTGACTAATATAACAATCTGTATGTTTAATCAGTTTTAAACAGTTAACACCACTATAATAAAATTAAAAGAAAAACTTATTTAATTAAAAAACTAATACGTACTCAGAAAATGTATTTTATAGAAAATTTATTCGCACAAATTATAATATAAAAAATAAAGATTTATTTTTTTATCAATTGAATAAATATATAATTAAAATTAATTCTCCTTAGATATCTCTTCCATGTATTCACGAGCGTATTTTCCAGTTGGATCGTATTCCTTTTCAATCGGATCCCAACATTCATCTCTTTCGTGATCGATTAAATGTCTCAAAATGATTTTAGCACCCTCTTTTTGCTTATCACTGCAACGGCTGCATTTCGTTTCGATCGCATCTCGAAGATTTTCTTTAAAAGAAAATTAATTTTATTCAATAAAGGTATAAACGTTTTCTCTTGGAATATTTATTGTACTTACTTTTCAATTCAGCACCGTCCGGGCTACAAGCAGATTTACCCAAAAGACATCGACAATAACCCAATAATAACCTTCGATTATTAATGATATCATTCACATTGATACCGTCGTATTTAGTTGTATATTTATCAGCGCAATTTACCAATAAGAAAACGTAGCCTATTAGAAAATATAACAACACCAAACGAGCCATTGTTTTAATATCAAACGATTGACAATTTCGTTTGGTTCATAGCTGGTTTTCTTTCTATATATAGGTAAGAAAATGTCAAAAATCTTCTTGGAGGGGTACTAGAGGGAATCGTATAGAATCGTAATATGATATTATGGAATTATGGCCGTACCGTAATAGGCACTTTGGCATAATAAAATTACATTTGGTGTCATGCTTTACGACACACAACGATGTCAATACGTGCGTGGCACACGGCTTCGTTTATAACAATAGGTTTGGCCGTAGTAATTGCTTTTTATTTTAGTTTATGTTTGATTGTTCATCTTGCTACCGTCCTATTGTATTTTGTGGTTATGAAGATTTCCATTTTTATTTTAAAATGGAAAAATTAAAATGATTAAGAAATCCTACCACATCAAGATGACTAACAGTTTAGTTTTAATAAATATGTTAATTTTATGTTATAAATATAATTCATTTTTCATTAGTGTTCATTTTAAATAGATTGTGTTAAAAAATCATTTATTACATTAGTTATCATTTAATACAGTTAATGTATACGACCCAAACTGTACTTTCAAGAACGTGTTTAATGTTTTAATCATTTCCTTCATTTCGTAATGAACAATTAAAAGAAGTCATGTTTGATTAATTACTCAAACCACATCACTTATGCTAGATTGGAAGCATGGAGGAAAATATGAATCAGTTGCAAAAATGTTTTAGGAAAAATTTCAATGATTTTGAATTGTCGTTTGAATAAATTCTAGGGCCACTTTGGTAATTACAAAAATGATTACAGGAGAATATATGATGAATATATAATGAGATATAAGGCTATACTTATTTAAAAAAATACATGTTTTCGTATATATGTATTATTTTTGTTTTCTTTTCTTTACAATATATGTACGAGAGATGAGTTGGTTTTACTAACGTGATATTTTTCTCTTGCTTAAGAGTTCCATTCTTTAATTGAAACATTCAATTAATTAAATAATTTACACAATATGAAATTACCACCAAAAATAAAATTAAATAAAATTTATTAAATATTAGAATTGTGATTGAAACAGTGGAAGCTTCTACAGGTAAATTACAACTTACTGAAAAAGGTACAACTGCTTTTTTTATTCATAGGAAGGTAGTTCAGTTTTCTGTAACAAAACAAACCATCCTTTTCCAAAAATATAAAGAGTATATACTGACAGAACAAAATTAAGTTGGATGGCAGTTTGCTCTAAACTTAAAATATGATTTTAAGAATTATTCTGGAAAATATCAAATACGCAGAGTTTAAATAGCAAATATGTGCACGTTTGAAAGTAGTTCATTTAATTTTAGGATTGCTAACATCTGATTATACGAAGTATTGTTGCTTTGTCTGTGAATGAGATAGCAGAGCGTTTTCAGAATATTATGTTAAACAAAACTGAAACAATTGCTCATCAAACTAAGGTTAATCAAAACGAGGATCCCTAGGCTGGTACACCGATGTTTCAAAGACAGTTAGATCCGGAGTAGGCACATTAAACTGCCCCTCAGCTCGGACATAACAATTTTTCAAGCAGATATTCTTGCTATAAACCTCTGCACCGCTTTGAACCTACAGAAGGGACAAAAAATAGCATCCATAAACACTTTCACAGACAGTCGACCGCCTTAAAGCCAATTCAGGCCTACACGTGTGACTCCGCATTTATCAGAGAGTGTACCGGCAACCTGAGAGAACTTGCTAGGTGCAATGATGTTACCCTATGACAGGTTCCAGGTCACAGCTGGATAGAACTTCCAAGTCACAGACAAGCGAAAAGTATGATAACTCCGTCGCAAAACAAAACCAAAGAGGTTTTATGCCTCAGCAAAGGGGATCTAAGAACGCTGTCAGGTTACCTGACTGGCCATGCGCCCCTAAAATACCGCCTCTTCCACATTGGACAAGCTGAGGATCAAACTTGTCGACTTTGCAACGACGAGTCAGAACACTGTGCAATTGCGTCGCCAGAGGCCGACTAAGACACAAAATTTTCGGTAAAACTCTCTTGACACCTACCGACATAAAGGTTCAAGACTTCAGGGCAATACAAAGGTTTATCAAGGACCTACATTTGCCCTACACTTTTGGGGGGCTAAAGTTACAATAGATCTTATAGGTCGCGGTAAAAGAGGGGCTCTCCCCTCAGCCCGGCAGCAATAATAATAATAATAAGATTAATCAATAATTTTGTAAAAGTATTTGAGTTGTAGGATGAGGTTGCAGGAAAGTGAGTTGCTGAAAAATCAATTATCTAATAAAACCAAAATTGAAGAGGGAAAATTTGTAGGACCAGGTGTAAGAATATTGATCGATAATCCCTCTTTTTTTAACAAGTCGTAATTCCAATAAAAGAGGCATGGTTAGCTAGCTTTTGTTTGTGTCTTCAGAGGGATACTGCGACGACAAAATAAGAGAACAGTCAGTCGACCAAAAAAATATAGTCTTTCCAACTCCATTTTTAATAATTCTTTTAAAATTAAAAAAGCACATTTAAATAATTTGAATTTTATTGAAACTAATATTTTTTCATATGTAAATACTTATTGCACTCTGACACACTCAATGCACGGATAAAGCAATGTGAATAAAGAATTTGTAATAATCTTTGCCACTAGTAAAAATATGACAGTAAATTCAACATGCTTTCCCCACAGAATATATAGAACATTCTAGATGACAAAATAAGAAGAGGAGCATGCTATAGTCCAGACTCAGATCATTTCCTAGTAGAAACAAAATTCAGATATAAATCCAATCGAAAATCCAGTCGAATATCAAAAAATAGTACCCACAGGGATAAAGCAAATATTAAGAACCTGGATAGAGACAGACAACAGTTGCCAAACGTGAGGACAAACTTAGAAAGAGAAATAACATCAAGACTATTGTGAAAACTAACTTAGCGTCGAAGATTATTGGAATAACGTGACAGTATACAATGATAGTAGTTAAAGAAGTGGCCAAAACAAAAATAGGTAGCAAAGAGAAAAACCGGTTTAGTAATTTGTCTACTTGGAGACGTAAATGGAACGAAAAACAAAAAAAAATCTTAAAAGAATTACTTTGTACTGTGCCACAATTAAGATGTTCATCGTTACAATAAATTTAGAGTATCTTCTTTTAATGGTGCTACAGCCCGCTCCGGGCCTTGACTTCCTTCAGTTTCTCTTCCCATTCCTCTCTATCCACAGCCGCTTAAGGATACTTCTTAAGTCCTCCTCTACCTCATCCTGCCATCTCTTTCTGGGTCTTCCCGCTGGCCTGCGTTGGTCTATTTTAGACTCGAGTACTCTTTTAGGCGTTCTAATTTCCTCCATTCGGACCACGTGACCAGCCCAACGGAGTCTTTCTATTCTGACGAAAATGGATATAGGCATATCTTTATACATTTCGTACAATTCGCGATTGTACCTGGATCTCCATTCCCCGTCTTCTTGCTTTGGGCCAAATATTCTTCTTAGGATTTTTCTTTCAAACATGCTTATATAGTTTGTCATTTTTTTGATGAAGACTCAGATTTAATAACAATAATGCCTTTTATTGAATTAAATAAACTTAATTACAATGTATAAATAAAATATGTAAGGCAGGGTCCAGATGGCACATCAAAAATGTGCCCCTGCTCACACCCAACCCACTAACGAAAATTTTATTACAAAGCAAAATGGAAAATAGCTAGCAATGTCACGGCAAACGAGAATAGTTAAGGTAAATACAAATAAAAATAAATTAAAAAAAAAAAAATAAAAGTAAAAGCTATTGATCTCTCATTAGCAAGTTGACAAGGGTAGACTTAAAGGAGCCTCAACCTCAAATAAGCATTCTGCACTCTTTGAATGCGTATAGTATCAATACTATCAGTTGAGGTATGGTAAAGCTGAGCGCAGTAGACAAAATGAGATAGAACCAGTGAATCATACAGCCGTTTCTTTAGTGTTAACGGCAAACAGCGACGATGAGGGTATAATGCACGAAGACTGGCATATGCTCTACGCATAAGTAGCGAAATCTGCTCTTTGTATCTAAATGAGTTATCCATGATAACACCCGAGTTTTTTACACTTTCACTTATCGGAATAGTAACATTATTAATACTATAAGTAGGAAGGCTTTCACGGCCGGTGTTAATTAAACTAATACTAGAACTAACACCAGCACTATCACTAGAACTAACACTAGATCTAGAACTAGAAACGTTCGGGTTAAGCCGTGCGTTTTTTGAAAAAATCTTTGACGAAACATTTTTTCAAAAAACGCACTTCTTAACCCGATAGCTTCTAGTTCTAGGTCTAGTGTTAGTTCTAGTGATAGTGCTAGTGTTAGTTCTAGTTTTAGTCTAATTATTAATACTAATTGTAAATTGTGGGGTAAGCGATTTGATCACCAAAGAACTACCGAATAAAATTGGTAATCTTGAGACTTAGAAGGATTCAAGTGGAGATTATACTTTAGTGTTAATTGATATAATTGATTTAAGTCACTATTTAGGTTCTGGAGAGCTATTTGCCGGTCGTCGGGTGCAAAAGATACATATAGCTGCCTATCATCAGCGTACGTATGTCCCGTGCAGTACTTTAAGTCCTTCAATAACTTCGAAGTGCGATAATCGACCCTTGTGGTACTTCTGCAAAACCAGGACGACGTTCAGAAACGTTTTTTCGCCTTAACCATCTGAACCCATATGCTAATATTGGCCTTAGAATAGTTTTATATAAACGTATTTTCTTGTTGGGGTGTAGACCACGCCTTCTAAATATATGGAGAAGGGCAAAATATGCTCTGTTTGCCTGTGTAATCCTTCTTCGGACTTCCGGCTCATCGCTACCATCCTTTGATAGTTATTACTCCCAGATATGTGAAGTCATTCACTCTTTCCAGGTTACTATCCCCGATGGTTAGATTTTGCTGAGTTCTGCCTAAGCGTGTTTGGGTTAAAACTTTGGTTTTCTCTACATTTATTGATAGACCCATTTCTCGAGCATTGTCTTCCAGTTCGATAAATATCTCCTTCGCTATCGTTATTGCTCTTCCCATTATATGCATGTCGCCAGCATATGCTGCTATTTGAAGGGACTTATTATTCAAGATAGTTGAAGAATTGATCGACATATTTCTTATGATATATTCCAAGGCGATATTGAAAAGAACGGAGGCCAATTCATCACCTTGTTTCAATCTTTATGTTATTTCGAATGGGTTGGTCATCTGATTCTGTATTATGACATATGCTATGGTGTGGTGAAATTTAGATAATATAAGACATTATAAGTCCTAACATACGTTACAGATGCGGAACATGGACAATGATGGCACAAAAAGTAAACTATGCATATTTAAGAGGAAAGAAGAATGCAGGGGACTATCAAAGAAAACAACATATGGTCGGTTAGATATAACAACGAATTGTATCAATTCCTAAGAAAAGCTCCTTTGTACTGTACAGGGTGGGCAAATTTGGGTGTTATTATAGGCTATCTCAGAAACTATAAGAGATACAAAAAAAGTAGGTGCCATGTCCCGGTCTCTTTTTCCGAGACTAATCCAATCCCGTAAAGACCAAATCTCTATCTTCTTTTGTTTTTAAGTTATAGCCAAAAAGTCAAATTTTAGTGATTTCAAAAAATGCTCATATTTCGTTTATTTTTGAAATTAGAGAAATGGGGTTAATGCATTCTTAAGACACTTTTTTGAGTAGAATATACTGCCGTTGAAAAATTTTTAACATAGCTGATAATTTTTGAGATATAACATAAAGTTGTATTTTTTTAAATACAAACTATACTTTATTATGATGTTACTGAAAAGAGTATATTTTTAGCTTTCCAATGATGTATCGCACGCATGATGTTTCTGCGGAAAATAAGCGTTATTTTTCAATTTTTAAAATATTAAAGATTAAAATTCAATTTTTTAATTATAGTAGGCGAGGAAAACGCTAAATACTACTTAGTTACTATAGCAACGTGAGTTTACTTGTCATTTCATTCATATTTCATGAATTTTGCGAAACGAGTTTCCCGTTTAAGAAGTTCCGCATTATCTTTAAATAAAACGATAAAATTAAATATAGAATACATTGGAGTCCGCTTTGAAGATGATACATAAGTCTTCATATCCCCATTCAAACGGTGTTTCAATGGAAAGTCCGCTCCCAGTTTATGATTCATAATTTTCCTCTATCTCACCCAATTTCAAAAGAAAAAATTGCTGATATCAAAAAACTTCTACATCTTATGTTGTGGGGAAAACTGGGAAAATACTACCGAAGATTTCATTCATTGATACCGAACTGTTCTAATCTTACAACCAGTAAGTTGAGTAGAAGAAGATGACAGTTTATGACTCCTTAGTTCCTAAGTTGTCCATATTTAATTATTCATTAATTAATACATTTCTTGTATTTTTAATAAACAAACTTTAAATGCTAATCATTTTTTATTAGGGAATAAAGTCAGGGATAAGATGCTGAGAAATTTAAATTAACTATTCAAAGTTTTTATTCGTTGGTACAAAACCAACTTATCCTGAATAATGGTACAAAACCAACTTTATTCTGTCCTATTCGTACAAAACCATATATTATAGCCACTAGGTAGTATTTACTGTCCGGAGCCGCCTACTATAATCAAAATTTTGAACATTAGCGCTTACTATTTTCGAATTGAAAATTATCGCTTATTTTCTGCAAATACACCATACATGCGATACATCATTGGAAAGCTAAAAATATGCTCTGTTCTTTAACATCATAATCAAGTATAGTTTGTATTTAAAAAAACACAACTTTGTGTTGTATCTCAAAAATCATCAAATATATTTAAAACTTTTCAACGGCAGTATATTCCACTTAAAAAAGTGTCTTAAGAACGTATCAACCCCATTCCTATATTTTGATAAATAAACGAAATATGAGCATTTTTTGAAATCACGAAAATTTGACTTTTTGGCTATAACTTAAAAACAAAAAAAGATAGAGGTTTGATGTTTGCGGGATTGAATTAGTCTCGAAAAAAGAGACCGGGACATGGCACCTACTTTTTTCGTATCTCTTATAGTTTCTGAGATAGCCTATAATAATACCCAAATTTGCCCACCCTGTACATACGACTTCAAAGGTTGTAATCGGCAGAATATGTTAGCAGGATGGAAGTACGTTACAAAAGAGATCTCTTAACGCTAGAAGGAGCCTCTATACCCTCCCTGTATAGAGGCAGACGATAAAGGAGTTTGATTCGATTTTAAATAGTGAATAGTATTTCACATTCAATTTAAAAATGATATATGTTTGTACATGTATATTAATAAATCTAATTATTCATTTTACTGCTAATTTATTGGCAATTATGGTTTTGAGGTTTTCACTTAATTTAATAAAAAGGAAAAAAAACAGGTGATTAACGAAACATAAAAAACTGATGTGGTTAAAACTCAGTTCCAATAAATGTCAACTGTTTTTAACTTGAAATATGTATCATCAATATACATACAACCAATGTAATCAGTGGGGGAATCACTGTGTAATCCACTTAATTCAAGAACGAAATTATTCTTCTTTCTTCGTCCTACTACTTGAAATCTTTTTGGCGAATAACCACTATATAAACCGGAATATCCACACCTTAAAGTTAGTTGCAAAACAGATTTAAAGAGAAAGAGTCCAGTAACGATGAAGTCGATTGCGTTTTTGGTAATTCTTATAGCTGCTGTTCTTGTAAATGCAGCCGAGAAATATACTACGAAATACGATAATGTTAACATCGATGATATCCTTAATAATAAACGGTTATTGAAGGGATATACAAATTGTATTTTGGATAAAGGACCATGCAGTCCAGATGGTGCTGAATTAAAAAGTATGTATTATTCAGTTTTAAAACTACTTTTTTTCTAACTATTAAAAATATGTTTATATGAACCTTTAGCGGTTTTACCTGACGCTTTGGCCACTCACTGTGAAAAATGCAATGAAAAACAGAAGGAAGGCAGCAAAATTGTTTTAAGACATTTGATTAATAAGGAGCCAGCTATTTTTGATGAATTGGAGAAGATGTATGACCCCAAAGGAGAGTACAGGATTAGATACAAAGAAGAGGCAGCTAAAGAAGGAATTAATATTTAAGTGATTTGATGTAACGTTTTATATCATTTTTTTTGTATTTGAACATATTAATAAAAACAGTTAGTTATATATCTTATTTTTGGATGTTTTGTTGACCACAAAATTTTTAAACAATTTTATCTAATAGAAATTAATCGTTATTTTAAAGTCAAATAACTAATAATTTGTTTTAATTTGTTTATAATTAGGTTTTATGAGACTTGGAGTTGCAAGAACAATTTCTAGTATTTCATCTTCGCTTGATATCATCTTCAAATGATAACTCATCAAATCAGTCTCCATCAATTGCGTATGCCATTGTAATGATGTGAAAAATTTGTTGTATTAAGTATGATAGGCTTTTTAAGCATTATGACTAAATTACTTTTCAATATGCATTTAAAGTCGTAGGTTTTAAACCATTCAACGCTGTCCAACGTATTTGATACAAGCCATAATTAAGAATTACCTCCACATATTAATGATGTTCATTGTTTTATAATTCATTTTGTTCAAAACATGTTGATATGTTCCTTATACGTAGTATGTTTTAAATGTCGCAATAATACCTTGGTTTAGTGGTTGCATTACAGAAGTTGTATTTGATGACAAAGATACAATTTCAACGTTTGGGTATTTGATTGACATTTTAAATTCATTAATCGTCTGACTTATGGGCCGAACCATATATTTGCATTCCAGTGAAAATACTTACTTGTATCTATACCCTTCATTGAATGTGGATTTGGGATTTGGGGCACGACAATATTAGTGTCACACGTTCTTATCGTATGTTCTTCTTGGCATTTATTTTCAGAAGAAACTACTTGCGTTTACATTTCTGACTTGGTGAGGATATACTCCTTTATCTTCAATAAGATCTTGGGAGAATACCATTCATCCAACCTATATTTCCAGTAAATTTAATCTCGCTGTTTGATCTAGTGATGACCTGATTTGCTTTGCAATTCTACAAAGGCGTAGTGCTGTTTTTCTTAATGGCTAATATTCTTTTCTGTGCCATTGATGAGATATTTACTTGTTTTCCAAGGAACGTGGAACTAAGACTAATCCGATGCGTTAGTGAATTGGCAAGCGAAAATGATGAATCAACATCAAATTAAACCTTGATTAACTTGATAAACGTTTATAAAACCGGGTTCAATAGAATTAAGTACTTTCAAGTCATTTTTAGTCATTCACAAACAATTCTGAGAAAATTATGTCGTCAAACTATATTTAATAGTACTGAAAAGATTGGTAATTAAAAAAAATTTGTCAATTATTATTACTTTGTATGACTATTATTTATTTTATAAAACAATCATTAGAAATTATTAATTAATATTATAATAATCGTGATAGAAAAAATTTTCGAATTTTGTTGTACTTTTACTGGTTTATTTAAATTTTTGTTGTCTAACTAGTTTCGGCAAAAGCCATCATCAGAGACAAAAGTCATTGTATCTTATAGGCAATTAACATCGAAAATATAAAGCGGTGAACAAATTAAAATTATTACTGTCACAAAATTTACTTAAAATACATGTAAAAATTCTTGTATAAAACTTTAAAGATTTAACTCCGCATGGACATCTTTTGTGGTAGATGTTACAAGATGGTCTGTAACATCAAGATGTTACAAGATGGTCTGATGTTACAGATCTACCACAAAAGATGTCCATGCGGAGTTAAATCTTTAAAGTTTTGTAAAAGAATTACAATGACTTTTGTCTCTGATGATGGCTTTTGCCGAAACTAGTTAGACAACAAAAATTTAAATAAACCAGTAAAAGTACAACAAAATTCGAAAAATTTTTTCTATCACGTTAAACAAACTGGCATAATGGATATTAACTTCAATTTCAACCTAATTATAATAATCATTATTAATTAAATATTTTTGTTTGTTTGCTTTGAATCTAAATATTCAGATCGGTTCTTGAGGATTGATGCTGTGAGTGAGACATCTCTTACTAGTTTGTCTCTATAGGCGTCTTATATTTACAAACAAAACTAGATCAATTAAGTCTGATATTCGTTTATAGATCAGATTATTATTTTAGTTCAACAATTTTCGAATGATATATTGATGTTTTGTGAAGATCCCAAGTTAGAAGAGCTTCAATGACTACAAGTATTACAGCAGTATGTGGTTTGACATAATTCAATGATTATCAGAACACATTGGATCTAGTTTTTGCACATTTTAATGCCATAACTGGTAGACGACACGTATTAATGCTAACCTAAATCGCTACCACATGATACAATGGATATTCAGTTTAAAAAGATGTGAACTTCATCATGTCAACTTCTCAATTAATTATTTAAGCGGGTCTTCCAGATTCTATGTTACAATCTCATATTCATGAAATTTCAGATACAGCAGATTCCAGCATAATCCCAACAACAACAGCTGTCAGCATCAATTAAATGAAATCACAATGTTACGCGTCTTGGCACATCTTAACATTTTACTTATGATGATTGATTGAATAGCCTAGATAAGGAGCGGTAACATTAATCATATAACAGATATGTTCTAAATCCCAACAGTACAAGTTAGGGATAAGGAAATACATGGGAGAAAAATGATTATAATCGTGTAGATTAACTAACCTTCTCCATGCTTAAGGCTTAATTACAAGCGGTATGTGTGAAAGGTGTAGTTCACTGTTTCATGTAATGGCGGGGTTGTCACTTATTCTCAAAATATTTTCTCAGTTTATACCACTTGTTTTAGTTTTGCATCATTTAGCTTTTTATTCTTTTGTACATTCTGTATAAAAATAATGCAAGTTGGAGTGGTTTGGTTAATTGTAAACTTGATTTCTTCCCAGGATGCCTAATTTATCTTTAAATACTCTACTTCGCATCTGTCGATGATAAGAATAGATAAGGTTTTGTAGTATTACTGCGTCCAAAAGTGGTGATGTGTGCTTATTACCCATAGCGATGATATTATTTCAGTTTCTTAATTTAATATTTTCATTCCTGCTGACATGTTCTTGGCATTTTGCTTTCTAATACATCATTTTGACAATTTAAGTATAAAATTTTTCATTTTACATCATTTTTTCTGTCTTAGTGTGTCATCTGTTTACCGAACAACTATTACATACAGTTTTGGAATTATTACATAACTGGATGGAAATAGTTAAATAAACTTAGGTTTGTACAAGAAGACAAGGCGGAGTTTTGAAATATCTTATATAGTATTAGTAGCATTGTTACCATTGCACTGATGTGGCAATATATGGTATATTTCCTTCTCTCACTTTTTCCTAGTATCTTTTAATTCTGGTCAAACTGGTTTCAATCAATACTTTTGTCTCACTTTGATTTTGAACTTGTGAATTGACATTTATTTCTTGTTACTTCTTGAAAGTACATAATCAGAACACAAAACTTCTATTACATTAATAGTATCACATTCAATTTCATTTTCAAAAACGGTCATGTCTGTTCATCACAATTTTTATCTGAAAAACTTTATTAACTGGCAAACCATAATTTTTAAGATCATTATAGTCTTGAGTAATATTACACCAGAGTTGAAACAATGAAACCATTAACTCAATGTACACGATGATTTTTGAAACGACAGACGTTTTTCTTTATCTATTCGCGACTCCAGAAAACATAGATCTTCTAATGTTTCCTATAACGACACCATTGTTAGTAGCTGAACGGTTATCATTACCACTAAGAATTTCAGTGAAATGTAGAGTGAGAAGCTCTGAAACCATTGTGCAGATTTCGTAGTTTCTGGTAAAGAGTAAAGGATTAATTTCTCGATATTAATTGCCAACACGAAAAACAGCAATATTCACGTGTTAGATAAAATGAGTAGAGATTGAAATGAGTGTAATCAGTATGATGCCATTTTCTTGACAGGATTTAGTTGCATGGAAAGTTACGTCAGAAGAATGTCCATCGACATAGATCTAGTAAAGGAGATGCTAACAATAAATCCTTTATACCCTTGTTCATTTCATATATTTGCTGTTAGGTCGTCTTTTTGTCGTTCATTATTAAAATTGATTTATTGTTGGATTCAAAGAGATTGTCATTGGAAATATTAACTAGATCTTTTAGAATTTTATTGTAAGTGCCATTTTGTGCCATCATTACTCCAATGTTAGGATGACCTTTTTTGAATGGGTTTGGTAATCTATTAATGGTGAATGTACTTTCACATTTCAAGAATCCTTATACTTATTTAATAGTATCCAAAAAAACCTTTTTTATAGAAGGATCTATTTATGCAACTTGTTGCAGTCCGGTCACATCTTCTGCATTTAAAACTTTAAGAATGCTTTGAATCAGTTGACAGGATACGTTTTATTCATCATTATAAACCGATTCTGGTCGGATGACGTTGAGGTAATATTTTGCACAGTAACATAACTCAACACTCAGCCCCTGCTAAATTTATTTACCCAATCATATCCAGACAGGTATTAATGCTATCCACATAAATCAAATCTTATTTTAATTTTCAGCCATTTTAAGCAGTTTTAAGAGATTTTAATTGATGCCATTTTACATCAAGTAGTTAGCCATTTTGGCTAATTTAATTAAAGCACTATCGGATAATACACAATTTAGATTGATGAATAGTTGTTGATTTTTCACAAACAGTGTTAAACGTTCAACACTTAATCTGCCAACAAACGTTGTAATTTTTATGAAAAATGTTTCAAGTTGAATAAGAGAAACGATAATTAAAATTGAATTTTCAAAGGCTACACAAAATATGATGAAATTCTTACAATTTAAATCAAAATTATTTCTGAAATTACATGAAGTAAATGTGATTTTTTATACTTGTATACCGGTAAGCTTTTGTTCTTTTACGAAATTTTAAAATAGAAAGTTTTAATTATTTCGTAATTGTCATAATTATACACAATAATGATTCTTTGAAAATATTCGCCTTCGTTTTGCTAACTATCGAAACACTCAGAACTTCAGAACCAATAAAATAGTTATAATTATTTGTCACCCATTAAAATAACAAGCCATAATAATTAATAACATTCTTTTTTATTAAATATAAATAACAAATTTATAATTTTTTTTTGGTTTTTTTAAATGCTCAGCTAAAAAACAAGAGACTATAGGACTCATTAGGTTTGCGTGAATATTGGTCATCATTGGCACAGATTTTGATTGAAAAGAATAAGAGTAATCATCATTTTGTTTACAAATTAATTCCTTCTTTTTTAGCCTCAGCTTCGTACTTCTTCCTATATTCACCAGAAGGATCATATTTCTTCTCCAATTCATCCCAAGCTGCCCTTTCATTATCGATAATGAAACGAAGAACTTTCTTACCACCTTCTCTTTGTTTTTCACTACATTTTGAGCAACCGTTGTTTATGGCATCGGGAAGATTATCTGTATAAAATAATCATAAAAGTGAATAAATAGGTCTTTTTTTTAACACTTACTCTTTAATTCAGTTCCATCAGGGCTACATGGCCCCTTTTCCAATAAACAATTAATATAGCCATGCAACAAACGTTTATTTTTTAAAATGGCATCTAAATCAACTCCGTCGTATTTAGTAGTATATTTATCGTCTGGCCTGGCATAAGCAAAAGCCAAAACACAAGCAAACAAAACGACTAGAATATGCTTCATTTTTGTCTTTTCTAATTATTTTAGTTTGTTCTGCACACAAAATGTACACGATTCGTACTGATTGATGACCAATTTAGTATGCGACTTTTATATATGCGTACGAACGCATCAACACATTTAAATAGTTGACGTCACAATTAAGGTGTCGAAAATAATAGGCAGTAATTATTTTGGTCGAAGTCGAATCGACAAGTTTCCTTCTAAATAATTATGAGGTGTTTGTCATCCTTTTCAAACCTCTAAAGATAATTATTTTTTATATACATATTGTAAACTATTAATGATCATTTTTCAACTGAAATGGGTAATCATTTGAGTTATTTTTAGCCATTCAGTTTTTTTTCTATTTTAATAGCTTTCTTTGGTGAAAAAATAAATAGATGGAACAAAAACGATTAGATTTAAATTACGTTTCAAGGTGAATAACGTTTTGAAGGGATTTTTTTGTATGGATAAAAAGTTGTATCCAATTTTTTTTATACAATATTTAATTTTAATGTTCTTTATATAGTTGATTTTAACTACTTGGTAAAATTAATTAACTATTTTTTCATTTTTTCCCTGAGCCTTAGAAAGCCACAAATCAATGTCAATGACATACAAAGTTTTTATTCCTCTGTAAAGTTCCCCACTATAGCGAACGTTATGTAATACATGTTGTTATAACGGTTGTGATGAAAATTCTAATTATGGACACATAAGGAAACTCTAGATTATGTGTTTACACTAACGTGAAGGAAATCTCTAATTGTAAGAAGCATCACCACAATTTCATGGCGAAATCAAACAATATATACAAACAATATATATTTACACACCGTCTCTTTTTGTGTATCGCGTCTTCAAAATAATCTCTGAGCGATTTAGGAATAACATTAAAGTGATTAACAAACATGCTTACACTTTTATTTTTTCTATAACCACATCACAATCATTAAAAATAAGTTTGTTTTCAAAACTTAAGTGTTTTGGCATGTAAATTAAAATCTTGAAGTTTGGTATCCAGTTTCCAAACGATCTTACAATACTTCAGTTAATTCGAAAAATAAATATTATCAGTCCAATATTGACGATGAGTTTCAAAAGCAAGGAACTTAGAGCTGTAACCTACAATTTCCTATTCCTATGTTTATACTGATTTTTGCATATTGATCTTAGATCCATATCAACTTTCTCTATCCCCCAGGTGAACCTTTTTATCATCGAAAAGTTCACAATCGAATAGTATCAGTTCAGTCAAACTTTAAGATCGCTTATTCTAGTATTCGGTCATAATACCAGACAGGCTGTGCGTGTTGTAGTGGATCAATTCCAGTATTCACTATTGAATGTTGCTGTACCAGTGAGATAGCGCAACAAGATCAAATTAACTCAAGAACTGAACCCTCTTCAGCAGTTGAAGCGACGGAATTTCTCAAAATGGTGGGCCCTGATAAAGTTTGAAAAACATCCCGAATTTCCTAAGTATCTTCGGGATGAACTTGAAATCAGTGACAAGTGGTTCTAATAAGATGGTGTCACATGCCATACAGCTGGTCAAACCATTGATCTATTGAAGACATATGCAATTTAACGCCGTTAGATTATTCTGCTTTGTTGTTACATACAATGTATGACACTTCCTTACCTTACCATTAATTTACATTATAACACTACTGTTTGGACATATCCCATATCATGTGTTATATTATAAATTCAATGAAGGAGAAAAATCTACATCCAACATTAATGTAATCTAACGTTTTATAAAACATTATAAGATAGGAGAAAAATTAATATAGCAAGATGATTAGAAATTTTTATGTCATTTCCCAAAAATTAGGAATAGTTATTCTGTAACAACCTATATAACTAGATAACAAAAGTTAATCACACAAAACAAAACTTGACAGTCTTGATACAACAAACAGTTGTATACTGCATTGTTTTTAACTAAAATTAAATTGTTTATTAACGGTAATTTTCAAAAAGCTTCTATATGATTCAGTATTCGCTTGACCTAACGTGGCCGCACATGTTCAATTGGATTTAAATCCAGTGTTTGAGTTCAACGCAAATCAAAAAATTGCCTTCGTCTTTCCTTATGCTAGGTAATAACATTTCAAGTATTTTTCCGTGTTTCTTGCTAATTTTTTACTCCATCAACTATTTCCACATATTTGTACTTTGATTCAACACTAAATGGTCTAGGATCGGAATTCTATCCCCATGTCAATATGAAATTAGGCAAACTTTAATAAAAGACAATTAAAGTTTTGATGCAAAAAAAAAAAACAATATGTACTTGACATCTCTTTTCGAAAGATTCATTGGTGGATTCATATTTGGATTATACTGATAAAGGAACCAGTCTCCTTGTAGATTCTTATGTTGCTGGGCTCAGATTTATTATTTGTGTAACTTCATCACAAAATTTTGTTTCTTTTTGATAACCTAGCATCAGTTGTTTAATCTTAACAGAAATTGACCGGTAAGTCTAACGAACAAACAACAAATCAAAGTAAGTACCTACTTCCTCCTGACCTAAGGTCAATGACTATATCATATATTTTAGTAGTATGTACTTGTATTTTGGTAAATTCATAATCTAACCACAATATTAATTTGCCCTTCTTCTTACTTTTGTCTTTCAGGATGTATGACATCAGCCTGTCACAATTCCATGTTACCTACTTTATTACAGTTATGTATTAGCCTCCGCTCTATATTAGCCAAAATTATGTATGTCTCACATTAGCTTCCATCTTCTCATTACTACGGATTACCTAGAAATTACCCTAGCAATAGTAACAATATACCACCACGCACGATGTCTGAGATTATTCCTTATTTTTATTCCATGTTTACCACTTTAATATAAGCAACATATACACTGTCCTTTTTTAACAAAAGTCATTTATGTTATTGAACATTATATCTGAGACTATCCCATATCATCTAGATTGTTAAAAGTCTATATCTTACTAGAAGTTGTATACATTGTTGCAAATTGGCATGTATCATTGGTATTGTTGATGACTGCATCTGATACAAATCTGTATCGTCTACATTACTACAGACTATCTTCACTTAGAATTAACTAATGCATATTATTGCGCACTATGCCTTAAATTATCCCATATTAACTTAGTTTACTACTTTATAATTTACTTTATTAACATACTTTATTATAAAGAACATAATATAGCAACGTGAAAAAGCAAAATAGGCATAGAACGGCGGCGTCTAAAACTTTCATTGTGCCTTGAAAACTCGTTGGCCAGAATAACATTTGGGTTGTATGTATGCCACATGCAAATGGTTGTTTCAGGTAAATAGCTTTTTCCTAGTCAGATACTATCTGCCTAGGCAAATAGTTTTATTACATTTATTTCAGTCTAAATTCTACTTTCCTAGGCAAATAGTATATTAAAAGGAAAATGAATATAGATCAACTTCTCACTCGCTTGTTTTATTTTCTCGATACTAGTTTCGGCTTATAAAACCATCATCAGTCGAATCTATGATTAAAAAGGATTACAAATTTGTTTTTTCGTTGAAAATTTTTTTGTTTTTTATATAAAATACTTACAGTCAAGTGGAAAAAACTGTTTTTCTTAGAACGTGAAATGTCATAAAGGTTTTATGAGTTTAGTGTTATAATACAATAACCCTTATATGTAAATAAAATAACTAAATTATAAAACAACACAGATACACGAACTTATAAACGTACAATTAAAGCGTGTGTCAAACGATACATGAAAACACGAAAAACGAAAAACAAGACCTGTTTTTACAGATATTACGAAATGTTACGAGATGGCACTATTGTATGGATCGAAACCCATAATTCTATAAATTTAAATAAAATTAATTTTTAACTTTAAATATGTAAATATAGGCATATATTTAAATTCGAGTTGGCCGTTGAGTAGTTTAGTGTTTTTTTGATTGTTGTGCCGATATATTTCCATCATCTCTAGAAGGTCCATTCGAAATTTTTTTTTACATTTGTGGATTAATTCTACTCCTTCGTACAGTATATGGCTAAAATATTTTCAGGCAAATAGCTCTTTAAACCAACCCAACCCAACCCCATGAATGCTATATTAAGAGAGACCTGTACTTCACAATCACTGTTTTCTGCTGTTTTCTTCCAGCCTTCGAAATTTTAGTGCAGTACAAAAAGGTGTACTTGTTTCAAAAATAAGATGATATGCAACAGTAGATGCCATTCCAGCAAGAATTGTCAAAACTAGTAAATTTTTGTATTTAGTATAAGTAATTTGACTCGTTTGACACTCATTAGTGACTTGAATTTAAGAAAAGCAGGTTGATAACGATAGGAACTACTTTATTTAGAACAGGTACCTACTCTATATTCCATTGTTGTATCGAAAAAATGGTATTTGCCTAAAACAAGCTTAGACAGATACTATTTGTCTTGTCCAATAGTATTTGCCTAGACATTTAATGATAAAACTGTAACGAACTACTGTTTGCCTAGGCAGACAGTATCTGACTAGGAAGAAGATATCTACCTGAAATAACCATTTGCCTGCGACATGTACACATAGAGTCGACATCATTATAAAGATACAATGTGATGTTCCGTTTGCTTGGCTTTTGGGACATTTATTGTTATAGTGAAAAGTGATTATTTGGAAGATTGTGAGTGGATTTGAATGCTTTGTAATGTTTAATATTTTACAATTCTTATTAGGTATCATGAAATAGATTCTTTCGGTTTAGACACATTACAGATTGTTTTCTAGTTCTATTTTTTTCCTTTATTATTCTATTTTCCACAACAACAGTGGCGTTAATATTTTTTTAATATTTTTCTTTATTACTACAAGGATTTCTGATTCCGAACACAGTTTCTAGTTTTTAAACAACAAATTTGTTTATTTGCTTGCTGCTGTTTCGCTTAAAGTGTTTAATTTTTTTATACAGTGTTCAGATTATATTCAATAATTCGAGAAACATAATCATAAATGATTGAGTAAAAAAAGATTTCTTTTCAAAAATTGTATATAAAAATCTAATTGAAGCATCAAAATTTAAGTGGCTATTATTAGTATTTTCCTTAAGATGTTCACATTTTGGACTTGTGATTTCTTGAATTGAATTCTGTGATTGTAATCACAGATATTACAATAAGAGATATTATCATTGAAATATTCGTACCTTAACAACTAATTGAGATATTTTAATGAAGTAAAAAGCAAATTACAGCAAATTTAATTAGTACTTAATTTGAAAAATCGATTTTTAGAATTCACTTCTGTATGTTCGTAATTATAGACATTAGAATTGAGGTACTTAGTATTTAAGAATTCGTCTAGATCACTGAGATTATTGAGATATCAGCATGAAGGAAAAAAGAAATACGAATGCGGATGCTGTTGGGTTACTTATTGTTTGTTTTTCGAACAAACAATGGTACACGAACAAAGTAATATTCTAAAGTAACTTTCTTTCAAAACAATAAGTTTTAAATACTACAAATATTTGATGATGAATATAAGAAAATATAGCTTTAAAAGATTCAAAGTCAAAACATTTATGTTTTTATTATTAAAGTACTTGTGGTTTAATTAAACTATCTGTTTAAAAAAAATGTAGAACGCAAAAAAAATAGATTCCAACAACAAGTGTAGAATAATTTTACTCATGATAACATTGTTTAATTGATAAATTATTATGTTATTTTTTTTTAATAAAATAACAGAATATATAAATAGCAAATCGAAAAAAAAATATAATAAGAAAAACCTAATTAATAAAAATTTTTATTATTTAATTAATTTTTTTTAAATTACTTCATAAAACGTGTTTGTTTCAACAAAGATGTATTTTTAATATAATTCCAAGGTGACTTACTTGTTGTGTCTTAAAATCTAGGGCGATGTCTTCGTCATCCAAAAAGAAATATATGTTAAATAAAATACAAAAAAGGAAAAGATAAAATCTTTTTCATTAAATAAGAGAAAAAATAAACATAACAAGAACCATGTATGTACCTTTACGAGATTCAAAACCATCACGATCAACCTCGATTGAGGCTAAGGTCATGTGGTACATTTCTGCTGCCCAAGTACAAAGTATTAGCATATCTGAAAGGCCACAAAGTCACATTAGAGTTTGATATGCGTGACGTTTGAAACGATATAATCCAATAATGCGAGGTGTTTAACTCTGATGTATATCATCAGTTTGGACAATACTTAATATGTTACGATTCGTTGAAAGGAAGAATGAGAGGATTCAAAATAATTAATTGAAAAAAAAAAACCTTTTTTGATGATTGATGAATAGGTTAACCTTGAAATAAACTCTTTGAGGAAAAATCCGAAAAAAATTGTTATTAATAATAATTTTGTATTTACAGACAAAAAACAATAATTGATTCTTTTTAATTAGGGAGATTACAAGTGACCAGTCGCCTACGTAGAGATTAAAACAGGTAAACAAGTTCGTTATGTGGAAGATTTTGAAGGTTGAATGCTGATTGAAATGGAAAATATTCAAGAAAACAATAAGTGTGAAGAAGAACAATTATTGTTTTTATAATAGTATACCTGGAGACATCAACAATAGGTCAACGGACGAAACTCTACGAAGAAAAATAAGATATAACTCTAAGAAAAATATCTAAAAATCAAATAATATTTTAATTTTAAAAGTAATTTTAATTTAAATTTATTTATACAATCTGCTAATAAAACCGTACTAAACGATGATTCAAAAGAAAAATGGTAAAGTACAAATAGATTATTTATACTGCATACAAATTACACTGATTTTCGTTGGAAATTTCTATTTTGTATATTAACAACAGTTTTTAGCACAATTTCTATGTAAAACACGTATCGCAGTATCTAGCTACTGAAAAACACCATAATACTTATTTCCGCGAAACTAAACTGTTAAAGTGCGTTTAGGTCGCTTGTATTCGTCATTGAGCAAACGTTTAATTTAATAATGGACTACCTATGTCGTACGCAATTAACCACAATCAATGGTAATTAACGTCTTGCTATGAGTAAGCAGGCCTCTATTCATATAAGTTTACAGACAATACACCTTCGGGGAAGTTGCGAAGGTTATTATTTTATTATCCTAATAATCATATAATGTGGTTTTCTTAGTAAATATTATGGAACCTTAGATATAAAAGTATTAAAAAAGTTATTAATATTAATAAAATTTTCGATAATGATAATGTGGATGTTATGACAAAGTTATATTCTTCAATAATAAAATACAGATGAAATCCTATCTATTCCGCATGATTTATCGTTTGCTAGGAGTGCATAGAGGTCATCCAGTGGCCGTCCATAGAACTGTTTATACGCCTGTAAAACTATTACTGCTATTGTTCGCTAGAGGGAACTATAATTTAAATATTAGGTTTTATTTATACTTTCTCGAATATGCAAGCCGAGTGAAAGATCCAAAGTAAGGCCTTTTGATAAAATTGAAGAAAAATTAAAACGCTATTCTTTGTTCATTTACAGTTACAATTAACTTCTCAGTGTTAAGTAATACTGAAATAAATTTTACCAAACACTAGATTTATTGATAGTGGAATAGGTATAACAAAAAATAAGCATTTAGTACATAAATTGTATAAAATGTCTGCAAGTTCGAAGTAACTTCGAACTTGTTTCTAAAGAAGGTTGTAACTTTTTTGAAAGACGCACGGCTTAACCGAAAGTTTCTAGTTCTAGGTCTAGTTTTAGTTGTAGTGATAGTGCTAGTATTAGTTCTAGTTTTAGTTTAATTAACATTAGGCGTGAAAGACTACGTACTTATATAAATAAAATATGTTTAGGGAGCAAATGTAAAAGAATAGTTATATCCTTCATCATGTATATTTTTCATCAGCAGTTGGTATATCATTTACGATGGCCAAACATAGGATTGGACTGTGGGCTGAAGAGAGACTCTTCGCCTACTGTGGACCAGTTCGCCACTATTAAACCCGAGAATATTTTAGGACTTGCTCGTAGAAGCATTAAAGTTCTAATAATGGGTGCTTTTACTGAGCACTGCCGATTAAAGACACACATCAGCTTGTTGGATCTAGCTGACGATGTTGAATTCCTACTATGTGCGGAGGACGAGGAAACGGTTGAGTATGTTTTATGCCACTGCCCTGCTGTTAATCGTATCAGATTTTCGATTTTTGGGTGACAGTATATCTCACCAAAGGATCTGAATGTTCGTTAAGAGCATTGCACTGCACGGTGACATTTGATAATGTTATCGGTGTACAACAGATCTTTGAGGTCGCGGTACAAGTTTGGTCCGCCTACACGATATACAAGTAATATTCTTCATCATTAATAACATGACAATCCTCTGTGGCTATTCTGTTCTATTTGGCATCTTGCTTCTATAGTTTTGATTGTATTGAGGGATTTAATGTCTTCTACCACCTGGTCCATAGATATAGTCTTGGTGCGTTCTCTAAGCATTGTTCCAGCCGCTGTCACTTAAGTTAATAGGGGCCCAATTGTCCATGTTCTTATTAAGGTTATATATAGTTAACATTTTGTTTTTCTTGTCGATTTAATAGATCTTAATCGGATCATTAATCCTTAATAAGTTTTATTCACTAGAAGGAGCCTTCTTTTGATCTCTTTGGCGGTATTGTTGTCTGAAGTGACCAGTGAAGAGCCCAGGTGTACGAATCGTTCTACAGTTTGAAGATATTATGCTCTCCTATGGCCAAATTTTGCAAATGTCTTGCTGATGTGTTTGTGACCATATATTTTGTTTTATTTGAATTTCATTTTAGCCCAATTTTTAACATTGCTTTCTCTAGTAGGCAAAATTCTTTATCATGTCTCTTCTCGAGCTTGTAATGATGTCACCATCAACAAAAGCCAGTACTTGCAAGCTTTTGTTGATAATTGTGCCCCTGTTGATATCGAGTACCTTGTGAAAGAGTATGTTTGACGATGCTTTATTTATTTTAATCATGGTGTTTTTTCATTTTTTATCCTTACAACTAGTACACTTTCCAGAGTCAGTTGGAACGCAGAACTCGACCGCCTTTTTCTGTTATGGGACTATTAGGTATAACAAGGTTTCATTCCTGACATATTCGCTTTTTCTTCATAGTAAATCGTCCATCGTCCCAGTATTTTGTCTTGCTTCGTTCGAATTCGTCTGTTAAGTTATTATTCTATTATTCTCTGTTAAGCGTAGGTGGCATTATATTTTATTGTTAAAGTCCCCCTGAACGATCTTAATATCGAATCTTCCTTTGAGCATTACCGTGCATGACCAAGGATTGTGTGCCTAACTGTATCTGAGAGTGCAATATTGTGATGCTTTGATGCTGTCTATATTCAATTATGGCGACTTGATTTACCATTTTTATCTTGACCATAAAATTCAAATGGCTCCAAAACTTTTGTCTCCGCTTCATTTATTATATTCGTAGATGGAGAACTCTTTTTTCCGCTTTATATATGAACAGAAAGGTTCTGCACAAACTGGATAAGTTGAAAACCTCAGTTCGACTGCTTAACGTTTTTAAAGAATTCTTCTCCACCCGCTTCTAGGTCAAGTGTTGAAAAGCCGCTTAACAAAGCCTTTCTCAGGTATAATCTATTTCCCTTTTCTCAGAAAGATGTTAAATGAATGTATTGATATTACAATTTCTTTTTGAAACATTTCTATACTTCCTTGGTTTTTTAAATCGTATTTAAAAGTATTCATAATTGTAGCCATGACATGATTATCACTAATTTAAATATGTTTTTATTAAATCATCCCCATCTAGCGAGCGATAGCGATACATCACATATAAAGTTATATAAAGTTTCAAAGATAGTCGCGAGACGGTCACATCCCGGAACGAATCTTGATACAGCTTATATTAAATTTTACTGTTTAACACGCAACCAGAAATACAAATACATAATTGCAGATTTCATTACATCGATTTCGTATTATGTATGGTATTGCTATTTCTACACAGATGTCCAAAAATAATTTTTATTTTCTTTAATTCGTTTTATATATTTATATAACATTGGACTAAACATTTAAATACTCCAACAGCACCTAACTTCCGTGACTTACATAACAACAAATGTGCAGAAATTTGTAGATTTCATAGACTACCAATTGCGGTGGTTTTATTCTTTATACAATAAAATATAATAATTATCATAATAGTGACTGCTTCTTAGTATACAGTTTCTTGGATTTTTTTCAGAAACTTATTTATATTTAGCTTTTGGCTTTTAAATCATAAAGTTACTGTTTAAAAGCTAAAATTTTGTTTATTTAGGTAATAAATCAACTATTGTCAATTATGAACGAATTTCATCCTTATGTAGCCTGAGAAATAAAATATCCTTTAAAGTCTTCTTGAACATGACACGATTCGTGAGTTTTATCTTATTGCGTTTAGATTATGGAAAGTTGTTTTGGAATTCTGAAGTGATAGAACGTCTGCTTCAGATATATTCTCTGTAAATCAACTCACCAAATATTATTAAATTGTCTCTAATAACATAGTTATAACAGAAAAACAAGTTTCAACCATCCCCTTTGGTGGAAATTTCGCATTTAAAAAATTTATAATGATTATTGTATTAATAAATAAACATAGTAAACACATAAGCTCAAAAATTAAAATGTATACCTACTAATAATAATGTTAATAATAAACATAAAATTAATCTAAAAAGTGACAATCCACAAAAGATGTCATCTTCGCAATAATTCGTTCTACCTGAAAGAAATATGCAACGTTCACAACTGCCAGGCATAGTAATGTTAATAAAGAGGTTGAAAGCATAGTTCGTATTATCGACAAAACCAGTTAACAACGATCACACTGTGCTTGTTAGAGAAAGTTTCTATCCGAATAAACTGTATCAAAGGAAAAAAGTAGATACATCTATAAAATCTGTTATCAATTTGAACAAGCATCATATTATAGTATGTATAGTATGGGTTCCAGATGGCAGCAGGTGAAGTTATCATACTCTGTAACTCCGTCGCAAAAGGAAACCCAAGAGGTTTTATGCCTCACAAAGGGGACCTAAGGTCGCTCTTAGGTTCCTTACCATACGCCCCTAAAGTACCATCTATTTAACATTGAATAAGCTGAGGGTCAAACTTGTTGACTTTGCAGCGACAAGTCAGAACCGCTGAACGCATTCTGTACGAATGCGTCGCCAGAGGCGACCTGAGGCACAAAATTTTCGGAAAGGTTGGCCTGACACCTACTGACTGATAAAGGAATTAGACCTTGAGCAATATTAAGGTTCTTGGAGGTCCTAGACTTGCCCTAAACTTTTGTAGGGCTTAAGTTACAATAGATCTCATAGGTCGCGGTGACAAGAGGGGCCGCTTTCCTCAGCCCAGCAGCAATAATACTAATGTGGTTCCAGATGGAATACCAAAACGCTAGTTTGTTCAAAGCTAAAACACAGTACTTCCTGTTAATTCTGTTGTCAGGGCATCGAAGATACGAAATTCTTTGGTCAATCCCAAAATAAATTCCAACATCCAGGTAGCAAATACATATAAGTTGGGTTAGTGGTTGCTGATCTGTAAAGCACATAATAACCAAAACTTTAAATATTTAGATACGATTAAACTCTAACAGCTATATCCGCTGTAATCAAATTTTACAAACCTAAATCATTTGTTCAGTGATGAGATACCACCAATCTATCGCTACTCATTCTGATTACTGTGAAATCATCTAACAAGTACTGCCAACAGCAAAACATTTATTTTGATATATCTCAGTATCTAGATACTTGATACCCAGGATTATAACACCATAAAAGTTTTGTACTGAACCCATCGTTAAAGAGGTAAAATTTACCTAAAAATTGGGAGAATTATTCCATGAGCAAATCATGATGGTCCCCATGAAGGTCAATGATCTTGATTAATCCATTTCGAGAATATTTAAGGACACTGAAGGACATGATTAGGCAGTCGTGCTTCAGTAATGACATGAAGCTTTAAGAAGTTGAGGTAAGGATAAAGTGGTGCAGAATGTAATCGGTTGTTTTTAATAGTAATCGTTAGATTCTAAATAAATTCTTCTTTAAACTATCTGAATTTTTAATTAATCATTTCTTTCATACATATATCGTCACAAGGCAAGTAAATACACACCCTGTATCAGCATATAAGTAGAAAAAATTTGAGAGGTTATAGGTCTCCTTTTTCTGAATAAAAAATTCAGGAAAGTATTGCTTTAATTTGACACATAAACGTCAATTTGCAAAAACCCTATGAAATTTTTCAGAATTTAGTCTCTTAATAATATTGCTGCAAGACTACAATATTCTGTGCAATTTCCTAACCATCGGTTGACAAATGTACAAAAGTTTATTAATGTAGTTCAAAGACTTCGAGAAACTGGTCAGTTACAACCCAAAATGGAAAATTGCGGTTCTCAAAAAGATTTCATTCATGAAGTTGAAATTTTGGAACGTATTGAAAACAATCCTTCTTATTTCATATTTATGAATGATGGCGTCCCGCCACATTTTAGTAGAAATGTGCATAATTGGTTGAATGCAATAATTCCCGGTAGTTGGACAGAAGTGCTAAAAATTTTCACAAATTCTGAAAACATTTCAAAAATGACTTTTATGTGTCATATTAAAACTATAGTACTCAAACTTGCGAATCTTTAACTTTATCGTATCATATCTTAAGAAGTTGTAAGACGGACATTGTGTTATAAGAATTTTTTATTCAGAAAAATTCCTCAAATATTTTCTACTCATACCTGATACACCCTGTATAATGAGCTCAATTGTGGACCTGGTATACGAAAAGGTAATGCTTTTCATGTGGTTTTCTTCCGGGTCATCCGGAATAGTTTAGCCAATCTTTGCCAATAACCACAACATTTAGAGATTAAGGGACAGGTCAAGTTAGATATGCATTAGACGTTAGTTTTGTCAGCAGCCACATTGAATGGTTTCTTGGTATTAACACATTTTTCAGAATTTTACACATTTACGGTTGCGATATATTCTTTCATTTTTTTTCTGTATTTTACTCTCGAATAAAACATTTTTTCGTCAACATTGTTTAGTTTCGCAGATGCACTTTTGGCAACAAGTATTTTCGAAATAACTAAACTAACAAGAGTCAAAAGAAACGAAATAAAGGGCTGAATTCGTTATTTCGAATACACTTTGTTTCAGTTGCAAGACATTCAAAGTTACAAATTAACCACAGTAACTTAAATCATGCGTCTCCTTGTTTATAATACGACTACCGCAACGATGACTAGTGGTGAAATAATTGTCCTCATATTCTCGTTTGATATTGATCACCGAAACATATAACTTTTTATTTGAATTAAATAAAGGAGATGAAAAGAACGACAAACTCTCCAAGGGAACCGTACTAAGGGATCCCTTCAGTTTGTTCTCTGTTAATTATCACGGCAAAGATTTTTCTGCCGACGTTCTGTAATCGTGGTCTGAATTGAGACGAGGATTTTCCTTACGACCTAAAGAAGTGGACATCCTTGCAGCGAGATTTCCAGAATGCTCCATCGATTTAGGTTTCTCGTTAGGTTGTTGATGCAGCTCCGGTAACTGGTGTTCAAAGCGCTTCAATTCTTCACTGATACATAAACCTTGGTGTTTCCTTCCATGAGAAGTACTAAGTCACCGATCTCACCTGAACCGTTTGTACCACTAGCTGTTAATACAGCATCAAAACTGAAAAACTCCATCTCCCATCGAGCTTTTTGCAACAGATGGGATGGGACAGCAGCAGATGTTTATGCTAAGAAAACTCTGCTCTACCCTGACCGGAAGAGATCTACTTAGTTTCTGGGAAAATCAAAAAGTGACTTGAGGCTTCTCACCCACTTCCTGACCGGACACTGCAGGTTACGTAAGTACATGTTTCACATGAAGCTGGCCAATACACCCCTCTGTAGAGGGTGTGAAATGGAAGACGAGAAGGTAAGTCATATTGTTTGTGACTGTCCCAACTTCGCGTACTTAAGGGAATCCATTTTCGGAGTATCATGGTTCCAAATTTCGGATATAAGGAACATACCTTTCTGTTCTATATTAACGTTCATGAAAAGATTGAGCTGGTTTGAAGTGCTGTGAAGAAACTCACCCCCACGTGAAACTACATTCATACAAAGTACTAATTCAAATTAAGTTTCAAAGGGTTGATCATAGAAGAATTTAATCATTTGCTGGTGTTTTTGGTTCATAATTGTCGAGAAATGTCAATTTCGTGAAGAGATTGTTCTTCCATAAGGAAGAATTGTTTGGAATTGTTGCCGATGATTTATTACGGATCATAGCATCTCCAAGATTTGCTTCATTTGGTTGGAACACAAAACATTCGATGGTAGCTTCAAAGAAACCATCTTTAACATCGTTGCTCATCATAGAAGAAATCTTCCTGGAGCGAGCCAATTAACTGGTTCATGGATTCGAAATTAAAACCAACCAAAAAGAGATGGCGAGATAGCTGACATTCGACATCTCAGGAATTGGATCTCCAATAAGAACTATAATGACACGAAGAAGAATATACGATTTAAAATTTATTGCAATTGTCATTTTGTGTATTTAATAAATCTAACTTTAGAACCAATTTTGATATCAAACACCTTTATGTGCGTCCTCTCAGAAAATTAAATAAAATTTTATAATTGTCAACTAGTATTGTGTGTATTTAATCGAGTGGAAGTAGATTTAAAATTAATTTTTAGTTAACGAAAACAAGAGACTTCCTTCTGAAATAAAGCTTTTAGTTTGGAAAAGCGAAAATTTATGGTTTAAGTAATTAGCAGAATTTGAAAGGAGTGAATTTATTGGGTATTTGGGTTGCCTAGGTTATAATATACGATTCGAAATTTAATATTAAACTTAGTTATAACTTATAACTAACAATATAGCTCAGAATCCACATTTTTCATCCATGTCAGAAATTTTTTTATTTTTATTGGAAACTTAAAATCGTTCAAACTTATAATAATATCTAATAGAATAACAATAAATTCTGTTAATCGTATTCTTGTTACAAATGAAAATTTATTTTATTTATTAAAAGCCGGAAACAAATTTTGATTCAAATTTGAAATTAATTCATAATACCAATGATAAAATTACAAATAACATGCAAGGAAAAGGAAACATTGTGTAACTAACAACTTTGCATGATGTGAAAATTGATACAACTTTATTTTTCGAAAATAAGGTATAAAAACCGAAAAGGACAATCACAATTTTGTCAGTTTTAAATCATCCATTCACCGATTTACGTTAATCTACAGCTGTAAAATGGCACTTCCTATTCTGTTCTTTGTTTTAAGTTCAGTCTTGTGTGACGCGAATGCAACTTATACCACCAAATACGATAACATCGATATTGATGAAGTGATTAAAAACGAAAGGTTGGTAAAGAGATACGTTGAGTGTCTTTTGGAGACCGGAGCTTGTACACCAGACGGATTGGAATTGAGAAGTAATTATTATTGTTTAAAAAAGATGTTTTATCAGTTTCGTTTATTTATTTTATTGTGAAAATTTCAATTTAGATAATATGCCCGATGCTATCGCTACAAATTGTGCAAGTTGTTCTGAAAAACAGAAGGAAGGTTCTGAGAAGTTCATCGCATTTTTAATTGATGAAAAACCGGAATATTGGAATCCGCTTCAATTAAAATACGATCCAAGTGGAGAATATACCCGAAAATATATGGAGAATAAAAATAACGGAGTTGCGAATAATTCTTCTAATCAAAGCAGTTCTGAATCCGAAGATAATTAATAACTTTTTTATTAATTATTTTTATGACGTTATTCGTTGATATTATTATGACAACTTGGACGCGAAAAGATTTTATTGAATATTCATTTATTGCACTTTAACTTGTTGATAAAAATAAATTGTTGCATGTGAAAAAAAATAAAAGTTTTTTATTCGATTCCAAGTACCAATTAAAAAAATCTATTTAAGTTAAACTATTTCAGCCGAGCAAAATACCAAGTCCACCTTGGACTAAACTCATTTTTCAACCAAATGATTAGTATTCGATTTACCACACCAAGATGAAGTCCATTTCATTCTCAATTATTTTTATTATTGTTTTAACATTACATTACGTTGAGCTTATTCCTGCTGATGGCGAAGGAATTTTTTTAAATAAATATAATGTTGATGTTGATCAAATATTAAAAAGTCAAAGGTTATTTCTAAATTATGTCAATTGTATTTTGGATAAAGCACCTTGTACTCAAGAAGGAAAAACTTTAAAAGGTAAAATTGTTTTATTAATTTTTATATTAGAAGAAAAATGGAAAATTCGATAAATTTTTTAGAACAAATTCCGATTGCCATGAAAACTGAGTGTGCTCAATGTAGTGCGGAAGAGAAGAAACAAATCGGGAAAATTTTATCATATATTTTACAGTATCATAGACCTTTATGGGACCAACTTATGAATAAATATGATACAGATGGTTCTTTTAGAAAAAAGTATGAGTATGAGGATGAGGATGGGGATGATTAAAATCCTTTGATATGAAAACTAATAAATGTACATTGGTTATGAAATGGTTCTAAATTTATAAATTATGAGTTGGTTTATTTTTATTTTAATAATTGGAAGAGTTAATGATTATATACTAAGAATTAAGAAACACGTGATTTATGAAACGTGTTTCTCAATAAATATTCAATTAAAATATATACCAAGAAAATCTTTGGATTGGAAATAAAAAAATACACAAAATTAAAAAAAACTTATTTTAGGTATGTTGAAAAATTGAACAAAGATTGACTCGTAGTTAAGTATGTAAATTGTTAAGGACAACAAAATGGAAAAATGTAAGAAACTATTTTTACAATGATGTAACGTTTATTATGAATTGCATTTCAACTAAGAAAATATTTAATAACCTTGCTTGAAAACCTTTCATTTTTTCAACAAGCATGATAATACAGGGTGTAAATTAACGTTGCGTTGAAAAGATATTTTATTACATTGCACTGCAAAATAAGAAAAAAATGTTCTATATTCAAAACTTGATAAATCCATCCTCCCGGGTCACTCCCAAATTTGCTGTTCTCTTTTTAGCCTGACTAGATGTTGTAAGGAGCGGCTCTTACAATGACGTGTGGGTTTGAAATTGCATATTCAACAAATACAAATTGGTCATGCAGTTAAATTTGGCAAAAGAGACAGAAAATAATAACAAAAGACATTAATTATTCATTAATTTAATTGTCAATAATATCACAAAAAAAGCAAGAGGTACCAAACAACTCCTCTCTCTGCTATGTACCAACTCAGTACATACTCCAAAATGTTCTCCACCCACAGTTGTTCTCTGACCTCTGGATTTCTAACTCCTTACAGCCTTGTTATATTTTTTATTTTTTTGTAGAAATTTCATATCCTTTGCATAGATATTGCTTTTGTCCCTGTAAGTTTCAATGTTTCGCTTCTATATGTCAATATTAGTCTGTATACTGCTTTATATACACTAATTTTAGTACTTCTCGTACCTTCTCTCTTTTCAAAAACTTTTCGTTAGCGTAAAGTATGGTTTAATGGTCTTCCCTCTTCTTTCGTTTTCCACTTTCATCGATTGTAACTACCAAATATTTGTAGTGATCAACCTGTTCTAACACTTCGTTTTACATTTCGATTTTCAAATCCTTCTTCATATCTTCTCCACTTCCTTCTGTCACGATCACTCAACTTTTCTTCGTATTTATTGTCATGCAGCATTCTGTTAGTACTTAATTCCATGTTGTGATATTTCTCTGAACGTTGATTACTCCAAAATCTCCTCTATCCTTAGACCATAGGAACTGACTTAAAGCATTCCAAAAAATGTGATTCCTCTAATAAATTTGTGTGTACTGTACATAGTACAAAAACAATAAATGTATGACTATGTCTGTAATTGAAAATTCGCATTTTATTGTTAATATTTCTTTCGGGGTATGGTCTCATAATATTTTGTCTCAAAGGAAATGCGTTATCAGCTGCAAAATAACATGGGAATTTATTCTCACTTTCGTCGTTTGGAAGTTTGGTTGAAGATGGCAAAGTATTATTGTTCTCCAACCAACGACCAAATGTGGAAACACGAAAGATGCCTCCATCACTATTTCGTCCAGCATATCCGCATTCTATTGTTGTGAACAGACCTTCAGCATCACAACAGCCAAACAAAACAACAGAATGTTAATTTTTATAATTAAAGTTGGTGGAACCCGAATTTGGATATTTCCGAATGTGGATATGTTTACCGTCAATTGCTTCTAAACAGTTTGGCAACTGCCATAGCTCAAAAAATCTACTTGCAATTTGTTTCAATTTTTTTGTATTTGGTAACGACATATATGGTTCCTTCAACACATTCCATATCGCTTTTGAAGTTTGTTCTACAATACTTCCCACGGTACGTTCATCTCTTTGAAAATATAGAGATAGAGCAGTAAATGTACATCCAGTAGCTAAATATCTAAAACAAAAAAAATAGTTAATTATATGAAAAAATTATATGAAAAGCGCGCTATATTTGCTTATAAACACGTGAATTTTTAATAGGGCAGATTGTAAAGACAAATGGAAAAACATTCGGAATGGTTTTGTACGCAGCCTTAGACCACTTGCGAATGGTTCATCAGCAAAATCTAGAGAACCTTACTATTTGCACGACATTATGCAGTTTGTCTTGCTATATGTAAGACCCATTCAGCATTTCGAAAAAACTAGAAACATTTCGTTGGAACAAAGTGAAATAGTGACAGAGACCGACGAAGACAATCTTGAACCTCAGTTAAGTAATACCCTGCTTGAAGAAAATAAAAACGATAATAAAAAAAGAAAAGAAAGAGAAGACATGTAGAGGAAAAAGATGAAATCGATCACACTATTTTAGATTAAATCAAAGAAAAGAAAAGTAATAAGAGATGACGATCGAAGGATGTTTCATTTAAGTTTATTACCCGACATAAAAAACTTATCAGGCAAAAATATGCGACGATTTAAAATTGTGTTTTAATTGTATTGCTAGAACAATTGTTAACGCAGCAAGAGCAATCTATAGATCATTTTCAAATGTACGATAACGCACAAAGCAATCACGCTCCCTCGCCGATTAGTATTGCGTCGCCTTCAGCTTCCAATATTTATGACACCACGGATGGATACACAATTCATAATTTGGAAAGCTTACCTGCTGTAATATAAATGACCAAAATAACTTTCTTTAAAAATGAAATATATAACTTGTATTATTATACAGGATGATTCAAAAAACCGCTGACAGACTTCTAGGGCAGGTAATACATCAAAAATTAAGATGAAAAGTCTTAATATACATGGGGTCGCAAACCCTCCTTAACGAGATATAGCGGGTCAAAGTTTCTTTAAAATTAAACATTACCTGCAATAAAAAGCCCTTTTTTTAAAATATTTTCAACTCCACTGCTAATTTTGTCAAACGGGCAGTATTTTCGTGTAAAGTGATCAATTATCTATCAATTGGTCTCTTACAAAACTTTGATTAAAGCAACAGTTTTTGATTGAATTAACAAATTTTCTACAAACATGTTTTTCTTAAAAACTATTGCTTTGATCAAAGTTGTGTAAGAGACCAATTGATAGATAATTGATCACTTTACACGCGTAGAGAGCAATAGAGAGACAATATTTTTAAAAAAGTGCTTTTTATTGCAGATAATGTTTAATTTTAAAGAAACTTTGATCCGCTATATCTCGCCAACGAGGCATTTCCGACCCCATGTATATTAAGACTATTCATCTTAATTTTTCTTGTATTATCTAGTCTAGAAGTCCGTCAGCGGGTTTTTGAATAACCCTGTATTTATAATAATTTACTTTACTTACCTTAACGTTATCATAAATCCCTCTTCTGCACTAACACATTCACGCATGTTAGTATTTTGTTTTTGAATGGTGGGACCTACAATTAACACAAGTTCTTTAAACGTATTTTTAGACATTCTATAGAAGCTTTGAAATTTAGAGTAGTCTACTGATAGCTCTTTGGCAGCAATAAATAATCTCTTGTCGATATTTTTGCGAATATAAGGATGCACCCAAAATTTTCTCTTATATTTCTGTTTTCTTTTACAAAAACGAAGATAATTGAATAAAAGTAAATCCTCTTCATCACTTCACATATTGGCAAGTACTGAATAAAATACGTTTTAAGATCGGTTCGTTTGAGGATCTTTAGGTGTATAAGAAGCCTCACTGTATGACGCTTTTAAGTGTCTTGCAGCTTGTTCACTGAAGCCTTCCTACAATCGCATCTACACACGTCTATGACGAGCAGCTCCATGTGCAGAAGGCCTTAATTTCACAGCTAATGAACACGTTGTTAGGCAATACTTTGAACTTGTTGTCATATCTTTGGGTATCTGATTGAACAAGTTAAAGTGATAAATTTTAGTTATAATGATATTCAGGAAATGGTTGCGTGTGTGATGTTGTTGCTGATAAGATATATTTTCGGAAACATATAGATGGCGATATATATATTCAGATTTTAGTCGAATTGCAAACGGCTAAAAATGTAACTTCATTAGAACGTATGTAGAATTAATATTAAGACGTCAGCTAGTAGTGTTCCTCGGTTGATTCTGCACATAAGATGTAATATATAATCTTGATAACACAACGACAATATTTATAAAATGTGCAAATTACCAGTAAGTAGTTATACAGGGAGCCCATTATGTATGGAATATAGTATATATCTCGGTAAATGTTGACTTTATAAACAAACTTTTTATACAAAAATTGTTTAATATTTTATTTGCCATAATACGACTGCATTCAATTGTTTTTAATTCAGAAAACAAATGTGTAACGAATAACACTTGAATTTTTTTAAATAGCAATGTATCCTTTCGTTAGGCTCATTTGATAGAAATTACTTTTCTCTTTACGGTGACGTAAAATTTGTGCACCCTTACATCAGAAAATGTTTGAAAAATTGTTTATTAATAAAAATTAATCAATAACATTAATCTAGATATCCGAGATCGTCAAGTACCACGAATTATTACCGTATATTAAATTTACATACAAAATAAAACAAGCAAACCAAAAATTAGTGTACATATGCAATAATTCGAGGTACTTGCAAGGTGCATCCATTTGATAGACGATTCAATATAATGCTCTGTAGAGAGAGTTCATTTCACAGCTAATGAACACGTTGTTAGGCAATACTTTGAACTTGTTGTCATATCTTTGGGTATCTGATTGAACAAGTTAAAGTTAAATAGTTGCGTGTGTTTGGTTGCCGATGTTGTTGCTGATAGATATATTTTCGGAAACATATAGATGGCTATATATATATTCAGATTTTAGTCGAATTGCAAACGGCTAAAAATGTAACTTCATTAGAACGTATGTAGAATTAATATTAAGACGTCAGCTAGTAGTGTTCCTCGGTTGATTCTGCACATAAGATGTAATATATAATCTTGATAACACAACGACAATATTTATAAAATGTGCAAATTACCAGTAAGTAGTTATACAGGGAGCCCATTATGTATGGAATATAGTATATATCTCGGTAAATGTTGACTTTATAAACAAACTTTTTATACAAAAATTGTTTAATATTTTATTTGCCATAATACGACTGCATTCAATTGTTTTTAATTCAGAAAACAAATGTGTAACGAATAACACTTGAATTTTTTTAAATAGCAATGTATCCTTTCGTTAGGCTCATTTGATAGAAATTACTTTTCTCTTTACGGTGACGTAAAATTTGTGCACCCTTACATCAGAAAATGTTTGAAAAATTGTTTATTAATAAAAATTAATCAATAACATGTGATGTAATATAAAATCTTGATAATACATACAACGACAATATTTATAAAATGTTCAAATTACCAGTAAGTAGTTATACAGTAGAGACAAAACAAATAACAAATCTACATTTATTTTACACAAACCGAGTGGATTCTTTGTAGAATGGAGATGGAACGTACAGCTAATCTTTACTCATTTTATTAGGCTACTGTTTAATTGGGGCTTGATTAATCTTCATATTTAAGTTGTAATTTTCTTTAACTTTTTGATCATCTATGTCATAATTGTATCTGTCAATATTTTAACTACGAATAAAGACTAAGGAAGATACACGACATTGTTTTAATAACTTTTTCTAGCAAATCAGCTGAGTTCAGTGTTATATAAGTAGAACTCATTCAAAATGACTTATTATAATTATTACAATTTTGTATTAAATTATTTTTTCCAATTATGTTATTAATATAATATTTGTGCTATGACTCAATCTAATTTTCATAATATTCTAAAATCATTCTTAACATAATTGAGTTATTTTCAATTTTTGAATTAGAACACAATTCCAATTAAATTATCAATCTCCATCACCACGTATATTTATTAAATCACGTAGAGGCCACTGTCACTCCACTCTCCAAACAATTTCAAGTATACCGTTTTGCTGCTGCTGCTGCGACTCCTGTCCCCAGGAGTCAAATGCAACCGTCCTCTTCGAACGCGCAGTAAAACCAAACCAACAACCACAGCGTTCCATTAAAAACTCGAATGTCGATTGTGCGAGATGGTTTGGTTCGCGAGTCTATTACTGTTCTTTCTTCTTCAATCACCATCTACAGTTAAAACCGCCGAACCACCTGGAGGTTACTATACGACCAGATACGACCATCTAGATATTGAAAATATCCTGAACCAGAAAAGGTTGGTCCATTATTATGCTGCTTGTTTGTTGGATAAGGGGCCTTGTACACCACAAGGGATTGAATTTAAAAGTAAGTGTTTTTCTTTATTTATTTTTGTTTATTTATCAATGAGAGATGACAAAAAGTGAGAATTAGTAAAAGTTTATTGGAGTCAAAACTTTCGCTGCTCGAAAATATGTGTTAATATTTGCGATAGTGTTTTGACGATTCGAAAGTCGAAGAATGTGGCCTTTAAATAAGACGTTGTACCATTTAAGTCACTTAATGTGAGATATGTTTTCAAGATTTACATTTATAAAAATGTGTTCTTGAAGTTTATATTACAAGATGCATGCAGATTTCATTGAAATTTGCAATTAAATATGTAAATTAGTCAATGATGTGAATATCTCTTTTTTTAATTAAACTTTACATTCAATCTCTTCAATTAGTTTGCAATTTTTATTTATATTTATATTATTTTTATTGATTATAACTTTGATAAGATATTTAACAAACAACATTAATTAATATTAAACAACTCGTAATTTTATTAATTAGCATCTTTGCAAAACGTAGTTGAGAAATAAGTTTTATGCAATATACTAGTAATTAATTTTACAACATTCTCCACAATGTTTGTAGTTTGAGACATTAAATAGTAATAACCATTTTGTCAATAAATATCCTTAAAAACCTTAAATATCGATGCGTTTGTAGTTGTTGAGTAAAATACAAACAAAAATCCGCTGTGATAAAACTAAGTAGTGTTTGGTAATCTTATTTAATTTTAATTCAACCGGTTTCGTCCTAACATATGGAGCACCCTCAGGAATGTGCCTAACTAAAATATTCTTCTTCCAAAATACTTATGTCAACTGCTGTTACTTAAAAGTAGAAGTTTACATTATTTAAGTAATGAAAATAATCGAAAATATGTCTTAATGAGGAGAAATTGATGACTCAAATTTTCAGTACTCACTGTCGAAACTTTACATTAAAATCGAAGATCCGTATCAACTTTCAGGTTCAATTCATCAACCGAAAGTTGCACTTAACCCGATCCCGTATCGAATCTTTTCACATAAACTTGAACTTTAAATAATGATACAAAATTAATATGAGCTATGTCCTTGTAATTATAACGCGTTTTCTCATTCAAACCGAAAGTCTGTATTAAACATTTAAGATGATAAACTTATCACGAGAATTGAAAATTAAGTTTGTAAAGAAAAATTAAAAAAAAAATAAGGTATGGTTTCTTTGTGTGCGTTAATATAATCGAGAAAAACAACATTTTTTCTAAATTCGTTAAAAAGAAACAATTTTTGGAACAATAACAAGGTTTGGTTTGAAGTTTAATTAGGTAATTACGATCAAATTTACGTTATCAAATACAACATCCCATTAATATTTAAGTGATCAATTTTGTTTTGTTTAAAAACATTAAATAACATATCTTAATGATCCAATTAGCTACGTTGATGAAATCTTTTATATCCAATAACATAAGAAACCTAATAAAATTAAATGTTGTAAATTTAGTCACCAATAATCACCAATTGTTTTTATTACTAAAACATTAACAGATATTGTGAACGTAATCCTCAAAATTTGTTGGAAATAAATGAAAGATATTTATATAATATTTTAATATACATTTTGATTAAGCGTTTTTCATGTATTTAGTCTTTTATGTAGTATGTAGTCTTTGGAAAAATAAATTCATTTTCATTTTATATAAGAAATTCGAAAGCGTGATAGATCGAATGAAAGTATTTGTAGTAGAAAATAAACAATTCATCACTCGGTATGTTTTGGTATGTTGTCAAACAACTTCATCAAACCTATGGAGCATCAGTAATCATATTTACTAACATTTATTCCTGTTGATATTGTTTATTACTTCTATATAATTTCATAGAATGTTAAATTTAAATCTTATCGTTAATAGTGTAGTCAAACAAATATATAGTTATGAATTATTTTTAGAGAAATTAGAATATCTCGTCGGATACCTATCTAGAGTGCATGTATAAACATGAAGAAACGGAATTATGTAAAGTTGAGAAAAAGATGAAGAAAAAGAGGAGAAGAACCAACCTTACGTACGCTTATCTCACTATCCTATGGTGCTACAGTCCACTGCCGAATATTAGCCTCCTTCAATTTTTGCCTTTACAATCTCTATTTTTTCTCCGCTCATATCTTGTATGGTTCTCATAATGTTGAATCATCTGCATACGCAGCCAACTGAACGGTTTTATTGCACAGTAAGTTAGATTGACCAGGTTAAATAGATTTGGAACCGATCTCGTTGCTTTAGCCCTTATGTGATAATAAAGGTTTTTGTAACTGTTTTTACTCGTAAAGTGCATATTTTTCGCTCACTAGGTGGAAGGTTAAAATACTGGATCTGATTTTGTTATCCACAATAAATGGTATACCGAATTCTTTCAGTCTTTCTTCCTTGCCACCGTATAGGATGGTATGTGTTTTGGTATCTCTGATACCTCCTCGTATTCAGTTTGTTTCCTGGACTGCTATTAATGTTGCGGAATTTTTCAGGTAAAAAAATTGAAAGTCTGTTGTCTTTTTCCTCACACAATAATTGAATATTCCAGAAGCAAATTTATTACTATTTAAACGTTTATCACTCACAGTGCAACATTAAAGCATGACTATGAAGCAGTTTCAATTGCTTTAGCATTATTAAATTTGTTTTGGGAATCAATTCTTTATGACGCCGATATTGTCAACTTCATTCACTTTTAAATGTGATTGTAGCTCGTTGAAAAACATGTAGAGCCATAATATAAACCATCATAACTGACAATGAAATTGAATATCGTGTGATAGACAATAAGTAAAAGAATAGGGCCGTTAAGGTCAATCGATTAGCAAGACCATCTTTCAAAAAATCGATAATCTAAATTAAATTAGGCGGATTAGTAACGTTTTCACGTTCGAAAATTGTTTAATTTTTGCAATAATTAATGTAAAAGTTTAAAATTCTGTTTTCTTCTAGCGTATAAGATTCGTAGCATTGTCTCTCCAGGAATTTTATTGATTTGTATACGCTCCAATCGTACGTTCAAATCTGTGTGACGTATTTTGGAGCTCCAATCGTACGCTCAAATATGAGTGACGTACTTTGGAGTTCGCGCCCTGTAATTTCAAACTTTATTTTTTTTTTTTGGAAAAACTAAGCCTGAGAATTAAAAATTAAAAAATATAGGGTCAATCAATTTTAAAATACTTTCGAATAAGCCAACAAAAAAAAACTTAACGGTCCTATTAGTTGTTTCGATTTTCACAAATGACAATGATAATGTCATGTTGACATAGTTGACATAATCATGTTGACAAGGATATGGTCAACATGATATGGTCATCATGGTTCAAAAACCAACTTCAACTCTTCATACGTCCAGAATAACAAGTAGTTGGTAGGGTCTAATTATTTAAAACCAAAACTTGAAGACATGGTAAGGAGTGGCTTTTGGCTTGTTTTTGTGGTCACTCATAGAAAAGAGTTTCGGTAATGCGATCTTATTAACATTTTGTATCTAACTATAAATGTTTATTATTATTCTTCTTCTTATTACGTCCTTTCCTTTCGAAGGTAGACGATCCAATTAGCAATGATGATTTTTAAGGTTGCAGCCCGGAATACCTCTATGGATGAGCGTCTAAACCAACGTCGCAGGTCTCTCAGCAATGAGTTTTGACGTCTTCCCACAGATCTTTCCCCCTCTATTTTGCCTTTAATGATGTAACGGGGAGTATGATACTTTTCGCCTCTCATTATGTGCCGTATTATATTGTAATTTATGCTCCGTTATTGTTCTCAGCAAGTTTATCTCCTTATTCATTCGCTTAAGCACTGTTTCATTTGATATTTTCTCCATCCATTATTCGATTGTCCAATGATGGGCTGAGTGTCCAGCTTTCTGATCCGTACAGTGACACTGGAAATATGTAACTTCTCAGTAGACGGATTTGTAATTGGAGACATTATATGTTTGTAAAGATTTTTTTCTCGTTGACCAAGGCGCCTAGATATTTGTATGAGGATCCTTGTTCTACAGGACGATCGTCAACGTAGAGTGTCTCGCGTGTTTCTATCTTCGACAATATCATCAGCTTGGTCTTAATTGTAGGTACAACAAATGTCCTTCTTTTTGCTTGAATCCTATTCATGATTAGTTAACGGTTGCCTATTACATCATTTAGTGTTTATAAATGGCTAACTTTGCTTACATTTAGTTAGTTCATCTGAAATTAAAGTAAAATTTAAGCGCAGTGATTAACATTTTACATCTGAATGTTTATAACTATATTTTCTCTATATATCTGAATGTATTTTTCTGTCAGTGGTTTTGAGGAAGATTTTGATGAATTTTGCTTTGAACCAAAACATGATTATAGCTTAAGGGTAATTTAAATGATTAAATTAAGAAATGTTCATATCTATCAACCATGTTTATGCGTATCGTGATTATTCATAGATTATGAGTTATATTCGTTTTAAGCTCTTTGGCGGTCTGATAATATCTGTAAGTTTGCACTCAAAGTAGTATATTGTATTGTAATCCTGTAATTCTTAGGAATTGCTTATGTAAATTTGTTCAAATAAAGGTCTAGTAGATATCTCTTATGTGATAAAGTGTAAAACAATAAATAAACTATAATATAATAAATAAATAATACATATTTCAATGAATATATTACAAAATCACGACTCTGCATATTAGTTTAATAAAAATACGGAATGAAACCTGGACACCTTCTGGATTCAATTGCCATCCTCATCCTGTTTTGAGCATCAAATTACTCACATTCTTGCAGATGTTGACGTTTTTTAATTGGTAGAATTTGGTCCTGAAGACGTTCTGATTTGACAACGTCATCAGAACGACGTCCAGGCCTATACACAACTATTGGTGTTGAACAAAGATCCGTTCAGTAACCTTCAAAATGAGGTCAGAATGAAGCTTGCCACACATTTATCTCTATGTACAATGTAAGCATTCTATAAGTATTGTATAAGAAGATATTTGAAGATGTTTTGTAGTATTTCCTTTCGTGTTTTCGCATTGCTGGGTAAAATGAAATTGTTGGTTTGTTCAGTCGATATCTCCTAGCGCTTCATTGTTCAGCACTTGTGCCTTCATAACTTCCTTCCCACTATTCGCTCGTGCAAAAAGAGTTGAGGTATTTTAAACTGTAATCATTGGGTTCATCTTTCCTATCATGCCATGAATGCCATCGCAGTATCATCGTAGTACCTTACCTTTCTGAGAATTATTCTACCAGTGTTCAGTATCTTTTTACCATGTATTGGTAAAAAGATTCTGAACATGCGTATAGCGGCGATTAGTCTTAACGGTTCCATAAGCATCGGTGTTCGTTTAAAAGAAAACTTATAAAGTTAAGGGGATGTACCTATAGAAGTTATCGGTTGTTATACAATATCTGATTTAAGGCATATAGAATTTTATCCCAAATGCTGTCTTTGACCAACATGACTGTGCCCAAAAATGGAATAGCATGTATTTATACTATATGTAAGTGATTCAATACTATTTCTACAAGGATTTTCGCACCATCTCTGAATTATTGTTAAGCTGAAAAATTTCTAAATATCATCTTCACTTGGCACTTCTAAGGCATTGACTTTGAACTGACCTTAGAACCTTAGAACCATTGTTCTGTTTTTCTACCATTTTGTTTCATTGATTCATGTTATTGGTTTTTTGTTTAATATTCTCGGTATATTAATTTCTTGTAAACAATTCCATAAAGCAAATCTAGTTGGGAATTTTACAAAATTACGAATTTTATTGTATACAAAATATTCAGGTTTTTGTTATTCGATGTTTTGCATAATGCCACCATTATTGCAAAATATGGGCAATTCAATATTAATATATTTCCTCCCATTCAATTTCTATTTGATTTATTTGTCTGCAGTTCGCATTGATTCTAGAAAAGATGTTTTTAAACACGAAAACCTTGTGGAACAGGTTGAAGAATTTATAAAATAACAATCAAAACAATATGAAATCAGCTTGAAGAACATATCAGATTATAATCAAAAAGAAATATGCAGTTTCCCAAATTCTTGGGTTTTAATATCATGCATCGTGTCTATTTATAAAAATTTTATTTATGGCTTTATTCTAATTACTGTTAATTTAGTAACTTTAAAGAATATAAATAACTCCTTTATTCTTTAATTTCAATAACACATTAACACCAATAACATCACCTTTAGCCATCTTCTTCAGCAAAAAGATTTAATTGGATATTAACACTTTTGTTATAAAACGTTAATAGATTTGCCATTTTTTGAGAATTTATGTTAGTTCGCACATAGAATTAATTTTTGAATGTAATACTCTTTTATTATAACGTTAAATAATTGCAAATATTTAAAAAATCACAATCATTAATCGGGATGACGCAAATCTGACCATAAATAACGTTTTAATTCCCAATAAACAGGTGATTCTTTTTGAGAATAAGCCTATTTCCATAAAAGTCCAACGTATAATTAACCTTGACTTTAAATTGTTGCAAAAGTCGTGCGTATACAACTACAAGGTCTATTTTTTATGTATTTTCGTTCAATCTCCAGGAAATTTAAATTTTAGATTTGGAAAAACCGTGGTACTTTTTCTCGCCTTTTCCCATTATTATCTAATCATGCATGTAAATACAAATGATATGTGGTCTTAATAAAAAAATATTTACAAAACACTCTAAGAAATAGCTTTTTTGAAGTCATCGTCTTGAAATAATTTTCAATTTAATTTCAATTTCAATGCAATACGAATATTAACGAACTAAATTACAATAATCTTACCTATTCTTTCATTAATAGTCAATACATACATATACTATATACAATGGAAAGTTTAATTAAGTTTTTTTTATATCTTCGCGTACCGCGCTAACCTTCTTAAACGAACGTTGTTTCATGCAGTACGTGTATATTTTTATTTCAAAACAAAGTAAGAACTTCCGGAGTAAACTTCTAATTTTCTTCTTGCGTTTCTAAAAATTGTCGTTTCGTTTAATTTGTTTTCGGAAAGTTTCTCTTTTAATAACGAATCATTTTTAATAACTTTGAGTTTTAATTAAGATTATAGACGAGAAACGAAAAATGAATAAATTATTTTTAATTTAACTAACAATAAGGAATATTTAAAAAAACAGAAAGTAAATTTGTAAGGAAAATCCATCTTCTTACTGATTATTTAACTTATTTTTAGTTGAAGTTACTTCGAATTTAAACGTCCTGTTTAGGAAATTCCAAATTTAAAATTAATTACTTAACAAGCAGGTAATTGTTTGTGGCTTTGATTTCATCATTTGTAATCTCATAGAAAAATGCGACGAGTATCTTTATTCCTTTTTTTCTTCTCTTTTAAATCTCTGTTCAGATCAATTATTTCTGACTATAAAGAAAAAAATCATGGCCAATTCACTGTTATGTATTGACCTTGAATGATAAATGATTTACACTCTTACTTTTATCATTAAAATTTTTATTCACTTCAATTTAACGTTTCATTTAATAAAAACTTTAAAACCATGCATCGAAAGGAAAACAAAAATTCCCATTGAGTACATCGCATCATTGTTAGTTTTCTCACACCGTATTGCAACTGGATTTAGAATTTAAATTAACACTTAATGCAACACTCATTACATAAAATGACATATTTACATACGTTTTCTCTAAATTATATACAATTACATAGTTGGAATCACCAAAAATATTTTCCGGATTTATTATTTAACAATTATCTAATTTTCTTCTTCCAATTAAGTCATTTCTGTTAATTAATATGTCGTAAGTATTCTCAACATTTAAACCAGAAACATCAAGGTAGACTTTGTAATGACTCATTATAGTGACACAACCAATACAACAACTCACATAAGCATTTCCGTCCATACATAATTTTTTCTTTGTATGTTGGATGATTCAATTAGATGGCCTATGACAATATTGTAATTGACAGGAATGGAAAACTATGTCTAATTTTGTCTTTGCTCATACGATGGTAAAATTTAGAAAATAAATCTAGTTTTCGAAAATCGTTCACATTACAATTTTTCATGCTGTATTAACTGTAAGGCACCTTGTAATCTTTTTGGGTTTCTGTTTTTTCTCTGCTGTCATCCATGTAGTGCAATTATGTTGTTCTAAAAGATCTCGCGAATCATATATGAGTCATAAATTATGACTCTTCATATTTCAAGAAACAGTTAAATATATCTTGAGTACCTTTAATAATAGTTTACCAGCATCTGGAGTACATAGAAGATGCTACAACTATTACAGAACAAAGGAAATGTAACTATTATTACATACTAGCCCGGAAGTACAAGAAATTTACGAATTCGCTGAGATATGTTAGCCCATCAAGAACTCAATAAATAAACATTTTATTTAAAATAATTTTATTATCTTCTTTGATAATATGTTTACGTGACACATTTTATTGCTTAACGTTATATTACCATAGAATTATTTCCTAGTTATTCGGTATACATACATGTATTTGGTATTAAAGTTATTTGATACACAGCCATTTAGTTATTTAGTATATCGTAAGAGTTAAGTGAGTAAAATAAGAATAATAGTATTTAATTTTTGGGTCTGAAAGTTTCCATAGTTTTATTATTTAGAAAATTAATGGCAAAACTGTGAATTTTGATAATTTAATAGATTGATTTATTAGACATAGAATTATAGTATATGGAATCAGAAAAAAAAAGAAATAAACAAAATAAGCTAAGTCTTGAAAGTTTCAACAGAATTTGTAAAGTATTAGAAGTAGCAGAGAAGCAAAAACGATAAAAACATTGTATACAAAATACAGAAAGAAAGAGAAGAAGCAAAAGATTACAAAAATAAAAACAATAATGTTCAAGGAGAAGTGAAATTGTGAACGCTTTGTTCATCTGACATTTCAGGTCCTTTGCGAGATCGTAAGTGCTTGAGATGTACACATCCAAGCAGGAAAATTTCATGATTTGATGGCATTGTTGCTGACTATTACATCTTGCTGGCACCATAAATTTAATTTTTAAAATAGAAACATACAAATTTAGGACTCATCCTCTGAGTTATCGATTTTTACAGCGTCGTCAACTTTGCATATTATGCAGATTTTATATTGGTCCATTTTATATCCCAGGTTCAAAGTTATCACTTCCTCGATTATTTTGCTCATTAACAAGGTGACCAAAATGGGATGAAGCTATCGCCTTATTGGAAGCCAACTGTTGTGGGGATATCTTGGGTTAGTTCTCCTCGGGATCTTATTTTATTCCTGTGGTTAGTGTTCAATTCGTGTATTATGTTTATGATGTCAGTTGGTACTCAATCGCTTGGTCATGTTGCTAACGCATGTGTTATTTGAATTCAACACATGCCTGTTGAACTCAAATAATTTTTCTTTTAGTTATCTCTTCTGATTGGGACAGTATTCTGTTAAATAACTCGGTCAGCTTTTCTATTAGTTGTGTTCCTCCATATCTAAGCAATTCATTAGGTATGTTGCTAGTACCGAGAGATTTCCCATTTTTCAACATTTTTTTTTTGATTTCTTTTTCAGGATAATAGTTGTTGTGCTTACAGGTTTACCAACGTGTGTTGCCTCTTCGGTAGAGTATAGTCGTTTATTATACATATTTTTCCCAATCTTCCTTTGACACTACTTTTTTATGTACATACATACTCGTTGAGTGAAGTCTATTGGTAGTTCTCCGTTTTGATTGAGTATTGTTTCGTTGTATTATTGATTTATTTCCTGAACAGTATCATTACCAACTCGGGAATTAAAATCTCCCAGTACTATTACCTTATCTACAATCCTACAAAAAGCCGTTGAATTACCATTAGAGCTATCTGTAAATGTGAAACTGTTGTATTCCGAACATCTATTTTTTACAAATTACTTGCTTAATATTGCCTTAAGGCTTTGTGATTACTGTAGAGTTCATAATTTAGCCGTTCCAATAGTAATACTACTAGTACAAGGATAATTACCAGTTTAAACTTTGGGTAGATGAATCAACCAACTTTTGCACCGTGATTAAAAACTTCTATTGTACCTTCATAAATACCGTGATTGAAACTTACAGGGTGTTGTAAGTTTTAATAATAAAGTTTTTAATCACGGTTGTAAAGACTATAAATCATCAAAAACCTGATGATGACATGTTCAAGATTTAATATATTTCATGCTTTGATAGTAAAGATATCAATAAACCTATTTGAATGTCTTATTCCAGATGAACTGATCCATTGTAAGTGAAGTTGTTTCGTGACTTCGTGCCAATTGCTAGCTATTGCATACGTTTTAAGGGTGCTTTGTCTCGTTAACTCATTTACCGCTTTATTGCTAGTCACGGCGGTATGACCTGGAGTCTACAACGACCTTGTCTGTATTTCCAAGTGAATTTAAAGTTCTGTTATAGCCATCAGTCAGAACCGAAATCATTTTCACAGCTTGCAACGCCTAAAGCCTAAGCCTTATTGATCCTCTCATATGCTTATCTAATCTTTTTGAAGGCCTTAAGTCGTATGTCAGAGTTGGACAGTCAAATAGAATATGTTGCACTTTTTGGTTGTATGGTGCACAAGCACGACAAATAGGGCTAGCAACATATGTTAAGGGTCCTACTAGGGACCCTCAATGTTGCACCACAAACACTAACACAGCTTTCATCGAGGGACATCCTTGAATATACGTCAGCACTGTACTCTATCCCACATGTCCGTGAACTTTTTGTCCTAAATGTTCTCAATATTAGAGACAAACGAAGGAATAATTATTGGCGGTAAGACGAAAAAGGTGTTCTACCGGCGACTCTCCTAACCATCCAAATTACTTCTCCAACACCAAATAATAATCTACAGATTTTTGAATAATCTGTAGATTATTATAAGACTAGAGGTCCCAGTAGTAGTAGCACTGTTTAGTTTAGTTGACGTTACTGTAGATTTGCATGCGACCAACTTTTATAGACATGTGTGTAGATTATTGATATGAACGACTGTAAAACGAATTTGAAACTATTCTACGAAAAAACCTATTTTTTCTTAGATATGTTGAACAAATGTTTCATCATCGCTTCCCAAACTCTTTTTAAAATACCGGAGTCGACATCCTCGTCGATGATTGATACCACTGAATATAGTCTTAGTATGGTAAGCAGCGCCAGCTTCACAGTGTACGTAGAACGGTGAAAACCTCAACATATTCCCTGGCTGCGATAGGAGTTGTTTGCATGCATTGCAAACAACGTGTATATAGTTAAAAGAATCTCTCTTTTCTATTAATGTAAACTGTGTAACTTATAATACCATTTTTCAACTCCGAATATGAACATTAATTGAATTTCAACTAGTACAAACTGATTAATCTTCGTTTTGTTGCGGATTTACAGAGGCACTTCTTTTCATACCAATACTCAATTATATCGACTATAACCTGCATCGTGTCAAAATGTACGCTTCCGTACTTACCTTTAACAAGGATCATCCGCCTAACCTTTGTTTTTTAAGTTGATGGTCACCTTGATATATTTTATGAGGCTGTCCAAATTTAAATTTCCCACCTTGGATTCTTTACACTTCAGGTATTCACTGACGTAACTAGTCACCAAGTAGAGAGCTAAGGAAGGTAGACTAGGTAGACAAGGTAGGTAAACTAATCCTGGGTGTATAGACCTTCCGCCAACGACCGCAAGTGCATAAATATATCTTGCTTTCTCTACTGCAATATAGATTGCATGTTCCCATCTGGCCCATTTAAACACAGCAAAATTGTTTATTATATCGTTTCTCCTTCGAAGATAAATTAGTTCATGCATGTTAATTAAGTGGTTTATTCTCCACTGTTCTGAACCTAAAAACTGCGCATTCATGAATAGGAAAAGATTTTCTGGGAGGTTTTTAGCAGTTTTTACCGTTCTTCCTTTCCAGTATGCCTATACGTTGTTATGGACGTTTTTAAGTGAAACATCTCATTAGGAGGTAATTTTTTTCTGTCTGCCATACTAGGATTTCTACGTTTAGTGTTTTTAGCTCTGTTGAAAGCTGATATCAGTAAGTTTCAACTATATCATTTTCTCCTTGAAAGCCGATAGACAATTGTTGTTACTTAGACTCAACGGCTTCAACGGGCACGTAGTTTCTATAAAGACTAAGACAAGAATCTTGTTTATATTTTTTGATTTCCTGAATGATATTCATAACAGCCGATGTCATTATATGATTTCAAGTCATGAATCTCAGATTGTTTTCCAATGTCTTTATCAATAAAAGTTTTTCAAATGTGTTGGTTAATAGAATCTTGGTTTCTATAAGCATCCCATCTTCCGACTTCAGTCATTCAATAGATAATCTTCGATTGATGATTTAGATATTTTAATGTGACTTAATGAGATTTTCAGAATTTTTGTGCTCAGCAAGGAATTTGCGTACAATCTAAGCAGTATGTAAGACATGACAAAGAAAACGAGAGATGAAAATAGGAGTGTGAGATATGATTATATCCAGCGCAAAAAGAAACACGTTCAAATTCAATATGACAAAAAGAGGCATTTATGACTAAATTGCGTTAACAGTATCAATGGCTCATATTAGGAATCTCGGAAATTACACTAATTTCTGTTCACAATCGTATTATTATTGGCAGGAGAATATATCTGTATATTATTATTATTTATATTGTTGCAATTTTAACCAGTTGCTTCTCCGTTGTTAAACAATTCTCAGAAAACTTTATGAAACTATTATTATTGCGACATTTTAAAACCACGAACAAGTTCGTTTGAGTTACTTCAAAGTTACTCGATTAGTTCATATCAGCTGCTAGGTAAATGGTATATGTTGACTTTTGTTTTATTCTTTGAACAGTTTCATGGTCATAGTGGTCATTGATGTGAACCAAGAATTGACGTGACCGTGAAACAAGCATTACAATAAAATGCAGATGCTGATATTTAAAGCAACCTCCTTTGGCCATGATTTTTTACATTTTAACACCACGAAAAATCGATCTACCAATTAACAGGTTTAATTTACTTGAACTTTTCTATACTAATTATAACAAAATTAAAAAAACCAACGGGAATTGCAGAAAAAAGATAACGAGTTTAATGAAAGATCATTAACCTCATAAAAAATCTTATGTAATTTATTTTATAATTGTGTTTGTTCTTTTTGTTTTAGATATTTTACCAGAAGCTGTAAAAACCAATTGTTTAAGATGTACAGAAAAACAAAGAGTAGTAACTTTAAGATCGATTCGAAGACTTCGAAAGGAATATCCGGATATTTGGCGTCAACTCGAAGCAAGTTGGGATCCAACCGGAGTTTATATAAAACGATTAGAAGAATCGGTTAACAAACCTATTCCAAACCCAACGTTATTATCATCAACAAATATCGTTGAAAATACGGTTACATTATCTAATCGCTTCGACGATCAAACGGACCATAAAAGAGTTCCAGAAGATATTACCTCAAAAAGAACAATAGTTTCATCATTTTCACCTCCATCGTCACTACAAACATCAAAACCAAGTGTAACATCTCCGAAACCATCCCCAACTACATCCAAATTTATCGAATCAACTTCACCGATTAGTACAACATTGAAATTTTTAATAACAACACTACAACCGAATACGACCCCGAAATATTCAACGACCACTTCAATTTATCGAGTAACAAAGCGGATTATTACAAGACCTTTTAGTTCAATCGGTCCGAATCTTGTCGTTCCCAATCCAAAAGCGTTAATAGACAAGGTCATTTCGACAGCAGGAGCTGTTTTAAATAGTGTTACTAATACTGTTACGAATACAGTAGTTACTGTTTTTAAAGGTTAATGAATCATTAATTCTTTTTTATAATGTTTGTTTCGAATAAGAATTAATTTTTTTTAGCAGCAACGCACGTTTTCTTGCTTCTTTTAAACGTTTCTTTTCATATGTTTTTTTTGTGAATGACTTCCTCGTTTTAGAGTGTATCTATAAATAGTGATTTTAATTTTAAATTAAAACTGATTTGGTTTTAATATCAACTTTTATTTATAGTTTTATAAAATAGTGATATTTTTTTTTTTAATTTCTATAAATAAACAACAAATTTTTTTATTTTTTGTTTATTAAATTCAACTCATAATATTATCCAAAATCGAACACTAACAAATTGTGAAAAATATACGTATAAAGGCGATTCATCATAAAATTGAAAATTGTCTTAAAATTATAAATAAAATATAGGAACCTGGAACAGTAATTTAAAAAATATGCAACGAGTCACCTTCAGAAGATGTGAAATGTTTTTCAGTTTTAAAAGACTTTTCAAATTTATTTCAGGAAGTATTTCAAATAAGATCAATTTTAATTCAAATTTATACGATCAACTGCATTTTGGAATATAATTTTTAGGAACATATACACATTGTGGCTGATTAATAATTCGTTAGAATATAACGATTCTTCAGATAATCTTGATAATCTTGGCCGATAGAAACTAAAAAAGAAAAATAAAAACATATTATCTAATGTGCCAAAATAGCTTTACTTTATTTATAATTAATTCGCCATTTATATTACGTTTACTTCAGTTAGTTACAGTGGTTTTATTTTTTAACGCTATTTTTGTATTAATATAAACACAACTCAAAACAGAATTGAACTAGTGAAATCATTATTAACCCATTCTTAAATACAATTATTCTAAAGTTAGGTTACGTTCCTCTAGCACGATTATTCCCATCATCGATAAGTCTTTTATCAAATTGTAATTGTTGTTACAACATCCAAATACATAATACCATACAGTACGACTTTGATATTCCGGACTAATTAAAACTGCGGTGATTTGTTTAAGTAAATAATTCGGATTGCTGACGCGACATAACTTTTCTATTGAACATTTAATGGAAAACAACCAAAATATAGTATTTACATAAAGATTATTTACAAAGAAGTGAAATCTTATTAATTTTTATATCATTTTATGAAATAACTTGTAATTCTTGTTTGCTTGATCTTTTTCTGGTTCATTATAAAAGACGTTTCTTTTAATCTTGGAAGTACAAGAACATCATTCGGTGAAATATCATTTTCTTCTGCTCACTTTATGCACACATTAAAACTTTGAACTGCTTTTAATATCATTCTTAACAGTCTGGTTTATATTTTGTAATTCTTTACCTTCATTTTCATTCTCGTGGTGTTCATCTATACCATGTATGTCTTCCAGTAGTAATAAATCTTCATCATTTCCAAGCCAATTAACCTCAGTGAGATCATTCATCATATCTGAAACATCTGTTAAATATTTAAGAATTATTAACAACAAAAAATACTAAACGAATAATTTCAGGCTTAACTGTGCGGTTTACCTTGCCGTTTTTCATCCAAGGAAAGCAGATTGCGCCGCAATTAACTCAAAAGAATCAGATCTTTAGGGTCATATTCAGTATCTGGATTGTTATTTACTACGTGAGCCATAATTTTGTGCTAGACTTCGGGGGAGACCTTGTTCCAAACATTGCATAGTGGACATACAGCGATCTTCAAGTTAATGGTTTTTAATAAATTAATAACGCCTTCTTCGTTATTAGATAAAATATGGGGTAAAAGACGTTTCCGATAAAATAATTTTATCATTCCAATGGTATTTTGAAATAATGTTGTAAATTGTCCATGCTCACAAGTCAGCTCTTCTATAGTTCCATGGCTTGAAGCGTTATCAACGATTAGCAGAGTTCTTTCAAGCAAATTAAGGCTTCTTAATTGACTTTTAATTTCACGAATAAACGAGCCATGAAAAAAGTCTAAGAAAATTGCTTCAGTCGACCTGATGCGGTCTTCTCCTAAGAACGAACCAACGTTTTTTTCAGGGAGCATTTTCCAACAGAAAACAGATTCATCTGCATTGTAGAAGATAGCTCTAAAATTATCATATCCATAGGTTTCAGTATAAGACAATTTTGCTTTGGCAGATAAAATCTCGTTGAAAATTGGAATGTGTCTTGATCGTTGCGTACAAACCCATGTATACTAATGAGTTTCTATATTTTTGGATATTCGGCTGCTCGAAAGGTTTTTTTGGCGCCAGGACCGGAATCAGATTTGGAAATAAATCTAAAAGAAGTTCCACAGAAAATGTCCAAAATCATCTTTAATATAAATTAAACATATCTTTTCAGTTTCTAGAATCGTTGATGTTTCTACTTCGTATTCATTTGCCTACACTTTTCTACTCTCACTACGAAATAGTCTTTCCAATATATCGGACTTTTGTTTTATTGTTAGTGTAATATGTTTTCTTCTAGAAAGCATTGTAATTGTTGAAGAGATGGTAGCGTAAGCGTAATGAGAATAGCCTTGATAGTCAAAGCAGTACCTGATTTGAGGCGAGCATTATCATAAACAAAGTGGATTGCTTATCATGTACGTTGTTTTGATTTTAATTTTATTACTATTTTTTTATTAAAACATTTATTGTGCATAAACTTATTTTTATTTATTGTCTTGTAAAATTTAGAAACGTCATATTTTTAAATTAGGTTGGAACGCGGGTAGGTTGAGACGATTTGATATCCTGATAAAATGTTAGGCTTTTTTGTGTAAGTGCCTTCATCAATATTTTCATCACTGGAAATGTTTCATCCCTAATGAAATCATATAGTACTTTCTCTTCTGTTCCTGGCAAGTTAGTAGGACTTGAACATTCTACAATAAATTCTAAATTTACATTTACTGCTGGTTGGTTTTGTTATATTTGTAAGTTTTTCGTCGATCGCTCACTCAACTTCAAACTTGTCTTCAAATAACTTTTTTCAGTCCGCCATGGCTTCATACGTCTAAGAAATAATTTTACTCAACGGTTGAGATAAAATATTTATTCATAACTGAAGATCTTTCAAAGAACATTCGGTTGCCAAATACCGTAGAGTAGTTACCAACATTTCTTCGACAGAACGTATTAAATGTGCAGAAAATGATTTAAGTGCTGCTTGCATAAAGGCAAAAGAGCAAGCACCAAAATGTACAAATTGTGCTGGAGCTCACCCACCAACTCATAGTGACTGCGATTTGCCAATTTGTTGCAAAAAAGAAAATAGCAACAAAAAAGCAAAACAAATGGTTGCGCCTAAATCGCTTATTTCAAGAAAAACAGCTCAACGGAGGTCATTTGATCACCTCTGCTGGTGCAGTACAAGGAGGTAAATAGGGGCAAACAACCCAATGACAAGAAATCAAAGCAAACGAGGAGAAAACAATTCAAAAAATGATGTTACAATCGATCATTTTAATGAAAGATTAAAAAACAAACACCGACATATTGGTCCAACGATAGGACCAAGATCATAGATATGCTAGACTTCTTCACCTCAAGGAAAATTGTAACCAATTTTACGGAAACTAAACAAGTTGTTGACTTGGATTTAGACCACTCAGCTGTTGTCTTAACTTTAAGTGAAACAATAATTAAAAAAGAAGATATTTAAAAATTAAAAAGAAGAAAGCTATGGAATGAGAAAGTTTTAGAATTAAGCTACAAAATAATACCAGAGAAATAAAATATATTATGAAAGGAAACAATTACCCATCAGAAATATATGACCATATCAAAGATCGGCAAGAAGACATTGGCAAATGGGTTCGGACCCAAAAGACAAAGATATAGTAAATAATAAAACACAGAGTAAAACTTGAAATTCACAAATTGAAGGAGGATCCTATGAAATAGTTTTTAATCAATCTAACAAATGAAGAGAAGAGCGTTTATTCGTTGTGGAAAACTACTAAACGAATTAAAAGGCTAATTACGTCAATTCTTCTCATTAGAAAGAAATTAGGCGAATCGGCAATAGAAAACAAACAGAAAGTAGTAACAAATTTTCGTCTGCCAAATATTCGTTGCAAAATATTTGGCAAACGTTCTTACACCGAATCTAATTCAAGGCAATAAACTTAAAGGTGTATATAATTTAAATTCAATAAATATTACTCCAGTTGTCCCAAAAGAAGTAGCTGACGAGATAAAACATAATGTAAATATCAAAAAAAGTAACGAACTACTATTATTAACTAACTTGATATAAATATATGCCGGCAAGCTAAAGGGTTGCAGAAATCATTATGCTGTCTAAGCCAGGTAAATCGCTGTATGACGTCAAATCATATAGACCTATATTACTCCTGCCAAAAACATCCAAACTGTCTGAAAAGCTGGTGTTAAAACGAATTAAACCAATCATTTAATAAACTACTTTAACCACCAGTTTGGTTTCAGACAAAAACATTCAATAATCGACGAAGTACATCGTATGTCACTGTTCCTAAATATGTCACAAGCGTTTGATAAACTCTCACACAAAGGTCTGATTTATAAGTTGAACAAAATCTAGCCCAAACAATATGTGGAATTGATGAATTAACAGACTCTTTAGAATTAAACAAGAGGACGAATATTCAGACTTAAAGGTAGGGCAAGTAGGGGAAAGCGATCTTTGGCTGCTATAAAAACAACAAGATGATTTTTTATATTTTGCCATGTCTGTTGTTTCAGGCACTTTCTACCAGAATAATAATTCTGTTTCGTCAGGATTCAAATTTTTGATCCACCTTCCAGTTATGAGTTTTGCTAATTTATCCGGAAAGCTTTTGACAGTATTTTCATCTGCTGATGTAACGTTTCCTTTTATTTTTACTTTGTGACATTATATAGTTTTAGATAACCTGTCAGCCATATCTGATGAGAAAAAAGGGGTCATAAAATTCAGGAAATAAATAAATCAACTTTAAGACAAATGTGGATATAAATCGACTTCTGATCATGGTATTCTTGTAATTGCGTTTTGATACTGTAATATATAAGTTTCTGTAAGGCACTGTCAAAATTAGAATTGAAATAATATATTGTAATATATTGTAAATATATTGCACAGATATTATATCGTGCGTATTTCTTCTTATTCGTGTGTTACTTTAAAATCAAGTAAAAACGATAGTGTGATAAAAGAGTTTGGAGTAGTTTTATTATAACTGCTCCAAATTATGTTTTCACAATGAAATATTTCGCTAAAATAGTCTGTTTTACCTCTTCGTAATCAATCGCTGAAACTGTCAAGAAATAATGTATTTTTGCTTCTGATAATGGTGTATTGCCAAAACTAGTAAGACAATATATTTAAATAAATTGACTAGATAAGGTTCAAAAAACTCTTTAAAAGTGTCCGTTCTTTATGTTATAAATTCTCTGGTAAAATTGATAAGATAAAATGTTTTCTTAAGAGTAAAATTTCCAAACAAACACTTTTAAAGTAATTTAAATAATAAAATTGCTTTATTTATGCTAATATCTTATCGTTTATGATTCATATACTTGTAAACAAAATAAAAAACCCTTATCTAATTTTTATTTCTCTTTATTAATAAAACAAAAGGTTTACATCTAAATTTTATTATAAATTTTGGTATAAATATTTGTATGAATACAATAATGGATTAGTTTTAATTATTAATGTTTAAGTAAAATTATTTAATAGCTAAGAAAATATAAAGTAAAAAAAATGAGATATCTTAATTGATTAAGCTTTTTTCTAGCTACTAGTGAGGCATTGAAAATTTAAGAGGTGTTATTGTGGTAGTTGTAGTTGCTGCAGTCGTATCCACGAGATGTCCATAGTCCTCTTTCATTTCAAACCCTGCTATCAACACGTTCACAATCACCAAGAGGATATTCAGAGCCAAAATCGAATTGTTTGCTAAGTTCGCATTATCTTGTTCCTCCGCTTTGTTTATGTTAATTGAACTTCCGACGAAAACGCACACAATGGCTTGAATTATCTAATAATAAACAAATGAAAAGAAAGAAAAAATAAAATAAAGAAATAAAATAATAAAAAGAATAAAAATCATAAAAAAATAAATAGAATTAAAAAAATAAAAAGAAAAATGTAAATATTGAAATAATCCTCTTATACTTTCTTATTTTAATAAAAACATTTTAGTATAAAAAATACTAATTAAAATGTTTAATTTTTATTGTTTGTTAAATTGGTAGCATTAACAGCTACAGCAGGATCCAAACCAAAGTTCATTTTAATAACATCACAAAACAGGGCACTTGTAACGAATCCCAAAGCAACATGATTCATGTATCCAGCGATGAGATTATGTTTATGGTCGTTCCAAACGTTTATTGTGCCAATCATTATTGACAAAACGGCCGCTGTTACCTGCACAAAAATAAACAGCTCACTATTTTTGAATTTTTTAATTGATATGTTAATAAGTTTTTTCTGAATAAATCCGAATAATGTTTAGACATTATTTTTTTAAATGGACTTGGATTTGTTGGTCCTGTTGATTAATCAATTTAAGGGGATTATTAGAATATTCAATACCAAATCCAGAAATAATAATATTCACTAAAGAGATAATAAAAATAAAAATTAGTATGACGTCATTTAAAATTATCGCTGCCTTGTGATCAGATGTTGCGTTGAGGTTTAAACCGCCAATTGTAACGAATAAAATCGCCACCATTAACTATTAAAATAAAAAAAGTATATTTAATTATATATTTTTTATACTAAAATGTTTTCTTTTTAAAGATCTGGTTCGACTACATCGGGGGCGTTAAAAACAGCATATCGGGCTATTGTCGGATCAAAACAAGAAATAACTAAATTTAAAACGGTGATAACAAAAGCGCAAGCCGTAGTAAAATGGTTTAAAATTACGGCTGAAGTATGAAACTCTTCCAAGTGAAGTCGACAGTCTCTCATTAGTAGTAATGAAAGACACAAAAATCCAACAGTTGCCTATTAAATTTTAACGATAATTAACGTTCTATTATAAATAAACTATAAGTATATAATATGGTGTTTCAAGAGTAATATAACAAAATATACAAAATAAATCATTTATAATAATATAAAATAGTAAAGCACAATTTTCCATTGTTCCAGTTTCCTTAATTTTTTTCCAGTGAAAATTAATATTAAGAGAACAAAACTATTTATAGCATTTAAAAATTAACAATTTGATAAGATATTACCAATTGATATGATTGAATTGACTATGAACAATTGATACAATATATATTCGACAAGTTCAGTGTTAGTGGCATTTCTGAATATTGTAAAAACAAATAAAACTTTTCTAAAACTATGTACGTTATAATAATAGAAATATGAATTGTCTTGATGAAGATTATAAATTTCCGGGTATACTGCAGGTATAATAGCTTTTGGCGCAAAAAAAAAACGAGGAAGACCAAGAATATTGCCCGAAGAAACTTCCCGACGTAGTGAACAACGATATATTGAAGAAGTTGTAGCAGCTCATTTCAGAAAAATTATGCTTGATTCAGGAATCAAGGGTGGGAAACCCGGATAAAGAAAAAAAGTAATCCTATGTTCGCCCAAAACATTAATGAAAATGAAAGAGGTGCATGATACATCAACGTCTGTTAATTAGTACCGTATAGCCTAGAAGAACCTTTAGGTCTTATTGAAGATTTGAGATTGACAACAGAAAATTACAAGAGTAGTATATGCCGTGCTTGTAAATGAATATGGGCTGATATTTATCCTTGATACCATATCATAATATTGGTAAAGAAACAGTATTACTCTGCGACTATTAATGTAAATACTTATACTTACTACACAGCGTCTGGTGTAGGTACAGGCTGATGTAATATTACAGAATAGTTCGGAGGACTCCGATATTATCACACGTAGATACATCCATTAATAGAATTTTATTAAAAGAATTTTCGAATTCCAACATAATAGTATGTATGTTTGTGCCAGTACAAATTTTTGAATATAAAGGTAATAAAATAAGGATATATTGGAAGGACTTGACGCCATCATCAGCAAGGTATTGTCGTAAGAATGGATTCAAAATAAAGAAAGAAAATATTCAAATGTCAAAAAAGAATACAACGAAATACAAACACAAATATTATATTTTCAGCCAACTATAGTCGATCAAGGTACTAAAAAATATAATTCAAACATATTCGCATATGTATTATGTTAGGTGGAAAGTTATTTAGTTATTTTAGTTGGTGGAACACATAAATTTGTGTGCATCAACTTATTCGATAAGTTTGAGAGATTTGGAATGGATCGTGTAAAAGGATTAATATTTAATGTAGTCTAGGTTAAATTTGTTACGCACTTTAAAAAATTCTTTTGAACACTTTCTATGCTGGTTATGCAACTACGATAATGCAAATTTCAAATAATACTTCAAAAATGTAGGACACTAGGAATCTATGCAAAGAATAACAGTGAATATGAACATCACGTTAATGATTTTGAAATTTCCTGTGGATATATACGCCAAAATCTAACAATCGCCCTGCCTTGCAAATCGCTCCATCACCGTGACCATGCAAGGTTATTAATAAAGGTCTCTTATTTTAGATGTTCTAGGTGGAATATAACGTTAAAGATAGCATCTAATGATATCCAATCTTCTCATAAAAGATATATTGTTATACAGGTGCTCTAAAATTGATGGATTAAGGAAGGTTTGGAGAATTAACGAGTTTCTATCCATTTAATATAATCTTCATGCGGTGTTTCTAATAAAGGCGAAGGAACAGTACAGTGAAGGAAATATTTGTGTCAACGTGACTTCCAGAAAAAGGTATTGTGGCTGAAAGCGAAAGAATTACTCGGAGAATTTGGATAAAATCAAAGAAACTTCACTTAATCGCTGTGGCACAATACGGAGTTTGTCGTTTGCAATTAACATTCCAAAATCGACCGTTTTTGCATTTTCAAATATGGACGACACTATAAAAGAATATCCTCAACGGTGAAACCACTACTAACGGGCTGTAACAAAAGAACGAGCCAAGAGTTCTGTTTATCGAAGGTTAAATCAAATCGATATTTTGAGGATATGTACGACTACGTACATATAGACGCAAAGTGGTTTATTTATTGCAAGTTAAAAGGTACTGTAAAAGCAAACGGTTTGTAACTAAAGTTATGTTTATGGCTGCAATGGCCAGACAGCTATGACAGAAAACTGATTTTCAACTTCAAAATAGGACTCTGATATTTTGTTTATAAAGAATCTGCAAAAAGGAACAGCAAGAACCGGGCAAGAGGAACAATGGTGACCAAAAACATCGAGTCTATTAACGCAGCAGAATGCAAAAAGATGATTATCGATAACGTTTCACCAGCCATTAGATCCAAATTCCCGAAAGCGCATAAAGCCAAGACAATTTATGTTCAACAAGATAATGCAAAATCGCATTCTTATGAAAACGATGCAGAATTGCTGGCCGAAGATTGCTGCCGATGAATGGTGTATTAAATTCAAATTACAGCTACCGAATAGTCCTGATTTGAATGTTTTAGACCTTAGCTTCTTCAATGCTGTTCAGTCCTTGCAGCACCAAACATTGCCAAAAAAACTCTGGATGAATTAATAGATTGTGTTAAAAGTGCTTTCGATGCATATATCTAAAGCAAAATTAGATAACGTATTCTTGTCACTATAAAAGTGCATGGAGTCAACCATGATGACCTCACGAGACTACAACTATTTCTATTATGTGCAACCAAACTGCCATTGAAACAGCTGAATTGTGTTTAAATGTGTAAAATTTGCATTAATGTATGTTTAAATTAAGTTACAAATTGAATTACTAATTTTACAAATAAAGGGCCTTTCATTAAGAACTTTGACAGTTGCTAGCAGCCATATTACTGAACCTACATCTGTCAGATTGGCTGTGATTTATTCAGTCTGTTTTGTAAAATCATTATGGACAAATATAGCGTTCAACAACACGTGCAAATAATAAAATTGTTTTATCAAAATAGCTGTTCTGTTCGGGCAACGTTCCGCGCGCTTCGCCCATTTTACGGTCGTCATAATCGTCCTACCGAGAGGACTATTCGCAGTGTGGTGAATAAATTTGAGGCTAGTGGTTCAGTAAATAAGGAACCAACACCTGTACGCCGACGAAACGCAAGATCTGCCGAAAACATCAGCGCTGTCCGTGAGAGTGTGCAGGAGAATCCAAGGCAGTCGATTTCGCGTCGCTCACAACAACTCGGCCTTTCGCAGACCACAACTTGGCGAATTTTGCGTCGTGACATGGGCCTGCACCCATACAAAATTCAACTGACCCAGGAGTTGAAGGTAAACGACCATAGACAACGACGTGTGTTCACTGAATGGGCGCTGGAGCAGTTGGAAACTGCCTCTAATTTTCACAAAAAAGTCATCTTCAGCGATGAGACCCATTTCTGCATGAATAGGTACGTCAATAAACAAAATTGCCGAATTTGGGACGATACCAATCCTCATGATATTCAGGAGCGTTCAATGCATCCCGAAAAAGTCACTGTTTGGTGTGGATTTTGAGCTGGCGGCGTCATCGGTCCATATTTCTTTCAGAACGACGTTGGCCAAGCCGTCACCGTCAACGGCGAACGCTATAGGGCGATGATTACGAACTCCTTTTGGCCTGCATTGGCTGATATGGACATCAATAACATGTGGTTTCAACAGGACGGCGCGCTACGTGCCACACAGCTCATGCCACATTGGACGTTCTGCACGAACAATTTCAGAGAAGGGTCATATCACGTGGAGGGGATGTGAACTGGCCACCGAGATCGTGCGATTTGACCCCCTTAGATTTTTTCTTGTGGGGTTTTCTTAAGTCGCAGGTCTATGCGAATAAGCCACAAACAACAGCGGCCCTCCAAGCCAACATAATCCAGGTCATCGGTCAAATTCAGCCTGATTTATGCGTCAGAGTCATGGAAAATTGGACATCTCGGATGCGCGCCACCCAGCGAAGCCGCGGCGGTCATTTGCCCGATGTTTTATTCCACATATAATGGCATCGATAGGCCTTTCAACAGAATAAAAAATTTCGATGATATCTCACACATACTTTGTTTTATTTAACTTTAAAAATAGAAAGCGCTTAGTGAAAGACCCTTTACAATAAAGCAGTTTTCAAAGTTTTGTATAGCATAATTTGGGACAGAGGAGTACTATTTTCCGTAAAAACCGCTTCTGCTGTTAAACCCACTATTTTAGTATATTTTCAATTACGGCTTTTAGAACCTTAATCGTCATCGGATGATGCCAAACATCCGACCTTGAAGACTCCCCACATATCGAATTCTTGTAAAACCCTGTTGAAATCTATCGTAAAAGCATCAACTTGACTTGTATCAACTTTAATTACTATATGATAACTTTACTTGGTAAAGGGACGTCTTCAACCTTAAGCTAATAAAAGCTAAGCTAAGCTAAGAACATCCCTATTGAAGCCAGGCATGTTATATAAGTTTTGCTTTCAAGCGCAATTTTTGTAGACATGTTTGTGCTCTCAACACAGAAACAGTAATCAACACAAATTCAAACTACAAATGAAGGATCTCCATTAGAGCTCTTCAATATATATGTAGATTATATACATTAAAAAACCTATAATTGGCAAAGTAAAGCTTAAATTGTTTTTTTCTGTTTGTTTTGAAGAATTAACTTGGAAAACTTTGAAAAAAATCTTTTTCAACTATTTTAAATATTTTTTATGTTAGGGATAATCGTTTAACACATTAAATGAGTGCACGGTAGTTTAAAGATTTAGAGGCACAATTAAAAAAATATACTTAAATATTGACAAAATATTTAAATAATATTAATATTTAATTAAAAATTGTACTTTTATTTAGCTCTGAAATAAAAACTTCTACACGAATTTCTTATTCTGCATATAACTTTTGAAACACCATGTATTATTTTATTAAATTACCTGCAGTATTATAGACGTTATGATCAATCCCAACATCAAGTGATAAAACTCATGTTGTTCTCCAACTTGAAGGATGTATTTCAATTGGGATGCGTTTGCCGTTAATAGGGCTACATCGAGAAGTCCTTGGGCTATGGTCTTCTTAGTAGCGTAACTGTTGGCATCTAGTTTTTTCTGTAAACAAAAAATATAATGAATTTTAAATATCCATAGGATTAATAAAATAATGGTTTAACAAAAATAAGATTCAAACAATGTTCTTACAAAGAAATTCCAAATTGAATTCATTGTAGAGTGAAAATGATGTCCGTTTGAAATCAAGGTCTGCTTTATAGTGAATTACTTCGAAGTGAACTATTATTAGTGCTTTGTTCGTTACTAATAGATTGTAAAGTGCTTTTGATTATCGGATTTGATATTGCGTTATTGTTTAATGTAGATAGTATTTTTAACACAACTACAAAAAATTATACAAATCGTTTGGGTGAGATTAAAATTATAATTGGATTTAATATTTAAAATGATAAAATTAATTTTAAATTGTTTATGAGACATTTCTTTAACTCATTTAACTTTAATTTAAATTAATAATTTATAATTATTTATAATAATTATATTATATTAATAAGGGATGTTAATAATGTTATGCACACAGAGAATTAATAATCCAGTCAAATCTTGGAAAACGTTAACCTTTGATTATATAGGGACGTTGCAAGGTTAGTTCTCTATAAATATCGATTTACAGCTAATCCACAAAGTAAAAAACCTAGAAAAATTCGAAGACTATTTCACGAGATGTGATTAACAAAAAAGTGGAAATAAATTCCATATCATCAGAGAGATAGGAATCGTACATAGCGACCCTACATGAGATATACATACTATGATAGTATTTGGTGACATGTCGATAGAGTACAACAAACTTGCATCTCTGCTTAGTAGAGCTTAAAAAGGCTTTTGACAGAGTAAAACTTCCTGATGTAGAACACGACACGAATTATAACAAATAATGAAGTTACGAGGGAAGTATCTGTACTGATAGGAATCCGCCAGGGAAACAGTCTATAAGAGCTGGACTCTCTTTAATATTGTAATGGACAACATCATATATCACATTAAAATGGTGGAAGGAGATTACAGAATGGACGATAAAGCAATAACAATTCTGTGGTACGCTAACGATGCCACACTAATGGTAGATATTGAAAATGATCTACAATTATCGTTATATAAATTTCAAATAACGTCTGAAAAAATTGGCATGTCGATATCAGTAAGCAAAACAGAATCACTGACAATAATGAAGGATCCCATTAGATGTAAATTGGTATTTGGAAATCCGTACGCAAGCAAATAAAACGGAATGTGAGGCTACTTAAAAGACATTATCTCATGAAATAAATACTTCAACAGAAGATAAAGTTCGAATCTACACATTAATTATGAGACCGGTTCTAACATACGCAGCGGAAACTCAGCCAGAGACTTCTAAAACGAAAAGTATGATTAAAAGTGTAGAAATGAAAGCATTGCGATCTATTAGAGGAGTAACGTTAAGTGACCAGACACGAGAAGAACTAGATATCCAGGATGTTATTAGATTCACAAGGTCAAGATACTGGAGAGGCCATATCGGTAGAGAATGAAGGATGGGTGAGGTGAATGATGGAAGAAAAACTTTCTAACAAAAAAAAACAAGACTTTTCTTAATAAAAGAAGAAGTAGTTTTTATAATTTATAATGATTCCTTCACTAATATTAACTAAAAGGAAAATCTGATGTTATTAAATTCACAAGATTAAGACGAAGGAAAAATATTATTCTTTTATGATCCCTCAGGAAAGCTACTTTTAAAAAAATCATCAAAGTATAATACGCAAACTGAATAACTTATAATATTGCTACAATATTATTATTATCAGGATAGAACAGCTGAAGATGTTTATTTAAATTATTTTTTTAATTTATAAAATAAATTAAATAACCATGTGTTTTTCTCAATAAAAAGGACAGTAATAAAGTTGGTTGTCAAATCTGTTCTGTATGAATTTTATTTCAAAATAAACATAACAAATCCCTTTAATCACGTTTCTTTATATAAAAAATATGCTACTACTTATAGTATAACCAGTTGTTTATAGATAAGAAGGTTATTGACTTCAATAAAAAATTATAGAAAAATATTTACTTTTAGATATTTCTCTTTATGTTAAAAAAAACTCACCAATATCTCAGAAGCTACATTTCCATCAGAACCAGTAATATCCTCACCAACATCACCACCTTCTAAATCTTTCCTAACCGATTCAGTTGTTTTATTCATCCTCGTTACAATTTAAAATTACTTTTCAAAATTTTACGAAGTTTTGTCGTAATAAATATTTCTTTAAAACTGTTGACGAAAACACTACAAATATCACTTTAACGATAAACTAACGATTGTAATCGCTCAACCGTATGACTTTACTGTATGGTACCACACCACTTTACTAATAAACGGTTTCCTCTTTTATTATATCTCAATTACAAAACAAAGGCCACGATTTCTAATTGAATACTATACGGAGAAATGATAACTTTATAATATTAAATTGCATTAAACTGTGAAATCGGTGCAACGCGTCGGATAAATTGCAAAACATTTTTTTTGTACTAATCTTTTATCTTGGATTGTTATCAACTTTTTAAGTTTATATTGATAGGTATTGGATATATAAGTGATCTGATCAAATCTATAATATCAGTATTTGAAATGTTTTTTAACGTGGTTAATAAGTCACCTATTTACTGATGAATTCGTTTTTGAATCAAAAATCACTTTTCCTTTCGTTTTTTTTTGGTACCCATTGTTTAAATAATGATACCTATATTTGTTTTATTACAAAATAATGTAGAAAGTTCTCTCTTCACGGTTGCTTTATTAAACATTAAACGCAACGGCGTGTCCCTTGTGTTGCAACCATTGATAATAATTAAAATAAAATCGAACAAAAGCGTCCTAAGATATCTATTATCAATATTGTAAAAAAATAAACTTTCATAAAATCTCATTGTTATTTTACTTACGTTTGTTGATATTACATTGTTGGGAACGATAACCGCCGACATAGTCGAATCGATATTTTTCCAAGGAAACACTTTTACTTCAATTTAATTTCACACAAATTTACAAATAATAAAAGGTAAAAATAATTAAAATAATTGATTTGCAAAGATCAATTTTAGCGCTCCAAACCGTACATTTTTTCGTGAGCAACCAAGCAGTTTTAAAGCCGATTCACCTGCTTCAACTCGTTTTGTTTGTATCTGTATCGATCAAATAAGTAGCTAAAGAATAACAAAGGATGACGTATCCACTGTTCTTTAAAATATTAAAGGGGGTGCTTAACCCGTTATTTGTCTATAAATTTCATATGAATTTAAATTTCAAATGAATTGAACTTTCCATAATTTAAATTTGAATTCAAGGTTTAATTTACAATAAAAAAATAAATGTTAAAATAAAAGATAAGTATTAAAAATATAGCATTGACACAAAATAAAGCTTATTATTCATTACTTTTAACGAGGTCATCTTCTTATTGTTAGCACAATATCCGCAGATTTACGATTGTCTTCTTCTTTCTAATTATTTACAACTTGCTTAGAAATCTCGAAAAACGGTTTTACGAAATCCTTAAAGACAAAAAAAATGTCACGGTAAAACAATAATAAGCTACGGTCGTGTCTCAATTCAATGCCAGTTTTGGTATAAAAACGAGATGAAATCGACGGAAAGTTCTTAATCCGACGCAATGTTCACGAAAGCTTTGTTCGTTCTGCTTTTTACCGGAGCTATTTTTGCTTTTGTCAATTGTCAATCGTTGGGGTTTATTGAAAAACAATTATTATGTGCTTTGGATAGATCTCCTTGTGATAGAATGGGAAATCAAATTAAAGGTAAATAAAAAATTCTTGATTTAAAATAATTATTTAAAAATATTTTTTCTTGACAGCTATTTTACCCGAAATTATTGGAAATAAATGCAGAAATTGTTCTCCTACTCAACTTACTTATGCTACGAACATCGCTGGATTTATTCAACAACGATATCCTCAAGCTTGGGGAGCTTTATTGCAAAAATATTCATAAATGCTTAAATTATTATTATTAAATGTATTATAATGTATTTAACTTTGGTAAGATTGGTTAATTAGTTATCTTAGTGTAGTGTTTTTATGGTTAAATATAAAATAATAAAAAACATTTGTTTTCATTTTCTCTTTATCTTCATTAATCGAAACTATCTATTATATTCTTAACCTTTTAATGAGTCAAAATGATCAAAAACATATTGGAAAATAAGCTTTTAGTCAAAATTTACGATTTTATGGTAAATATTTAAACACGGAATGACGTAAAGAGAAATGTCAAACTAAGCACACATTATTCTTTCTTTGCGAACTTTTTGATTGTTTTTATTCTTCTTTTTGAGCGGAGTAAATTGTGGTGTTGAATTTTCTTTCTTTGCTGTTGGTGGCACAAATGCCATGTCTTGCTGATCTCAATCTAATTTGATTTCTTGAATTGCTGGTATTTTTATATCTTTCCATGGAGAGTTCGATCACTCAATTCAGCGGAAAGTGAAGTGAATCCAGATTTATTGTAAAGCACGAAAACGTTCCATGTTATCAGATCTAAGGATAAAAAAAACTTTTTATAACATTTTTTTGCCTCTTCTTCTAAGTACACAATAGGAAGACAAAAAAAACAACGAGGTAATAGTAGAGCAGTTCTATCAAGTGTTCCAAACTATTTATGATGCCAAACCAAGTAGAGAGTGATTGCATACATTATTATTGTGGGGGATGATAATGCTCAATTCGGAAAGAAGGATATACATCAAAATGCGATTGGTAAATCAAGGCTCTACAATAAAACCAATGTCTATGGTATGAGAGTATATGGCTCGTCAGCCATATATCTATCGAAATAAATCGTCAGCACCCGTTTTCAAGGGCACATGAAAAATCCCAGGTAGAGATGAATAGGCTGCTTCTATAAACAATGTGGGAACCTATCGAGGTGTTAACTGTGACTCTGACCTCTTCCTCGTGAATTTAAAATTCATACACAGATTCTCTACAAGAAATAAAAGAAGTTTAGAACAAACAAAAAAAAATGTAAGACCATTGATGATGACGAAAGGAAAGATTTTAGATAATGAGTGGAGGAGTTTTTACAACAGAAGTAACAAGAAGATAGAATATAAGAAGAATGAGACACACTAAGAGACACAGTGAATTCAGCTGCTCAATATATTATGATTCACCATAAAAACTCACGAAACCAATGGCAATAATGATAAGTATGAAGAATGTCGAAGAGGCTGACAAAACCTGTAGAAAAATGGAAAATAGGCCAAATAACTGAACAAAATAACTTACCAAATAACCAAATAACTTACAAAAAAGTAGAAAATTTTGTAAGGCAACTAAAGAACAATAAAATTTTTTATGGCACTATAAACTAAATTACTCCTTGGCTTCCGTTATCATCTGCCTCCATTTCCCTTTGTCTGGTGCAGCTTAAAACATTAATAAATCCGTAACCAATACGATTTGGGTCACCAAATTTCACACACAGGTCACTCTTACCATGAAGAACAGCTTACAACTCCCATTAAAAAAGAAATTGTTGTGAGATTCCATACGTATATAGCGCGGCGCGGACTTTGGGGGTGAATTTGACCCCGATGGGCACTACCGAAATTGATGAACTTTTAGAATGATTTAGAGGGTGCCTTCAGGGATTTAAATCAGCCGTCAAAACACCGTAACTCTTAACGGTTTTCGAGAAAAAAAAATTGTTGTTATATTCTATACCTACACTTGTGAATTTGATGAAACTTTAGGATGATTTGGAGGGTGGGTTTTTGATAAAAAAAAGCTTTTGATGGAGAAAGAAATTGATTATATCAATTGTCTGTATTGCATATAACAAAATTATGTAACGAATGGAGAATACTATAGTTACTTGCTACCGCGTTCCACACCGTTTCCAACCCTTGCTCATTTAAGTGAATGCCGTCCTTGTGTAGAAATTTGTATTAAATACATAAAAAACGTTACGTTCACAGATTCGAAGTTTTTGCAGGGAGGAATTGTACATATTTGTATTCCTTTAGGATTTAAGGAAAGAAGGAAGCGGAAGAGGTGAGAATATTATGACCTTAGTTGGAATAGTGATGTTTTGTGGAGTATATCGTTAGTCCTTATCATTATAAAGATATGTCGTTCAACAATATCTTCACAATACAAAGGGGAACATGTTTTTGGAATAGACTTTGCGCACCGCAATAATTTTAATATTGCTTGACCGCCTGCTGCTAAGTTGATGAAATATTTTCCGTTGCATTTCCGTTTTGATCACAAAAGATGAGAACAACATTTTAATTGGCCATTTAGTGGCAGACGACGCCGATTTGGGAAAACCTATTATGAAAAATGCTGTGAGCAAAAATGCCTATCTTCAAGTAAAGTCTTTGATACATTTTCGGAATAATGCCAAATCTAATGAAAGTAAGGGCGATAAATCGTTTAAGATTAGACCGTTGTTAGATATAGTAAATGCAAGTTTTCAAAATTTTAGTATTTCTTAAGAAAATCTGTCCATAAATGAAATGATTGTAAGCTCTTACGATCACCACTCACCACTTACTGAAACAGTTTATGAACGGTAAGCCAATACGATTTGGTTACAAACTATGGGCACTTTGTGGCGAAGGTCAATATTGCTATTTCTTTTGCTAACTAATTGCTATAGTCCAAAAAGCTGTTGCTTATATTTTGATAATTTTTTTAGCAATCATGCCTTATTTCGTCAATTAAAAGAAATGCAAGTACGTGTAACAGGTACTAGCAGCGAGAATAGGAAAACGCAGAATGCCTCTTGCGACCAACCAAAAAGACCTAGAAAGTTAGCTCCAGAATCCTATAATCAAAGATTTGATAGCGAAAACTAAATATTGCTGGTAAAATGGAATGATAAGAAATATATTTGTATGGCCACAAATTTTGATACTACAAAACCAGTAGCATCAGTTGCAAGATAGAGCAGAGTACAAATATTAAAAGTGTAAGTTGCTCAGCCAAGACTGATTCACCATTATAATAAATACATGGGTGGGGTAGACCATCATGATTGGCTCCTAGAAAAACATTCTATAGCAATATGGGGTAAGAAATGGTACTGGTGCATATTCACAAGGTTAATTGATACGGGGTTATATAAGGTTATATAAGATAATTCACAGGGTTACAGTATTTTGATGGTCGATTTAGATCGCTAAAAGCATCTTCTAAATCATCCTAAAATTTCATCAATTTCAGAAGTGCCCATCGGGGTCAAACTCACGCCCAAAATCTGCGCCGCGCTATATACGTATGAAATCTAACAACAAATTTTTTTTCTCGAAAACCGTTAAGGGTTACGGTGTTTTGATGGTCGATTTAGATCGCTAAAGGCATCTTCTAAATCATCCTAAAATGTCATCAATTTCAGAAATGCCCCAATTTCAGAAATGAATCGGGGTCAAATTCACCCCTAAAGTCCCATCTGCGGTTTATAAGAATAATTTTTTTTCTCGAAAACCGTTAGAGGTTACGGTGTTTTGAAAATTGATAAAAATACTTATTATGTGGTAGAATTTGGCTTAATTCGAAGGAGCCCATCAGGGCGAAAACATCACTTTTTCGACGGTGGGGGTTTAAAAATTTTTTTTTTACCAAATGGGTAAGAAAGATAAGAGGTAAGGTAAGAGTGACGTGTGTGTGAAATTTGGTGTCCCAAATCGTATTGGTTACGGAGTTATTCATATTTTAAGTTTATGGCTGGGATTTATGCATAACTTCACACCAGTTAGGTATTGGCCATACACTCACCCTCAATAGCGTCTGATACTTTATCATTCCAGCATTTTTGTGATCTGCCCACCGCTCTTTTGTCATGCATTTTATCCCGTCTTCAATCTTGATAACATGTCCTGTCCATTGCAACCTTTGAGGTTTCATGAACTCTACGAGTGGGTTTCTCCGAGTAGTTAGTACAATTTGGTGTTGTATTCTTCTTAATACTTTCCTCTAAACTATGCCTAGTTTATTTTTGTTTGTGTTATCTGTCGTTTTCTATCCGTATAATAGGTCTTATAGTTGTAATACATAATTATTTCAATATACTTTAAGTTTTGTTACGATGGTCGATTTTTGAAATTACTATGTGAGATAGTACAAAGTGTTTTGTCTGTGTTAATATCTTTGTTTTTTTGTGTATTAATGTTTGATCCGATCCCTGTGACACGACTCTTGAAGTTTTGGACAAATGGGCCATTTTTCTTTAACCTAAAAGAAAGTTAGGTTGGTGATCTAACGCTATCTGAACTTCATTGGTAGCATCTTCAATGTTGCTACCCACTGCAAGTAGTGTAGTCTCACCTTCAAAGGTAGGAACCAACGTTTCAGATGATTGGCGTTGATTTCTCATGAACAATAGGTGTAGGACCATTCCTAAGACACTGCTTTGGGGAATAGCGGCGTTGATTTCCTTAATTTTGGAATATCCATTTTCAACTTTAACTCTGAAATTTCTATTTTTAATATAATCACTCACAACTCAGAGCTTCAATAACGTTAGTGATTTTATTATCATATGCTTATTTCCAAAACCAAATTGGTGTGCTGGTATCGCTCTATTTGCTTCTAGTACTGGTGTTCAATGATTCAGAAATGATTTTTCAAAAAGTTTTGATATGCTCTGAGATAATGAGATGATTGGTCTATAGCAGTTGGTCTCGTTTGGATGTTTTCCTAGTTTGGCAACATAATTATCTCCATAATCTTCCAGAATGTTGGGATAGCTTCTTTATCAAGCAAACTTTATCTGCAACTATGTTTTGTTCTTTGACAGAGTCAGTTTTCTGTATTGCTCACTCTGTCCTACGTTAACTGCATCTGATGTTGCAACTCTCCGAGTTCTTGCTGCATATGTTGAAGATTTAATTTGATATAATTTTACATCAATTTTATATAGTTCCTTAATTGACAGAGAGGATAGGGAAATTAAACTCTTTTTCCTGGTTTGCTTATGCTTTATTTTATATTAAAACATACAATTTAACTTTATAGTAAACTTACCATTTGTTTTACAAGCTACAATTTGATTATTTTGTTATATCCAATTTACAAATAACGTAAAATAAAAAAATAATAAACTGCACGTAAAGTTATATTAATTAAATTCAATTGAAAATTTATTTATCAATTTACGTTATTTTAATAATTTACAAGTTTTATTAAGTTTACTAATACATTCTCAAAGTGATTAATAATTTCAGTGCATTTTTGAGTTATTTATGAGTTGTTAAGTCTAATAAAGTCTCAAATAAAATCTATAAATCCATAGTCTAATATTTAAATGTATCCTTTCTTCGTCATTGTCAATACCCAATTGTAAAAAACATAAACAGCCTTGTATTCCTTAAAATGTCGCACATTTTACTATTTCTAGGTTATAATTCTATAATTTTCTTACTTTTGCTGCTGCTGCATGAGACATTTTACCAAATAACGGTAATTCTATAGCGACTACCTTTTGGGTTAAGCACAACAAGTTTAAAATGTCTCTACGTGTTGAAACATCTGCATCATACCAATTCAGATCATAAATAGATTCCGCCACAGTGCCAGCCTATTAAGAAAATAATTTAGTGCTATTTTTTTATACAACTACTCCCTCATACCGCTGTAGTACCCTTTTGTCCAATTGTGTGTACTATAAATAACGATAAGAAGGCCAGTGCGACAAGGGAAAAACTTACAATATCCTTTTGCTTAAAATTTTACATCAATTAATTGATATACTAATATTAAATTCAAATTCATACCAAAACAAATTCAGTTGTAGATATGGTTAAAGAAATAAAAAGTAGCATTTTTGTGGGTACTAGAAATGTGGTAAAGAAGTTTTTACAGACTTCATACATTCTAAAATAATAATGCAGTTAAATGATGAAAATGTGAAATGGATTAATGAGACATTACAATACCTGCACATATGTTGATGATATAAGACAATATTACGCAAAGTATTAAAATTTCTTTTCCTATTTCTTGTCAAATTTATGTTATCAACCGTCTGCTTCAGGGTTTCTATCCGTAAAGCTATATTTTCTTGCACATACCAAGCTAATAAAACTAGAAACAGCAAAACATTGAGTGTAAACTCCATAGTGTACATTTGAAATAAAATCATTAATGTTATTTCCCAATGCTCCAAATGAAATGGAAACCAATAATCCAGTATTAAACAGTGCTTAGTACTCTTAAAGTTTTTACATTTCTCATTTAACATAAAAATGTGCGATATAAGAAACGTAATAAGAAATCCTCCATGATAAATCACTTTTAATGAAATTTTCAAAATTTTGTCAGTAAATTTAGTTTTTGTTGGAATACCAAATTTATTAAAGTCACTCAATAAATTTAACATTTCGAATAAATGACGTCGATGACGATGAAGTTGAATGTTACAAATTATAAGTAATAATCCAGGCGAAACAAACTGCATACGAAATAAAAGCAAGTCAAAATCCTTCTTGTAATCTGAAATAATTAAAACGGCAATAAATATATTTCTCTTCTATGCTATTACATTATTTAGATAATACCCACTTTGAATTTCCATTAGCAATGGATACATCATCAACAATGCATTTATACTAATCAAAATTGTCGGGCCGAATCCTCGAAGACCATGTGAAATGGGCCAACACTGATACTTTTGAAAATATACTTCTAAGAGATAGAAACCTACTACTTTCGACATTTTATACTGCTGAATTAAACTGAAAAATTTTATACATTATCATATATTATACAACAAGACGATCGAAAATACTTGATAATACGAGACGTATTGCCTGAAACACCACGAGACCGAAGGTCGAATGGTGTTTTTTAAGGCAATACGTCGAGATTCGAGTATTTTCGATTGTCGTGTTGTATATGGCTAGACTATTTCATGAATAAAAAATATACATATTTTTAGAATTTTAATATTTTTTTAAAAATCACATTGATTGTTATGGAAACATTCATGGATGTCACAAAATTAATTAAATGTCAAACAAGCGATAATACAAAGGTTCGTATTACAGTGATAAGTGATAATACAACGGTTCGTATTATCGTTTTCCATGGTTACGGCCAAATAACCGTTGAAATACTCGCAATTAACGGAAAACCCCGAATTCTTATTGGCTGTTTACGTTATGAATGAAATAGTCAGCGGAAATCAATCTTTCCACCTTTTGCAAATGGTAGGGGTATAAACCATTACTTTTCAATGTACGCCAAACAAAGTTCTGGGAAACTTCGAGTTGGTGAGAAATTTGATGAGTACTAGTACTTGCATCTGCATCAACAATTTCTAGAACCTGTTCTTCTACATTCACTCTATATCTGTTTGGTCTACCGCCACCAAGAACTTTCTTAGGTTGTCTCTCTTTCCTGCTGGACTAACCGAAGAAAATTGTTTTCTGAAGGCATCTGGCGATTTGGAAATCGTTTGTATATTGTAAACAAATGCTCGGCCATTAATTCAACTATAACTTCATTCTAATATGCTACTTCAAATAAGTATAAAAACATGGGGTAATGTTACCTTGAGTCGACCGCTTAAGGAAAAGTTCTAAATAACTTTTTGTGGACTATATAACTTTTTATGGTATGATATCTTTAATTTGTTATTTGGCAGAAAGAAATTTCTATCTTGCTAAAAAAGTCAATATGTAATCTTGAGTGGACAATATTCGAAAAATTTCAAAAAAGGTGGGAAGAGTAATAAAAAGATAAAGAATAGCAAAAGTCAGTATCAATATCAAAAATATTAGTTGTAGTATCACAATGTTTGGATGTGAAGAACTTCTCTCACACCGTTCTACTTCGTCAATGACTTCAACTAATAGATGCGACGAATCATTATCGAGCAGGAGAAGAGTATGAGATTCTTTTGATGACTTGGAGTGATGAATACAGTGCTTCATAAATTTAAAAAATTCAACCTGCATCATCCAACCAGATCGATCCATTGGCAAATCCAACCGCACCATGAGTAGCATCATCCATGATACCTTGAGGTATTCTAAATTTTTTAAACAAGAGACAGGAGGCAATAATTTTCCGCTATCACTGACGATGATTGTGCTCATCACGTTCAGCAGCTGTTACTTTTCCAACTCCTCTGGCTTCTTTCAATGAAAGACACATTAAAACCAGTTTAATCACAACTTATATCCATAAAAATGATAATTTAACATTAACATTGAAAAAACATAGGCGGTAAAAAAACGCATTTTTGAGAGAGCCGTATTGTTTTCCAACATCAGAATTATCACTTAGTAAATTTAGACGATGAATATAAATAACGTTCCAACTAATAGAAAAAATATGTCTCACGTTTAAAAACTCGGCTTTTTTCTTTCAAAATCCATATTATCCGTTGTCAACAAATAATGAATTAAATAATTCTATTGATAAAACTACAATACCAGACAGCAATAATGGCGGAGTTGAGACGAAAACCAGTAAACAAAAAATTCCACCAATATTTTTACGTAACGCTACTAACCATAGGGAAATCGTAAATGATATAAAAGCGCTAATAACTGAACCTTTTACTATCACATATAAAAATACAAAAATACAAAAAATAGATTTCCTTAACTGAGTATGAAATAAAGGATGAATTAAAAATTAAAAAAACTACCTATCATAAAAGTAACCAGACGTATGAATAAAAATAAATACCCAATGCCCTTATGTGCGGTAGAACTGACAGCCACTTAGAAATCAAAAGAAATTTTTATTATCAATGAAATGGCCAAAGCAATTATTACTAGAGAACCTCGTAAAAGGTCAACTCATATTCTGCAATGTTATAACTGCCAGAGATATGCACACACCAAAAACTATTGCGCTCTAAGACCAAGATGTGTCAAATGCGGCGAAGAACATTTATATAATGAATGTAAAAAAAAAATCTTGAGATCCCCCAAAATACGCATTACAGCTCGAATTACAGAGGTTGTAAAACTCACAAAGTATTACAAGATCAACTCCACCGGTATAATAATCGACGTCAACAAAACTCAAACATCAATAACGTGCACGAACGTAGCAATGAATACTCTCCTTATACTACCTATCCTTCTTACGCAGCAGCCACTGCCAAAGCGCAACTTCCCTCTTCCAATTCCTGCCACTTAAACTCCAAAGAAACAACTAGTCACAACATATTGAATAACCTTCCCGATCCCATCAACTTATCTGATATCATCCTGAATTTCATAAAAAAACTCATTACACCACAAATTAGTAAATTAAAGTCCTTTGTTATCAATGAATTAATTCCCAATATTTTCAATGCCTGAATTAACCCGATCATTGAATGACATCAATATATTAAACTTTAACGTTAATGCAATCAAGATACAAAAAAACATATTGGTTGCATTTTTAGCAAGATATAAGATAGATATTGCATGTATCAGAAACCCATTTAGCAGATCGAGAAATGTTTTCAATAGGTGGTTATACTATATATAGTAAAGATCGCCAATCAAGAACAGCTGCTGGTGGAGTTGTTATCTTTATTAAAAACCATCTGGTGCATTCGGATTAGATCTTAACCGAAACAAAATCACTTCAAACTATAGCAATTACAGTTCATTTCTGTTCACAAGCTGAACCAGTTAACACAACAAATCACTGACGAATTGAACCAACATCGAATATATTCTTACAATAACTTAATCAAAAATCATTGGTCAATGATCCAGGAATGTGGAAAACAACTAAAAGAATAATCAAACAAAAGAGAACCAATTCCAACATTAATCCATCAAGAGAACACTTTTTGCACAGATGCTGATAAAGTTGTAGGTTTTTCAAACTATCTTGAAAAAATATTCACTCCACAATTTTCAAGAGCGAATTACACATTCACAAATTCAACAGTATACCGGGTGTCCCTCAAAAGTGGCTCACCCCCATATTTTTCTTTATTATAGGTGATATAAGAAAACCATTTGGAATGCATAGTTAGGTCGCTAAAACGGATTATTACGACATGAAATCATGCTTTTTGTACTTCCGGTTACACCGGATGTGAGTACTAATTTCGCTATTTTTTTAAATCTACAATTTTTTTTTCTTCAGTTGGGTAGACAGTATAATTTCACATGACTTTTACTTGAAAAAATTTTCACGACCGCTTATAATTTTTGAAAAAAAAAATTATTTTCGTTATTTTTTAACGTTTTAGTACCTTCGGAAAATGTATTACAACTTTTGACGCATAGTAGCTAGGTTAATAGTACAAACTACGTTATGTCCCTCTTGATTTGCTATTCCTCGAGCAGTAATCACTGCTATGCTTTAGTTAGTGGTTCTTTTTTAATAATGGTGTAAATTAACAGTTGTATTAAATTAGTTTTAAAAGAAAAACGCTATCCAACAATTAAATTTAATTCAATTGTACGTTCAAAAAAACTAATTTTCTAAATGTTCAAAATGCTCCCGCCTCGATTTTGACATAATTGTATCTTGCGAATTGTCGATCTACCGACTCGACGTTATTCCTGCGGAGATATTTAGGTAATACAATTTCTAACTCGATTTATTTTCTAATACCTCACGAGACCATACTGGTGTATTATACAGCTCATTTTTGATTTTACCCCATAGAAAGAATCTAAAGGTGTGAGGTCAGGTGATCTGAGAGGTTTTAACCAAAATAAAGTAAACAATCCAAATTATAATGTACAATGGACATTGTAAGTAACTATCAGCTACAGAACATTTAGTGTAAAAGAACAAAAAATAAAGAAAAAAATAAAACATCAAAAATAATTGAATTAATCTTAATTGTTTGATCGCGTTATTCTTTTAAAACTAATTTAATACAACTGTTAATTTGCACCATTATTAAAAAAGAACCACTGACTAAAGCATAGCAGTGATCAATGCTCGAGAAATAGCAAATCAAGAGGGACATAACGTAATTTATACTATTAACCTAGCTACTATGCGTCAAAAGTTGTAATACATTTTCCGAAGGTACTGAAACGTTATAAAATAACGAAAATAATTTTTTCTTCAAAAATTATAAGCTATCGTGAAAATTTTTTCAAGTAAAAGTTATGTGAAATTATACTATCAACCCAACTGAAGAAAAAAAAATTATAGATTTAAAAAAATAGCGAAATTAGTACTCACATCCGGTATAACCGGAAGTACAAAAAGAATGATTTCATGTCGTAATAATCCGTTTTAGCGACCTAACTATGCATTCCAAATGGTTTTCTTATATCACCAATAATAAAGAAAAATATGGGGGTGAGCCACTTTTGAGGGACACCCGGTATAGATCTTCCTGAAGAACTTCAAATCTGTCCTGGTCACGACCTTATCCCAAATTCAGTGATCAAAAATTTACACAATCAGACCTTAAATACATTAAGTTCTATTTTTAACATCTGCATGAATCTGGGATACTTTCCTAACACCTGGAAAGAAGCTGAAATATTAATGTTTAGGAAACCTGGCAAAAATAAACGTGAAATCGAGAATTACAGACCTATTAGTCTGCTTCCTACCATGGGTAAACTTTTTGAGAAACTGATTTTGCAACGTTTAGTATCCAAAATCACAATCATACCTAAAATTCAATACGGATTTAAAATTGATCACTCAACAGTACATCAGCTCACAAAAGTGACGGAAATAATAGAGCGAGTATATGAAAATAAACTGTATACAACAGCTGTTTTTCTAGACATAACAAAAGCCTTTGATTCAGTATGGCTATATATGATAGAACATTTTACGTCAGAGTTAATGCTTATAAATCCGAATCAAAACCCATCACGGCTGGAGTTTCTCAAGACAGCATCCTCTCACCACTGCTATTTAATATCTGTTTACATGACATTCCGATTAATAAAAAAGACCAAAAAGCCTTATTCGCAGATGACATAGTTATAATCACCCAAAACAAAACTCTGGAAAAATCCATTCAAGATCTCCAAAACTCGGTTAATGAGATACATAAATGGTTATTAACTTGGTACTTTCACTTAAATCCAAGTAAATGTGAGGCCAAAATATTTACCCTTAAACAAGTGAAAAATCCTACAACAATAATAATCGAAAATCACCCTTTAAACTGGAACCGAAAGATAGCGTTATCAAATATCTGGGAGTATATTTGAACCAAAGACTTACATGGAGATACCATATTAATAAAAAATTAAACGAAGCATATGCAAGACTGAAAGAACTTTATCCCATCATCAACAGAAAATCGAAAGTGAAGATCGAATGTGCAATGCTACTATACAAATCATTAATAAGACCCATAATAACCTATGCATGCCCAATTTGGAACTCAACAGCTAAATCTAATATTAAAATAATTCAAGTGCTACAAAATAAAATTGTAAGAATGTCTATAGATGCCCCATGGTTTGTGAGGAACTCGCAGTTACATGAAGAACTAGAAGTCGTTACGATAACAGAACACATTACTAAAACAACCAAAAAATACTTACAAGACCTCCAAATCTGTTCAAGTGCACAAGAACATCAATTTGGAGATATTGGAATCCATAGTCGATTAAAACGGAGACTTCCACAAGACATATTTATAGAAGACTTAGTAGATAGTGAATAGATTCAGGATGACATTATGAGTTCCCTTGCTATTACTGTATAACTAATTTCAATTGTTATCAAAGCCATGAAGTAACATTTAATGTTGAACTGGTTAACGCTGTTAATAAAAAAACACCAAAACACAGAGAGAATAAGAGGTCGTTGTCAACAACAAAAGCATCAAGGTATTAAAGAGAGAAAAGGCAAGCTGAAAAGTGAGAATGTACCATTTCAAGAATGATAGCAGAGAAATAAAATATGAAAAGAAAGACCTGCTAAAATTTCTACAATTATCTTTATTCATCAACAAACCTTCAACCACCAAACATACATCTTCAGAGAACAATAAATGTATGATATGTATGATCTGAAGACATAGCAAACAATACAACGAATGGAATAGAGTACTTTTTGACGCAGATGAAAAAAACTAAAACTATGAGGAGCGGCCATAACAGAAAAACGCTGGAAAATCGCTCAAGTGACTCTAATATATAAAAAGGGAATAAATTAAATTTAAACAACACTCGATCCATAAGTCTTCTTCCCTCTACATTCTTTACAACAATTATGACTTTGATGATTTTTTTACGCGAACACTATTATCTTTAGGGAAAAAAAGTAAAGAGACAAAAAAAAGTACAATTAAAGAATAAGCTTTACAGCTCATAATTTTTTGTGTTATTATTCCATGGTATTCAAAAGTTTTTATAAAATATTCAAAGAGGTTGTGAATTTCGTCTCCTTAGAGGGCACTAAGGAAGCTTAAGGTATGCTTGAAAATAAGGTGCTAACTAATAGTGAATACCTATAAATTTTCAAATTCTACGATTTACTTATAACCGAAATAAAAAATAAAATGTAAATTTTTCGATCAACTTTGATCGCTCATAACTTGAAACCAAAGAATTGCGACCCTATGTTTATATAAAAAGTATTATATAAAAGCTTGTGTTATTTTGGTAAATAACATTTGGCAATAACCGATTAAAATCTGAAACCTGTACATAAAAATATGTATATCTATTTCTAACATTCTTCTGCTATTATTAAATAGAAACCCCCTACGTAAAATTCTGAGTATTTTTTATGTATCACAGCTTATTTCGATATTCAGTTGAACATTTTGACATAACGGCCCGATTTTATTTGTAATAAATATTTTGTGCATAAATAATATTTTATAAATCAAAAATGTATAGTTCTTTAAATTGATACAGTTAAATTGTTAATAATAGAAACTATTGTAGCACTTACTAATAAAATCCGTGAATCGATTCCAAATTCAAGCGTTGATCTAAAAGTATTTCAATGTGATCGTAATCAGTTCAAAGAACTGTATTTTAGTTTTTTTTGATAGAGTAATAACTAGGATTTTAGTTGTTGGTGTGAAAGCTGAGCATATACTGTAACATCGAATGTCGGTAAGATGCCACATATATAGTTATAAACGTCCATTAGAAAGATATTAAGTTATATCATTATGGGTGTAAGTGGAAAAAGATGGGAGTTTTATGATCACCTTGATAATTTCATGACATTAAATATCGTTTAAAAAAATGAAGTATCTGTTTATTATTCCAATATCTATCTTTTCTGTATTTCATGGATTCTTGATGTCATCAATTGTATATGAATTACTGCGCTTAAGTTTGGCTGGAAAAAACCCGAAATGTTATGAAATTAAGTGTTATTTATTTGGCTTTACTCTTCAAAGCGTAGGGTAAGTAAAAAAAACGTTTTGCCGGATTATATATCACCTTAATAAATAGAACCTGCATGAGAAACGAGCATGCGTTCCCCAAAGCCAACATGGTATCTGTAATTAATGAATGGTTGGGTATCATATACTTTCGAATTACTTAGTGGACCATGGTATCGTTAGAACGTTTCTATCAGTTGATGACTGAATTTATTGTTAAGAAAATCGCGGATTATAATTTTTATATTACCAAAAAAAGAACACTAAACACATTCGTGAAGTGAAGGAAAATAAGGCGGTAAGTAAAAAATAAAGCAGTATTATCAACATATTTTATAGTATTATTATTGATGGTGAGAAAAAGCTTGTTGATCGAGTTTCTGCAGGTTATTACGTATCGTATGAGTAATTGTTTATAATTATACATGAAAATCAGCTTTCAACTGGTTATGGCGGTAGAACTAGAAGAACACTACGCCAAGGTTTATATATAAGAAGTTGTCTAGGTTCGTACGCAATCATACTGCGCATTACGTCACATGTGGAAAATAATACCGCCAAGCAATTCAAATTAAACAAAGGCATGGAGCACCACATGACCATGAGGTTGCGTGCGCAATCCGTGATCGCTTACGTCACGAAACACTCCTGCTCTTGCCCCTCGCCCACAAACTAAAATCAAAGTATTGCAGCATAGGAACTTAGACAACCTTTAATATATAAACCTTGATACTAGGCTAGACAATGTCGATTCTTAGTCGGCCGATAGTTTAGTAGTTTAGTCGATGGACATAAATTGTTGTTATATTCTATACCTACACTTGTGAATTTGATGAAACTTTAGGATGATTTGGAGGGTGGGTTTTTGATAAAAAAAAACTTTTGATGGAGAAAGAAATTGATTATATCAATTGTCTGTATTGCATATAACAAAATTATGTAACGAATGGAGAATACTATAGTTACTTGCTACCGCGTTCCACACCGTTTCCAACCCTTGCTCATTTAAGTGAATGCCGTCCTTGTGTAGAAATTTGTATTAAATACATAAAAAACGTTACGTTCACAGATTCGAAGTTTTTGCAGGGAGGAATTGTACATATTTGTATTCCTTTAGGATTTAAGGAAAGAAGGAAGCGGAAGAGGTGAGAATATTGGGACTTTAGTTGGGATAGTGATGTTTTATGGAGTATATCGTTAGTCCCTATCATTATAAAGATATGTCGTTCAACAATATCTTTACAATACAAAGGGGAACATGTTTTTGGAATAGACTTTGCGCGCCGCAATAATTTTAATATTGCTTGACCGCCTGCTGCTAAGTTGATGAAATATTTTCCGTTGCTTTTCCGTTTTGATCACAAACGATGAGAACAAAATTTTTATTGGCTATTTAGTGGCAGACGACGCCGATTTGCGAAAACCTGTTATGAAAAATGCTATGAGCAATAATGCCTATCTTCAAGTAAAGTCTTTGATACATTTTCGGAATAATGCCAAATCTAATGAAAGTAAGGGCGATAAATCGTTTAAGATTAGACCGTTGATAGATATAGTAAATGCAAGTTTTCAAAATTTTAGCATTTCTTAAGAAAATCTGTCCATAAATGAAATGATTGTAAGCTCTTACGATCACTACTCACCACTTACTGAAACAGTTTATGAACGATAAGCCAATACGATTTGGTTACAAACTCTGGGCACATTGTGGCGAAGGTCAATATTGCTATTTCTTTTGCTAACTAATTGCTATAGTCCAAAAAGCTGTTGCTTATATTTTGATTTTTTTTTTCCAGAATCCTATGATCAAAGATTTGATAGCGAAAACTAAATAATGCTGGTAAAATGGAATGATAAGAAATATGTTTGTATGGCCACAAATTTTGATACTATAAAACCAGTAGCATCAGTTGCAAGATGGAGCAGAGTACAAAAATTAAAAGTGTAAGTTGCTCAGCCAAGACTGATTCACCATTATAATTCATACATGGGTGGGGTAGACCATCATGATTGGCTCCTAGAAAAACATTCTATAGCAATAAGGGGTAAGAAATGGTACTGGTGTATATTCACAAGGTTAATTGATACGGGGTTAGATAAGGTTATATAAGATAATTCACAGGGTTACGGTATTTTGATGGTCGATTTAGATCGTTAAAGGCATCTTCTAAATCATCCTAAAATGTCATCAATTTCAGAAATGCCCATCGGGGTCAAATTCACCCCTAAAGTCCCATCCGCGGTTTATAAGAATGATTTTTTTTCTCGAAAACTGTTAGAGGTTACGGTGTTTTGAAAATTGATAAAAATACTTAGAACTGGGTTCTATTATGTGGTAGAATTTGGCTTAATTCGAAGGTGCCCAACAGGGCGAAAACATCACTTTCTCGAGGGTGGGGGTTGAACATGATTTTTTTACCAAATGAGTAAGAAAGGTAAGAGGTAAGGTAAGAGTGACGTGTGTGTGAAATTTGGTGTCCCAAATCATATTGGTTACGGAGTTATTCATGTTTTAAGTTTATGGCTGGGATTTATGCATAACTTCACACCAGTCAGGTATTGGCCATACTCTCACCCTCAATAGCGTCTGATACTTTATCATTCCAGCATTTTCGTGATCTGCCCACCGCTCTTTTGTCATGCATTTTAGTGTTGGGGTTTTTCTCTGATAGTCTCCCGTCTTCAATCTTGATAACATGTCCTGTCCATTGCAACCTTTGAGGTTTCATGAACTCTACGAGTGGGTTTCTCCGAGTAGTTAGTACAATTTGGTGTTGTATTCTTCTTAATACTTTCCTCTAAACTATGCCTAGTTTATTTTTGTTTGTGTTATCTGTCGTTTTCTATCCGTACAATAGGTCTTATAGTTGTAATACATAATTATTTCAATATACTTTAAGTTTTGTTACGATGGTCGATTCTTGAATTTACTATGTGAGATAGTGCAAAGTGTTTTGTCTGTGTTAATATCTTTGTTTTTTTGTGTATTAATGTCTGATCCGATCCCTATGACACGACTCTTGAACTTTTGGACAAATGGGCCATTTTTCTTTAACCTAAAAGAAAGTTAGATTGGTGATCTAACGCTACCTGAACTTCATTGGTAGCATCTTCAATATTGCTACCCACTGCAAGTAGTGTAGTCTCATCTTCAAAGTACCAACCAACGTTTCAGATGATTGGCGTTGATTTCCCATGAACAATAGGTATAGGACCATTCCTAAGACACTGCATTGGGGAATAGCGGCGTTGGTTTCCTTAATTTTGGAGTATCCATTTTCAACTTTAACTCTGAAATTTCTATTTTTAATATAATCACTCACAACCCAGAGCTTCAATAACGTCAGTGATTTTATTATCATATGCTTATTTCCAAAACCAAATTGGTTTGCTGGTATCACTCTATTTGCTTCTAGTACTGGTGTTCAATGTTTCAGAAATGGTTTTCAGTTGGTCTCGTTTGGATGTTTTCCTAGTTTGGATAACATAATTATCTCCACAATCTTCCAGAATGTTGGAACAGCTTCTTTATCAAGCAAACTTTATCTGCAACTATGTTTTCTTCTTTGACAGAGTCAGTTTTCTGTATTGCTCACTCTGTCCCACGTTAACTGCATCTAATGTTGCAACTCTCCGAGTTCTTGCTGCATATGTTGAAGATTTAATTTGATATAATTTGACATCAATTTTATATAGTTCCTTAACGGACAGAGAGGTTAGGGAAATTAAACTCTTTTTACTAGTTTGCTTATGCTTTATTTTATATCAAAACATACAATTTAAGTTTATAGTAAACTTACAATTTGTTTTACAAGTTACAATTTGATTATTTTGTTACATCCAATTTACAAATAACGTAAAGTTATACTAATTAAATTCAATTGAACATTTATTTATCAATTTACGTTATTTTAATAATTTAAAAATTTTATTAAATTTACTAATACATTCTCAAAGTGATTAATAATTTCAGTGCATTTTTGAGTTATTTATGAGTTATTAAGTCTAATAAAGTCTAAAAGAAAGTCTATAAATCCATAGTGTAATAATATTTAAATGTATCTTTTCTTCGTGATTGTCAATATCCAATTGTAGAAAACATAAACAGCCTTGTATTCCTTAAAAATGTCGCTCATTTTACTATTTGTAGGTTATAACTACAATTTACTTACTTTTGCCGCTGATGCATGAGACAATTCACCGAATAACGGTAATTTTAGAACTATTACCTTTTGGGTTAAGCACAACAAGTTTAAAATGTCTCTACGTGTTGAAATATCTGCATCATACCAATTCAGATCATAAATAGCTTCCGCCACAGTGCCAGCCTATTAAGAAAATAATTTAGTGCTATTTTTTTATACAACTACTCCCTCATACCACTGTAGTACACTTTTGTCCAATTGTGTGTACTATAAATAACGATAAGAAGGCCAGTGCGATAAGGGAAAAACTTACAATATCCTTTTGCTTAAAATTTTACATCATTTAATTGATATACTAATATTAAATTCAAATTCGTACCAAAACAAATTCAGTAGTAGATATGCTTAAAGAAATAAAAAGAAGCATTTTTGTGGGTACTAGAAATGTAGTAAAGAAGTTTTCACAGACTTCATACATTCTAAAATAATAATGCACTTAAATGATGAACAATGTGAAATGGATTAAGGAGACATTACAATACCTGCATATATGTTGATGATATAAGACAATATTACGCAAAGTATTAAAATTTCTTTTCCTATTTCTTGTCAAATTTATGTTATCAACCATCTGCTTCAGGGTTTCTATCCGTAAAGCTATATTTTCTTGCACATACCAAGCTAATAAAACTAGAAACAGCAAAACATTGAGTGTAAACTCCATAGTGTACATTTGAAATAAAATCATTAATGTTATTTCCCAATGCTCCAAATGAAATGGAAACCAATAATCCAGTATTAAACAGTGCTTAGTACTCTTAAAATTTTTACATTTCTCATTCCACATAAAAATATGCGATATAAGAAACGTAATAAGAAATCCTCCATGATAAATCACTTTTAATGAAATTTTCAAAATTTTGTTAGTAAATTTAGTTTTTGTTGGAATACCAAATTTATTAAAGTCACTCAATAAATTTATCATTTCGAATAAATGACGTCGATGACGATGAAGTTGAATGTTAAAAATTATAAGTAATAATCCAGGCGATACAAACTGCATACGAAATAAAAACAAGTCAAAATCCTTCTTGTAATCTGAAATAATTAAAACGGCAATAAATATATTTCTCTTCTATGCTATTACATTATTTAGATAATACCCACTTTGAATTTCCATTAGGAATGGATAAGTCATCAACAATGCATTTATACTAATCAAAATTATCGGGCCGAATCCTCGAAGACCATGTGAAATGGGCCAACACTGATACTTTTGAAAATATACTTCTAAGAGATAGAAACCTACTACTTTCGACATTTTATACTGCTGAATTAAACTGAAAAATTTTATACATTATCTATTTTAGCCAATTAGAATCCTAAATATTTATCTAAAAACTCGAAACAAGTTTTATTACATTATTAAAATTCATTCTGTAAAATATTTTAATAAAAAAACGTTTGAATTTGAAATTTATGAGACTATTCTTTGCGGCTGAATCTAGAGTAGCTAAATAATTGTTTTAGAGATTTTGTAATTTTGCATTTAAAACATTATTATTAGACGTTTCATAAATTAACATCTATCATTTCTTTTAACAAATGACGTATTATCTAAAATAACAAAACTGCTGAAATAATAAATTGTCTAGTTTTACAGCTCCTTCAAAAATGAGGATGGCGTAGACATGTATTTTAATTGTTCTTTACTGAATATCAGCGGTACTCAAAAATGGACATTAAATTATTTAAAAAATTAACATGCGATATCTATGTAATTATTAAGTTTTTAACAATACATTAAGAAAATCTCTTCAGTTTTACCTCTAGTCTGCTCCGTATGTTATAAATCACCCTGTATATATATTTTTTTTATTGTTTGTTTTTTGTTCCAATTTTTGTGTTCTTTTGTAATAGGATTGGGTGGTAGAACAAATACCACTTTTGTGGCAATTTGAACCCAGCACCTTTTTTCTGCCATACATTTATTTTGTTTTAATTCTGCTTTTTATTGATATAAATATGTATATATATTTTTTCTTGATAATAATGTATTGTATGGTTGAAAATAAAGGATTTATTATTATTATTATTTTGGAATCTTGACTAAAGAGGCCATTTTTTAAAATTACTTGCCAAGAGTGTTGTACCACTCCTTTTTTTTAGAAATCGTGTGTCAAACTTAATAGATATACATTTTTTCGCAAAACTAACGACATTTATTGATTGATTTGTGACTTCTATAGGAGCATGGTTAATGAGGATTTGGTACATTATTAAAAAAACGACACACAAAATACAAAAAAATCAGTATAGTGGCTGCAACTTTTTAGAGTATTCCAAAAAGCGAAGATTTTTTACAATTGATTAAGGCTGGTAATCAGTAACAATCATTTTAATTAAAGTTTGATCTATTTCAACATTTTCTGTTTTTTTTTATCTATAACAGCCAGTTTCATCTGTCTAGAGAGTCTGTCATAGATGGCTTGACTATATTGATCTTGAACTTGAGACTGTGTTAATGTGGATAAAAGCTGTTGATCTTTGGTTGATGTTGACTGTTCACCTCTTTCGTTGAATAACCCACCCTTCTGTAGTATTCCTCCCTATTTTGCTGCCCATAACGACCCTTTTCTGCCTCACTCTCTCTGCAGCACTCCCCTAAGATTTTACAATGCACCCAATTACCATCTAGTAACAATAAGTGGATAACGTTTGTTCAATACATAAATTTCAAATTAAAACGTTTTTTCATTCAAATATTCTACGATCACGTTACTGTTCATATATTATACAACAAGACGATCGAAAATACTTGATAATACGAGACGTAGTGCCTGAAATTTAAGGCAATACGTCGAGATTCAAGTATTTTCGATTGTCGTTTTGTATATGGCTAGACTTGTAGCTAGACTATTTCATGAATAAAAAATATACATATTTTTAGAATTTTAATATTTTTTTAATAAATTACATTGATTGTTATGGAAACATTCATGGATGTCACGAAATCAATGAAATGTCAAACAAGCGATAATGCAAAGGTTCGTATTACAGCGATAATACCAAGGTTCGTATTATCGTTCTCCATAGTTACGACCAAATAACCGCTGAAATACTCGCAATTGACGGAAAAATTTCAAAAAAGGTGGAAAGAGTAATAAAAAGATAAAGAATAGCAAAAGTCAGTATCAATATCAAAAATATTAGTTGTAGTATCACAATGTTTGGATGTGAAGAACTTCTCTCACACTGTTCTACTTCGTCAATGACTTCAACTAATAGATGCGACGAATCATTATCGAGCAGGAGAAGAGTATGAGATTCTTTTGATGACTTGGAGTGATGAATACAGTGCTTCATAAATTTAAAAAATTCAACCTGCATCATCCAACCAGATCGATCCATTGGCAAATCCAACCGCACCATGAGTAGCATCATCCATGATACCTTGAGGTATTCTAAATTTTTTAAACAAGAGAAAGGAGGCAATAATTTTCCGCTATCACTGACGATGATTGTGCTCATCACGTTCAGCAGCTGTTACTTTTCCAACTCCTCTGGCTTCTTTCAATGAAAGACACGTTAAAACCAGTTTAATCACAACTTATATCCATAAAAATGATAATTTAACATTAACAATGAAAAAATATAGGCGGTAAAAAAACGCATTTTTGAGAGAGCCGTATTGTTTTCCAACATCAGAATTATCACTTAGTAAATTTAGACGATGAATTTTAACGTTCCAACTAATAGAAAAAATATGTCTCACGTTTAAAAACTCGGCTTTTTTCTTTCAAAATCCATATTATCCGTTGTCAACAAATAATGAATTAAATAATTCTATTGATATGTTAATACCAGACAGCAATAATGGCGAAAAAGATCCAAAAACCAACAATAATAATATTAATAGTAATGAAAATAATAATAGCGGTGTTGAGACGAAAACCAGTAAACAAAAAATTCCACCAATATTTTTACGTAACGCTACTAACCATAGGGAAATCGTAAATGATATAAAAGCGCTAATAACTGAACCTTTTACTATCACATATAAAAATACAAAAATACAAAAAATACATTTCCTTAACTGATGATGAAATAAAGGATGAATTAAAAAAGCTACCTATCATAAAAGTAACCAGACGTATGAATAAAAATAAATACCCAATGCACTTATGTGCGGTAGAACTAACAGCCACTTAGAAATCAAAAAAAATTTTTATTATGAATGAAATGGCCAAAGCAATTGTTACTAGAGAACCTCGTAAAAGGTCAACTCATATTCTGCAATGTCATAACTGCCAGAGATATGCACACACCAAAAACTATTGCGCTCTAAGACCAAGATGTGTCAAATGCGGCGAAGAACATTTATATAATGAATGTATAAAAAAAAATCTTGAGATCCCCCAAAATGCGCATTACAGCTCGAATTACAGAGGTTGTAAAACTCACAAAGTATTACAAGATCAACTCCACCGGTATAATAATCGACGTCAACAAAACTCAAACATCAATAACGTGCACGAACGTAGCAATGAATACTCTCCTTATACTACCTATCCTTCTTACGCAGCAGCCACTGCCAAAGCGCAACTTCCCTCTTCCAATTCATGCCACTTAAACTCCAAAGAAACAACTAGTCACAACAAATTAAATAACCTTCCCGATCCCATCAGCTTACCTGATATCATCCTGAATTTCATAAAAAAACTCATTACACCACAAATTAGTAAATTAAAGTCCTTTGTTATCAATGAATTAATTCCCAATATTTTCAATGCCTGAATTAACCCGATCATTGAATGACATCAATATATTAAACTTTAACGTTAATGCAATCAAGATACAAAAAAACATGTTGGTTGCATTTTTAGCAAGATATAAGATAGATATTGCATGTATCAGAAACCCATTTAGCAGATTGAGAAATGTTTTCAATAGGTGGTTATACTATATATAGTAAAGATCGCCAATCAAGAACAGCTGCTGGTGGAGTTGGTATCTTTATTAAAAACCATCTGGTGCATTCGGATTAGATCTTAACCGAAACAAAATCACTTCAAACTATAGCAATTACAGTTCATTTCTGTTCACAAGCTGAACTAGTTAACACAACAAATCACTGACGAATTGAACCAACATCGAATAGATTCTTACAATAACTTAATCAAAAATCATTGGTCAATGATCCAGGAATGTGGAAAACAACTAAAAGAATAATCAAACAAAAGAGAACCAATTCCAACATTAATCCATCAAGAGAACACTTTTTGCACAGATGCTGATAAAGTTGTAGGTTTTTCAAACTATCTTGAAAAAATATTCACTCCACAATTTTCAAGAGCGAATTACACATTCACAAATTCAACTGTATACCGGGTGTCCCTCAAAAGTGGCTCACCCCCATATTTTTCTTTATTATAGGTGATATAAGAAAACCATTTGGAATGCATAGTTAGGTCGCTAAAACGGATTATTACGACATGAAATCATGCTTTTTTTTGCAGTATGGCTATATATGATAGAACATTTTACGTCAGAGTTAATGCTTATAAATCCGAATCAAAACCCATCACGGCTGGAGTTTCTCAAGACAGCATCCTCTCACCACTGCTATTTAATATCTGTTTACATGACATTCCGATTAATAAAAAAGACCAAAAAGCCTTATTCGCAGATGACATAGTTATAATCACCCAAAACAAAACTCTGGAAAAATCCATTCAAGATCTCCAAAACTCGGTTAATGAGATACATAAATGGTTATTAACTTGGTACTTTCACTTAACTCCAAGTAAATGTGAGGCCAAAATATTTACCCTTAAACAAGTGAAAAATCCTACAACAATAATAATCGAAAATCACCCTTTAAACTGGAACCGAAAGATAGCGCTATCAAATATCTGGGAGTATATTTGAACCAAAGACTTACATGGAGATACCATATTAATAAAAAATTAAACGAAGCATATGCAAGACTGAAAGAACTTTATCCCATTATCAACAGAAAATCGAAACTGAAGATCGAATGTGCAATGCTACTATACAAATCATTAATAAGACCCGTAATAACCTATGCATGCCCAATTTGGAACTCAACAGCTAAATCTAATATTAAAATAATTCAAGTGCTACAAAATAAAATTGTAAGAATGTCTATAGATGCCCCATGGTTTGTGAGGAACTCGCAGTTACATGAAGAACTAGAAGTCGTTACGATAACAGAACACATTACTAAAACAACCAAAAAATACTTACAAGACCTCCAAATCTGTTCAAGTGCACAAGAACATCAATTTGGAGATATTGGAATCCATAGTCGATTAAAACGGAGACTTCCACAAGACATATTTATAGAAGACTTAGTAGATAGTGAATAGATTCAGGATGACATTATGAGTTCCCTTGCTATTACTGTATAACTAATTTCAATTGTTATCAAAGCCATGAAGTAACATTTAATGTTGAACTGGTTAACGCTGTTAATAAAAAAACACCAAAACACAGAGAGAATAAGAGGTCGTTGTCAACAACAAAAGCATCAAGGTACTAAAGAGAGAAAAGGCAAGCTGAAAAGTGAGAATGTACCATTTCAAGAATGATAGCAGAGAAATAAAATATGAAAAGAAAGACCTGCTAAAATTTCTACAATTATCTTTATTCATCAACAAACCTTCAACCACCAAACATACATCTTCAGAGAACAATAAATGTATGATATGTATGATCTGAAGACATAGCAAACAATACAACGAATGGAATAGAGTACTTTTTGACGCAGATGAAAAAAACTAAAACTATGAGGAGCGGCCATAACAGAAAAACGCTGGAAAATCGCTCAAGTGACTCTAATATATAAAAAGGGAATAAATTAAATTTAAACAACACTCGATCCATAAGTCTTCTTCCCTCTACATTCTTTACAACAATTATGACTTTGATGATTTTTTTACGCGAACACTATTATCTTTAGGGAAAAAAAGTAAAGAGACAAAAAAAAGTACAATTAAAGAATAAGCTTTACAGCTCATAATTTTTTGTGTTATTATTCCATGGTATTCAAAAGTTTTTATAAAATATTCAAAGAGGTTGTGAATTTCGTCTCCTTAGAGGGCACTAAGGAAGCTTAAGGTATGCTTGAAAATAAGGTGCTAACTAATAGTGAATACCTATAAATTTTCAAATTCTACGATTTACTTATAACCGAAATAAAAAATAAAATGTAAATTTTTCGATCAACTTTGATCGCTCATAACTTGAACCAAAGAATTGCGACCCTATGTTTATATAAAAAACTTCTGTTATTTTGGTAAATAGCATTTGGCAATAACCGATTAAAATCTGAACCACCTGTACATAAAAATATGTATATCTATTTCTAACATTCTTCTGGTATTATTAAATAGGAACCCCCTACGTAAAATTCTGAGTATTTTTTATATATCACAGCTTATGTCGGTAACAGTTAAATTTTTTTGAAGTGACATTACGGCCCGATTTTATTTGTAATAAATATTTTGTGCATAAATATTATTTTATCAATCAAAAATTTATAGTTCTTTAAATTGATACAGTTAAATTGTTAATAATAGAAACTATTGTAGCACTTACTAATAAAATCCGTGAATCGATTCCAAATTCAAGCGTTGATCTAAAAGTATTTCAATGTGATCGTAATCAGTTCAAAGAACTGTATTTTCGTTTTTTTTTGATAGAGTAATAACTAGGATTTTAGTTGTTGGTGTGAAAGCTGAGCATATACTGTAACATCGAATGTCGGTAAGATGCCACATATATAGTTATAAACGTCCATTAGAAAGATATTAAGTTATATCATTATGGGTGTAAGTGGAAAAAGATGGGAGTTTTATGATCACCTTGATAATTTCATGACATTAAATATCGTTTAAAAAAATGAAGTATCTGTTTATTATTCCAATATCTATCTTTTCTGTATTTCATGGATTCTTGATGTCATCAATTGTATATGAATTACTGCGCTTAAGTTTGGCTGGAAAAAACCCGAAATGTTATGAAATTAAGTGTTATTTATTTGGCTTTACTCTTCAAAGCGTAGGGTAAGTAAAAAAAACGTTTTGCCGGATTATATATCACCTTAATAAATAGAACCTGCATGAGAAACGAGCATGCGTTCCCCAAAGCCAACATGGTATCTGTAATTAATGAATGGTTGGGTATCATATACTTTCGAATTACTTAGTGGACTATGGTATCGTTAGAACGTTTCTATCAGTTGATGGCTGAATTTATTGTTAAGAAAATCGCGGATAATAATTTTTATATTACCAAAAAAAGAACACTAAACACATTCGTGAAGTGAAGGAAAATAAGGCGGTAAGTAAAAAATAAAGCAGTATTATCAACATATTTTATAGTATTATTATTGATGGTGAGAAAAAGCTTGTTGATCGAGTTTCTGCAGGTTATTACGTATCGTATGAGTAATTGTTTATAATTATACATGAAAATCAGCTTTCAACTGGTTATGGCGGTAGAACTAGAAGAACACTACGCCAAGGTTTATATATAAGAAGTTGTCTAGGTTCGTACGCAATCATACTGCGCATTACGTCACATGTGGAAAATAATACCGCCAAGCAATTCAAATTAAACAAAGGCATGGAGCACCACATGACCATGAGGTTGCGTGCGCAATCCGTGATCGCTTACGTCACGAAACACTCCTGCTCTTGCCCCTCGCCCACAAACTAAAATCAAAGTATTGCAGCATAGGAACTTAGACAACCTTTAATATATAAACCTTGATACTAGGCTAGACAATGTCGATTCTTAGTCGGCCGATAGTTTAGTAGTTTAGTCGATGGACATAAATTGTTGTTATATTCTATACCTACACTTGTGAATTTGATGAAACTTTAGGATGACTTGGAGGGTGTGTTTTTGATAAAAAAAAAACTTTTGATGGAGAAAGAAATTGATTATATCAATTGTCTGTATTGCATATAACAAAATTATGTAACGGATGGAGAATACTATAGTTACTTGCTACCGCGTTCCACACCGTTTCCAACCCTTGCTCATTTAAGTGAATGTCGTCCTTGTGTAGAAATTTGTATTAAATACATAAAAAACGTTACGTTCACAGATTCGAAGTTTTGCAGGGAGGAATTGTACATATTTGTATTCCTTTAGGATTTAAGGAAAGAAGGAAGCGGAAGAGGTGAAAATATTGGGACTTTAGTTGGGATAGTGATGTTTTATGGAGTATATCGTTAGTCCCTATCATTATAAACATATGTCGTTCAACAATATCTTTACAATACAAAGGGGAACATGTTTTTGGAACAGACTTTGCGCGCCGCAATAATTTTAATATTGCTTGACCGCCTGCTGCTATGTTGATGAAATATTTTCCGTTGCTTTTCCGTTTTGATCACAAACGATGAGAACAAAATTTCTATTGGCTATTTAGTGGCAGACGATGCCGATTTGGGAAAACCTGTTATGAAAAATGCTATGAGCAAAAATGCCTATCTTCAAGTAAAGTCTTTGATACATTTTCGGAATAATGCCAAATCTAATGAAAGTAAGGGCGATAAATCGTTTAAGATTAGACCGTTGTAAGATATAGTAAATGCAAGTTTTCAAAATTTTAGTATTTCTTAAGAAAATCTGTCCATAAATGAAATGATTGTAAGCTCTTACGATCACTACTCACCACTTACTGAAACAGTTTATGAACGGTAAGCCAATACGATTTGGTTACAAACTCTGGGCACTTTGTGGCGAAGGTCAATATTGCTATTTCTTTTGCTAACTAATTGCTATAGTCCAAAAAGCTGTTGCTTATATTTTGATTTTTTTTTTCCAGAATCCTATGATCAAAGATTTGATAGCGAAAACTAAATAATGCTGGTAAAATGGAATGATAAGAAATATGTTTGTATGGCCACAAATTTTGATACTATAAAACCAGTAGCATCAGTTGCAAGATGGAGCAGAGTACAAAAATTAAAAGTGTAAGTTGCTCAGCCAAGACTGATTCACCATTATAATCCATACATGGGTGGGGTAGACCATCATGATTGGCTCCTAGAAAAACATTCTATAGCAATAAGGGGTAAGAAATGGTACTGGTGTATATTCACAAGGTTAATTGATACGGGGTTAGATAAGGTTATATAAGATAATTCACAGGGTTACGGTATTTTGATGCTCGATTTAGATCGTTAAAGGCATCTTCTAAATCATCCTAAAATGTCATCAATTTCAGAAATGCCCATCGGGGTCAAATTCACCCCTAAAGTCCCATCCGCGGTTTATAAGAATGATTTTTTTTCTCGAAAACTGTTAGAGGTTACGGTGTTTTGAAAATTGATAAAAATACTTAGAACTGGGTTCTATTATGTGGTAGAATTTGGCTTAATTCGAAGGTGCCCAACAGGGCGAAAACATCACTTTCTCGAGGGTGGGGGTTGAACATGTTTTTTTTACCAAATGAGTAAGAAAGGTAAGAGGTAAGGTAAGAGTGACGTGTGTGTGAAATTTGGTGTCCCAAATCATATTGGTTACGGAGTTATTCATGTTTTAAGTTTATGGCTGGGATTTATGCATAACTTCACACCAGTCAGGTATTGGCCATACTCTCACCCTCAATAGCGTCTGATACTTTATCATTCCAGCATTTTCGTGATCTGCCCACCGCTCTTTTGTCATGCATTTTAGTGTTGGGGTTTCTCTCTGATAGTCTCCCGTCTTCAATCTTGATAACATGTCCTGTCCATTGCAACCTTTGAGGTTTCATGAACTCTACGAGTGGGTTTCTCCGAGTAGTTAGTACAATTTGGTGTTGTATTCTTCTTAATACTTTCCTCAAAACTATGCCTAGTTTATTTTTGTTTGTGTTATCTGTCGTTTTCTATCCGTACAATAGGTCTTATAGTTGAAATACATAATTATTTCAATATACTTTAAGTTTTGTTACGATGGTCGATTCTTGAATTTACTATGTGAGATAGTGCAAAGTGTTTTGTCTGTGTTAATATCTTTGTTTTTTTGTGTATTAATGTCTGATCCGATCCCTATGACACGACTCTTGAACTTTTGGACAAATGGGCCATTTTTCTTTAACCTAAAAGAAAGTTAGATTGGTGATCTAACGCTACCTGAACTTCATTGGTAGCATCTTCAATATTGCTACCCACTGCAAGTAGTGTAGTCTCATCTTCAAAGTACCAACCAACGTTTCAGATGATTGGCGTTGATTTCCCATGAACAATAGGTGTAGGACCATTCCTAAGACACTGCATTGGGGAATAGCGGCGTTGGTTTCCTTAATTTTGGAATATCCATTTTCAACTTTAACTCTGAAATTTCTATTTTTAATATAATCACTCACAACCCAGAGCTTCAATAACGTTAGTGATTTTATTATCATATGCTTATTTCCAAAACCAAATTGGTTTGCTGGTATCACTCTATTTGCTTCTAGTACTGGTGTTCAATGTTTCAGAAATGGTTTTCAGTTGGTCTCGTTTGGATGTTTTCCTAGTTTGGATAACATAATTATCTCCACAATCTTCCAGAATGTTGGAACAGCTTCTTTATCAAGCAAACTTTATCTGCAACTATGTTTTCTTCTTTGACAGAGTCAGTTTTCTGTATTGCTCACTCTGTCCCACGTTAACTGCATCTAATGTTGCAACTCTCCGAGTTCTTGCTGCATATGTTGAAGATTTAATTTGATATAATTTGACATCAATTTTATATAATTCCTTAACGGACAGAGAGGTTAGGGAAATTAAACTCTTTTTACTGGTTTGCTTATGCATTATTTTATATCAAAACATACAATTTAACTTTATAGTAAACTTACAATTTGTTTTACAAGTTACAATTTGATTATTTTGTTACATCCAATTTACAAATAACGTAAAGTTATACTAATTAAATTCAATTGAACATTTATTTATCAATTTACGTTATTTTAATAATTTAAAATTTTTATTAAATTTACTAATACATTCTCAAAGTGATTAATAATTTCAGTGCATTTTAGAGTTATTTATGAGTTATTAAGTCTAATAAAGTCTAAAAGAAACTCTATAAATCCATAGTCTAATAATATTTAAATGTATTTTTTCTTCGTGATTGTCAATATCCAATTGTAGAAAACATAAACAGCCTTGTATTCCTTAAAAGTGTCGCTCATTTTACTATTTGTAAGTTATAACTGCAATTTACTTACTTTTGCCGCTGATGCATGAGACAATTCACCGAATAACGGTAATCTTAGAACTATTACCTTTTGGGTTCAGCACAACAAGTTTAAAATGTCTCTACGTGTTGAAATATCTGCATCATACCAATTCAGATCATAAATAGCTTCCGCCACAGTGCTAGCCTGTTAAGAAAATAATTTAGTGCTATTTTTTTATACAACTACTCCCTCATACCACTGTAGTACACTTTTGTCCAATAGTGTGTACTATAAATAACGATAAGAAGGCCAGTGCGATAAGGGAAAAACTTACAATGTCCTTTTGCTTAAAATTTTACATCATTTAATTGATATACTAATATTAAATTCAAATTCGTACCAAAACAAATTCAGTTGTAGATATGCTTAAAGAAATAAAAAGAAGCATTTTTGTGGGTACTAGAAATGTAGTAAAGAAGTTTTCACAGACTTCATACATTCTAAAATAATAATGCACTTAAATGATGAACAATGTGAAATGGATTAAGGAGACATTACAATACCTGCATATATGTTGATGATATAAGACAATATTACGCAAAGTATTAAAATTTCTTTTCCTATTTCTTGTCAAATTTATGTTAGCAACCATCTGCTTCAGGGTTTCTATCCGTAAAGCTATATTTTCTTGCACATACCAAGCTAATAAAACTAGAAACAGCAAAACATTGAGTGTAAACTCCATAGTGTACATTTGAAATAAAATCATTAATGTTATTTCCCAATGCTCCAAATGAAATGGAAACCAATAATCCAGTATTAAACAGTGCTTAGTACTCTTAAAATTTTTACATTTCTCATTCCACATAAAAATATGCGATATAAGAAACGTAATAAGAAATCCTCCATGATAAATCACTTTTAATGAAATTTTCAAAATTTTGTTAGTAAATTTAGTTTTTGTTGGAATACCAAATTTATTAAAGTCACTCAATAAATTTATCATTTCGAATAAATGACGTCGATGACGATGAAGTTGAATGTTAAAAATTATAAGTAATAATCCAGGCGAAACAAACTGCATACGAAATAAAAACAAGTCAAAATCCTTCTTGTAATCTGAAATAATTAAAACGGCAATAAATATATTTCTCTTCTATGCTATTACATTATTTAGATAATACCCACTTTGAATTTCCATTAGGAATGGATAAGTCATCAACAATGCATTTATACTAATCAAAATTATCGGGCCGAATCCTCGAAGACCATGTGAAATGGGCCAACACTGATACTTTTGAAAATATACTTCTAAGAGATAGAAACCTACTACTTTCGACATTTTATACTGCTGAATTAAACTGAAAAATTTTATACATTATCTATTTTAGCCAATTAGAATCCTAAATATTTATCTAAAAACTCGAAACAAGTTTTATTACATTATTAAAATTCATTCTGTAAAATATTTTAATAAAAAAACGTTTGAATTTGAAATTTATGAGACTATTCTTTGCGGCTGAATCTAGAGTAGCTAAATAATTGTTTTAGAGATTTTGTAATTTTGCATTTAAAACATTATTATTAGACGTTTCATAAATTAACATCTATCATTTCTTTTAACAAATGACGTATTATCTAAAATAACAAAACTGCTGAAATAATAAATTGTCTAGTTTTACAGCTCCTTCAAAAATGAGGATGGCGTTGCCATGTATTTTAATTGTTCTTTACTGAATATCAGCGGTACTCAAAAATGGACATTAAATTATTTAAAAAATTAACATGCGATATCTATGTAATTATTAAGTTTTTAACAATACATTAAGAAAATCTCTTCAGTTTTACCTCTAGTCTGCTCCGTATGTTATAAATCACCCTGTATATATATTTTTTTTATTGTTTGTTTTTTGTTCCAATTTTTGTGTTCTTTTGTAATAGGATTGGGTGGTAGAACAAATACCACTTTTGTGGCAATTTGAACCCAGCACCTTTTTTCTGCCATACATTTATTTTGTTTTAATTCTGCTTTTTATTGATATAAATATGTATATATATTTTTTCTTGATAATAATGTATTGTATGGTTGAAAATAAAGGATTTATTATTATTATTATTTTGTAATCTTGACTAAAGAGGCCATTTTTTAAAATTACTTGCCAAGAGTGTTGTACCACTCCTTTTTTTTTAGAAATCGTGTGTCAAACTTAATAGATATACATTTTTTCGCAAAACTAACGACATTTATTGATTGATTTGTGACTTCTATAGGAGCATGGTTAATGAGGATTAGGTACATTATTAAAAAAACGACACACTAAATACAAAAAAATCAGTATAGTGGCTGCAACTTTTTAGAGTATTCCAAAAAGCGAAGATTTTTTACAATTGATTAAGGCTGGTAATCAGTAACAATCATTTTAATTAAAGTTTGATCTATTTCAACATTTTCTGTTTTTTTTTATCTATAACAGCCAGTTTCATCTGTCTAGAGAGTCTGTCATAGATGGCTTGACTATATTGATCTTGAACTTGAGACTGTGTTAATGTGGATAAAAGCTGTTGATCTTTGGTTGATGTTGACTGTTCACCTCTTTCGTTGAATAACCCACCCTTCTGTAGTATTCCTCCCTATTTTGCTGCCCATAACGACCCTTTTCTGCCTCACTCTCTCTGCAGCACTCCCCTAAGATTTTACAATGCACCCAATTACCATCTAGTAACAATAAGTGGATAACGTTTGTTCAATACATAAATTTCAAATTAAAACGTTTTTTCATTCAAATATTCTACGATCACGTTACTGTTCATATATTATACAACAAGACGATCGAAAATACTTGATAATACGAGACGTAGTGCCTGAAATTTAAGGCAATACGTCGACATTCAAGTATTTTCGATTGTCGTTTTGTATATGGCTAGACTTGTAGCTAGACTATTTCATGAATAAAAAATATACATATTTTTAGAATTTTAATATTTTTTTAATAAATTACATTGATTGTTATGGAAACATTCATGGATGTCACGAAATCAATGAAATGTCAAACAAGCGATAATGCAAAGGTTCGTATTACAGCGATAATACCAAGGTTCGTATTATCGTTCTCCATAGTTACGACCAAATAACCGCTGAAATACTCGCAATTGACGGAAAAATTTCAAAAAAGGTGGAAAGAGTAATAAAAAGATAAAGAATAGCAAAAGTCAGTATCAATATCAAAAATATTAGTTGTAGTATCACAATGTTTGGATGTGAAGAACTTCTCTCACACTGTTCTACTTCGTCAATGACTTCAACTAATAGATGCGACGAATCATTATCGAGCAGGAGAGGAGTATGAGATTCTTTTGATGACTTGGAGTGATGAATACAGTGCTTCATAAATTTAAAAAATTCAACCTGCATCATCCAACCAGATCGATCCATTGGCAAATCCAACCGCACCATGAGTAGCATCATCCATGATACCTTGAGGTATTCTAAATTTTTTAAACAAGAGAAAGGAGGCAATAATTTTCCGCTATCACTGACGATGATTGTGCTCATCACGTTCAGCAGCTGTTACTTTTCCAACTCCTCTGGCTTCTTTCAATGAAAGACACGTTAAAACCAGTTTAATCACAACTTATATCCATAAAAATGATAATTTAACATTAACAATGAAAAAATATAGGCGGTACAAAAACGCATTTTTGAGAGAGCCGTATTGTTTTCCAACATCAGAATTATCACTTAGTAAATTTAGACGATGAATTTTAACGTTCCAACTAATAGAAAAAATATGTCTCACGTTTAAAAACTCGGCTTTTTTCTTTCAAAATCCATATTATCCGTTGTCAACAAATAATGAATTAAATAATTCTATTGATATGTTAATACCAGACAGCAATAATGGCGAAAAAGATCCAAAAACCAACAATAATAATATTAATAGTAATGAAAATAATAATAGCGGTGTTGAGACGAAAACCAGTAAACAAAAAATTCCACCAATATTTTTACGTAACGCTACTAACCATAGGGAAATCGTAAATGATATAAAAGCGCTAATAACTGAACCTTTTACTATCACATATAAAAATACAAAAATACAAAAAATACATTTCCTTAACTGATGATGAAATAAAGGATGAATTAAAAAAGCTACCTATCATAAAAGTAACCAGACGTATGAATAAAAATAAATACCCAATGCACTTATGTGCGGTAGAACTAACAGCCACTTAGAAATCAAAAAAAATTTTTATTATGAATGAAATGGCCAAAGCAATTGTTACTAGAGAACCTCGTAAAAGGTCAACTCATATTCTGCAATGTCATAACTGCCAGAGATATGCACACACCAAAAACTATTGCGCTCTAAGACCAAGATGTGTCAAATGCGGCGAAGAACATTTATATAATGAATGTATAAAAAAAAATCTTGAGATCCCCCAAAATGCGCATTACAGCTCGAATTACAGAGGTTGTAAAACTCACAAAGTATTACAAGATCAACTCCACCGGTATTATAATCGACGTCAACAAAACTCAAACATCAATAACGTGCACGAACGTAGCAATGAATACTCTCCTTATACTACCTATCCTTCTTACGCAGCAGCCACTGCCAAAGCGCAACTTCCCTCTTCCAATTCATGCCACTTAAACTCCAAAGAAACAACTAGTCACAACAAATTAAATAACCTTCCCGATCCCATCAGCTTACCTGATATCATCCTGAATTTCATAAAAAAACTCATTACACCACAAATTAGTAAATTAAAGTCCTTTGTTATCAATGAATTAATTCCCAATATTTTCAATGCCTGAATTAACCCGATCATTGAATGACATCAATATATTAAACTTTAACGTTAATGCAATCAAGATACAAAAAAACATGTTGGTTGCATTTTTAGCAAGATATAAGATAGATATTGCATGTATCAGAAACCCATTTAGCAGATTGAGAAATGTTTTCAATAGGTGGTTATACTATATATAGTAAAGATCGCCAATCAAGAACAGCTGCTGGTGGAGTTGGTATCTTTATTAAAAACCATCTGGTGCATTCGGATTAGATCTTAACCGAAACAAAATCACTTCAAACTATAGCAATTACAGTTCATTTCTGTTCACAAGCTGAACTAGTTAACACAACAAATCACTGACGAATTGAACCAACATCGAATAGATTCTTACAATAACTTAATCAAAAATCCGACCAATGATCCAGGAACGTGGAAAACAACTAAAAGAATAATCAAAAAAAAGGGAACCAATTTCAACATTAAACCATCAAGAGAACACTTTTTGCACAGATGCTGATAAAGCTGTAGGTTTTTCAAACTATCTTGAAAGAATATTCACTTCACAATTTTCAAGAGCGAATTACACATTCACAAATTCAACAGTATATAGATCTTCCTGAAAAACTTCAAATCTGTCCTGGTCACGACCTTATCCCAAATTCAGTGATCAAAAATTTACCCAATCAGACCTTAAGTACATTAAGTTCTATTTTTAAGATCTGCATGAATCTGGGGTACTTTTCTAACACCCAGATTATTTATATAGATATATTTGATAGCGCTATCAAATATCTGGGAGTATATTTGAACCAAAGACTTACATGGAGATACCATATTGATAAAAAATTAATCGAAGTATCTGAAAGAACTTTATCCCATCATCTACAGAAAATCGAAGCTGAAGATCGAATGTGCAATGCTACTATACAAATCATTAATAAGACCCGTAATAACCTATGCATGCCCAATTTGGAACTCAACAGCTATATCTAATATTGAAATAATTCAAGTGCTACAAAATAAAATTGTAAGAATGTCTGTAGATGCCCCATGGTTTGTGAGGAACTCGCAGTTACATGAAGAACTAGAAGTCGTTACGATAACAGAACACATTACTAAAACAACCAAAAAATACTTACAAGACCTCCAAATTTGTCCAAGTGCACAAGAACATCAATTTGGAGATATTGGAATCCATAGTCGATTAAAACGGAGACTTCCACAAGACTTTATTATTTTATAGAGTTATTATTCTCGAATAATAAAATAAAATATATGGAAACAACCGGTTTTTCGCTCAGCCATCTTTATAACGGACAAACGGTGATTTTATACGTTCGAGTTCGCGTTAAAAATTGTAAGTTTATGTTGTTCGTAGATTGTTTACCCTTTTAATTTTTTGTTTTATCCTTATTTAAAACCTTAGTTTGAGAAAAAACGACGCTTTCTCGAGGATGAGACTGATATGAATTTTGTAACCATCCATTTCTAAAAGTATAACCCGATACATGTTCACTATTTTGTTGTTATTTGATTGTAAAAGTTTAAGAAAGCTGTTTCAACATTGCCTACATGTTGATCTCACAAGATCCCCACATATCTGACGGTAATATTCTTGTCATTTAATTTTAATTTAATGTTCATCACTGACCTTTTCTTTATGGTTTTAGTCGTGCCTGAAGAAGACAGCTAGGCTGTCGAAACATTTGTAGCACCGATTCCGAATAATAAAATTATATCATCGTTAACCTAAATATCTTTTTATATTTATAGAAGACTTAGTAGATAGTGAATAGATTCAGGATGACATTGTGGGTTCCCTCGCTATTATTGTATAACTAATTTCAATTGTTATCAAAGCCATGAAGTAACATTTAATGTTGAACTGGTTAACGCTGTTAATAAAAAAAACCAAAACACATAGAGAATAAGAGGTCGTTATCAACAACAAAAGCATCAAGGTATTAAAGAGAGAAAAGGCAAGCTGAAAAGTGAGAATGTACCATTTAAAGAATGGTAGCAGAGAAATAAAATATGAAAAGAAAGACCTGCCAAAATTTCTACTATTATCTTTACTCATCAACAAACCTTCAACCACCAAACATACATCTTCAGAGAACAATAAATGTATGATATGTATAGTACTCTTTGACGCAGATGAAAAAAACTAAAACTAGGAGGAGCGGCCATAAAAGAAAAACGCTGGAAAAACGCTCAAGTGACTCTAATATATAAAAAGGGAATAAATTAAAGTTAAACAACACTCGATCCATAAGTCTTCTTCCCTCCACATTGTTTACAACAATTATGACTTTGATGATTTTCTTACGCGAACACTATTTTCTTTAAGGAAAAAAACTAAAGAGACAAAAAAAGTACAGTTAAAGAATAAGCTTATGAGCTGTAATCATAAGTTTTTGTGTTATTATTCCATGGTATTAAAAAGTTTTTATAAAATATTCAAAGGGGTTGTGAATTTCGTCCCCTTAGAGGGCACTAGGGAAGCTTAAGGTATGCTTGAAAATAAGGTGTTAACCAGTAGTAAATACCTACAAATTCTACGATTTACTTATAACCGAAATAAAAAATAAAATGTAAATTTTTCGATCAACTTTGATCGCTCATAACTTGAAACCAAAGAATTGCGACCCTATGTTTATATAAAAAGTATTATATAAAAGCTTGTGTTATTTTGGTAAATAACATTTTGTTTGTGTAAGAACTTATGTGGTTTTGTCTTTTTACAGTTTATTTATTTATATATTATATTTTAAAGTGTAATTGCACATTTTTTAAAATGTTATTTATATGTCTGCTCTTTGTGATGTTGATTTTATTTTTTTATTGACCGTAAGTTCTATAAGAATTTTAACTTTTAATTATTAAATTGTAATTAAAATATAATTGTAGATTCGGCTGAAGATGACTAACAATAAGTAAAACTAGTCGAAACCGGTTCCGTTAAAATAAATTGAATTTTGCAAGATAAGAAGTTATATTTATTTGTTTATTATTTTAATATAAATAACATTTGGCAATAACCGATTAAAATCTGAACCACCTGTACATAAAAATATGTATATCTATTTCTAACATTCTTCTAACATTATTATTCAATAGGAACCCCCTACGTAAAATTCTGAGTATTTTTTATGTATCACAGCTTATGTCGGTATTCAGTTAAATTTTTTTGAAGTGACATTACGGCCCGATTTTATTTGTAATAAATATTTTGTGCATAAATATTATTTTATAAATCAAAAATTTATAGTTCTTTAAATTGAAACAGTTAAATTGTTAATAAGAGAAACTATTGTAGGACTTACTAATAAAATCCGTGAATCGATTCCAAATTCAAGCGTTGATCTAACAGTATTTCAATGTGATCATAATTAGTTATTAACAAAGAACTGTGTTTCCGTTTTTTTTTGATAGAGTAATAACTAGAATTTTAGTTGTTGGTGTGAAAGCTCAACATATACTATAACATCGAATGTCGGTAAGATGCCACATATATAGTTATAAACGCCCATTAGAAAGATATTAAGTTATATCATTATGGGTGTAAGTGGAAAAAGATGGGAGTTTTATGATCACCTTGATAATTTCATGACATTAAATATCGGTTAAAAAAATGAAGTATCTGTTTATTATTCCAATATCTATCTTTTCTGTATTTATTTCACGAACTTTCTTTGCGTTTAATTTGACACGAGTTTACAATAAATGTTTTATTTTGTTTTTACATTACTCATTTTGATTTTACACGATTCTTGATGTCATCAGTTGTATATGTATTACTGCGCTTAAGTTTGGCTGGAAAAAACCCGAAATGTTATGAAATTATGTGTTATTTATTTGGCTTTACTCTTCAAAGCGTAGGGTAAGTAAAAAAAAACGTTTTGCTGGATTATATATCACCTTAATAAATAGAACCTGCATGAGAAACGAGCATGCGTTCCCCAAAGCCAACATGGTATCTGTAATTAATGAATGGTTGTGTCAATCATATACTTTCGAATTAATTAGTGGATCATGGTATCGTTAGAACGTTTCTATCAGTTGATGACTGAATTTATTGTTAAGAAAATCTCGGATAATAATTTTTATATTACCAAAAAAAGAACACTAAACACATTCGTGAAGTGAAGAAAAATAAGGCGGTAAGTAAAAAATAAAGCAGTATTATCAACATATTTTATAGTATTATTATTGATGGTGAGAAAAAGGTTATTGATCGAGTTTCTGCAGGTTATTACGTATCTTATGAGTAATTGTTTATAATTATACATGAAAATCAGCTTTCAACTGGTTATGGCGGTAGAACTAGAAGAACACTAGGCTAGACAATGTCGATTCTTAGTCGGCCGATAGTTTAGTAGTTTAGTCGATGGACATAAATTGTTGTTATATTCTATACCTACACTTGTGAATTTGATGAAACTTTAGGATGATTTGGAGGGTGTGTTTTTGATAAAAAAAAAACTTTTGATGGAGAAAGAAATTGATTATATCAATTGTCTGTATTGCATATAACAAAATTATGTAACGGATGGAGAATACTATAGTTACTTGCTACCGCGTTCCACACCGTTTCCAACCCTTGCTCATTTAAGTGAATGTCGTCCTTGTGTAGAAGTTTGTATTAAATACATAAAAAACGTTACGTTCACAGATTCGAAGTTTTGCAGGGAGGAATTGTACATATTTGTATTCCTTTAGGATTTAAGGAAAGAAGGAAGCGGAAGAGGTGAAAATATTGGGACTTTAGTTGGGATAGTGATGTTTTATGGAGTATATCGTTAGTCCCTATCATTATAAAGATATGTCGTTCAACAATATCTTTACAATACAAAGGGGAACATGTTTTTGGAACAGACTTTGCGCGCCGCAATAATTTTAAAATTGCTTGACCGCCTGCTGCTAAGTTGATGAAATATTTTCCGTTGCTTTTCCGTTTTGATCACAAACGATGAGAACAAAATTTCTATTGGCTATTTAGTGGCAGACGATGCCGATTTGGGAAAACCTGTTATGAAAAATGCTATGAGCAAAAATGCCTATCTTCAAGTAAAATCTTTGATACATTTTCGGAATAATGCCAAATCTAATGAAAGTAAGGGCGATAAATCGTTTAAGATTAGACCGTTGTAAGATATAGTAAATGCAAGTTTTCAAAATTTTAGTATTTCTTAAGAAAATCTGTCCATAAATGAAATGGTTGTAAGCTCTTACGATCACCACTCACCACTTACTGAAACAGTTTATGAACGGTAAGCCAATACGATTTGGTTACAAACTCTGGGCACTTTGTGGCGAAGGTCAATATTGCTATTTCTTTTGCTAACTAATTGCTATAGTCCAAAAAGCTGTTGCTTATATTTTGATAATTTTTTTAGCAATCATGCCTTATTTCGTCAATTAAAAGAAATGCAAGTACGTGTAACAGGTACTAGCAGCGAGAATAGGAAAACGCAGAATGCCTGTTGCGACCAACCAAAAACCTAGAAAGTTAGCTCCAGAATCCTATGATCAAAGATTTGATAGCGAAAACTAAATATTGCTGGTAAAATGGAATGATAAGAAATATATTTGTATGGCCACAAATTTTGATACTATAAAACCAGTAGCATCAGTTGCAAGATCGAGCAGAGTACAAAAATTAAAAGTGTAAGTTGCTCAGCCAAGACTGATTCACCATTATAATCCATACATGGGTGGGGTAGACCATCATGATTGGCTCCTAGAAAAACATTCTATAGCAATAAGGGGTAAGAAATGGTACTGGTGTATATTCACAAGGTTAATTGATACGGGGTTATATAAGGTTATATAAGATAATTTACAGGGATACGGTATTTTGATGGTCGATTTAGATCGTTAAAGGCATCTTCTAAATCATCCTAAAATGTCATCAATTTCAGAAATGCCCATCGGGGTCAAATTCACCCCTAAAGTCCCATCCGCGGTTTATAAGAATGATTTTTTTTCTCGAAAACCGTTAGAGGTTACGGTGTTTTGAAAATTGATAAAAATACTTAGAACTGTGTTCTATTATGTGGTAGAATTTGGCTTAATTCGAAGGTGCCCATCAGGGCGAAAAAATCACTTTTTCGAGGGTGGGGGTTGAACATTTTTTTTTTTACCAAATGAGTAAGAAAGGTAAGAGGTAAGGTAAGAGTGACGTGTGTGTGAAATTTGATGTCTCAAATCGTATTGGTTACGGAGTTATTCATGTTTTAAGTTTATGGCTGTGATTTATGCATAACTTCACACCAGTCAGGTATTGGCCATACTCTCACCCTCAATAGCGTCTGATACTTTATCATTCCAGCATTTTCGTGATCTGCCCACCGCTCTTTTGTCATGCATTTTAGTGTTGGGGTTTCTCTCTGATAGTCTCCCGTCTTCAATCTTGATAACATGTCCTGTCCATTGCAACCTTTGAGGTTTCATGAACTCTACGAGTGGGTTTCTCCGAGTAGTTAGTACAATTTGGTGTTGTATTCTTCTTAATACTTTCCTCTAAACTATGCCTAGTTTATTTTTGTTTGTGTTATCTGTCGTTTTCTATCCGTACAATAGGTCTTATAATTGTAATACATAATTATTTCAATATACTTTAAGTTTTGTTACGATGGTCGATTTTTGAAATTACTATGTGAGATAGCGCAAAGTGTTTTGTCTGTGTTAATATCTTTGTTTTTTTGTGTATTAATGTCTGATCCGATCCCTCTGACACGACTCTTAAAGTTTTGGACAAATGGGCCATTTTTCTTTAACCTAAAAGAATGTTAGGTTGATGATCTAACGCTACCTGAACTTCATTGGTAGCATCTTCAATATTGCTACCCACTGCAAGTAGTGTAGTCTCATCTTCAAAGGTAGCAACCAACGTTTCAGATGATTGGCGTTGATTTCTCATGAACAATAGGTGTAGGACCATTCCTAAGACACTGCATTGGGGAATAGCGGCGTTGATTTTGGAATTTTGGAATATCCATTTTCAACTTTAACTCTGAAATTTCTATTTTTAATATAATCACTCACAACTCACAGCTTCAATAACGTTAGTGATTTTATTATCATATGCTTATTTCCAGTTCGATTTGTGCATCGCTAAAGAGCGGATGTGTTTTGCGATCGTGCGTCAAGTGTTTTATTTTACGCTTTATAAATCGTTTATAAAGCAAATATAAATAATGTAAAATAGTGTAAACAGTATAATTGATATTGATAAAATAAACATATTAATAATATAAATCATACACGCGATTTGTAACAATAAATAACAATTCAGCAATTCGTAATTGCTGTTATTACGAAGTAAGTAAATCGGAATGCGCGTAATGTGCAATAATGTGTGTGAAATAAAAACAAACAATTAAGTGGGTCAATAACATGGAAAAGTTTACTCCAAAAACGGATATGGAATTCTCCCTGTTAAATTCCCTTAAAAAAGAAAGAACACGTTCCGCCGAACTTACAGAAGAAATCGAACAAATAAAGGAGCAACGCACTAAAGATGAAGCTACTCTTCAGAAACAAATAGATGACCTGAGGGGCATTATAGAAGGTCTAAAAACCCAACAAAATCTTAACCCTCCAGTAACCAACAAAGCGGTGTATACCACAGACGAAGATGAGTTAGCTTTGGAGACTGACTGGATAACAAAACAAGCTAAAAGAAACAAAAAACGTAAAACTGAAACCTCGCCCTCTAAACTGTCTTCGGAAATTGAAAGCAAACCTGAAAAGCAACCCGTACAATCTGGCTTAAAAAACAAAACAAAGGTATTACTACCCCCACCAATATTAATTTATAACGTCAAACAATATGATGACATTTATAAATTACTTAAAAGCGTAATTAAAGATGGATTTTTAACACATGCGTTAAATAACGGCACAGTAAAACTGAATCTTAATTCGGAAGAAAAGTACAGAGAAGCATCAAAGATGCTTACTGAAAAGAATTTGTTCTGGTCAACTTACGAAAATAAGCAAACCAGAAATCTGAAAGTAGTCGCTAAAAAGATGCATAAAAGCTGTGATGTTAATGATATCAAAGATGATCTATTGGAACGCAAGTATAACATTTGTAATGTAACCCAAATGTTAAAATACAAAATAAAAGAGCCTCTTCCTTTATACATCTTGGATTTTGCACCGTTAGAGGATGTAAAAAAAATCCATGAAATAACAAATATATTAGGAATGCGTGTCAAAATCGAAGAGATTTGTGATTAAGGAACTACAAGCCATCAGAAATAAGAAAACAGTAAATTCAAATAAAATAAAGCCAGGCGTCTCGTATGCCGAAAAAGCAAGTGGTGAAACTACAGAGAAAACTGTAAGTACATTAACCGATAAGAAAGCTGACAGTAAATTAGATCTAATACTAGAAAAAATACTTCAACAAGAAGAAATAATAAAAACTTTATATACTCGTCTAGATTTCATTGAAAGCAATTTAAACCAAGGACCGATTCAAAAAAGAAATCAAAATGTCTAAAAAGCAGCAACTAAAGATAATGTTGTGGAATTCCAATGGTCTTCGACAGAATCAAAACACACTACCAATAATACTTAAAGAAAACAATATTGATATATGTCTTATCTCCGAAACTCATTTTACACGAGAATCGTATATAAACATCAACCATTACAATACTTACCACACAATTCACCCGAGTAATGCGGCTCGAGGTGGAAGTGCAATTATTGTTAAAAGGAATGTTGACCACTATTTGAACAATTCAATTAGTACTGAACAACATCAAACTACAGTGGTAAAAGTTCAAACTGCTAATGGCTTAATATTTGTAGGAGCAACGTACATACCACCGAGACATAATCTCAAAAGAGAATATTATCAGGAAATTCTACTACATCTCGACAACAAATTTTTATTTGGAGGAGACTTTAATGCAAAACATATGTCTTGGGGTTCTCGCTTGACAAATACAAAGGGAAGAGAACTGAACCATGCAATAGAGGCCCTAAATTGTGAGGTGCTCTCCACTGGGAAGCCAACTTACTGGCCAACAGATAAAAGTAAAATTCCAGACCTGCTTGATTTTTTTATTACGAAAAATATTTCGCTTAACTTCGTAAACATAGAAGAAGAGCTAGGGCTGGACTCAGATCACTCACCAGTAATTATTACGCTAAATAACAAAGTATGTAACAAAGAACCCTTGTTATCACTAACTAATAAACTCACTAATTGGAATCTATTTCAACTAACATTAGATAATAAAATTCATCTTAATGCTCTTATGAAAACAAACGAAGACATTGACAATGAAGTAGAAAAGTTCTTAAAAGACATACAAAACGCAGCTTGGGCCTCAACACCAATTTTAACACCAAAACCTAAATATAATATTTATCCTAAATTCATTAGAGACAAAATTGCAGAAAAACGGAAAGCAAGAAAGAAATGGCAAACCAATAGAATTCCTACTGATAAAACTAAATTAAATAAAATAACAGCCGAATTAAAGGCATTAACAGATAGCCACAAAGAAAATAATATTCAAAAGTACTTAAAAGACCTTACTGACGATGCCAGTACTAATTATTCTCTGTGGAAGGCAACAAGAAAGCTTAAAGTTCCAAAAACACATACACCTCCAATTCGAAATAATAATGGAAATTGGGCTAAGAGCAATCAAGAAAAAGTTAATTTGTTTGCTGAACATCTGAAAGAAACTTTTACAACAGACAGTCCAACAACTATGCTAAATAGTGTCCCTAGCGTATTTCAAAGTGATCAGCAGAGTAATATACCACGTGTAAGAATGAAAGAACTGTATTATGAAATACAAAAACTAAATGTAAAGAAATCAGTGGGGTACCTAATTAATGGAGAAACATTGAAACATCTACCAAAACGGGCGATTACAAAACTATTACACATAATTAATGCTGCTTTTAAACAGAAATACTTTCCAAGCATATGGAAAGTTACTGAAATAATAATGATACCAAAACCTGGTAAACCTCCCACAGATGTTACATCATATAGGCCAATCTCATTATTACCCTTACTATCAAAACTGCTTGAAAAATTACTATTAAAAAGACTAAAACGTGTCATAGAAGAAAAAGCCCTAATACCAACACATCAATTTGGGTTTCGGAATAAACATGCAACAATAGACCAAGTGCATAGAATAACGAATACTATCGAAATAGCAATGGAAGAAAATAAAATCTGCTCTGCCGTATTTTTGGATGTTGCACAAGCATTCGACAAAGTCTGGTTAGATGGTTTCAATTACAAACTAGACCAAATACTACCATCAACGTATAGTCAACTATTAAAATCATATCTTTCTGATCGATATTTTAGAGTAAAATACGAAAACGCTTATTCACCAATACATGAAATACGAGTCGGAGTTCCTCAAGGAAGTGTGCTTGGCCCAACATTGTACTTACTCTACACATTCGACCTTCCTCAGGTACCAGAAACTTTAACAGCTACATTCGCAGACGACACAGCGATCTTGGCTGTTGCAGAAAATGAAGTAGTTGCAGCAAACAAGTTACAATTGGCATTAAATTCAATAGAAAACTGGACCAAACGATGGCTAATAAAACTAAATGCAAATAAATCGACATACATAAACTTTACTTACAAGAAAGTAAACTATGTCCCAGTACACATAAATGGCAATGCAGTCCTTTACGCCGATACCGCAAAATATCTTGGTATAACGCTGGATGCCAAACTCAAATGGAAAGCTCACGTCAAAAAAAAAACGTGAGGAACTTGATATCAAATTTAGACACCTATATTGGCTTATTGGCAGAAAATCAACGCTATCACATAAGAAACAAGTTGTTAATATACAAACAAGTATTAAAACCAAAATGGACATACGGAATCCAACTGTGGGGTTGTACCTGCAAGACAAATGAAAGTCTGATTCAAAGATTCCAGAACAAAGTACTAAGGTGTATAGTGAATGCACCCTGGTATATAAGAAACACCGACCTCCATCGCGACTTGAAAGTAGCATCGGTGTCATCAGAAATTGTATCATTTGCATGTAAACATGAGAAGAGAATGCACGATCATCCCAACATCGAGGCCATCCAGCTTCTCGACAACGAGGATGTCCTGCGTCGCCTTCAGAGGATGAAGCCGTTCGATTTAGTGACCTAGTGCCCTAGCCGATTCAAACGCGAGCAATAGTGCGGAATTATAACAAAAACAATAATACCCAATACGTGTGTTCCGCGTATCGCAGTGTGCGCGTTTTTGTGTTTTGGTCTTAAAACGGTAAAAATATGACAATATTTATTTATTATTATGGGTAAAGCAGACTGGACTGGGAAAAGCTGTAAAACATTATCTAGTTTAATTTAGTGTTAAAAATAAGTAACTAATTAGTATGTATGTATCTACTGTGTTATGTTACATGTGTTATGCAATTGTGCTATGCATAATACAGAAAAAAAAAAAAATATGCTTATTTCCAAAACCAAATTGGTGGGCTGGTATCACTCTATTTGCTTCTAGTACTGGTGTTCAATGTTCCAGAAATGGTTTTCAGTTGGTCTCGTTTGGATGTTTTCCTAGTTTGGATAACATAATTATCTCCACAATCTTCCAGAATGTTGGAACAGCTTCTTTATCAAGCAAACTTTATCTGCAACTATGATTTCTTCTTTGACAGAGTCAGTTTTCTGTATTGCTCACTCTGTCCCACGTTAACTGCATCTAATGTTGCAACTCTCCGAGTTCTTGCTGCAAATGTTGAAGATTTAATTTGATATAATTTGACATCAATTTTATATAGTTCCTTAACGGACAGAGAGGTTAGGGAAATTAAACTCTTTTTACTGGTTTGCTTATGCTTTATTTTATATTAAAACATACAATTTAACTTTATAGTAAGCTTACAATTTGTTTTACAAGTTACAATTTGATTATTTTGTTACATCCAATTTACAAATAACGTAAAGTTATACTAATTAAATTCAATTGAACATTTATTTATTAATTTACGTTATTTTAATAATTTAAAAATTTGATTAAATTTTACTAATACATTCTCAAAGTGATTAATAATTTCAGTGCATTTTTGAGTTATTTATGAGTTATTAAGTCTAATAAAGTCTAAAAGAAACTCTATAAATCCATAGTCTAATAATATTTAAATGTATTTTTTCTTCATGATTGTCAATACCCAATTGTAGAAAACATAAACAGCCTTGTATTCCTTAAAAATGTCGCTCATTTTACTATTTGTAGGTTATAACTACAATTTACTTACTTTTGCCGCTGATGCATGAGACAATTCACCGAATAACGGTAATTTTAGAACTATTACCTTTTGGGTTAAGCACAACAAGTTTAAAATGTCTCTACGTGTTGAAATATCTGCATCATACCAATTCAGATCATAAATACCTTCCGCCACAGTGCCAGCCTATTAAGAAAATAATTTAGTGCTATTTTTTTATACAACTACTCCCTCATACCACTGTAGTACACTTTTGTCCAATTGTGTGTACTATAAATAACGATAAGAAGGCCAGTGCGATAAGGGAAAAACTTACAATATCCTTTTGCTTAAAATTTTACATCATTTAATTGATATACTAATATTAAATTCAAATTCGTACCAAAACAAATTCAGTTGTAGATATGGTTAAAGAAATAAAAAGAAGCATTTTTGTGGGTACTAGAAATGTAGTAAAGAAGTTTGCACAGACTTCATGCATTCTAAAATAATAATGCACTTAAATGAGGAACAATGTGAAATGGATTAATGAGACTTTACAATACCTGCACATATGTTGATGATACAAGACAATATTACGCAAAATATTAAAATTTCTTTTTCTATTTCTTGTCAAATTTATGTTATCAACCATCTGCTTCAGGTTTTCTGTCCGTAAAACCATATTTTCTTGCACATACCAAGCTAATAAAACTAGAAACAGCAAAACATTGAGTGTAAACTCCATAGTGTACATTTGAAATAAAATCATTAATGTTATTTCCCAATGCTCCAAATGAAATGGAAACCAATAATCCAGTATTAAACAGTGCTTAGTACTCTTAAAGTTTTTACATTTCTCATTCCACATAAAAATGTGCGATATAAGAAACGTAATAAGAAATCCTCCATGATAAATCACTTTTAATGAAATTTTCAAAATTTTGTCAGTAAATTTAGTTTTTGTTGGAATACCAAATTTATTAAAGTCACTCAATAAATTTATCACTTCGAATAAATGACGTCGATGACGATGAAGTAGAATGTTACAAATTATAAGTAATAATCCAGGCGAAACAAACTGCATACGAAATAAAAACAAGTCAAAATTCTTCTTGTAATCTGAAATAATTAAAACGGCAATAAATATATTTCTCTTCTATGCTATTACATTATTTAGATAATACCCACTTTGAATTTCCATTAGCAATGGATAAATCATCAACAATGCATTTATACTAATCAAAATTATCGGGCCGAATCCTCGAAGACCATGTGAAATGGGCCAACACTGATACTTTTGAAAATATACTTCTAAGAGATAGAAACCTACTACTTTCGACATTTTATACTGCTGAATTAAACTGAAAAATTTTATACATTATCTATTTTAGCCAATTAGAATCCTAAATATTTATCTAAAAACTCGAAACAAGTTTTATTACATTATTAAAATTCATTCTGTAAAATATTTTAATAAAAAAACGTTTGAATTTGAAATTTATGAGACTATTCTTTGCGGCTGTATCTAGAGTAGCTAAATAATTGTTTTAAAGATTTTGTAATTTTGCATTTAAAACATTATTATTAGACGTTTCATAAATTAACATCTATCATTTCTTTTAACAAATGACGTATTATCTAAAATAACAAAACTACTGAAATAATAAATTGTCTAGTTTTACAGCTCCTTCAAAAATGAGGATGGCGTTGACATGTATTTTAATTGTTCTTTACTGAATATCAGCGGTACTCAAAAATGGACATTAAATTATTTAAAAAATTAACATGCGATATCTATGTAATTATTAAGTTTTTTACAAAACATTATTAAGAAAATCTCTTCAGTTTTACCTCTAGTCTGCTCCGTATATCATAAATCACACTGTATATATATATTTTTTATTGTTTGTTTTTTGTTCCAGTTTTTTGTTTTCTTTTGTAATAGGACTGGGTGGTAGAACAAATACCACTTTTGTGGCAATTTGAACCCAGCACCTTTTTTCTGCCATACATTTATTTTGTTTTAATTCTGCTTTTTATTGATATAAATATGTATATATATTTTTTCTTGATAATAATGTATTGTATGGTTGAAAATAAAGGATTTATTATTATTATTATTTTGGAATCTTGACTAAAGAGGCCATTTTTTAAAATTACTTGCCAAGAGTGTTGTACCACTCTTTTTTTTTTAAATCATGTGTCAAACTTAATAGATATACATTTTTTCGCAAAACTAACGACATTTATTGATTGATTTGTGACTTCTATAGTAGCATGGTTAATGAGGATTAGGTACATTATTAAAAAAATGACACACAAAATACAAAAAAATCAGTATAGTGGCTGCAACTTTTTAGAGTATTCCAAAAAACCAAGATTTTTTGCAATTGATTAAGGCTGGTAATCAGTAACAATCATTTTAATTAAAGTTTGATCTATTTCAACATTTTCTGTTTTTTTTTATCTATAACAGCCAGTTTCATCTGTCTAGAGAGTCTGTCATAGATGGATTGACTATATTGATCTTGAACTTGAGACTGTGTTAATATGGATAAAAGCTGTTGATCTTTGGTTGATGTTGACTGTTCACCTCTTTCGTTGAATAACCCGCCCTTCTGTAGTATTCCTCCCTATTTTGCTGCCCATAACGACCCTTTCCTGCCTCACTCTCTCTACAGCACTCCCCTAAGATTTTACAATGCACCCCATTACCATCTAGTAACAATAAGTGAATAACGTTTGTTCAATACATAAATTTCAAATTAAAACGTTTTTTCATTCAAATATTCTACGATCACGTTACTGTTCATATATTATATAACAAGACGATCGAAAATACTTGATAATACGAGACGTATTGCCTGAAATTTAAGGCAATACGTCGAGATTCGAGTATTTTCGATTGTCGTGTTGTATATGGCTAGACTTGTAGCTAGACTATTTCATGAATAAAAAATATACATATTTTTAGAATTTTAATATTTTTTTTAATAAATTACATTGATTGTTATGGAAACATTCATGGATGTCACGAAATCAATGAAATGTCAAACAAGCGATAATACAAAGGTTCGTATTATCGTTCTCCATGGTTACGACCAAATAACCGCTGAAATACTCGCAATTGACGGAAAACCCCGAATTCTTATTGGCTGTTTACGTTATGAATGAAATAGTCAGCGGGAATCAATCTTTCCACCTTTTGCAAATGGTAGGGGTATAAACCATTACTTTTCAATGTACGCCGAACAAAGTTCTGGGAAACTTCGAGATGGTGAGAAATTTGATGAGTACTAGTACTTACATCTGCATCAACAATTTCTAGAACCTCTTCTTCTACATTCACTCCATATCTGTTTGGTCTACCGCCACCAAGACCGTTCTTAGGTTGTCTCTCTTTCCTGCTGGACTAACCGAAGAAAATTGTTTTCTGAAGGCATCTGGCGATTTGGAAATCGTTTCAAATACAGATCTCTTGCATGTGCAGCGTTTTCTCCAGCAGCTCCATAAGCAATAAGCACATCTACGTAATCCTCGTTATTGTAAAGTGCCATTGTACTCTTTGATTTGTAATAGTTCTAATTTTGACGTTAAATTACATTTCCGCTGCATGTCCGCTGCTAAGTAACCAAGTCAACTGGATTGGCAGCAATGAAAACGTGGTATCAGCGGTTCTCAACAAAAAAAACACCAGTTTTTGAGCGTTTTAACAAATTTTTAAATAGCCGTAACTGCTATATTACAACGATTTTATTATTTTTGTTAATTATACATTGTTTAAGTAACCCCGAAATATTCGCAGTTTGAATTTAAACGTAATGTATATTGTAAACAAATGCTCGGCCATTAATTCAACTATAACTTCATTCTACTTCAAATAAATATAAAAACATGGGGTAATGTCACCTTGAGTCGACCGCTTAAGGAAAAGTTCGAAATAACTTTTTGTGGACTATATAACTTTTTATGGTATGATATCTTTAATTTGTTATATGGCAGAAAGAAATTTCTATCTTGCTAAAAAAGTCAAATTGTAATCTTGAGTGGACAATATTCCAAAAATTTCAAAAAAGGTGGAAAGAGTAATAAAAAGATAAAGAATAGCAAAAGTCAGTATCAATATCATAATCATAGTTATAGTATCACAATGTTTGGATGTGAAGAACTTCTCTCACACCGTTCTACTTCGTCAATGACTTCAACTAATATATACGACGAATCATTATCGAGCAGGAGAAGAGTATGAGATTCTTTTGATGACTTATGAATAAAGTGCTTCATAAATTTAAAAAATTCAACCTGCATCATCCAACCAGATCGATCCATTGGCAAATCCAACCGCACCAAGAGTACCATCAATCATCATCCATGATACCTTGAGGTGTTCTAAATTTTTTAAACAAGAGAAAGGTGGCAATAATTTCCCGCTATCATTGACTGCCAAAGCCATGGTGCTCATCACGTTCAGCAGCTGTTACTTTTCCAACTCCTCTGGCTTCTTTCAATGAAAGACACGTTAAAACCAGTTTATCACAACTTATATCCATAAAAATGATAATTTAACATTAACAATGAAAAAACATTGGCGGCCCACTCAAGGTAAAAAACGCAATTTTGAGAGAGCCGTGTTGTTTTCCAACATCAGAATTATCACTTAGTAAATTTAGACGATGAATTTTAATGTTCCAACTAACAGAAAAAATATGTCTCACGTTTAAAAGCTCGGCATTTTTCTTTAAAAATCCATATTATCCGTTGTCAACAAATAATGAATAAATAATTCTATTGATATGTTAATACCAGACAGCAATAATGGCGAAAAAGATCCAAAAACTGACAATAATAATATCAATAGTAATAAAAATAATAATAGCGGAGTTGAGACGAAAACCAGTAAACAAAAAATTCCACCAATATTTTTACGTAACGCTACTAACCATAGGGAAATCATAAATAATATAAAAGCGCTAATAACTGAACCTTTTACTATCACATATAAAAATACCTACGTCAACTTAACTGATTTAAATGATTTTAGAACGTTAACAAAGAACTACAGAGAAAATAATTAAGAAATAAATAATTAAGAAATAATAAAAAAAAATATAATTAATAATTAAGAAATAATTAAAAACCTTAAAACTAAAGAGTACTATAGACACAAGTACAGAACTACCAAACAAACGTTCTATCTCGATCACTTCATTAGAATGAGATCACTAGTAAAAGAACAAATCGACGCTGCTTACAATTCCTTTTGGCAACGTGCCTCTGATAATTTAAAGCACGATCCTAGTGATTTCTGGAATTTCGTTCGACTAAAGCAAGGTACTAGCAGAATACCGTCGATCGTTAGAGATGATGTAGATGAATATACTATTCCGATTGATATAGTCAATGCTTTCGATTCCTATTTTTCATCTGTTTATTCTGACAATTCCAGGGATTTTACTGACGCAGTTCCCACGTTGCCAATGTTTAATATCCATCAGGTAACCGAGGAGGAGATAATTGCTGTAATGAGGGGTTTTAGCTCCAAACTCACAGCGGGTGAAGACTAAATACCTAGTTTTCTGGTACGTGATGTACGATTTGCGTTGGCTAAACCGTTGATGTACATTATTAATCGCTCTATAACTGCTTCGATTTTCCCTCAGAGATGGAAGTCAGCTAGAATCACGCCCGTATTTAAGAAAGGTGACAAGTCCTTGGTAACCAACTATAGACCAATTGCTATTCTATCTAATTTTGCAAAGGTATATGAGCAGATAATTTTTAATACAATTTATCGTCACACACAATCATATGTATCGCCTCACCAACATGGTTTTGTGCCTAAACGCTCGACAATAACTAATTTATGTTGTCTTACCCAGTACGTCGCAGAGGTAATGGATGTTGGTGGACAAGTCGACGTAGTTTATACCGATTTTGAGAAGGCCTTTGATCGCATTGATCACAGTATGTTGCTACAGAAATTGAGCTATTTTGGTATGTCTTCTAATTCATTAAATTTGATGAAATCGTACCTTGCTGATAGAGTATGTCGTGTTTTTTACAATGGATTTTATTCCGACGGCTACTCGCCTACATCTGGAGTTCCTCAAGGATCCAATCTGGGACCGCTGCTATTTGTTCTATATATAAACGATTTATTAGACTCGCTTACCTGTCCAGTGCTTGCTTATGCTGATGATTTGAAAATTTTTGTGGAGGTCAGATCATTGGATGACTCTAGGATGCTGCAGAACAACCTGGACATTATTCAGAAGTGGTGCAATTCAATGCCCTTTCTTTAAGTATCAGTAAATGTACTTATATATCATTTACAAAGAAGTTAAATAAAATCGACACAGTTTATATTGCGGCTTCCATACCTCTAACAAGGGTCTCTACGGTGAAGGATCTGGGAGTGCTGTTTGACTCAGAACTTTCTTTCTTGCCCTATATTGAGGAGATGTGCTCTCAGGCTTGGACAACTTTGGGTTTCATACTGAGGATCATGGGTCGATTTGCTGATTTTGGTACCCTGAAAACGCTATTTATGGCTCTGGTGATCTCTCGCCTCCAGTATGCCTCTGTAATATGGTACCCTATTTACACGTCACAACAACTAATGGTTGAGAAAGTCCAGCGTCGATTTCTCAAATTTTTGTCATATCGTATGGATGGTCAATATCCGCCTAAAGGAGTGAACTACTTAGATCTACTGCATCGCCACAAGCTTCCTTCTCTGCAGAATAGAAGAATGGTCCAAAGTGCCTCGTTCTTGCAAAAGTTGATGTGTGGTGAGATCGACTGTGCGTGGTTGTTGTCGCGAGTGAATATAGTGGTGCCGCGCATAAATTCTCGGTCCCATTTGTATTTTTATCCACCTTTATGCAGAACAAATGTCAAAAAAAGGGCGCCGATAACACATATGATCACGAACATGAACGATAGTTGTAGGCTAGAATAAACATTGCATTTTCTGTCTCTTTTCTTGCCTCTTTTGTTTGATTGTATTATTATTTAGGTATGTATTATATGCATTTTAATTTCACTTGTAATTATATTGATGTACAATTTGTAATAATTTGTATATTTTTTGTATTTTGCCCTTAATATGGTGCGCTGTTGGGCAATAAAGTTTATTATTATTATTAAAATAAAGTTAAATATCACACTTTTCAAGACCCGAACAATAGACCATTAGCAGTAGAATTAGAAACGTATCCATTTCCTTATCTGATGATGAAATAAAGGATGAATTAAAAATTAAAAAAACTACCTATCATAAAAGTAACCAGACTTATGAATAAAAATAAATACCCAGGGCATTGGGTATTATTTATAGTTATATATATGTGCGGTAGACTTACAGTCACTGAGAAATGAAAAGAAATTTTTATTATCAATGAAATAGCCAAAGCAATTGTTACTAGAGAACCTCGTAAAAGGTCAACTCACACTCTGCAATGTCATAACTTCCAGAGATATACACACACCAAAAACTATTGCGCTCTAAGACCAAGATGTGTCAAATGCGGCGAAGAACATTTATATAATGAATGTAAAAAAAAAAATCTTGAGATCCCCCAAAATGCGCATTACAGATCGAATTACAGAGGTTGTAAAACTCACAAAGTATTACAAGCTCAACTCCACCGGTATAATAATCGACGTCAACAAAACTTAAACATCTATAACGTGCACGAACGTAGCAATGAATACTCTCCTTATACTACCTATCCTTCTTACGCAGCAGCCACTGCCAAAGCGCAACTTCCCTCTTCCAATTCCTGCCACTTAAACTCCAAAGAAACAACTAGTCACAACATATTGAATAACCTTCCCGATCCCATCAACTTATCTGATATCATCCTGAATTTCATAAAAAAACTCATTACACCACAAATTAGTGAATTAAAGTCCTTTGTAACAATGAATTAATTCCCAATATTTTCAATGCCTGAATTAACCCGATCATTGAATGACATAAATATATTAAACTTTAACGTTAATGCAATCAAGATACAAAAAAACATATTGGTTGCATTTTTAGCAAGATATAAGATAGATATTGCATGTATCAGAAACCCATTTAGCAGATCGAGAAATGTTTTCAATAGGTGGTTATACTATATATAGTAAAGATCGCCAATCAAGAACAGCTGCTGGCGGAGTTGCTACCTTTATTAAAAACCATCTGGTGCATTCGCATTAGATCTTAACCGAAACAAAATTACTTCAAACTATAGCAATTACAGTTCATTTCTGTTCACAAGCTGAACCAGTTAACACAACAAATCACTGACGAATTGAACCAACATCGAATAGATTCTTACAATAAGTTAATCAAAAATCCGACCAATGATCCAGGAACGTGGAAAACAACTAAAAGAATAATCAAAAAAAAAGGGAACCAATTCCAACATTAATCCATCAAGAGAACAGTTTTTGCACAGATGCTGATAAAGCTGTAGGTTTTTCAAACTATCTTGAAAAAATATTCACTCCACAATTTTCAAGAGCGAATTACACATTCACAAATTCAACAGTATATAGATCTTCCTGAAGAACTTCAAATCTGTCCTGGTCACGACCTTATCCCAAATTCAGTGATCAAAAATTTACATCAGACCTTAAATACATTAAGTTCTATTTTTAACATCTGCATGAATCTGGGATACTTTCCTAACACCTGGAAAGAAGCTGAAATATTAATGTTTAGGAAACCTGGCAAAAATAAACGTGAAATCGAAAATTACAGACCTATTAGTCTGCTTCCTACCATGGGTAAACTTTTTGAGAAACTGATTTTGCAACGTTTACTATCCAAAATCACAATCATACCTAAAATTCAATACGGATTTAAAATTGATCATTCAACAGTACATCAGCTCACAAAAGTGGCGGAAATAATAGAGCGAGGATATGGAAATAAACTGTATACAACAGCTGCTTTTCTAGACATAACAAAAGCCTTTCATTCAGTATGGCTATGTATGATAGAACATTTTACGTCAGAGTTAATGCTTATAAATCCGAATCAAAACTCATCACGGCTGGAGTTTCTCAAGGCAGCATCCTCTCACCACTTCTATTTAATATCTGTTTACATGACATTCCGATTAATAAAAAAGACCAAAAAGCCTTATTCGCAGGTGACATGGTTATAATCACCCAAAACAAAACTCTGGAAAAATCTATTCTAGATCTCCAAAACTCGGTTAATGAGATACATAAATGGTTATTAACTTGGTACTTTCACTTAAATCCAAGTAAATGTGAGGCCAAAATATTTACGCTTAAACAAGTGAAAAATCCTACAACAATAATAATCGAAAATCACCCTTTAAACTGGAATCCGAAAGATAGCGCTATCAAATATCTGGGAGTATATTTGAATCAAAGACTTACATGGAGATATCATATTAATAAAAAATTAAACGAAGCATATGCAAGACTGAAAGAACTTTATCCCATCATCAACAGAAAATCGAAACTAAAGATCGAATGTGCAATGCTACTATACAAATTATTAATAAGATCCATAATAACCTATGCATGCCCAATTTGGAACTCAACAGCTAAATCTAATATTAAAATAATTCAAGTGCTACAAAATAAAATTGTAAGAATGTCTGTAGATGCCTCATGGTTTGTGAGGAACTCGCAGTTACATGAAGAACTAGAAGTCGTTACGATAACAGAACACATTACTAAAACAACCAAAAAATAGTTACAAGACCTCCAAATCTGTCCAAGTGCACAACAACATCAATTTGCAGATATTGGAATCCATAGTCGATTAAAACGGAGACTTCCACAAGACATATTTATAGAAGACTTAGTAGATAGTGAATAGATTCAGGATGACATTTCCCTCGCTATTATTGCATAACTAATTTCAATTGTTATTAAAGCCATGAAGTAATATTTAATGTTGAACTAGTTAACGCTGTTAATAAAAAAAAAGAAACCAAAACACCTAGAGAATAAGAGGTCGTTGACAAGAACAAAAGCATCAAGGTATTAAAGAGAGAAAAGGCAAGCTGAAAAGTGAAAATGTACCATTTAAAGAATGGTAGCAGAGAAATAAAATATGAAAAGAAATACCTGCCGAAATTGTTGAAACTTCTACAATTATCTTTATTCATCAACAAACCTTCGATCACCAGGCATACATCTTCATAGAACAATAAATGTATGATATGTATGATCTGAAGACAAAGCATCAACGAATGGAATACAGTACTCTTTGACGCAGATGAAAAAAAAACTAAAACTAGGAGGAGGAGCTATAAAAGAAAAATGCTGGAAAAACGCTCAAGTGACTCTAATATATAAAAAGGGAATAAATGAAATTTAAACAACACTCGATCCATAAGTCTTCTTCCCTCCACATTGTTTACAACAATTATGACTTTGATGATTTTCTTACGCGAACACTATTATCTTTAAGGAAAAAAACGAAAGAGACAAAAAAAGTACAGTTAAAGAATAAGCTTATGAGCTGTAATCATAAGTTTTTGTGTTATTATTCCATGGTATTAAAAAGTTTTTATAAAATATTCAAAGGGGTTGTGAATTTCGTCCCCTTAGAGGGCACTAGGGAAGCTTAAGGTATGCTTGAAAATAAGGTGTTAACCAGTAGTAAATACCTACAAATTTTCAAATTCTACGATTTACTTATAACCGAAATAAAAAATAAAATGTAAATTTTTCGATCAACTGTGATCGCTCATAGCTTGAAATTAAAGAACTGCGACCCTATGTTTATATAAAAACCTTGTGTTATTTTATTAAAATTCCAAATAATGATGAAATATTTTTTATTTATTAAATCAGTGGTACATTAATGTTTCAACCAACCGGGTGGTCTTTATCAAGCACGACGTCAGACAGGAGAGGAGAAAACTGAGGAGAGTATCGGATGTATTCTCTATTATAAGTATACAAAAGTATGAAAAAGGAGGTCTCTCTAAACAAGTTTTGAAAATGTCAAATTTTTCAAAAAAATTCCATTCAAGTAACATTCATAAAAATCAGGAAACAGGTGAACTGAATCAGTAAATCATTTATTATAAAATTGGATATTTGGTATTTTGGCAAATACTACGTCGTAGTAAAGTTTAACGATTAAAATCTGAACCACCTGTACATAAAAATATGTACATATATCCATTTCTAAGTTGACATTATTCAATAGAAACCCCCTACGTAAAATTTTGAGTATTTTTTATGTATCACAGCTTATTTCGATATTCAGTTGAACATTTTTGAAGTGACATTACGGCCCGATTTTGTTTGTAATAAGTAATAAATATTTTGTGCATAAATAATATTTTATCAATAAAAAATTTATAGTTCTTTAAATTGATACAGTTAAATTGTTAGTAATAGAAACTATTGTAGGACTTACTAATAAAATCCGTGAATCGATTCCAAATTCAAGCGTTGATCTAATTAATAATTAATAACAATGTTAACTAATAATTAACAAAGAACTGTATTTTCGTTTTTTTTTGATAGAGTAATAACTAGGATTTTAGTTGTTGGTGTGAAAGCTGAGCATATACTGTAACATCGAATGTCGGTAAGATGCTACATATACGGTTATAAACGTCCATTAGAAAGGTAATAAGTTATATCATTATGGGTGTAAGTGGAAAACGATGGGAGTTTTATTTATGATCAGCTTGATAATATCATGACATTAAATATCGTTTAGAAAAATGAAGTATCTGGTTATTATTCCAATATCTATCTTTCTGTATTTCTTTCACGAACTTTCTTTGCGAGGATTTGATTTGACAAAAGTTTAAAGTAAATGCTTTATTTTGTTTTTACATTACTCATTAGGATTTTAGTTGTCGGTGTGAAAGCTGAGCATATACTGCAACATCGAATGTCGGTAAGATGCCATATATATGGTTATAAACGTCCATTAGAAAGATATTAAGTTATATCATTATGGATGTAAGTGGAAAAAGATGGGAGTTTTATGATCACCTTGATAATTTCATGACATTAAATATCGTTTAGAAAAATGAAGTATCTGGTTATTATTCCAATATCTATCTTTCTGTATTTTTTTCACGAACTTTCTTTGCAAGGATTTGATTTGACAAAAGTTTAAAATAAATGCTTTATTTTGTTTTTACATTACTCATTTGGATTTTACACGATTTTTCATGAAAACGTTTTGCCGGATTATCTATCACCTTAAGAAATTTTTAATAGGCATTTACTGTATGTATTTGATAAACATGTACCTGAGAAAATTATCAAAGTTTCCCGACCAAGTGCGCCTTGGTTGACTCCAGTCATCAGGTCTATGATGGAAACGAGAGATATGGTATTGAGTCGTTTCAAACGGACAAAAAAGCCTGAGCACTGGGAATATTACACGTCCTTAAGAAATTATCTAACATCTGCAATACGTAAGGAACAGAAAATATATATGAATAATATTTTTCGAATCAGAAATACGTGTAAAATATGGAAAACATATACTAAATTAGGCATCGGATGTAAATCTAAAAATTGTGATGTACCTGAGAATTTATGTGATGCAGATAAATTTAATGATCACTTTCTTAATATATCTTCAAACAATGACATTGATCATAATTTATTACAATTTTATAATAGCAACACTTTATGTACATTTAAAGAATTATTTGTCTTTCGTACTGTGGCACGCAGTGAGGTGGCTGCAGTTATATCAGGTATTCATTCTGGTCCTGTGGGAAGTGATTTTCTTGGTATAAACACAATTAAGATGTCATGTCCATATTTATTAGATATTATAACGCATATTATTAATACTTGTCTCCTAGAATCGGTTTACCCTGATTGCTGGAAGGATTCCATTGTAATTCCATTGCCGAAAACCAGTGCTCCTGAGAATTATACAGATTTTAGACCTGTAAGTATTTTGCCAGTACTCTCCAAAGTACTTGAAAGAATAGTTTGTTGTCAATTAAGGGAACATCTTTTTCTTTACAACACCATACCGCGACAACCAATCGGGATTTAGACCGAATCATAGCTGTAATACTGTTCTATTAGATATTGTGGATGATGTGTTGTGTAGCGTCGACGGGGGTGACGCATGCGATTGTATTGTTGGATTATTCAAAAGCATTTGATATGATAAATCACCATCTGTTACTAAGTATTTTACACTACATTGGTCTGAGTCACATAGCAATAGAGTTTTTTAAACATTACCTTTTAAACAGAGAACAACGAACTAAAATCAAAGATGTCTTCTCACAAAGAGAACTAATTTCTAAAGGAGTTCCTCAGGGAAGTATATGTGGACCTCTGCTGTTCATAATTTATGTGAGTACGTTTTATAAAAATTTTAAGTTTTGCAAATATCATGCTTATGCTGCTGATACTCAATTGTCAATTTCATTTCATCACACTGACTCTAATAATGCTGCTATCAAAATTAATTCGGATGTACAATCCCTTGTTGACGCTTCTGAGGCACATGGTTTAAAAATTAACCCCACTAAATCCAATGTAATTATTTTTGCTAATAAAAATCATATCAAATCTGTTAGTGATATTCTTAAAATTAGTGTAGGTTATCAGAAATTACAGCACGTGGATTCCGTAAAAAATTTGGGTCTGTTTATAGACAATGATTTAAAATTTAATACACACATAAATAAACTATTACAAAAATCTTATTGTATCTTGAAATCTCTTTATCCGTATCGACATGTGTTGAATGCAGACAGTAAACTATTATTAACTGATGCATTGATTTTATCTCATTTTAACCACTGTGATTCGGTCTATGGTCCCTGCTTAACTAAAGAAAATCAAAGAAGGGTGCAGTATGTCCAGAAAAACTGCCTCAGGCTGATTTATGGCTTATAAAAATATCAGAGAGTTTCACATAAATTGGCGGAGTGTGGTTGGCTGAATATGCATAATAGGATGACTCTACATAGAGGAGTAGTTTATTTCAAAATCTTAAAAGACAAAATTCCTGTTTAAGTAATAAAATAACCTACCGTACTGATGTACATAATGTTAATATTCGCAGAAAAGATTCACTTACGGTGCCATGTCACGCGTCGACTGCCTTTCGGAATTCATTTACATACTGCATCACAGTTTTTTGGAACACCCTTCCTCGCCCATTAAAAGTGTTAAACGTGTCAAAGTTTAAAATTAAATACAGACGGTATCTATGTGAGCCACAGACAAGATTGAATTAGTTTGTCTTACTATACTCAGTTATATATATTTTTTTTGTGCTGTTATGGATTATTTGTTATATAGGAGCTAGGGGACGAGCAGGCCTCACTACCAAGGTGTTGCCTGACCTGGCTACCTAATTAACCTTCTTAATTTTCTTTATTATGTAAAGTGATTTATATGTAAAAGATTTTTGACGGTTAATAAATTGCATTATTATTATTATTAAATAAAATCTGCATGAGATCAAATCCAATCATCTTTCAACTGGTTATGGCGATAGAACTAGAAGAACACTAAGCTAGACACACAATGTCGATTCTTAGTCGGCCGATAGTTTAGTAGTTTAGTCGATGGACAATACAATACATGTACATGTATTATGTTTAATGTATGTAGGAAAGATTCGGGATGATTCGAGACGCTTCGAGTATACTCGGTCAAGGGCTCGGGTCGATCGATCGAAGCAGATGAGCGAAGAAGTTAAGAAGCAGAAGTTAGAAGACGACAAGCAAAGAGTGAAAAGTGTTGTGTTGAAGGTGGTGAAATTAGTTAGTCATATGAAAGTTTAAATGTTAATAGTAATAATAAATTAATTAAGAACAAGTGGGGTTTTGGTGGTTTATTCAAACAAAATCCTACATTTTTACGATTATGGACAACGCAACATGTGAAAAAAAAAACATAAACAGTAAGACGAAGGAAAGACCAAAAGAAGACGTTAAGATGAATGTAAAGACAAAAGCAACTAAGACGAGAACAGAATAAAAACGAAGACGAGAAAAGATGGAAGATAAGAAGACGTGAAAACGAGAAAAAGACGGAAGACGAGAAGACGTGAAGAAGAAAAAAAGATGGAAGAAGAAAAGACGTAAAGACGGTAGTGTGGCGACATATAGATCGATATGCGTAGATAGTGAAACCTTTATCGGATCTCTTAAAGGGTAACAAGCAGTTTCATTTTGGAATTGCTGAGCGTATGTCTTTTGAAAGACTCAAACGACTTTTGTGTGAAGAACCCGTAATAAGAAATTTTAATTATAATGATGAAACAGAGTTACACGCTGATACAAGCCAAGACGGATTTGGTGAGATATTATTATAGAGAAGTGGGGAAAATGGTGAACTGCACCCTGTCTATTATTGTAGTAGAAAAACAAATGATACACAAAGAAAATACTACAGCTACGAATTGGAAGTTTTGGCCATTGGATTACCGTTTAAAATAGTAACAGACTGTACGGCGTTTACGGCCACTATAGTGGCCGTAAACGCCGTACTAGAAAAATTAGAGATAGCACAACGAGAAGATGATCAAATCAAAGCTATAACAAAAATACTCGAAAGTCAACTCTATGAGGACTACAACCTAAGTAGAGGCATACTGCATAAAGATGAAAATAGGTTACAACTTATAGTGGTTTCTACTAATATGCAATATCAAATTAATAAGAATGCGCACGAGAATGGTCATTTGTGCTCATCAACTGGAGGATAAAATTCGAAGTGTTATATACAATTGTGTACATTGTATTCTTTCCGGCCGGAAGTTAGGTAAGCAAGAAGGTTATCTGAATTTTATTGAAAAAGGCGATGCTCCTGCAAACATATGATGTGGAGCATTAAGGTCCAATGATGAAGACGGGAAAGGGATATAAATACCTATTTGTTGTCATTGATTCTTTTACAAAGTTTGTGTGGATATACCCAACCAAAAGAACATCGACAAAAGAAGTCATCGATAAACATGAATTTCAAGGAAGTGTGCTTGGAAATCCTGAGACTACTATTTCAGATAGAGGAACAGCATTTACATCTAACGATTTTGAGCAATATTGCCTTCATGAAGACATAAGACATATTAAAATAGCGAATGGCGTTTGCAGAGGCAACGGTCAAGTTGAAAGAGTAAATAGAATAATAATACCAGTTTTAAGCAAATTGCCCATTGAACGTCCCGAATGTTAGTATCGATACGTTCGAAAGTTGCAAGAAGGAAGAAAAGAAAAGAAAGGAAGAGATGAAATTGAAGGGAATTTTAGAAAGAGAACATGCGGATACTTTTATGGAAGAACGCGAAGAGATTAGAAAAATTGCAAAAGAATAAATTAAAAAAGTAGAAACAGAAAATATTAAAAACGAACAATAAGAAAAGGATGAAAATAAAGGAAGATAGTTGTTGTATATAGAACGGGAGATTTAGTGGCAATTCGAAGCACTCAATTTCAAAATGAATCAAAGTTACTACAAAAGTTTGTTGGTCCTTATCAAGTAACAACAATGTATGGACCTGACCGATATAAAGTAAACCGAATAGGCGATCATCCTGGACCAAGGCAAACCATCACTAGTGCCGATAACATGAAGCCCTGTGTACAAGAAGATGATGAATACGAAGAGTCATTCGTGGAGGATTTCCAGAAGGAGGGTCGAGATGTATGAAAGATTCGAGAAGACTCGAGACAAGACCCTTCTAGTGTACTCGGTCAAGGTCTCGGGTTGATCGATAGAAGCAGATGAGAGAAGAAGTAGTGAGGAAGAAGTTAGAAGACGACAAGCAAAGAGTAAAAACGTGTTGTGTTGAAGGTGGTGAAATTAGTTAGTCATACGAAATCACCCATAAAAACTCACGAAATTAATGGCAATGATGATGAATATGAAGAATGTCAAAGAGGCCGACAAAACCTGTAGAAAAAACGGAAAATAGAACAAATAACTGAACATAACAGCTTACAAATAAGTAGAAACTTTTGTAAGACGGCTAAAGAATAATAAAATTTTTACTCACGTTTAAGTATCTGCCAAAGGGAAAGCTTTACTCGTTTTCTTTCCTATGGCACTATAAACTAAATTACTCCTTGGCTTCCGTTATCATCTGCCTCCATTTCCCTTTGTCTAGTGCAGCTCTTGGCTCTTAGCTCTGATACTTTATCATCCCAACATTTTCGTGGTCTGCCCACCGCGCTTTTGTCATGCATTTTAGTGTTGTGAGTGTATTTTCACTCTGATAGTCTCCCTTCTTCAATCCTGATAACATATTCTGTCTATTGTAGCCTTTGAGGTTTCATGAACTGTACGAGGGGGTTTCTGTTCTGAATATACGACTAGTCTAATGACAAAAATAGACCATTGTTCTTCAACGTAACTTTTGTAATATTAAAGTTACACACCCAGTTTAACTCCATGATTTCTCTAGAGTCCTGTCGCCCTGCATACTTTGTTATCCCGCACTACAATCTAATTTCACTGCTTTGTGCCCATTTGCACTGCATCGCAGTACACCAACTCGAACGATTTGGTTCTTTGAAGTCAAGCTGACTGTTGTCCAAGAGCTGGATGGCCTCCTCATTGATATGAAGAAGAAGTCTTTGTTCATGCCGTTGAGCACACATCTGAACTTCTTCTATCACCGTAGGTACCCCAACATTTCTGTGGAAGTCGCTATTCGTTATGAACCAAGTCGCACTTGCAACGTTACTTAATATCTTGTTCTGGAACCTTTGTATATCTTGATATTACATTCTGTAGTGCAAGCCCATATTTGCAGACCATAGACACAAACTGGTTTAATGGCTTAACTTGCTCAAAAATCAGCAATTTATTTTGCATTGTCAGCACATATTGTAAATCATAATAAAAAAATATATAAAAAATTTATTTAATTAATAGAATTTAATTGAAATCATATTAATTTATATTATATATCATTGTGAAATCTTTATATCTACCAAGTTAGGATAACAAAAACCCGAAACGTTATGAAATTATGTGTTATTTCGGGGTTTTACTCTTCAAAGCGTAGCGTAAGTAAACATACGTTTTGTCGGATTATCTATCACCTTAATAGATAGGACCTGCATGAGAAACGAGCATGCGTTCCCCAAAGCCAACATGGTGTTTGTAATTAATGAGTGATTATGTATCATATACTTTCCAATTAATTGTGTATCATGGTATCGTAAGAACGTTTCTATCAGTTAATGACTGAATTTATTGTTAAGAAAATCTCAGATAATAATTTTTATATCACTAAAAGAAAGAACACTAAACAGAGAAAAAGCTTGTTGATCGAGTTTCTAATCGTCTTTCAACTGGTTATAGCGGTAGAACTAGAAGAACACTTAAAGAGATTAATCACATATACCAAAGTATAACTGAGAAATTTATCGCAACACAGCGTGCCAGCGTGGTTTGTAGTGAAATGACCAGATGCCAAATTCACGAATAAAAAACAGTCCAATGCTGATAAAAATTTTAAATTTATTACGCTATATCAAGTTCATCTTACCAAATCTAAAATTCGACATCCTCTTAGGATGTAGGCTAAAGAAAGAGCTTACCATGAAAGCATTAAACCTTCACCACATAAGGCAGTTGCTGCACAAAGCAAAATCTTGGAAAGTGAGATTTTACATCAACGTCGGCTTTTATCATATACCGTTACTAATACCTCAGTGTTTGTTGAATGCGAAGATGGAAACTGTTCAGGTATAAATAGTTGCGTTGTAAATAACGAAACTTATATAAATGTGCTGTAATAATGGTGATCGAGTTTCAATTGCAATATTTGCGCGACATCTTTTAATGTTTGTCGCGATGTTTTGAATCAACTTTGGCAAATTTGAACCAACCTTAGCCACATTACGACTTTGGCTGTCATTAGACAGACAAAGTTGTATGGCCAAGTATCTTAAATCGTTAATGGTTAGTGAAAATTCACAATCGCCACAATAGTCGGCAGATCTTATGAGTACCTAACTTCTTCAAATATGAAAATGGTTTTTTAATATGAAATACGTGCCCAGGCGTAAGCGGAAGATGGTTATCTTCTATTATCTTTTTTAAGGCAGCTTCAAGAGTTTCCGATGGATCATTTTTATAAGAACGTGATCCCAGCTTTGGCAGATATTTTCTTGGTAGATTATATTTTAACACTTAATTAGAATATCTAATATTCACTTGTTCAAAAGGCAACAATAGGATTAATATTCGTTATAAAATTTGAAATAACTTCAAAACTATAGACGGGGTTGATTCTCATCAAAGACGTGAAGATCATAAAATCATGAACATCTTTTCTTCTTCTTCTTTTACTAAGAACATGGGGCGAGAATGATCCTCTGTTCTCGGCAACCTCCCTCCATCGTTTAACACAAATATCCCGTAAATCCTCCTCTGCAGCCATCTTCCATGTCCTCCTCCCTCGTCGGTTGAGTCAGCACTCTCACAAGTCTATCATGCTTCATCCTGCATAGATGCCCCAACCGTCCTGTGTATTTATTTATCCATCTCATGGTTCATCCTGATTCTCCAGCTACCGTCCTCCTCCTGTGTAGGGCCGAAAATATTACGGAGTAAATTCTACTCAAACATTCTCAGCGTGTCTCTTCTTTTTTGCATCATCGACCACATTACAGCCACATAGATGCTACAAGTCTTATTAACGTTTTATATATTTTAAACTTAGTCTTTCTGTTGAGCAATTTTGAGCACAGAAGACCGCCACTTCTTCCGCGACTCAGCGAAATCATGAAAAGCATGCACAATATATAAAGTTTATGAATGTTGCTTAGATTCTAATTTACCAGACAAAGTTTGAGATGCTTTGCTTTTAAGAAAATCGGATAGACACGCAAACAACACATGCTCATCGGCTATTACATCTCTGTCAGTAATTTCCGGCAATGTTGAAATTGCATAAATAGTTTCGGTGATATTATATCTCTTTATCAATCTTATTTCCAAATTTCTAGTGGATATTCTTCACGAGCAAATTTATATATGATCAATTCATTATCAATAATTTTCTGTAATTTCAACAATAAAGATATACTATATCAACAAAAAAATCATCTTTGATCGTCTTATCTGTGATTTACTCTTAATAATCAAGTTTTATTTCGCTACAATTTTCATTTAACTTTATTTAATCAAATAATTTTCAATATTGAAGAAAGTCATAACAAAAATTTCTAACCTTTAAATTTTCTTGTTAAATTAACATCTATTTTTCTCATCAAATCTTTCTTCTATACACAAAAGAAAGTTTAACTCCTTTTCTTATTTCAATTATAGCTAATTAACCATTCCAAATAAATACAAAAATACATATCGTACGTAAACAGTCTGGGAATTCCATTTTGAACCTTCAGCTCTCACTTTTCTCTTCCCGATTTCTTTCTCAAACACCTTATTTTATTGCCACAAAGGAAATTCCAAGTACATTAATCGTCTCTTTCATCATCTATAAAAAATTTATACAATTTCAATGCATTATTATAAAAATTTTGCATTCTTTAAGCACCACCTACAAAGTCTTTGTAAATGACTGTCCGTTTATGGATTAGCAATATCTGGGTCATTCGATTATAAAGACTTTTCGGCTTCACTCTGGGTATTTCTCGATCGAGCAACGTCTGGTCACGTGACCACTCGCCTTTCTTCATATACCGAGTTGCCGTCCTGCAAAGCTTCAGTATCTCCAAGAAGTCTCACGAGAAGAAGTCGTTTGGAAAATGAATTTTGTATTGATAACCATCGTTACTTTGTCGGTGTTCGTTTTGGTTAAATCCCAAAATGCTTACACTGGAAAATACGATAATATCGATGTTGATAAGATCTTAGCTAATGGAAGGATACTAAGTAATTACATTAAATGTATGATGGATGAGGGACCATGCACTAATGAAGGCAGAGAACTTAAAAGTAAGTTTTTGTTTTTTTTTAATTATATAATTTAATTCACCGAAATATTATCGAAGTTTATCTCGGTTCGTAACTTTCTCCCGTTATGCATCAACTTTCTCTTTTAAACTTGTTTTGGTACGGTGTTACATAATTTCTGTGATGTTGTTTTTAGAAACTTTACCCGATGCGCTGGCGAACGGATGCAATAAATGCAACGAAAGGCAAAAGGCTGCCGCCGAAAAAGTTATCCGACATTTGATCAAAAATAAAAATAATGACTGGAAGAGACTGACTAATAAATACGATCCTAATGGGCAGTATAGGAAGAAATATGAAAACCAATATAAATCACAGGCTTAATTTATTTAATTAGAGTTATTATCTTTTTTATTGAATTGATTTTTTTATTTTTCAAATATACATTTCATAAAAATTTGTGATTTATTTTGTAATTTAAATAAACAACATAATAAGATAATGCGAAAAATTTCAGGGGAAGATTCGTTAGAACTTAAAAGCATAAAGGTAAGTTATTATTTCAATTTGGGTGGTGTTGCACAGTTTAAAGAGTATGAATACAATACATCACGAAAATCAAGAAACTCAATATAAAGATAATTTGGTTCAAGAAGAAGAAGAAAGAAAGGGGAGCAAGAAATTCCACAAGCTGATGCAAACGCAAATAAAGGAATTCTCCATCTAGAAAATTTGGGTAATGAAATAGGATATGAACTAACGGACAAGGTGAAGAGAAAAAAGTATCATGTAAAAGATATACAAATCTCTAGAATTGGTATATTGAGACAAAAAAAGTGAGAGTTACAAAGAAAATAGTTACAAAAAAGATTTCATGAAGAAATATATTTATAAATGTACCAGAAAGATTAGTAAACACTTTACAAAGGCACATTCTTCAGAGGAAGATGCAGATTTAGTTATACAACGCATTAAGATGTTTCCCATTATAGAAAGTCATTGTTATCGCGTAGATTCAAAGAAACAATACAAAGTGCAAAAAAAACTTGCACATATAATGATATCCTTGAGAGAAGTTCTTGTCCATTCTTGTCTCAGACGTTCGTAAAGACGGCGTAGGAATACTGGGACTTGCACTAACTTGTTCAATTTATAAATCAGTAAACATGAATGTGAGGAACAAACGCTTTCATTTGTTTCCATAGTATTGAAACTGAAAGTACTACTTTTTCAAAAGTATAAACTGGGAGAACGTTTTTATTAAACTTTAGTTTTTTACTCGTAGTTAAGAAGCTCTCTTGGTATGGAACGGGTCTATCTGATCTATTTATCAGTGTCTCTCTATTTTATATTATTGCTATGACTTATTAAATACCTTAATTTGGTTCACAGATCACTAATAAGATGGCCGAATCTAAAAAGGAATATAGACAGTACAGTGTACACTATTTGACTTTTGGTTTCGTTATGTCTTTATCAGACAAGCAATTACCTATGTGCCTTTTATGCAACATAAGATGCTATAAAGCCATCTAAGTTGGAGGATTATTTGAGAAGATTACCTAGAAAAACCAGGTAAAGATTTGAAGTGCTTGTAAACACTTCAAGAAAAAGTTCAGATTAGTCCCACAGTGGGCAAAATGTTCTCTTCGACGTCACAAAAAAATGATGATGGTTTGCGAGATTCCGGAAAATCGCATACTATTGGAAAAAAGCAGATTTTGCAGATCGTTGAAGAAGTTTTAAAAACTGTTTTACACAAAGCTGTATCTGGTGTCATTAAAAGAATTCCTTTAAGCAACAACACAATTCAAATGCTCCTTGTATAATTATTATTTGTAAACGGCCTGAGGGGAGCGGCTCCTCTCATCACTGCAACTTATAAGATCTATTGTAACTTACGCCTTTCACAGGTTTAGGGCAGATCTAGATCCAGAATGAACCTTACTATTGCTCCAAAGTCTTGTTCCTTTATGTCAGTAGGTGTCAGGTAAACATTTCCGACAATTTTGTGTCCTAGGCGACCTCTAGCGACGCAGTCACACAGAATATGTTCAGCAGTCACTGACTTATCGTTGCAAGGTCAACAAGTTAGGGAGTTATCATACTCTTCGACTGTCTGTGTCCTCAAAGTTCTTTCCATCGCATCTTTGAGTCCACCCATGTGTTAATCAACTGTTTTTAGGAGTGCGGGAAGTAAGCAACCCATTTTTTGATCTTTAAATTTTTCATTGGTGTTCTGGATTGTTCTGGAGTTGTTCCAACAATGTTCCAAACCGGCAAATAGAAAAAATACAAACTCGGCGAGAAAAACCGAAAAAATGGGTTTTTGGAAAAATCTGATTTTCTTTGTTGTTCTGGGTTTTGTTCTAGTTATTGTTCTAGAAAATCAAAATCTATGTTTCCTATTGTAGGATACTAAAGAGCTGAACTATTAACAGGAATAAATTATTTTGTAAGCGAGAATATTGCTGACGTAATAATAGTGAATGCTACTTCAAATATTGCGTTTCTTGCACACAACTATTTTAATAAGAATTTAGTGTAGGACTAAAAACTGCAATAATTGTTTAAACGTTAAACCAATCGACATTAACATTGTAACAGTATTTGGCTATGCACAGCTACAGCAAGCAATAGAAAACTACATGTAAACTCTAAGCAACAATTGCAAAAAATGTGGTTGTGAGGCTAGCAGTAGCGTTCAATATGAAATGGCAACGATGACAATGAATGGAGAGAACAATAAAACAAAATTGAGTGATTACAACTCCACAACAAATTCTATATACTCGCAGGTATCATCAGTTACGAAGGTACTCAATCTTTGAATGATGTAGGATACTCCACGCCATTTGTGCCCAATAATGCCAATTGGATATTATTTAATGACTTACAAAAAAATCTGTACAAGTTGAAAAAGCTACTGAAATAAATGCACAAATGTGCATATATGTTTATAAATGAGCACATTACTTTGCTCAACCGTATTGGTCCGTGAAATTAGTTTATTTACATGAATTAGTTTATTTAGTTATAGTTTACTTTAGAATAAGTTATTGTGCTGATACAGTAATGCTGATTGAATAGTTATTGTTTATTTGTTAGTTTAGTTTATTTATTAATTTATTATTATAAGTTTAACGAGAAAGATGAAACTTGTGATTTTTAGAAAATACATACTAATTTGTAATATGTAACTTTAAAAAAACTAAAGCCGCTGTGATTAAATAAACATTTTAAGTATCAAGAACAATTTAGAGCAACAAAGAAGATGTGAGTTTGCAAAATTAATGTCCGTGTAACCAGAAAAACCTTTTTTTCTGTAGTTTAAATGTAAAACACAATTAGAACAATTTGAATCAGCAAAGTTTGAGTTATTTCAGATCGTTATATGTTTTTTAATTGTTATAATGTAATTTAACCGCTAACGCAAAAATTACTGACATAAGTATATACATATTTGTAATATGGAATTGAAAATGGAAAAACTATGGTCACAATAATCAACTAGATATTTTGGCAGCCAAACCTATTTTTAGTTATAAATTCGTAATGCTGTATCCCATAATTTTACTTTTCTAGAACAATAACTAGAACAACTAGAACCAACCAGAACAGCAAAGAAAGTCTGATTTTTTCACAAATGGGGGGCTAGTCAAAATGCGGGGTTCCCGCACTCTGTTTTTAGTGGATTTTTTGTAGTCCACACTCGGGTTGTGGTCCAATAAAGGGCGGCTTCGCTGTCTCTTTGGTCAGCTTGTCCGCCTTTTCATTATCCACAATGTCTTTGTGACCTGGAACCCACCATATAGTAATTTCTTTTCAACATCCCGTACATTCTTTAACCAGTGGGGATTCACACGTGTAGGCCTGAAATGCCTTTAGGGCGGCCCGACTGTCCGTTGAATGAACCTTATCTTAATGTTCGTATTATTACGGATAAAAAAGTTTAACAACCGACACTAAAGGCCAACCAATATTTAATGTTCTGAAGGATTACTTCAAGGAAAAAGCAGTCCCTTTCTAAAATATAATATCAGCACCTGCCATGGTTGGACGCGACCTAGGTTTTGTAGAATACATGAATCTCTTCAATTTGTCATTAATGAAGTAAACCGAATCCGAAGCAACGCGTTGGGTACGCGGTTATTTGTTTAGTTTTGTGAAGAAAATGATGATCATTTCAACCTTTCATCGACTGTTCGTTCACACTGAAGCATTTTTTGCTATTTTTGAAATTGTTTTAGAGTTTTTGGATGCTAAAAATCCAATTTTAAAACAAAATTTAATAAAACGGAAACCAGACATTATGTATTTAACAGATTTGTTTAGTAGATTTAATGAAGTTAACCTGCAGTTACAAGGTTACATGCGTTACTTGTTAGAATTAAACTAATCAAGCAAAACATTTGGTCAGGGTTAATTTTCGCAGTTTCTCAATTTATCACAAAAAAACGGCCAGGAAGATAACGTTTTAACTTTCGTTCAACATTGAAATGTCAACCAGTTTAACAATAAATGTTATTTCATGATTTTTATATAACATATTGCAATTAATTACACAATAATAACGCGGGAACTGACAATGTCATCCTGAATCTGATCACTATCCACTAACCAGTAAGTTTTCATCTACAAAGATATCTTGTGCAAGTCTTCGCTTTGGACAGGTATAACTGTAATATCTCCTAGTTGATGTTCTTGAGCACTTTGATAGTTTTAAAGGTCGGGTAAATATGTTCTGGTTGGTTTGCTATTGCTTTTGTTTATTGATCCGACTCTTAGTTCTTCATATGTCTCTGAGTTCCTTACAAACCAAAGAAAGCTCCTCTAACCGAGGAGATTTTAGATAAACTAAATTCTTGCTAATCTAACTAAATTGATAACAAATATTGAAAATTTGTTATCAAAGCATCAGATTCATCCGTCCCACTAAAAAACATTTATTTTTTGTTTATTTTTTAAAAATTTTATTAATAAATGTATAAAACTTAATGTGTTTTTTATCATTTTTTCGCTCTTCACTTAACAAGCTGTGCTAGACACGCAAGTGGTCTAGATAGATGTTTCGCCAATTCGGAGTGTCCATATTTCAATAATTCGTTCAGTATATTGTCGCAACTCGATGCTTTACGGTTTTTTTGCTAATTAGTCGTTTTTCAGACTTTTCCAGGTGAAAGTGGCGCTTGTAAGTGATTTACAGGTCCCGTTTCTTGATTCTTTACATTTTCTTCTACATGATATAGCTTTATGAAATTATAAATGCTTTTTGTCCGCACAAATTAGTTTACTGATGTTTTTGCGTTTTTAAACATCATCCAAACTTTCCTTTTGACTCCGTGTAAGACTTTATTTATATCACAAGTAAGTTTGGCCCAATAGGGAGTACTGATCTTTTTTTATTGTTGCGTTCACTTTGTATCTTGTTTCAACGTGTACTCTATAGTTCTTTTGTGAGGGAGAGCTCTTGTATAGTCGGTATACTTTTTGATTTTATTCGTTCAATACATTTACCTCTGGCACAAACCATGATTCTGTTTGTTTTTGAGTATTAACGTTAATACAGTTTCGTTGAAAGTCGTCTTCTATATAATTCTTGCATACTTTCATGCGTTAGAGATTCTAGATTAAATTTTTCTATGATTGTTAAAAGTATGTATATATATATACAAAAAATACATATACCATGCTACATATAAAACCGCAAGATTTTTTGCTTTTTTTTGCAGAACTAGTTCAAAAGAACGATACCAACATTAAAGATTTTGAGCTTCCTTCATTGTTAAAATTAGAACAAATCATTTAAGAATATATTAAAACTTAAAGTTTTTAGAACAATATAATTTTGGAAAGACTAATGGGTTTAAAAATTTTAAAAATAAAGTTGATATAAGAACCCATCTATCGGATAGTAGTGGAAAAACACAACACTCCTGTCAATATATAACAGAAAACGTCGTGCTCAGTATAATTTGGTATAATTTAAAAAAATGTGTGAAATGAAGGCTTTTCAATTTTTTCGCTTCTTTATAACAGTTAAGGTTTATGGTAAATGAATAATGAACAATTAATGTCTCGATTATCATGAGGTGCCTTTCATTCTTTATAAAGACCTCGTGCCATTTGAAAATATTTGCAACAAAACATGTACATATTAACAGATAATTAATCAATTTATTTTATCACGTCAAATTAAAATATTATTATTTACAAGTATGAATGAATATGTTTAAATTGCAAGAATATTATCACAAAATAAATTGCAAATATTTTTATTTGTATTAGAATCATTCCGATAATATGCAGTGTCAAACTATTATTAATATTTTACATAAATCTTATATGTTTTCGGTTATTCATCGTTAATAAATCGCTTTGTACTTTTCACAATTTTCAGGATTCGATTATAAATACTCGACACATAATAATTTCCGGAATGAATTATAAATTGACAGGAAGTTGAGTTTATTGAATTACTAATCAGTATGTTGTCGAATAAAAAAAAATGGAGACAATCATGGTTTTTAACCTGAGTCAAAGGTCGTATAACAAGAATTAACCGTTAATAAAAGCATTCCATTCGTTTAAACACTTTATTTTTAGGGCACCAAATAACTAATTAAACTGCCTTTCTTTAAGAGGTTTAGATTGATATGGACATGAAATAATTTAGGTGCTTTCGTGTTTTTATATCTTTACAATTGTTTTTAATATTTGTGCCAGATTTGAATTTGAATTTTGTTTTTTGGAATATCAGGCAGAAATAGTTTGAGGTTATAAAAATAAGGCATCAACAAATCCATTAAAAATTTCTTTATGATCTTATCAAATTTAATATCTTTCTTTTAATTGATTTATTAGAATATCTAGAAATAGTAAATAAATGATAATTCGAAAAGAAATAGAAATTGATGTTGTAGACTCAAAATCGATATTTCGATTCTGCCGATTTTTCTGTCTCTAGGTTAGTCATTTTAATTTATTTATTTATTTATTCATTTTATTTCAACTCCAACATTAGAAATAAATTTCTTCAAAAATAAGAATTTGTTATTACAGACCTTGTTCGTTGTTCACTGCAAAGAAATTAAAGAATACAGAAATGAAGTATTCCTAAATTCAAAAAAATCTTCCCTATGGTGTTTGAATTGTATGGCTTAGAAATAAAATCTCAAGCTTTCTAAAATAATAAATGCTAAGATGCTTTCACAGAAGCCAAATATAATATAATCAAAATTGCTTTAACTCATGCACATGAGTGTCATCATACTAACTTATATAAAAATTGAGTCATGTTCAGAGACATTATGCACAGATTGTCGGTATTGGGCAAAAGAAAATCCCAGATGGGTCTTAAGCGGCCCTTACACGATCAATAATATTGACAATACCTTAGCATATTGTCAATACTATGGATCGTGTAAGGGCTGCTTTACTTTTTTAAAGTAACATCTTGATTTCTTACAACAATGTCTAATCCCCAATTTAACAAAGTCGTTAACCAGTGCTAATGACCCGATGTTACATGACAAAAATGTATGGTCATGCAAGATAGTGCACCATCACATTATACTGCAATTCAGGTTAGGTAATATCCCGCTGAAGTAGCAATTCCTAACTGATAGATTAGAAGACGCGGATTAATTGAATGGCCACTAAGATCCCCGGATCTATAAAACTAAACTTGAGTCGCATGACGACTTTGTAAAGAAACAATAATTAGGGTTCAGCATGAATTTATCAATGGTTTGAGATACTGCCAGGCACACCAAGGGTTTTAGTTTCAACATTTAATTAAATAGACAATGTTAACATGAAACCATGTTATCTTTTACGTGAAATAAAATAGTAGTAGTATGTTTTTAACAGTCATCTTTTCGAAGACAGCTGATTATCAACATAGGGTGTGCTACATGAAATATACTTAGAATTTTACGTAAAATCCATAAATGCAACAAAAAATGGGGGTTCTTACTTAAAAACATCAACCTAGGAATCATATCTCAATTTTGAGACAGCCTGTACGTTTCATATTTATCTCAAAAAATGTGCGTTAAAAAACAATAAGATAGATGTTCCCCGATGATCCCCCGAATTTTTATCGAATTGTTTTCTTATTATATGTACACAGTGTATAACAACCTTGTTTGAGACATTTTGTTACTGCAAACCCAGCTGGTAAGGTATTTCCTATTTTTATTTGTACTCTTGCAATACAATATAAGAATATATCTTTATCACAGTGCTATATGGTTTTCGTTTTTGTTTTCTTGTTTGAGATTTCTTCTCGTCGTCCCATCAATATGGCTTTTAGAGTTTTGCTTCTCATTTCTGGTTGCCTAGCGTCTCTATGTGCTGTTGCTTTTATACATGATTTTATAGTCTTTGCAGTTTAGTGATTAGTCTGGTTTTATACTGTTGTTTTGTGATATCGTGTTTTAGACTAGTTAAGTTGTATCTTGTTTCTGTCACTAATTTTGTCATTTGTTTTTTTTTTCTTGTGGGCCTTTGCTATTGCGTATTATTCCTATTACGTGTGTTTTAAGTAGAAAGTGTGTAGTAAGTGCCGCCCAATGTATGTACACACCCTTACACCAAGAACCTTCAGTTTGCTTTTAGATGTTTTAGTTCATTTACCACTTCATTTACTTTTACTGAAATACCCTGAACATTCCACATGCCAAGATCCATTGCCCTTTTCTCATGCTTGATTCGTCGTCTTGAGTTTTTCTTCGTTGTCCGATGCTCTTGATTAGGTATTTAACATTTTACGTTCTTTTCCGACTATCGAGGAGTTAACAAGATTACTCAATCCCAACCTGATATATCAGGTTGCATATCTGGCGAGCTTCCCCGAATTCCCATGAATAAGCACGCGATGGAAGTAAATAGCAATTCCCCACACGGAACCATTACAATAAGGTTTGGAACATTGTATACGCACCGTTAGAACGTTTTATTTAAAAGAGACTATGATATGAAACTCGTCAAGATGTTATTATAAATTAATTATTGTCTCATGTCGTAATGATTCACGTTATGCCCTTATTATTATAAATGGCATTTTATAACGTACTCTCACGGGATCTAAAAGTGAGTACGTTATATCAGGACATACGTATATTAAAATAACATTTTTAAGTAGGTATGGTTGATGAAAAATGAATAAATTCGTGTTCAAAAATTTCAAAAATCAAATTCAAATTTTTTATAACTCTACGTCTAAGATCTTTTCATAAAAAATTCATTCCAACTTGCGATGAACAACCCTACCTACAGCTTACTAAGTTTCAGTTAAAAAAATACCAAGTGCCGAAACAAAAGCGAATTGAAAAACGTAAATTTTCAAATTTGAAATTTTCAATTTTCAATTTTAGAAACTCAATTAAAAAAAAAGTAAAATAAATACCAATAAGCAACTAGCTAGACGGCATACTGCCAAGAAAGATTATGCACCATTTTTCTAAAGGAAACCAAGGAGGCAGTGAACATGTCTAAACCAGAACAACAGCGGTCAAAAGTGAACATCAGACGAGGAATTTGAAAACGCATTCGTATTAGTGCGTGGTACAGAACACAAATCCAAGTGAGCGAGATGGTCGAACATGAACTTTAAAACTTAGATAGCATCGTGGAGCAGTCAACAACGCCATTACTCATTTTATGAAGAAAAATTAAATCATTTATATTGCGCCTGGAGAAGAGCTACGGGATGCCGAAAACTGTGCTAGCCGCAATAATGTAAGAAAAATTTGTGTGATAGGTGCTGAAGAAAAAGCTTTTGGACTTGCTCTAGGCTAGGCGATCAATGTAGATGTGATACTCGGGGCTCCAAACGGTAGATGCATAGTTAAGAACAGATGATACATAGGCAAAATAGAGTGAACAGATACAGGATAGATTAGTGAAAAGACGACAGGTGCGACATATAAATCCGAGCATCCGGGAGGCTTTGTTAATAGGCCTCTAATATTATAATCAATGTGAGCAGAAAATGTAAGTTTAGAGTCAAAGAGAACGCCCAGATCTCGAACGCACTCAGATTGTTTGAGAGTGTTAGAACCGAGGGAATAATCAAAAGCTATAGGATAGCGTTTACGTGTAAATTTAATTTTGCTGCATTCGCTCGTGGTTTAAAAAAGGTTATTATTTATACAATATGCCTGTAATCTGGCTAACTCATCCTGCAACTTTACACAGTCATTAAGTGAACAAATCGGGGCAAATATTTTGCTGTCATCGGCATATAAAAGGAATTTTGAATGGTGAAAGCAAGCATGGATATCATTGATATAGAGTAGAAATAACAACGGCCCCAGATGGCTGCCCTGAGCCACACCGGAAGTAATGTCTCTAAATGTTGAGCGATAATTGTTAATGGTAATGGCTTGTGATCTACCCGAGATGTAAGATGAAATCTAATAAATTAGGCCATCCGGGATGTCGTAGTTAGAAAGTTTTTGTAAGGGAATCCCATGGTCAATCCTGTCAAAGGCGTTGCTGTAGTCAGTATACAATATGACCCCGGATCGAGTTACATAGAGGAAAAAAATTTTTATTGCTGATTTTTCAAACTTATTTCAGCATAAATAATGCGTCGGATATGTTCAAACCACTAAATCGTACGAATTTTATACTTTAACTATAGGCTCAATCCCCAAAGAGGAGAGCTTGCGGCTGCTGTCCAGGCATCCATCAGCAAATACAAAATTGAAATAATCAGCAAAAAGGTCGCAGATCCACTCTCAACCAGTCGATACCCATAGTAGAGTCTACCGGGGATAGCCATTCTTTTTTGATTTAATGAAAGACCACAAACCATTCGGATTTTCACGCATGTTAGACTGCGTGGTGTCTAAAAACAGTTTATAATCGCTTGCAATTAAAGTTTTAGTGCGAGCACAGATCAAACGAAAGGTTTCATAATAGATATGGTTCCTTGTGATCTTCCATTTCTTATGAAATTTGAGTTTTTCCTTAATGGCTTTAATGGTTGGCAATGAGTGCCAGGGCGGAAATCTACGTTTATAAGTAGTTTTTTGAGGAACAAATTTGTCAACTGCTCCGCGAACAACAGTAAAATATATTTTTGTAATTCGCGACGATAATGAACGCTATTACAGTACACAAACGGGTGCTGTAATGAGACTCCTTACATCATCCGATGCTGTAATGAGATTTTAGTAACATTTTTGGAACCAGTTCAAGTTAGTGACATTGGGTCATTAATTTTTCTGATTGTCAATGTGACAATTTGAACCACACCTAAAATTAACGTACTGTTGTTCGTACCTTTCGTGGGATTTCTCTGGAAGCAGTGTTTTAATAGAACTCTGAGTAATTTCTCTTATTTCGGGAGGTGTACATGAAACATTTTTTTCAGGTGAATACATTTTGTGTTTTGACAATTTCTAATTGTCAATTCAACTTTCTATTTTCAAGTGTTACGATGTTACCAACTACCTATTTCTCTACATTTATTTTATTTTTGTTAAAAAAAAGGATAAAAACGCGAATTACAAAAAATAGCATAAAAACACATTTCATAAGACTTAAAGCACCCATTCATTAAAAACTTAAATTCGTGCATTTCAAGCGTGTCTTACGAAACTAGTTTTTTAATATACATACTATTACCGTCTCATCGACTGGTAAATGTTGTTATTGTTAATATTGCAATTATTTTATTTGGAATAGTAGATTATTTTGCATTCAATTTAGTTAATAAGATTGTTTTAATATATATATATATCATAAACTTTAAAATAAATTAATTATTACTTGAAATATTCACACCTATCTTATTACCTATCTTTCATTTCCCTGTATACTCAATTTTGTGAGCAACTGTACGTCATATGCGATTGAACATTATAACTCGGATACGTAATAAATAGACTTTACTGTATAATTTTGTGATTTTTGTGTATCGGTGATTCAAAGTCTGTTCTTTTGTCAATTAAACCATTAGTTCAATTGATTCTTAATAGAAGATACACTACTCTCCAAAATTATCGCACCACCTAAATTATGCATTAAGTTTAAAGGTATTTTTTTTTTAATCAACGGATGGATTTTGATGATTCTTTCTTTACGGTATAGGTTGATTTTTAAGGAAGAAATGTGTTGATGGTTTCTGACAATTGTCAACGTTTTACATATACGGGGTGTAAAAAGAAATTTATGTTTTTTCTTCTAATTTTGCAACACCCGGTGGAGTTTATCAGAAAGAACCGCTACATTCCATTTAAATTAAGCTAGAACGGCAACCCTTCTCTACATTTTCGTTCAAGAATCATCTCGATATCTCTTTTATCAAGGAAGATACACATTTTTTAAGTTTGACTTAATTTTGTTGAAATGTAGTCCTTACTAATGAAACAAGCAGGCTATGAAATATCAAACAGTTTGACAGAAATGCTTGTCAATTTTATTTACGCATTTAGCAAGTTGCTGCTTTGGGTTATTAAGTGTTTATTTGACATTGACCGTATTTCAAGACATTTAAACCGCGATGAGTGTGTTGAGGCAGTTACTTTAGCCAATGAAGGAATAAGTTATCGTGAAACAGGCTTGAGATTAGGAGTTTCTCATACAACAATATCACGTGCCGTTCAACGATTTCAAGAGACAAATGATCATACAAGACGACCTGGACAAGAAAGAAGGAGAGTCACAACACTACGCCAAGATCGTTTTATTAGACTTCGTGCTTTAAGGGAACGTTCTGTTACAATGAGAAACTTACAGATACAAGTAGTAGATGTTCATAATATTCGAATTAGTACCAACACTGTACAAAGGCGTCTCGCCGAAGGTGATTTGCATGCAAGGATTCCTACCAGAGCACCAAATTTAAACGCAAATCATCGTAGAAGGAGATTGCAATTTGCCAGAGAACATCTTGACTGGAATGCTGATGACTGGGAACAAGTACTGTTCACAGATGAATCAAGGTTTTGTTTATACAGCTCAGATAGACGTTTAAGAGTAATTCGACGGCGCAATGAACGCTATGCACAGTGCAACATACGACCGACAACTTTATTTAATGGAGGATCTGTAATGGTTTGGGGTGGAATTTCGTTTACAGCACGAACAGACCTTGTTTCTTTGCGAAGAGGTTCATTAACAGGTGAAAGGTATATTACAGACATTTTATCGGAACACGTGGTACCCTTTGCTCCTTACATAGGAAATAATTTTTTATTAATGCATGATAATGCAAGACCTCATGTTGCCTATACGGTCCGTGACTATTTGGATGAAGTTGGTATACAAACCATGGACTGGCCACCCTGTAGCCCTGATCTCAATACAATAGAGAATTTATGGGATAATATTGATCGTGAGTTAAGGGGCCAACATCCACCACCTATCGTTTTGGACGACGTTGAGAGGATGGTAAGAGAGGTTTGGGGTGCAATTGATCAGGATCAAATTCAACGCTTGATTTTAAGTATGCCTCGTCGCTGTGAAGAAGTAATACGTAAGAGAGGCGGAAATACACGTTATTATGTGATTTTGAGAGAATTGATTAAGGATTATGTAGTGTTTTTTAGTTTTCACCTACTTGTTTAAAATGTTAATAAAAATTCGTTACATTTAAACTTGTGTATCTTCCTTGATAAAAGAGATATCGAGATGATTCTTGAACGAAAATGTAGAGAAGGGTTGCCATTCTAACGTAATGTAAATGGAATGTAGCGGTTCTTTTTTAATTAATATTTTTGAAATATTATAGGAAACTATATAGCTTAGAATGAGTTGCCTATACCGAAATATTCTAACCCAGCAGGATTTAAAAACGCTTTGTCTAGTAACCATGACGACGCGATGTCTTGGAAATCGTAGTTTCGCGCAGTCGCAGTATATTTCGTGCTGTGCCCCTGCTGCGGCGTTTCGTCCTGCTGATGGGCCGCGCGGCGCCTATTTTATCAACGAACCGTCTGTCCCGGCCGCGAAAAAATCATTTTAGTGAATGAAAATGCGCCGACCCGAACGGAAGATCGCGCACAATTCGATTTAGCGAGCCCTGGTCGTATTGAGAACCCGATAAAACTGAAAACTTTTTCTGCTCTGCCACCCAAACAACACACCATGTCCAATGTGAGTACACGTTTTTTTTTGTTATTTTTTTCATTCTTTATTTTGGTTGCTCGCACCGCTTACGTATCGATCAGCTGTCTTAGAAACACAAAAACCGTCTCACTCTGACACTCTGACATGTGTTCCTGGTGACAATTTTTACCTCAAATTAGATGTCAAATTAAAAAGAAACTAGATTTTTTTTTGCAGCTGAAATACTTTTGGTTGCCAAAAGTTGGCGGAGATATGAATGATGTGTGAAACGAGATTGAGAAATTGGAATGAGCTGCGAATTGATGGAGATGAATGATGTAGAGACTATGATGAATGAATAAGGAAAATAAAAAATATTTTTAAACTTGAATTTTAATTCAAGGATTTAATTCAAAATAATAATAATAAGAGAAATAATATTATTAGTCAGGTTTCATCTTAATTTCTTTTGTTAATTAACACAAAGGGAATGCGTTGATATCAGAATTCACAACATCTTTTGTTGTGTGTTTGTCATATACAGTGTGTTATAGGAATTGTCTCACCTTGAAAACAGAATTTTTTTAATTAAATTCTATTCGTAGCAATTTATATTTTAGTGTTAATGAAACGAAAAACACTTTGCAAAAGTAAACGAAAAATATATTTAAAATTGGTGCTGTTTTAACATGAATAAAGCACGAAATGGTCAACGTTTATTAAAACTTATTTAATAAACTCATTCAAAATCTCAATCGATCAAGACCCAAAATCGGCAGATAAACCTCTTTAAAAATGCGTTCAATTTTAATTTGAAGTCTAAGTTGATAGAATCTGTAAAATGTTTTTGATATTTTCTGATACGTGGAAATGAATAGGAATTATTAGTTATTTGTAAAAGCGCCCATTTAATATTTTCTCATTTCTAGATGAATATAATAATAAATAATAATATAACGAAATATTTCTATTATCGTCAAAATTATTTCTAAGAATCTATCTTGAAAGTATCAAAATTTGTGAAATTGAAAATTGATTAAAAATACCTTTAATTTTATGTTAAAAAGAATGAGAGTTGTTAAATATTATTTATACTTCAATTTTAAGACAATTCATTTCTCAACCACTTCCTGTTATTGTATATTACACTGGGTGACATTGTGTAGGTTCCACTAACTAATTATTGTTTTCTTTAAGGTTCGTGATACCAATACTAGTAGGGATAAGTAAGAATTACAAAATGTTAGGGCATCTCAAACCTTTTTTATTTTCTTGATATCGTATTAGTGGTAATTTTATCTGTGCTTGGATATACACACAAATTCTTTACGTGTATTCCGCAATGTCTATTTTTTTCCGACAAAACAACATTATAATGTATCCGAATAAAAGTGGACAGAGTGAAAAACCCGTCTGAACGTTCCCCGAACTCGTTCGATGTTTGAATTAATCAGGGGAAACCCAGGCAAGTACGAGTGGTTTTTACAGTGGAAAAAAATTTGATATTATTGAAAGACGTGAACATGGTGAAAGTGTTACTTTGTTAGCAACGAATACGGACAACAAACCACACTCGATTTTGCAAAATTGCAGAGCAAATTGGAAAAATTCGTGAAACATCAGCTAGATCTTTACATGGGAAAATAGTGAATGATGCGAAGAGTGAACATCTGAAAAATGTAATGCTGGAGTGTTCTTTTCTGCAAAGAGCACTACGAGAGCCGATTCCAGTCCGTATGTGTTAGCAAAAGCACAATACTTTGCGGAAAAGTTACAAATCATCGAAGGACTTCCACTTTCAACAGGTTGGTTGCGACGTTTTATAGAAAAGCATGAAATTAAATAAATGCAAATGCAAGGGGAACACCTTAGTACTGACGAATCAATTTTCTGTATGTCAAACGTGATTAAAGAAATGGATTTAGTATGTGCTCAAATATACAATGCTGATGAGACCGGTCTACTGGCGTGCAATGCCCACGACACGTACATTAACATCTGCTAACGAAGAAACTGCTCCTGGCTATAAAATTAGTAAACATCGAATTACAATCAAGTCGCTTAATCACTACTGGAGAAGATAAACTAAAATTAGTTGTAGTAGGAAAATCAGAGTTTAAAGAAAATAAAAAAACTAGTCGATTACTATAATCACCGTTCTGGCTAGATGTCACATACACAAATATACAGGGTGTTTCATTTAAAATGACATATGCTTATATCTGGAAAACCAAAACTCGAATCGAAAAAAGTTTCAAGTAAACTTTTTTTGGTGAAAAGGGGGGCACAGGGTACACATGAGCAGATTTTTTTTTAGGGTTACCTAAAGGCCCATCTGACGTCATTTTCATTTTTTCAAATCGCACATATACTTTTTTCTTTCAACGTCTTGAACAATTTGACAAACTAGGTATTTTTTGCTTAAAATTTTTTTTTCTTAAATTCTGCGTTATGAAGATATCTACAAAAAGAAAAATAAAACAACATTTTTCAAAATTTTTAATTTTTAATTTTTTTTTAAAAAATTTAATTAATAAAAAAACGATTTAATTAATCGTAAAATAGTACTCAAATTCTTCTTCATTTTTGAAATCACCTTAGAACATTGATTAAAATTTATAAAGATACCTTTATACATCGATTAAATGCTCAAAATGATGACCATTCACTTCTAAACATTTTTGAATTCTCATTGAAAACGTTCTCTTCACATTGCCAAGCATTTCTTCAGTTATTGATTCGCAAGCTGCTCTGATACGGTTTTTCATATCGTTTGGTGTTGTTGGAACTTGGTTGTAAACTTTCTCTTTGAGGTAACCCCAAAGAAAGAAATCGGGAGAAGTTAAGTCGGGTGATTTAGCTGGCCAATTCAGTGGTCCATTACGTCCTATCCATTTTCAGGAAACTTTTCTTCTAAAACTTCTCTTGCGGCTAGAGCATAATGAGATGGACATCCATCATATTGATACCATATCGCAAGTCTTCGCTCCAGAGTAAAGTCTTCCAACAAAACCGGTAAATCGTTCAACAAAGAATTCCGATACTTTGAAAAAAATTCTGTTCATGTGTACAATGTATCCCCCTTCTCACCAAAAAATGTTTACTTGAAACTTTTTTCGATTCGAGTTTTTGTTTTTGAGATATCAGGCAAAAGTGTTACTCAAAACGTAGTATTTTATCTTAATAATTCGTCATCTCATCCACCAGGTGAAAAGTTGTCAGCTGAGTACGGGAACATCACTGTTTTGTATCTTTCGCTAATGTAATGGTGAATCTGGTCGAAAATACAACAATACTCCTTTACAGCTTTAAAATCAATTATGCGTTATTATTTTCCAGGCATATGGAAGTTATCATAAATAAAAAATCTTTTAATAAAATCTCATGCGATGAATCACCTGAAGAACATGGATGATAAACCTATCGATATGTTTCAGTCGGGTGTTTTCAGCCTGTATAAATGACCGGCGATGATCTAGTCGATAGTGCAACCAGGTCAATGCCTGGACCGAGTACACTCCAGGAATGTAGTGACTATGAGACGCAAATCACCTGCAAGGAAGCACTCGCAGATGCTGAAAAGTTTATATTTTAAGGGAGAGCAAGATAACACCAACTATAAAGACATTTTAAACATTCGTACTTTGATTTCAAATATTAAAGATATGATAATTAAAAAAAGGAAAACAAGTGAAAGTAAGAGACTATTTTAAAAAATAAACTAAGTGTTTTTATAAGTTTGTAGGCTTTTACGGCCAGTAACCATTAGAAGTAAAACTAAAACTAGAAATGTCCAGGTTATGCCGTGCCTCTATTAAAAGATTGTTTGACGTTTCGGATGACTAATTCTCTCTGAAAATCGAACATATTGTCATTTTCATACATTACATTTTGTGGAAGGCATAGTTTCTAATGGAATCCGTGGCACTCTTATATTGTTAATATAATCTCTCATGACTAAAGGTTTTAATATATCTCCATTTCTGATAGACTTTGATTTCTCCATAGCGTTGGTGTATATTGCTGCAATGGACATCTTTATTGCATACAAATTATTGGCAGAGTAATTTCTTCTCGTGCAGTATATACATTCAGCGTTACCTAGTTATACTATAGCTAAATTATAAAGTCTGAAATGTAATAGGTTTTACAGTCTGGATATATCAAACTGATGTTGTTTTAGGGGTCTACTGGCGAACTCAAATTCTTCCTTTTAAACACATAAGAACTGCAAGAATTTGTTGCAAATTGGGGTTTCAATAACAAAGTCTCTGGAAAAACTCTTTTATGCGTTCTTTTTAACTTGTCAGAATAACAGGTTTATTCTCAAAAATAAATGCATTTCTGCTTTCGTTGAAAGTATAACATTTTCAAAGATTTCTCATGTGATCTCCTTGTCAAAAATTCATGGGAATAAAATTATTGCTTGTCTAATAGAATATGTCTGTTTTCTTTTTGGCATTTATTCCTTATTAGTCCTTCGGTCGTGAATTTCATCGTTATTGTCATGTGAAAGTTGTCCTCGCTCTCACACTCAGAGTTGGACACACCTTTAAAATAGCTATTATTATTATTTTATTGGCCAGATAAGGTGGTTTATGGGTGAAGATGATCATGTAGTGCTGAATAAGATAATCTCCGATTTACCATATTCAGTAAACCGTCTTCAAACAATCTGTGACTGATTTTTTCTTCCTTGTTAATACCATAAACCAAACTAAAACCAGATTTCTGCACCTTTTATGTTTGTTTTACATAAAAAATTAAATTTAACATACCGAAAATTAAAGACCACTCATATGAGCATCTCACAAAGAACTGTTTTTTGTTTTAATATTAAGATAAACTCTGGAATCAGAAATAGAAGCTGATATCTGATCGTTAAATGTATGTAGCAAGCTTTTCGTTAAATGATCAAATTACCTTTTTGTGGATTTAAGATATTTCGCTGTCATGTTTTTATATTATATAAACAAATATACAAAATTCTACAGTTACAACTGAAATGTCGTTTTAAATTAATACTCTATAATAATATCTAAATTATCGGATTATATCGAATATCTTAATGTAACACTACATAATTGGTGACCACGGCGTGTTTTGAACACGCAACCTTTTGATCTGATAGACCTTGATTACTTCTATTATTTATTACTACTTCCCTTCTTGTAAAAATGTACTTCTTCAAATCATTTAACGAAAAGCTTGCTACAACGATCTTCTGTCGGGTTCTCAAATGGGCAACCAGAAGCCATCGGAGTTCTATAGGAGTCCTAGTCTATACGTGGCCGACGGTTCACAAGTAGTAAGTCAAAATTTGTTGTTACGGCTATTGCAAAGGCGGTTACCACGCACTATTTCTGTAGACCTCCTATCTTCAGGCAAACTTCAGAAATACAAGACTTGTTATCTATTGCCGATAATGTTTGAAAGAGAAAGCTGATTAAATCCATCAAGGAATTATCAGTAACTGTAAATGCCAATTCACAACAATTGTTACAATGGCAGCTGCAAATGAATATTAATTCCCTAAGTTCCAAATTTAATGAATTAGCAACTTCATCTAATCATTGCCCGAACTGCAACAGATTACACACATATAAATCACCTTTTTCTTCGAGAAATCCTTCTCTCCAACGTTCATTATTTAGACATTCTTCATCACAACGTTCACGACACTCTCAGGCAAACACTCTTTTGACCAAAACTTCTGATTCAAAAAAACCAAGTAAAGTTTCAATGGAGAAAATTTCAATAAACGTGTTAATCGACAATCTCATATTTCATTAAGTGAGGTTAGTTCTTGTCTTTACATCGATGATCAAACCAATATCAACTTTCTTATTGATACTGGAGCTGACATTTCTGTCCTTCCTTCCAAATTTTATCAAAATCACAAAAGAGGCACAACTTCGTCTCTTACTGCTGCTAATGGTACATCAATAATGACCTATGGTAAAAAAGTTTTAATATTAACTTTGCAGTTAAGACGAAATTTTCTTTACATCTTCCCTATAGCAAATGTAGAGAATATTATTGGCGCAGACTTTCTTGACAAATTTGGCATCATTGGGATGGGGGCGTGATGGCTCAGCGTGTTAGCTCTCGGGTTAACACGCAGACGTCCCGGGTTCGAACCCCGGTGAATTCACGTTGAGTCGCCCCCCGTCCTTCGGAGGGGACGTTAAGCCGTCGGTCCCGGCAACCAGTCTAACATCTCTGGTTGTCGTTAGCACGCATGTGTGTGAGGCTCGACTTATAGGGACGAATGCGCGTGAGCGCCCTCTGACCCCTCGGGGTCGGGGCGGCGGTAACTCGTCATTGGAAACGAGTAAGCGGTATCGTCACCTAACGAGATCTTCTCTACCATCTCGAGCCTCCAAGGGAGTATGCACAAGGGGCCCACTGGGGCCTAAGTGCGCGTAAAAATTACGCACCCCTCTCTCTACATACATACATACATTGGCATCATTGTAGATATTAAACATCGTCGCTTAATCGATAATACAACTAAATTATTTTCTGTTGGTTCTATTCAAAAAATCTCCATTCCTTCCCCTAAACTTTTCTCCATTGAAGCTAAATTTACCAAAAAAAAATTCCAAAACTTATTTCACCCTCAGATTTCTCTTCTCCAGTCTTATACTCAACATAATTACTAATTCACATTTATCTTTCTGTCGTCCGAGGCGATTAGATCTCGTCAAATTTACTATAGCAAAAATAAAGTTTGAATATATGATTTCTTTAGGTGTTCCATCTTCTTCACAAGTTTCATCTCTGTTACATATGGTATTCAAAAAGGATTCCAACGATTGGTCCTTGTGACAATTATCGTCAATTGAATTTCGCCACAATTCCCGATCGCTACCCTTTACCTCACATTCTCGATTTCAATCTCTATATTCACAGTTGCAAAATTTTCTCTAAAATTGAGCTTGTACGGACATAGCATCAAATACCTGTAGCGGAAGAAGATATTTACAAAACGGCAATTACCACCCTATTTGGTCTTTATGAATCTACCGGTATGCCTTCGGCTTAAGAAATTTTGCGCAAACATTCCAACATTTTATTAATGAGACTTTCTGGTCTAAATTTTAAAGTAAAGCTGAAGATGAACACTTCGTCCATTTAAGGTTATTGTCTGAGAAATTAAACGACTTCGGTATTAATATCCAACCAACACAATGCCTTTTTGGACTTTCTTCTTTAGACTTTCTCAGTCACAATGTTTCCTCAGACGAAATTCTTCCTTAACAATCAAGAATTAAAGCAATTAATGATTTTCCACAACCTGAAAATTTAAAAATTTGCAAGAATGTACAATTTTCATCAATTAATATTGTTGTTAGCCGATGATCATTTTTGAGAACACATAAAAGTAGCTCTGTGTTAGCTAAATTAAGATCTACGCTATATCCGCGAGGCACGTCAACCAAGATTCAAATCTTTCTCATTAAATGAGTGATAAAAAGTTCATTTAGAATTAAATTTGTATGTTGCATGTAAAGAAGTGTATCCTGCAGTAACCAACCACTGTAAATGTTGTGTCAAATACCTATAAATTGAGTAAATTAAAAAAAAAAAACTATTTTATAGATATCTTCTTTATTCCTTATAAGTTATAACACTCCGGTGACTATGGTATTTCAATTTGCAAGAAGTGGTGAAATGGTTGGAAACATCCATCAAGTCGCCACATTATAAAATCAGGTAGTAATTGATGGACTGGGTGATAATTTGATAAAAAATAAATAAAGAGACAGTAATCAATATACGTCAAGTCACCTGCCAGTATTTACTAATTTGCAGTTATCTGCAAGTACCTAAATCGAGGGAGGATAAGCACACTACTATACAGCTGCTCGATCTCACCACATGTATCCTACAACTCTAAAAAGATTATCCTGCCTTATCAACAAAGTAGCTCCATCTCCTCTATCCCCGAATTAGCGTAAAACCTCTAACGCTCAATGTCTCAGCCAAGCAAATAATATTAAACATATTCTGATCCACATGTCTGAGCCGGTCGAGATCCGGAAAAACCGAGCCAATTTTTAGAAATTGTGTAGCCGTACTATCATGTATACCTAGCGGTAAATAAAGAGTGTTCACCAAACAATACTTTCCTAAACGCTCGATATCAATATTAACTTATCTCCCTTCCATGTCAACTTGTTTTCAATGTTAGTTGGGGAATCTAACCATAATCTCACAGAAATTTTACTCTCGCGAAACAAGATTTCGAATAAATTGGCTTTAGGCTATGATTAGCGGTTTTAAACTTAAATTATAATAATGATTAATCAATAACATTAAACAATGTATTAAAGAAATTGTTATTATTAAAATTTAAATAATAATAATCAAAAACGCTTAATTAACTACTGCCGAGTTTGTACCCAGATCTCAGACTGTTTTATACCTATGTGTTCAAGGTTTTAGCAAAATAAATACCTCTAATTGAAAGTTTTGAGAGAATACTCGGATCTACACCTGGTCTTTTGTTTACATTCCCGGTTTATATCTGATATATTTGTCCTATTAGATGTAACTGATTTTATTTTCCTAGTAATGCATGACAAAATTTGTTATAGTTTGAGCACTGCACTCTTGCCATTCAATTTCCCTAATGTTTTTGACGTACTACAGCATGAAACATTGCAACTGATTACTTCATTGAGCAGCTATGTTACCCATATTACTTCATGCAACTGTTTATTAGCTGCATATAATTAGTTAAATCATAGGTTGTATTAACTTCATCATCTTTATGAAATCAGTTGCAAGTATGTTTGTGTGACGCACTGTGTAACGTAGTTTTAATTAATGGCGACTCCTACATTCATGCTTGGTGCAATCAAAGGGGACGAAAGAGACGTTGGGTTCTTTGATTTGAATATTGCAGGCATCAGGCGAGTGTGTTTTAACAATAAAATTGTACTGTATAAATTTCGATTTTACATCTGTAAGAAAATATATTTCCCCATCTAATTAAGCATTTTTATATGTATATGCTTCCTTATAATGTATGGATATTCGCGAGTGTAACGCGATATTTTTGCATATTTTATTTAATTAATTAAATTGTTTTAAATAACTTAATTATTTTGATTGGTTTAATTATCTATAAATTCGATCAAATAGCTTCCTGTCTGTACTTGTAAAAAACAAGGTATTCTAGTCATTAACTTAACTGTTATTGGCTTAATATCTATAGAATTGTTTACGTTGAGTAGTTTTGTTATTTCACAAAATGTAGTAGTTCTTTGTATTCGGCGGAATTCAGAAACATGTTTTATAAGCTAAAATCTGGCACTTACGTTTCCTTTGTTGTTCTGGAAGACATTACGTCTTATCTTACTTCCTTTTGATGTAATATTCTACATATGCCTTTTAAAAATAAATTTCTGGCACAGATTTAAAGATTTTGTTTAATACCGATTTGGCTTTCTTTCTGTACATTAAAGATATTGTTCTTTTATTGCCAGTATTGTTGTGCCGCATTCCTTTTTTGATTGTATCTTTAGCAAATAACAAATCACTTGTAGTTTTCAATAATGAATTATTCAATAATTACTATAAATAATGAGTGCGATTGAGCTTTTTATGTAGGAAAGACTTAAGATTGGAATGACTAATAAATAATTGTCGCTAACGTATTCTCCCTATTTAAAAGGAGCTTTCGTTGTTTCACCTTTCAAAAATTCGCCCCTTTGAGTGGCACAAAGAATCGAGTGTTATGGCAACAACTTTTGAATCTGCAATGGAACTATATCACTCCTGAAAGTCATCCTTCTGTGTCATTCGAATCAATAGTGATAATAGCTTCAAAAACGAAAATTTATCAGCTATATTAAACAACCTCAGAAGGAAACGTCATTGTTGCAATACATATGTATAATAGCAAGGTATGGTACGTTAGTAGAATTTGTTTTCTATGTTCTTCAAGGTGATAAAACGTTAAAAACCACATAAGAAACACTGAAGCATTAGCTTCTTTATATCTTCAATAACAAGCCGGTTCGAAGAAAATAACACATCAGCAGAAACTTTCAGCTTATTACACCAACACTTTTTAACTTCTGCAAGCCCAGCATATTTGAAGAACTTGACAAATGATTACAATATTGGCAAGGGACAAAAATTCCAACGGATTTAATACTTCATGACGCTTTGATATACACATACTGTTGTTTTTTCTAACAGTAGTTGATAATTGATGGGTTGTTCCGCTGAAAGAAGCATATTGAGGAAAGCGTGAACGTGTGTCAGTATGGTGATATAAATTGAGTGACTACGAAGGCATTGATGATGAGGATTGTGGTGAAAACTTTAAAATACGATAAGATAGGGGAAAAGATAATAACGAGTAGATAGAAAGTAGAAAGGCATTTGCTGCGTCACTGATTATAGTAGTAAGGAATTAAAAAGAACCTATTGATCAATCATATGATTCAATCAGTGATCAATTCTTTTTGATCAACACATAAACTGTTAATCTAAAAAGACGTTGATCTCCAACTCTCCAACGTTTCGAGACGACCGGTTCGGTAAAAAATTAGCCAAATTAACCGTACGTCAAAGAAACGCCGGATAGACCGAGAACATCGCCGCTGTCTGTGCACAAAAGCAGGGATTTTCGCAGACTTCAACTTAGCCAATTTTGCATCGCCACTTTGGGATGACGTTATCTTCACGAAATTTACTAGGTTAAAATGCAGCTGCAAAACGATACTGTTTGGTGTGGATTTTGGGTAGGTGGAGTTGAGACCATCACCGACAACGGCGAGCATTACAAATCAAAGATAACCAATTTCTTTTTGCATGAATTGAACGATATGGCTATCAACGACATGTAGTTCCAGTAGGACTTGGCTACGTACCACACAGCAATCGCCACAATGGATATTCTGCATGAACGACTTGAGGGTATGGTTATCTCTCGCGTAGCTAACGTGAATTGACCACCAAGATTGTGCAATTTGGCTGCTCTAGACTTTTTTTTGCTCTAGACACTTTCTTGTGGAGTTTTCTAAAGTCATATGAGTCATTGAACCTCTCGAATCAGCACCATCATGTGAAGTCGCGGCGGACTTGTGAATGGTGTCATATTCCATACCTAATGGCATACATGAGCCTTACAAATAAAAAAGAATGTTGTTTATTGTTAACACACAGTCTGTTTTATTCCATTTTAACATAGCCGTTAGTAGTCAACAGATGTAGAGAATATTGTAATAAGAAGAGTTTTTCTATGTAAACCGTTATAGTACATTAAGATTTGTTATGTTTCGCATTCTCTTGCCTAGGTAATCTTTAGGTCTCTATAGGTCTTTGTAATCTTCTCTTTTACAGCAAGTATTTCAGTGTACTCTGAAATTACATGTCAATATTAAAAGTGCGCCGACAGATAGTTCAGAATAATGAAGACAAAAGCTTAATACCGAATGAAAATTTTTTTCTATGCATATTTTTTATTCATGTGGCACTTGCAGTCTATGTATTTGTAACTAATTTTGGATTTCTAGATAAATCTTGAGGGTGTATACCATTAGGTTTGGTTGGTTTGAAAACGAAGGCATTTGAAGCCTACAAATTTGACTCGTCTAAACTAAATGGTATTAATAATAAAGATTAATCATTGTTTTTTTTTTTTTAGATTTATTAATGCATATTTTGGTAGCCATCAAAAAACTGTTATGTAATAATTTATCATCGTGTTATAATTCAGAATTTAGTGATTAAACATATTTTTTAATCTTAACAATAAACCTTTCAACAAACATGAAATAATCTTTATTTTTAATAGGTTTTGATAAACATGCAAATATTTACTCGATAAAAAAAATCTAAGAAAAATAAACGAATAAGATAACATTACTTAAATACATCAACAGTAGTAGAAGCAATCTTTGTTTAAATTAGTTCTTCCCACACTCATATTACATTTAACAAAGAAAACTGCAAAATTGCATAAACATTTAATGACCTACGCCTGTCTTTTTTTTGTTATTTTTAAAATCTGTCCATTTACTAACATATTTTTGTAATACTTTGTTTAGAATGATCAACATTTACGTAAAAGATTCAAAGATCGTTCAACATCACCACAGTCACCGTTTGGACAGGAAGAGAAAGAAAAGACGAAAGTAGAGAAGCCATATCCAAGCGACTACATGTTATGGGTTTTCGTTTTGATGATTATCGTTTTCCTTGGAGTGATAATTGTCGAAAAACAATTACCAAAAGGGCTGAAGGTGGCCGAAGAACACCGTTATAAAAATCGTTTTGTCGCTGAACGAGCTTACGACCATTTAAAAAAATTAACAGCTTTGGGGCCACGCGTAACCGGAAGTCATGTAAACGAAATCGAAGCGGTGAACTTGCTCAAAACGGAAATTGGGGAGATTATGAAAAATTCTAAATCGCATCACGTGATTGAATTGGATGTACAGACGGTCGACGGATCATTTGCTTTACAATTTTTGGATGGGATGACCAATACTTACAGTGGATTACAAAATGTTGTCGTTAAAATTGGGTCACGTATTAATTCGCCTCATAGTTTGTTGATCAATTGTCATTTTGATAGCGTTCCTGACAGTCCTGGTGAGTAAATACAGTAATAAAAACAAAAATTTAAATTAGTTCGATAAGGAATGGGTATATTTAGTTCAAGGACAATAGAAATTTTGTTTTGTTCATTTAACAAACAAAAATACAAATTGCAGAAAAGTAATTATTTACTTATATAGGATGTATTAAAAATGGTGTTACAAACGGAAGTCGTAAATAGAAAACACCGCTTTACAACTAATTGAAAGAAATAATTATTATTTGGTACACCGCTTTTGTAACATACTGTATTCAGAAACCTAGTTTTGATAGCGACTTTAATGTTGATTTCTCCTTGATCTTTGAACTGTTTAGATCAAGATGTAATTTTAAATCGAAAATTATTTAACTGACTTTATTGTGATGATTATTTTTTTACAAAAGAGATTAGATTTGGAACATAAAACATAAAATTCAGAACATTTTGTCGAACTCTTAAATCGCTTTACGTATTTATTTTATCTTATCAAGAATTAAGTATATTTTTTTAAACGAATCGCTCCGAATATAAACACAATGATTACATCAGTGTTTGTTTTCTTTATCAGAAAAGGATTAAAGCCGTCAATTTTAGTTTTATTGAGAGAAACAAATATTTGAATTGTATCGAACGCAATTTAGTTCACTTCTCGCTTTCCTAATCTGTTGGTAAACTTTTCACGCGTCGGCAGAGAACTTTAAACTCGTCATTTAAACAATTTCGATAAGTAGGACTTTTTGCTAATTGTAAAACGGTGACAAATTTAGGTACCTTAAGTAACTCTAATGAACTGTGCGTGTTCTAAGATTAGCGGTTTAAACTGTTTGCGAAAACAGCAAAATGAGAATGGAAAGTGGGACTATTTTAGCTTGTTTATTTTTTCCATTAATTTTTTATTTTATTATTACCGCATCAGATATCAGAGACACTCCACAATAAGTTCTTGATCTATGTGTAAATAGAGTCTTGATACTGAATAAATCTTTTATTGAGATACCTCGGTTGATTACAGATTCTTCTATAATTTTCTACTGTAACAGTACGCATTAAACTTTTGATATTGTTTGGCAGATAAAATACAGCGAATTTATGGAAAAAAGGTTTTTTTTATTGTAATGTAAACAATACCTAAACAAAATAACACCCTTTTTATAAAATATTATTTAAAATAAATACTATTTTAATATAGTTATTTACTCTTAACATAGCTTTTGCTTAAAAATACGCATTAAGATTTTCCATGAGTATCCAAAAATCTAAAAGCCGCGTTCAGATCCACATTAACTGTGCATGTAAATTGGTAAATCATTCTTCATGTACACCTACGCCTATTTCGGCAGAAATAAATGGTTTAAACTTTTTATTTTGTACCATGCTCTTGTGATATTCTGTAAACGTCTATTTTTTACAAACGAACTATTCTGATACCAATAATTGATTCATATTATAATTATTGTCAATTGTAACATCAATATCTCAAATACTTCCATTTAATAACGACCAGAACTACATATAACCATTAATTTTAGCATAGAATCATTGTTTTAACAACATTATACATCATTATAGATCATTATACAGCGAGTACACGGTGCTCCTTCAAGTAAAATAAAAAATATGATTTTTACCACGAAGAACGGATGTGAGATGATTAATAATAGCCTACAATTTATTTTGCTGTGTCGCCTAAGCACGTTTATAAATACATCAAATTTTAAAATAATTAAAAGATGAAAATTGGAGTCATCGTTTGATTCATTCTATGATGTTTGCACTATGTCCGTGGTTGTGTAGATTGACTATTTGCAACAGTTCTCCCTTAAATTCGAGTTTCGTTATTTTGAAACTTGTACAAATTTTCCTAATAATCAAAAGTACTCACTTACTGTTCTGGACCACACAGAATCATTGCCACATTATCTACCATGTCAAAGTGTCAATCGCATTACATAAGTCGTCAAGTGACATTCCTATAGCAGTAAAAGGTGAATCAACCTTTTTCTGTCTCGAATATATCACCACAAAATAATATTTATTGATGGCAATAAAATGTGATATAATATTTATAGTATAGCAGTGTACTATTGAAATTACTATTTTATAGAATTGCAAAGTGCAACATTAATTTTAGAAATTGAGCCGTACAAAAATAACTTTAAATACGTGGTACATCTATTGCAATACCACTACGCAGTACTGAAAAATGTGGTGAACTATTTGTGCTAATGCAGCCCAAAACTTAAGGCCATATGGCTCACAATCAGTTAATAGTAGTACACGCACATTTTTTTTCATAAGAAATTATTCCTTTTTAATGTGCCGGAAAGAAATACCAGTTACCCTGTAACTACTAAGAGAGTTAATTTAGATGAATTGCCAAGAGTCTTCTGATAGAAATGTTTTAGGCTGAATTGCCGAACAAATTGTGTACGCACTAGCAGTTTTTGTTCAGATGAATTATGTTGTATGTATAGTTATTTTCTTATTTCACGAGAATCTGTCGGTCTAATGCGGGTACTAGAAAAACGTGGAGTAAGTCAATCGACAGCTTAGCTGTTGGAAATTCAGTCCATAGCGTGGAGAAAATTCTTGCTACAAGTGCTTTAAACGTGCATAGATCATAATTATTTTGGCATTTCGCATAAGAACCTGAAACTACACGCAAGCTAAATTCAATTGATGCAAGAATGAAAGCACCAAGATATTCGTTAGAGACTTGACTTCATTAACCAGTAAATTAAGTGCTTTTCAACATTTAAAACATCTTGTTTTGAAATGTTAGTTTTCATTGTTAGTGGTTCTCTATCCTCAGTGAACCACCATGGTTTCTCATTTTTCCTTTCATTTATATTTATTTTTCTGGTTCCAAGTGTTCATGTGATTTATTAAATTTTGTAGTGAAAATGGTTATTGCGCCCTTTCATTCATAGAGGTTAATATCGTGACGTCTAAGATGTGACTGGGCTAGATTTTTCGATTTGTAATAATAAACTCGATGCTTAAATTTTGGTTTCTTATGTTCCCAAATGTTAGTTGAAAGTATCATTAATTTGCAGTTCGTTCTGTGCGCATAAGGTTATTAACAACTCTCTATTATGATTGATAACCTCTTCATTAAATCGGTGCCTGTTACCTGGGATATGAGTGTTTCCAATTTTTTAATTAAAATCTCCTATTGTAAAGACATTTGTGTTATAGAAATTTCGATGCTAAAGATAAGGAACTAAACAGTAATTTACAGGGACGCACTTTAGTATAAAATGGACAATGTATAATTCAAACATGGAATGAGCTATGTTGATAAAATTTAACTTCTGATAATTGGACCAAAATAGTAAATAACTATCTATGTTTTAGTCAAATCTGTCATGCAGCGTACCACAGCCGTGTTTGCCTAATATACAGAGTGTTTCTGTAAGTCGTGGCATAATTTTAATCACAAATATTAGTCAAAATAATACATTATTATTCACAAAAATATTCAAGTTCGTTTAAAAGAAATCTATCAAATTATTACTCAACGTAGCATAAAATCTAGATTTTCTTCAATACAATTATTCTTCAGCATTTCTCAAATTAATGGTTATCTGCAAAAACCATTTTTTTCTAATAACGCGTCATCAATAGTACATTTTTCCATCATAGTATGGCAACACTGTACTTGCAAGAGATGATCAGCAATTTTTAATTCTTGTACTCTCGATAAATGGTATGGGTACAATTGCTGTTCATCTAGCACATGCCAAGACGTACCTTTCGATAATTGAAATGTTTAAACTGTGGCTATCAACAGCACTAGCAGTACTACGATCTTTCGAAAATGTCTTTTGATATTTAGAAATGTTTTTCTATCAAATTGTATTTACTTACAATTTGTTTCCATAAGCACCTACGATTAATAAAAACATTCCAAAATCGAGGTTGTATTTTTTTGCAAATATTTCGAAAACGATGCGTCTAATCGAAAATTTCTACGAGTGAGAATCATTTTTAAATGAAATAGGCTTTTAGAATCAGTTGGAAAATTTAAGGGTTTATGACATAATAAAAAAAACCTTTGTGAACACCCTGTATAGCATTGATCCTGTGGTTTGATATTTTCAATAGTGATCTTAAACTATTTATTATGATAACATTGCATTGTTTACCACTGTCTGTTGGTCTTTCTAAGACAAACCATATTGAAAATATTTAAGAAAATGTTTGAAAATGTCTTAACTTTGAAGGCTTAAAACTATATCTTATATATCATTTCCACTCTAGTATGTGCGATTAAAAGTATGCCACGACTTACAGAAACGCCCTTTATACATATTTTTATGAATTAATATGAAAACCTTTGACATATTTGTCGATATGTATTTGTTCACATCATTGATATGAAAAATATGAAGAGTAGAATTTCTCAACTATTTATGTACTATCTTTTCAAAACCTACAGTTACATAGCTTTTATCGTCGAAAAAGCGTTATCTTTATAATTTCCTTTGTGGTTTTCAGCACCATAATATTATTAATTTTCTCATATCTACTATTAATAATCAATACATATAATTATTATACATATGTACTCAATATTGTACAAACCCGTTTAATTAACTCTTCATTAATACAGACATATTAACAATAAAATATCTACTTATTAAAAGCATCGCTCATTTAATACATACATTTTACTGGAAGATCGTCTAAGAATATTCTTATCTTTTGATCCATAGGTTTTTCCCGTTACTACAAACTCAGCATTCGTTGACGTTCCTCAATATTTATTTTCCACTATTTCAAACTGTATTTTATTCCTAAATTTAATTATTGTGCCCTTCATTACTGCAAGACTTATTTTTATGCATGGACAGTACCAATCCTCTTTCTTTTTACTTCTTATTTTTGTCTAGATTATTAGTAGGGATCCTTAGTGCAAGGGAATAATTTTTTTACATCTACCTTGCTGTCAAGTGTTGTCAGCAAGTTCTTCATAAACATAAGTTATCAAAAACGTTTGAAATAATTACACACAACGCCATTGTTAATGATATCGTCGATGGAGCAACACCTTCGATGCACATATTGGTTGTAATGTAGATCATCAAAGTTGTTTCAGTGTTAAAATAGTTTTCCATAAAGCAATATTTCAAGGAACATGCTTAATGGATGTAGAAGACAGAGCTTTTGCAAAACAACATCCTTAGTTTGTAGCAATCGATATGTTGTTTCTTTAGATTCCTTAAGTAAGGAACCACGCTTTACTGTTTCTAACCAATTTATTGCATATAGAAGATGATGTGATGGGAGACGTTAGGATGCTTGGTATACGAACCTGGATGAGTGTGGCCTTTGACAGATCGGAATAGCAACGAATTTTGAAGCAAGCCGACCCAGCGGACAATCAACCTCCAGTCTCTGTCTCTTTGCCTTCTTTTAATAATTGACTAGAATTATATCCACATTCAAAGACGCTGCTCTGGTTATTAGTTTCCAGTTAGCTAATACGTTTATATAAATTTACTTTAAGAACCTACACGTTATCATTGATTATCTATTAATCTATTGTATTATCTCCATACTGTAATATTTTTCGTTTTTATTTTTTTAAGTCTTGACACAGAAAATTTGATTTTTTTTTTAATTTCACCAATTATATTTTTGATTCAATTTGAGTTAATTATCAACTTTCTCAAAACTATACTATTTTCATTAATATTTGTCGTAGATTTTTCTTGTTCCAGTACTAGTAATAGGTTAACTTAAAGTAAATATGTCTATTAATCAACATAACGATGTTATTTGAAATGCATCTCCATATGATTTTTCGCACGATTAATAATTTATGATCCTCATTGAACTACTGTGTCATACATAATTGAATTATTACGTATGAACACGTTTAGAAAGTGAATTTGAAGTCCATTTTTATTATTTTTTTTTGAAACAGATATTGAATTATTGTTTGAAAAGTGTTCATTTTTAAAATATTTTTAAGGTGGAAGCGATGATGGAGCAGGATGTGCTGTAATGTTGGAAATGTTGAGGGTCATCTCTCAATCGGAAAAAACATTAAAACATAACATCATTTTCCTATTTAATGGTGGTGAGGAGAATTTTCTTCCAGCTTCTCATGGGTTTATTACCCAGCACAAGTGGGCTAAAGAGGTAATATAATTTGACAATAAATTCAATTTTTCTTGTATTCTTCATTGTATTTAACAATAATTCTCTAGTTTATCCAGTTTAATCTATCATTAATTTTATTTTAAAATTATTTAAAAATAAATATAATGTCCACCCCAAATTCAAATAGTTGTTGATAAAATGGAAATGAATAAGTACGTTGTTAAAAGTCTTACTTAAATTTAATCATAACATAGATAAATTGATGTTAAGAATATTCGTAGTGTGAAGCCAATTTAGGCCTGTGATTGAATTCGAAATAGTAGTCCAAATTGTCTAGAGTATTTATAGGTTAAGACCCCGGCATATTAAAAGGTCAGATGCAGACGATGCTTATTTATATTCTGCTTGGATGAAGTGCCCCAAGTTTATTAAGCGTCCATCGCTACGTTATTCGTCTTTCCACTTTAAAGTTGAACGATAATAAATTTGTTTCTTAACCATTTTCAACACTGTTTTTAATAACTACCACTTCGTATTTGATCTTAATTTATACCGCATTTCAACAATAAATAAAGAAATGTTCGATGTGATACGAATGTATTTATGTTTTTTTAGATTAGAGCTTTTATAAATTTGGAAGCATGCGGGGCCGGTGGGAGGGAAGTTCTTTTTCAAGCAGGACCAAATCATCCCTGGCTTTTGGAAACGTACTCCGAAGAAGTGCCTTACCCTTACGCTTCATCTCTAGCGCAAGAAATCTTCCAAAGCGGTGTCATTCCCGGTGATACCGATTATAGGATTTTTAGGGACTTTGGAAATTTATCAGGTGTAAAAATTTTATCAATTTTTAAATAACAAAAAACAATAAAAATTATCGGCATCATTTTTTTTAGGATTGGATTTCGCTTGGTCATCAAATGGATACGTTTATCACACCAAATTCGATTCGATCGATCAAATTCCCTTGGGATCGTTGCAAAGGACTGGCGATAATATTTTGTCGTTAGCTCTGGGCATGGCTCAAGGTCACCAATTGTCGGATGTTGAAAACTATAAAGCCGGAAACTTGGTGTTTTTTGATTTTCTGGGAGCTTTCGTAATCCGGTGGCCTATGATGGTCTCCGATATTATCAATACGCTATCTGTGATATTTTCTGTTTACTCGGTATTGAGAAATGTAAAGGAACATTCCAACGGTAAGAATTAAAGCTCAATTAATAACTAATTAAAAGGAAACAGATACAGTATATAAGTTTATTATTATCGAAATACAAATCCACCCAAGCAATATAAGCTATAAAGATAACATGTATTTTAAACTTTTATACAACTCTATAATGATATTGGAAAAAGAAGATAACTTCATTACATAACTTCTAGCTTACTATATTACATTTTAATTTAATTAATTCGTACTTTTAAATAATATTGACAGTGTATTGAGCTGTTTCGTTCAAATGCATTTACACTAACTATTTACAACAATTTTTTGATTAAACAAATTTGCATTTCTTCAGTTCGTATATTTTTTTCGTCTTCACTATAGACAAGTCGTTGGAATAAAGCGTTTAAACTCTATTTTGTGCAACACATGTGAGAAAATGTTGAAGTATTTTTCAAAACTAGAAGATATTGATGAGGTAAAAATTTTATCACTATTTACTACTAGAAAATTTACACAGGCAATATACATGATCGTTTTGGAAAACGTTGCCGAGTAAAATATAGAAATAAGAGGATTTGCAAACTTAATAAAATACACCAGAAAAGTACCAAGAGGAAAGAAATATATGAATACGGACCTACGCGTTCAATTTTGCATAATTTGTTGCTTGAGCATGCTATAAAAATAATCATAAAATAGAGACAAAAGTAGCGTAAAGAAAGCAGAAACATGGGAGAATATAAAGAGGAATAGGATGAATGTGAAAAATGAAAGCAGAAGATAAATGAAAGATGAAGGCATAAAAACAGCAAAAGTAAAATGGGTAAAAATTATAGACAAGCAAATAAGACAAAAAGAAGAGTTAGAAGATTTTAAAATAGAGAATTTATTTAGAAAATTTAAAGGCAAGACAACATTTTAAACTCATATCATCAACAGAAACATATCATAAACTGTATACTGTTGAAAGAACGAAGGTCTAAAATGAATGGTTTCAGAGAGGATGAAACAAAAAATAAGTGAAGAGTGGTGAATAGAAAAGGGAAAATTCGAAACGATTAAAATAAATCCAATAGTAAGACAGAGAAATTTCATAAAAAACACATAAAGGGTGCATAAATAATGAAGGAGTAAAGAACTACCGTAACTGAAAGCAAGCCAAAAATTTAGCAGAATGATTTGGAAATGAAAAAAAAATGTACTAAACTTCTTTCTTTAATAAACAAACTGTTTGACCAGCTATGTGGTATGTGACACAAGCTTGTTGGAACCACATATCACTCATGACAAGTCCATCAAATTCTGGCCAAAAACAGTCTTCTAATATGGCACGATAACGAACTCCATTGATCGTAACATAGCGATTATTTCAACAACCACATAATATCATACGATTAATCCACACTCATTTTTTATGATTGTATTGTAATCTCTTGTACAGGATTTGTTGTTGTATAATAAGGCATATTTTGCGTATTGGCAAAACCATTAAGTTAAGTAAATTCGGGATTTTCTAGCAAAGCCCTTCTAAGAAGTTTCGGCGCTTCAAATGGTCAAGAGGCTTCAGTTCCTGAGTTAATTTCATCTTGTTATAGTGTAAAATGTACATATTACGCAAAATTCGACCCAGTGTAGTTGAGAAATTCCAAACTCCTGATAACTGTGTAGAATCGACTGATTTGGCTCATTTTGAATTGAAACGGTTACGATATTCAGTACAACATCCATACCTTGTTTCCAATTTATTCACTAAGCACGCACAGCCTATCAGCCTATATGGTGAGACGATTACTACCACCGTAAATTGGAATCACTTCTAAAGTTGCGACCACCTATTCCAAATTGCGGTAGTAATTTTGCATTTTTAAAACGTTGCGTTTTCGTGAACTTCATCATAACAATGTTAACCTTTTAAATTATGTAAAATATTCAAGAGCGCATTCCTATTAAAATACAAAATTGTTATATTTCTGTTGGAAATCCCGTTAATATGCAACAGTTTCGTCAATTTCTTATGATGTTAGACTGAGACGATGCTTATGGTTCTATTCTAAATGAGAATCTTAACAACTAAGTCAGAGTTGGAATATTCCTTGGTAGATGAAGAAATTCGTTTTTCACATTTAAGAAGTGGGCTTTATGGAAGATTAGAAAGGATGTAAGTAATATATGGTTTCGTGTAAAAGAAAGAGTTGAGTAATTGTTTTGTAGTATGTTACACAGACTAGCGACCTTCTTTAGGTGACGATATGGTTGATTTGATACATTCTTGCATTGAAAATGTGGTCTAAAAGTGGTAAAATTAGAAATAAAGAACGACGATTTGTTTGGCATCCTTGTCGGGCAATTCGCAAAAACGGAAGGAATTTGCTACAAGATTTTATATAACAAAATACAATTTGCTTTAACAGTACTTTGGTTATATGGGTGTCCAAATAAGAGTACTCGATTTAATTTTAAAATATAACGCATAAGTTGTTGAGCAAGTGGTAATAATAATTTTACTGCAATACAAATAACAAACAAATATCCGGCAAATGCCCCCCACGATTATGATCACAGACCCGCTCTTTTCATGAATCTTTCGGGAACATTCCGGTATAAACATGTGATATCACAAAACCCCAGAGGAAGAAATCGCACGACGTCAAATCATACGATTTCAGTATCCAATTGATATCAGTGGATTTTCAGGAAATGATTCGATTTGGAAATTGTTCCTACAATAACTGAATTATTTCACGCACCGTGTAGCAGGTTGCTCTATTAAGCTGGAACCACATGTCTTCCATACGATCCAAATCAGGCCATAAGAACTCCCTTATCATGTTGCGAACCCCCACATCGTTGACAGTTACGGCATTGCTTGCCTCAAAATCCGCACCAAATAATTGCTCGTTGGAAGTACATTTATTTCCGTTGGAACAGGTGTGGTATGTATAACCTACTAAAGTATAACCTATTCAAATAAAGTGCACCTCATCAGTGAACTTATTTTTTTTGAAAATTGACGGTGCGGTGTGTGTTCTGTTGGTTTGAGCTCCTGGGTTACCTGAATGAATACGGTGAGCCTTTCACAGAATTCGCTTCGTGGTGCTTCTATAAATTTGAATATGTTGTGAACGATGTCGAATTGATGTTCACGGGTTTTCGACAACACTCTTGCTGACAGCAGCTATGTTTTTGAGAGACTGGCAGATACGTCGATCATAATTATCTTAGTTTTTTCAAATTTATTGGTCACTTTTCCAATCGTTGACACATTTTACGTTTGAAAACCGATGATTCTTTTATAGGATGCCTGTGTGATTGGTGGTATTCAATAACCCGATAAAATGAGGTTGGTATATAAATTAGGGACGCTATATTACTATCTGCATAAAAATGTAATTAAGATAATTTAATAATAATCATCCTAATGTGAATTAAGACACAATTATGTATGACATAATACATATATATCATAATGTGTGTTTTCCTTGGCATGGTGGTGATGATATTATCAACAAATTTATTTATGACGAGACACTAATAATCAATAAGTAAATAACAAATTTTCCAATAACAGAAGCATCAAACCCAATTGGTACACCGATTATACCATAAATCTACAAAGAGAAACTTTGGCATCTAGTGAAAAGGAGATATTGTTCAAAACGAAAAAACCGAAAATTGTTCATAATTAAATCCCATTTCTCTCTAATAATCTGAAAAGTGAGATTACAAAGAATATGTATAGGTATTATAAATAATGGTATAAATAATGTCGATACAAAAATAAATAACAACATCGTTCGATAAAAGCTTTTTGTTTTTATTTGTATATGGTTGACAAAATTTTGCTTAGACTAAGATTTTCAGACAACAATTTTTAGAAATATCGAAAATGAATTTTCTCTAACAATTTAAGATGAAAAATTATGTCTAAAGTATTAAGCAATTTTTAGTATATAAATTGATATGTTGTAACAAATAATTCTTAATTTTCAGTAATTTCAAAAAGGCAATATTATACTAGAGTACTTAAGGCAATGGGAGCCATAGTAATGACATGGGTGCTAGCAGTGTTAACAGCAGTACTAATCGCAATAATGTTAAACGTTCTGGATCGAAAAATGGCTTGGTATGGGAAACCGGTATGGGTTTTCTTTTTGTACATGGTGCCTACGGCTTTGGTAGCGATTGCTGTCATATTCGCACACGCTAAATACACTCATAAAGTAATTATTGAATCTTATTTCTTATCTTGATTTTAGTAAGGTCCTAACACATTGCATATTTAGTAATTATTTTTGCTAAGATCAAGATTATTTACGAACATTTAAATAAAAATAAAAATTTAATGAAAATTTGAGATTAAAATTAATAATTTTTTTATAGGACATTGATGTGTGGCCATGGACAATATTCCAAATTTATTACGACGCTTATCTATTACATTTTACATTACTACTAGGACTCGGTACGTTATTGCGAATAAGATCGAGTTTTATTCCATTATTATGGGTCGTATTCGCCACCGCCGGAAACGTAATCCGGTCAATTTTTTTGAAAAGACAACGTGGGAAGAAATGGTTATTTTTACATATCGGAGTAATGGGGTTACCGTTCGTTCAATCGTTTTATTTATTTGTGTGCGCCTTGTACCTATTTATTCCAATTATGGGTAGAGCTGGTGCTGGAAATAATTCGGAAGTATTAATCGCCGTTATGGTCAGTTTTTTGATCGCGTTAAGAATAAGTTTCGCTGTTCCTTTAATTTTAATCGTACGAGACGTCCAGAAGATTTTTAGGATATTATTGGGAATATTTTTGCTCTCTATTGGAATGTTATTATTGACTACTGCCGGATTTCCTTATTCAGGAGAACCTGGTGCTTTAGCACCGCAAAGATTTATGCTCTGTGTAAGTAAAATTAATAACAGAATATTATGTCGTTCGGGCACTAGATATAAAAGGTGATTTGAAGTCATTTTCTATAACAATTGCAAATTTGTAATATATTTGTCGTTATCACGTTATTGGATTTTTGAGATTAATTCTTCCCTGTATTTTAACTGGTTTATTGTATAATTTAATTTGTCTTACTAGTTTCGCCTATAACGGCATCTTCAGAGACTTCGTCCAAATTTTATGAAAATTACAATTTCAAAGATAATTATATTGAATTCTTGAAAGTGTTCAGTGAATTGGTTATTTAAATTTTACGCCTGATACATACACTGGTAGAATGGAGGTTAAATGAGGTCACTTTTACCTCATTTAAATAAATCTCTTTAAATAATAAGACTTGTAGGTAGTTATTTTTAACAGTTCCATAATATCAATTGATCTAAAAAATCTGATCTTAAAAAGTAAAAAATTTGGCACTCTTAAATAGATAAAGAAATCACCTTTCTTATCTCGTGCCATTAAACTGACAGATATTTGTATGGGCCACTTTTCATTTAAATCAATTTACATCGAATATCGGTATCACCAATATTCTCTTCTTATTCCCAACTACCATAGTTCAACACCAAAAAATTCAAAAATCTATTTTATCAACTGGCATGTTCTTTTTCATAAGTGTAGATATCTAATACATATATAACAAATCAGAGCTTTAATTAGATAGAGCTTAAAATCATAAGTTTTTAGAATACTAATATCATTGGGAACGAGAAACCATATTTATCATAGCAGTTCACAACACAAAGTACAGTAAACTACATAAAGCATGTATTGTAGAATAACGGTATCAAAATCAACAAACCATATTAATAATATTTAAAAAACTAGAGCAGGAACGTGCAATGGAAGGAAAAGATTATACAAGGTCATTAAAATCATTACACTTATATTAATTTATGTGGTAAAACGTTTTATTTAGTAGATATCCATCGCTCTTAGTTTTGAATATATTTACATTTATTTTCTTTTACAGGTTCAGGCAATAAGTTATAAAAGCGTATCTCATAGTAGTTAGTTCCATTTCTTACTCTATCCGTCCTGTCATAAACAACCTTTAATTAATTAGCTGATTGGCCAATACTTGGTTGCTAATCAAAGGTTGAATGGCAATCATTTATTGAATTGATGGCAATTTCCAGCAAATCATTACATTATTGTGATATACGTTAAAAATATTAAATTATAAAAACAAGAAAGTGTTAAACAAATACACAATGTTACCAATCTTAGGCATCTCCTTTCAGTATTAAATAGTAACGTTGTGTGCTTCGAATAGCCCCAACATATAAAGGTATAACACAGAAAATAGGAAGAAAACATCGCATGCAGTTTGATAACTGCAATAATTAATTGCAATAAGGTTTAAATTCATTGATTACAGTACTACACTCTGTGCAACGATGATCAATTTGTGTGTTTAACAAAGTGTGGAAGAAAAACAAGGGATCAAGTGTGAATCAAGCCTCCTCAAGGTTTTTCATTCATCTTCTCTGGATTCAACGTTACGAACTTTCTTCTTTCCAACGTCAACTTCTTTCTTCATTTGCTTTTTCTTATTTTGATCACAATGATTTCTTCCTTGAGATTTTGCACACGTTCTCCCACAAAGTGGATAGTTCTCTTTTTCATGATTATAGAGGGTCGCTGATATGTATGGTAATCGTCCGTTATCTGCTAAAGTAAGACAGCTAGCGAAAAATGTTATGATACAAAACATTCAGTGTTTTTTAAAATTTATTACAATAAAGATAAATGAAGTATACAGGGTCAGTCAAAAAGTTATGACGAAACGTCATAGTTACAATGACGTACTTACAAGTTACGTTTTCTTTAATAGAACACCTGTATATTATTCCATATATCGGTTCATCTTGAAATTCTAAACAAAATTCATGTAGCACAGAATAAATCGCCAACTTAATAAAAAACTTTTAAACTGTGCATTAACTAAATGGACATAAATAGCAGAAAATATTGAATACCATCAAGATTTAAAGATACAACGAGCCGACTTTCATGTTACGGTCGTTGGCGTCAACACATGGAGAAAGTTTATAGTTGTTGTAATTTCGTAAATTACGTTTAATTCATTGTGTTGGTTATATTCGTATTCAATAAAGCAACACGTACTTACAAAGTATTTGTTGTTTCGTTACCATCTCAAATTTATTAGTGAAGACAAAGATAAAAATGTATTGCCCACCCAGGCGTAATATTAAACAAAAAGAATATTTATCAGTCCTGAAAAATCTCGTTAAAGTGGATATCGGAGTGGATTTCAAGGCGAAACACGTTGACTGGGCTTTCAGCTTTTCTACAACAAAATGTTGCGAACTGAAAGCAGCAATTGAATAACTTGTCTGTAACACACGTAACAAACGTATATGACCTGAACTCTAATTACTCCGAAATTATGATTCGCAGGGAAGTAATGCTTGGATTAGTGAACATAACTGCGAACTGGGAAAGTTTAAAAGCCGAATTAAAAACCAAACAGCTGGCTTTAGAAACGAAGCAAGTCATCTCGAACATTCAGATTCTTTACAACAAATATCAACAACATAAACAAGAAATCCGAAAATTGGATGAAGATTATTTCTGCCCATTAGAAATCATGACGAAGCGTGGATCAGAGAACATATGTAAAATTGAAGAAGCATTTGCCAACCATCTTGTAAATACGGCGTAATATAAACCACATGGAGCAAACACTGATTTTTCAGCGAGGATCAGCATAAAGACAGCATCGAAGAAGGCTCCGATATGATTTTATTACATACGATATAATCAAATAACTGCATCAAAAATATGCGACGCTGCAATTAGACTTAGACATATGGCAGATTTCTGGAAAATTGCAGAGGTCATCATGCTGTCGAAACCGGGTAAACCACCTAATTAATGATACAAAGTCGCACAGGCCACTATCATTGCATCCTATCATGTCGAAGGTATTTGAAAAGCTTCTGTTAAAGAGATCATAACCAATTATTACTAGTTAGAAGACAACTGATCCGGACCACCGGTTTAGATTTTGTGATAAACATTATACCATTGATCGAGTTCACAGGATTACAGATCAAATCGAGATGAAAATGCTACTCCGCGATTTTCCTTGATGTAGGTTTTTGATAGCGTTTGTCATCATAGATTAGTTCATAAGCTAAATAAAATGCTACCAGCTCAATATGCACAACTCTTTAGAATCCTACCTATATAAATTTCAAATATATCAATGCATGTGTTTCACAGTGAAGCGATTTTAGGACCAACCTTGTACCTGCTTTACATATTATGTGATGTAATACCACACCTTCATGATAGTGTCAAGAGATGACGTTAATACCAAAAAAAAAAAAAATAAATAGAAACAATAGAAAAAATGATAAGACGGATTCTTTAAAAATCCGATAAAAAGTTAAATAAAATTGAAATGAAAAAAAAAATAGAACAAAACAAGATTGAAATGAAAAACAATTTAGAAGAAAACCTGAATGAAAATCAGAAGAAATTTGGTGAAAAAATACATAAATTAAGTAAAGAAATAATAGGTCAACCAGAAAATAACTAGAATACAATGCTCTGTTAGAGAACGTTAATCAAATACCTTTATATGTAGAGAAAAGAGTAGAAGAGAAATGCAAAATCATTTTATAAGAAAGAAAGGACAAGATAGATAGAGAAATTGAATTGATTGAGGACCAAATTAAGAAATGAAAATTTTGGGATAGCTCTTGAAGCGAATTTTAGTCCAGAAGAAATCGAAAACATCATTGAAAATTATCAAGATTGGATGAGAAAGAAATAACAGAAATTTTAATTAAACATTTCGTAAATTCAGACAACGTTGCTCTAGTATATCAGAAGATATCAAATATGACCGAATTAATGGAAATTCTTCGAAGAATCAAAGAAGAGAACGAAACATGAATTATCAAAATACTAACTATGGAAACAAAACAAAACTACAACTACATTAATAATGAACAAAATAAACGAAACTACAACTACCAAAATAACAATAATAAACAATATAATAACTCTACAAACTACAACAATAATAATACAAATTATGTATTATTATATTCCAAATAATTAACACCAATACCGAGGATCACTTCGTGGGTTTAATTTTGTTCCTCAGAATAGACAAAATGTCCCCGAACGAGAAAACATACAGATGAATCACATGACATATGGAAATTATTCGGAAGAAAGAGTTGGAGATGAATCAAGAAATCAGAAAAAAAAAACATTAATTCTGAACAAAATGATAATTATAAAGAAAATGACTACTCCAGAAAACGAATCTATTAAATGGTAAGCAATATTAGCAAAATAAACCACTTCACAACTAAACCAAAATTTTATGATAATCCTTACAATTTAATTAAATTTTAATGAAGAGACTTAAATTTTAAGTTAGTTTAATTCAATATAATTATATTTCAACTATCAAAATAAAAGTTCAAAACCTTGAAATTAAAGCGATAATCGATACTGCTGCTGTTTTCTATAATTAATGATGAAATAACAAAAAAAATGATAATTTAGGAAAATTTCTTGAAAATATTAAAAGATTAGAAATATTTCCAACCAATCGTAAAAAAATAGGACAAGTAATTCAAACATTATATTCTTTAACGGAAATCAATAACGAAATATATTTAATGGAATTTTATCTCTTTGGAAATATAACTTATGAATGTTTAATAGGAATAGGTAATATAAGAAAACATGAAATGATCTTAGATTTTGAAAAAGAAGAAAAGTTAAAGAAAGTGTGAGGAAAGAAAAGAATGAGTATTTTGAAAGGAAAAAGAATGCAGAAAAGATAAAAAGAATTTATTATATAAATAAAGGGAAAAATTATTATAAAAGTAATGAATATGGGGAAGAAATAAGTTATTTAAGTATAAATGATGAAAATATTAATTAAAAAAATGTAATTATTGATGAAGGAAATAAGAAATGGCATACAGAAGAACTGGTAAAGAAGATTGAGATTAAGGAAGAAAGTAAGGAAAGATTGAAAGAAATATTGATGATAGTTCGATAACATTTAATGATAAAATAACGTTTGCCAAGAATTATGTTCATAAAATAAAAGTAGAAGATGTTTCACCTTTAAATTGTAAAAATTATCCAATACCTTTTCATTTTCGATAACAAATTAACGAAGAGGTAAATAAATTGATAGATCAACATATCATAGAAAGATCAAATTCCTATTTTATAAGTACGATTGTAAATGTTAAAAAATCCGATGATAGTTTAAGAATCTGTTTGGATGCAAGAGAAATAAATAAAAGAATAAAACCAGGTTTTGAAACTCCACAAACGGTAGATATTTTAATGTCAAAATGCGGAACGAGCAAATATTTCACTAAAATAGATTTAACAGCAGCTTTCTGGTTAATAAAACTTTCCAAAGAATCTAAAAAATATTATGCGTTTAAAATAAATGGGAATGTTTACCGTTTACAGTCATTTAGCTTTAATTATATTTTAATTTTTTCTAACACTGAAGAAGAACAATTAAAGCATGTAAAAATTATATTTTCAACTTTAGCCGATAACGGAATGAAAATGAACATAAATAAATCTAATTTTTTTCAAAATTAATCAAACGAGAATTAAAATGGATACAAAGAGACTAGAACAAATTAAGAGTTTTCCAAAACCACGGAAAATAAGGGATATAAGAGCATTTTTGGGACTTCTAAATTATTATCATAGATTCCTTAAAGATTATAGGAGAAGAAAACCCTTCAATCTGGTGTTGTGAGTGCGAAAAAGCAGAGCACAAAGCGTGAAACGACTCCTCATATTAGCGTGTGAAACCTTGGCCTTTACATAGTAATTGTAAATTAGCATAAAAATTATGAGATGTAAATTGATGGTTGATCTTGTTAATGACCAGCTTCAATGCACTGCACCATAGTGATGCTTCTAGTTCATATTTTAAAGTTTAAATAACTTATTTTTGTGTACTTTTCTGCTGTCTATAATTTTTTTATATGAATGTTAATGCAGACTTCTCATAGCTTATCAGAATCAACGCTCTCCATTATAATACAAATACTAATAATTTTATATTTCTAACTAAAAAATGTTTTAGAAATTTTGTAATAAGCTTAAAATTTATGGTGATTTTGAATACTTTTTTATTTGATCGCCCAGAACATTTTCACCTCGATGCTATTTAATATGTTATAATTAAATATTTAGTTATATTAATTCAAAAAATGCAAAAAATCGTTAAGATTTTATCAAACAGAATGCGGATTCAAGATAATTTATATTAATTTTTACAAATATTTTAATTAATGTTTGAGTTTGTGTAAATCCGATAACATATTTTAAATTTATTATATTAGATTTAATTATTTTGAAATTTTTGCTATAACTCAATTTATTTAACGGTAAGTTTCTGTTTCCGAAGCATGAACATTTGAATACTTTTAAATAAAAAGTGGCCAATAATTTATAATTTTTTGTTCAATAATTTTTAATTAAAATAATGTTTTAGCACGTGCAAAGAACAATGCATGATAATTCCGGTGATGCCCCAAAAACATCTTCTGGTTATTGGGTAATAGACATGGACATAAATAGCCCTTATTCAGTACACAGATACGTTCCTGAAATGTACGTAGCAAATCCAGTGGACGAAGACTGCAAAAAATACTTGTTTTGTGGATTACCTTACCTAGTTCCGGTGATGAGTATGATTTGGAAAACTCATTTTATCTCGGCACCTCCACCAAATTTAGAAAAGCAAGTTACCGCGAACATTACAAGATATAAAATAGATGTCGGAGAGCGAATTACAATTAAATTGGACGGTCCAGTTCAAACGTCAGTGATGTTTTCTCCAGTTCCCGGAGTTCAACTTCGCAATTGGAGTTTACCCAGTGAACCTCTCGTGTCAGCAACTCCTTGGAACGGAAGAGACAATTATTTCGTGTTTTACGGTGTCGGAATTAAACACGTACCTTTAAATCTTGCCATGGATTTTGTAGTTCCTAAAGGTCATCAAGGACCGATTGTTGATTTGGCCGTTGGAGGACAGTACTTTTTCGGTTCTTCTAAGGTTTCAACTAAACAATTCCAAGAATTTTTAAATAAATTCCCATCGTGGACGGCCATAACTTCTTGGTCAGCATCTTATGAGTCGTGGGTTCTTTAAATTGATTTAGAATATTGATCAAAGAATAGTTCAAAAAAGGAAAGGTTGTTATTGAAAGATTATAATTTTTTTTTGTGATAACGTAGTTGATTGTTATTGTTATGTAAAGAGAACAATTTACGTATGTTAAAAAAATGAGTTAATTTTCTCGGTTTTTCCGGGGTAATACATTTTTTGTATTTAGACTGTTATTTTGGAAATAGATTTTTTTATTTTATTATGATTTGTTTTTTTTTATTATTTTTGTTTACTCGATGTAAATTTTTCGAATTATAATATTTATATATTATTATCGATTCAAACTTGGATGTATGACTGCTTAGAGATATGAATGCGTCTTCTTTAAATATAAATGACACATAAAGACGTGATGGATGATGACTCATTTCGATGCCTTGTGGAAAAGGAAGCGTTTCCTCAATTAACTTTTCATATTTAAAATTGACGATGGACGATATTCGTTCGCCATTTACGGCCGTGGCGGCTTCGGGGAGTCGACCGTCGTGATATGAATAGTGATTTGTGATTTTTCTATTCCGATCAGGTCCCGGGTGTGGACTTGGAACTTGGTCGGACACGAAAATTTTCGCGTTCGATTTTAACGTAGCAATAAATCCGCGGACTTGAAAGTATGTAGATTATAGATTTCGAAGTAGATTTAAATGAATTTGTATTAAATTTTTTGAAGAAACGTTGGATGAAATACGTTTAAATAAAAAATTATTAAGTTAAATGAATTTCAAGGTTGTAATTTTGAGACAATAATCTAATTGTTTTGAAGATAAAAATGTTTAGGTGTTAATACTTCTAGGTAATTGCGAACATAAGCGATTTCGATGATATTGCTTAATCACCGTGTTATTTACAAGTTTTGGTTTTTTTTGATAATTTGGTGATATTTCTAAACGTGTTTCTCCAACGTACGTTTTCGCTATTATCCTAGCGATTTACGCAAAAGCATTTCGTCCATTAATCCAAGTGCAACGTAGAGGACATATTAAAAATATTTATATTAAAAAAATAAATAAATAACAACAAACAAACGCAGTGGCTTAATACGATTGTATATTTTTGCTGAATTAGAATATTTAGTACAAATGCGAAGTGTAAATTAACGAGAAAATAAGAAATTAAAACGTAGTACATATCATTTGCCGACTGTAGAATAAAAAATTTAACAAATTTTTACTGGTAGAGAGTTTAGAGGTTGTTGCGTAATATTTTTTCCATTCCTCCCGGTACTATTTCACCGATTCGTTGCCGGCCAATGTACTAATTGTCCGGCGTTTGCTTAGCTGTTATCGTCTGAAAACCAGATTTCACTATACACCACTTTTTATAGTTTGCTCAAATGGTTTTACAGACAAACAAAGCTACTGGTGCAATTAGACAACGACAAATTGAGTTTGGAAAAATATTTAAAAATGTTTTTCAAAAAGAAATCGTTTTTGTAGACATTGTGATAGATCGAACACCAATTCGCGATTTTTTACTATTTAACGAAAATAGTAAACGTTTTGAATCGTTTATATCAAGGTGACGTTATTCAATAATAAAGTTATAAATATTCTATTTTTGGTTTCATTATCTAATTAACACTTTTTTTAACTTACTCAAAAAATAAGAAATAATTTTCAGATTCCATAATGTTGCAATCGCAAAACATAAGTTGGCCTGATGCAACATAGCCGGGATCCAATTTCTTTCAGCTATGCCGACATCTTGCCTTCTCTGTTTCACATCATCTTCAAAATCGAAAAAAATTATTTTTGAATCCATTTCCTTTTCCTGTTTCTTCAACCAAAAAAATTTTTTTTTACTGGAGTTTAAACACAAACTTGTTTTGGGATAGTTTGAACACAGTCGATGGTCGATGATACACTGGTCATCCACTGGTAACGAGGGTGCTTTTTGGCTTGCCGTTGCCAACACCTACTTCCTCCAGGAGGCACGTGCTGGGTGAGGAACGCCAGTGCCTTTGACGTGTTCCTCCGTGACCATAATACGTAAGTGTCCATGTCGTCCCCACCCAGCGGCAGCACCGCTTCGTCCGCATGGTGAAAATGTTCTAATGGCGAAGGCAAACAATGTGTTATGAATACGTAGCGACGTGATAAACGGCCACCGAACGCACCGTTGTGATCTCATTCCAACTGTAACCATATACCCTGCCCATATTGGCAATGAAGACACAATTCCATAACATCCTTTTCAATTTTTATACTAAACAAGATAACTTCATTTCATAAACAAACTCAAGGAAACATTTATATATGTATAGGGAATACTTTAAATATTAACAACAATAAATTAATAAACTTGTAAGGAAAATGATAGTTGAGACATGATAAAGACATTGAACCCACTCGAAATTCCGCGACTGCAAAAAAATGCTTGCAATGTGTTAAAATATACGCAAACCGGTATTTTACTTCCACCTAATTAATATTCGAAACGTCTGTATGCTTTGTCTGGAAAAGAATGCGTTTTGGCTGATTCACTTTAAATCAATTATCTATTATTAGAATGATTTTATGTAAACAATACATTAAAATTTAACATAAACTGATTTTTTATCATTTAAAAATTAATTAATATTATTGGATCCAAAATTATTTTCTAGAAAACAAGAATAGAATAAACACATGCATTTATTGCTTAAAATTCAAAATCAATACATTATGAATTCTTCTTATTAATTAAAATTCTTTTTATTATTTAATCGACAGATTATGTATTCTTGTTGATCACACTTTATAACTTGTGTTAATGTTTTTCTGGTTAATACGCTGTTAATTTTTTCATAGGAAGTTTTAATTGTCTCAGAAACATGTCATATATCAATGACTTCATCTTTATGAATGATATTTTTTGTTATGCAATCCGACCAGATTTTTGAAGATTGCAAAAATAAAATATTGGAATGGAAATTAACCTTTGTTTTATTCATTGACACATTCAATATGAATAGAAATTTTTTCAATAAACACAATCTATTTGATTTAAAAGACTTTTTTTAGTTTTTTTTTATATTAAAGGATAAATTATTCAATTTCAAAATTGAATTGGGTTATCCCTTTTTTAACAATTTATCCGTAATAAATATTTTACGAACAAGACATTTTTTAAGATAATACAATAGAGATTCTTTAAGTTCAATAAAAGTTTGATACACTCAAAAATCGGCAGCAGAAAGACCAACTTTAGAATATACAATAAAACGCTGAGATTGTTTGAACGAAAGATACTCCGTAAGATTTTCAGCCCAACCACGAGGTGGCTAACACGAGGGGACGAGGTTACAGTGCGTTTTATAAAGGTAAATAGGCTACGATGAACAAGGGATACCACAAAGGACATGGAAAATGGTAGCAGAGGAGGATTTACGAGGAGGTGTTGAACAATGACGACAGGTTGCTGAGGGAGGCTAAAATCCACATAGGATTGTAGAACTAAAGAAAAAAAAAACAAGACAATAGAACTTCATTTTATTCTATAGATTTACATTCAGATGAAACTGAAAAACTTTTTTTAAGTTAGTTCATCACCTGCAAGAACCGCGATGCATACTGAGTTAGCTATGGGGATTAGGAATCTACTAACAGCCCTTACCATAATCAGCAGGGTAGAGTCACATTGGAGATAAACCCCGATCAACAAAATTCTTCCTCTGTCTATTATATTCTTTGTACTACGCCTTTATACTTCTCTACAAATTAGGTTTTTAAATTTTCAGAGGCGATATTAATATAGATACCTTGAACTTAGAGAATACTTTTACCGATACTTATTTGAATATACTTTCTGAAAATGGATTCCTTCAATGTATTTCTAAACCCACTAGAATTTTTGGTGCTTTTGAGTCATGTTTAGATCACTATTTCATTAAAACTAGAGTTCCGCGCAGTAAGATTATTTCGTTGATTTTATCTTTTGGAATAACTGACTACTTACCTTGCATTTTCAGCATTTCTTTGGATATTGATTCGCAATCAAGAAACGATGTACTTGATCAGACACTCTCTTGTATTAATTACGAAAAGTTACGGAACGTAATTATAAATTCCAATTGGAAGTATGATGATGCTTTGGATATTGACAATAATTTTGCAAATTATATCAATTTTTTAAAAAGCTCACTAATTTCTGCTACATATAAGAAAAGAATCGCGAACTCAGAGTTTAAAAAAGATATAGATAACCAATGAGGTCCTATCTGATATCCATAAAAAGAACCAGTTGTTTAGGTCGTATATGCACACCACTATCCGTGCCAAAAGTCAAGGCCTGTCACTTTGGAGATCGATAACTTCGCAACCGCTACATAAAAAAAATTGCAGTAACGTTTGTTGTAATTACTGAACATTTCTGCGTAACATATGTTAATTTGAACATTTTCGGATCAGCGGTTTTCTTTTTATCGCGAGTTAAATGAAAAAATGTACCCGATTTTTTACGGCGCCGACAACTTTGTCCATTTAGCGTCTTTTTTTCTTAAAAACTATCTGACGAAAAAATTTTAATTTTTAACAGGTAGTAGCTTGATGTGTTCTTAATGACGAGCATATTTTATTTTTTCGATATTCCATATAGTTTCGCGGAAAATATATCCAATCGGAAAAGATAGTGCGTTCCAGACAGTATGTTGCGCCTTTATCTTACCTACATAAAGAAATAAAGGCGCGACGTCCTGTCTTGCACGTACTATCTTTTTCTATTGGACGGCACCCTCCTCTCCCCACATGACTTATTTCTGTTTCTTTTTAATTTATAATTGGCTTAAATCGCTCTAAAAAAAGAGAAACATAACTTGGAAAAATTGATAACATGTAGCGTGCTGTGTGCGAGGTATGTGGAGATCACAGACAATTGAATAATATTACTATACCAGAATTTACATTTACATGATTGTCAAATTTATTCTAAGGTACATCTGGTAAAAGCATACCACCAGTAGAAGAGGGATATGATTACAAAACAGCCATAAGAACACCATTCGGTCTTTTTGAGTTTACTGGAACGCCTTTCGGTCATCGAAACGCCGCACAGACATTTCAAAGATTTATAAACGAGGTACTTACTGGTCTTGATTTCGTTTTCGTATACCTCGACGATATTTTATTTGCGAGTAGTAATCACGAAGAACATTAGTTCCATTTGCAACAATTATTCGAGAGACTCAACACCTACAGCATTAATATACAAACTTCACATTGAAGTTTGTATATTTATTTACACTTTAGATTTTCTGGGCCACCGTGTTTCTTCTGAAGGTATTCGTCCTTTAGAAGTTAAAATTCAAGGGATAAGCGATTTAAACTTAGCACGCTTAAATAGTTACAACGATTTCTTGGCATGATAAACTTTTATCATCGCTCTCTACCTAACGTTTCTACAGTTTTTGCTCCATTACATAATCTTTCAAAACATTTAAATTTGCAAAAAGTTAAATGAATCACTACTTGGTCAAAAGAACAAGATGTTTCTTTTTCGAGTGCGAACAACATTTTAGCAAATTATAGTACACTCGCTCATCCATCTCAATGCACATCGTACATGCTAACTACTGACGCTTCTAGCAATTGAATAGAAGCCGTCCTGTCGCAAAATTTTAATAACAAAAATCATCCACTAGGATTCTTTTCTCAAAACTTATCTTCAGCCCAAATAAATTACTCTACCTTTGACAGAAAATTATTATCAATTTATGCTGCTATTACATTCTTCAAACATTTCCTGTACGGAAATCAATTCGTGGTTTATATAGACCACAAAAAAATCGAATAAAAAATCGAAGAAGAAGAGCGCCTCGTCAAATTGGCAGTATTGGAAAAATTGTGTAGATTGGCAGTATCTTAATTATATCGCTCAATTTATCTCGGATATAAGGTACATTAAGAGTGATTCCAACGTAGTTGCAGATACTTTGCCTAGAATAAATGTTGAATTTCTTGATACGCTCAGAGACGCTCAGACCCTTAAAGTCGCACAATTCAACAACATTCAACTAACACATTTGTTAAACAAACAATTCTCTAAACAATCAACTAAGTATCATTTGACTCAGCAAGCAACATTACCACCTTAATATCTGATGATGTAACTAACTTGGATAACTTTGGTGTAAAGTATCAATTGCCACAATTTTTATTATCGAACGGTTGCGAATATATCGATCTCTAAAGTGTCTTGACTTTTGGCACCGAGAGTAGATCAATTCAAAGTTATGATTTTTATAAGGCTCAATCTAACAGAGTTAATAATTTGACTAAGACCGCCAAGTTTAATTATTTTACCTAAATGTAAAATAGTTGAATCGATGACTAATAGACAGCTGTGGTCTGTTGCCAAACTATCTCTTAATTTACGAGAAACGGTACCCAAAATTACAAAGATTGTGACCCAGGACGAGAACACATTGGAAAGCCCACATAAAATTGCAAATGAATTTAATGCATATTTCTCATCTGTCGGAGAAACTCTTCTGTTAAAAAATCTGTCGCAGAGTATAACATCAACGACAAGAACTTTAACCATAACATAAGTTCAATTTCTAAAAGTTTATTCTGGAAACCGACTACTGAATGTGATGTTATTGACATTATTGGGTCCTTAAAAAGCAGTTCATCTAAAGACGTACATAACCTATCAGCAACTATAATAAATAAATTAAAAGGTACTATCTCTATTCCATTATCAATTTTAATAAATGAGTGCTTAGCACAGGGATGTTTATCACATGTTTAAAAAAAAAAGCCGTTGTTATTCCACATAAAACAGGTTGTGTCGCAGAACGAACAAATAATCCCATCTCTTTTATATCAAAAATTTTTGAAAAAATTTTAAAAGGTCAATTATAAAACACTTTAAATTCCTGCAACATTCTATTCCGTTGTCAGTATGGTTTTCGTCAAGGAATGGGGTTGAAGGGGTTGATGATGTTTTTGTTGTATTCACGAATAAAATCAGCGATGCATTCGATGCTTCTGCTCCCATTATAAGAATATTTTTGGATTTGGCAATGGAATTTGATACTGTGGCTCATAATATACTGATTGCCAATTTGGATTTGTATGACATTAGAGGGGGTATATTTCTTATCCGTTCTTATTTATCTAATAGAACACAGGTTGTTGCTGTCAATCAATAACACTGTGGTAGCCGCAATGTTTCGTGCGGAGTTTCGTAGGGATCAACTCTGGGTCCTTCGCTTGCTGGTTTCCAGACTTTAACGGGATGACGTTGCTACTACTGCTACTAGACATATATCTTTTATTAAGTACTGCCTGGATAATAATTATCTGTCCTTGAATCCCACAAAATCCCACATTTTGATGTTCCAAACTTACAATTACCCTCTAAATTTTAATGAGATTCGTGTTTATAATAAAGATTGCGTAACCGGTGGTCGTAATTGTTGCTGTACTTGAGATTCATAGTGGATGCTATATTTACATGAAATTTTCGTATTGACTTGGTAGTTAAGCGTATCCGCGGATTACTATCTTTATTCTTAACGTTGAGAAATTGTGTAGATTGGCAGTATCTAAAGGTCGTTTGTTATTCCTTTGTTCAGTCGGTGATTTGCTTTGGTTTGTTAGCTTGGCGTAATGCAGCGGAAAAGTACCTTCATCGTGTGCAAGTATTATTATTTTTAATCAGAAAGCGGATTTCATTATTCAGGCCAAGCAGGTCTTCCAGTGATACTCTGTCCGCGGAATCAACAGATCTAACAATTAAACACTTATATATTACTGCTATCTGTAGATACATTTATCAAAATCTAATGTGCTGCCAAATCATCTTTATTCCACCAGATCTAATATGTTGCAAAAATCAAATGTTTCTGTACGTATTAAGGCTATAGGACAGGCAAACTTTTCTTTCATAGTTCATAGGATTTATAACTATGTATCTTCTTATGAACTACAATCTTCAACCATTAACTATACTATTATTTCTTCTTCCAAAGGTATTTTACCACTTGTCGGATGTCTTACCCGATAAAATGTCGGATTTTGTAGTGGCATCACGTTTTATATGGAGCTGTTCACATTCATCCGACAAGTGGGATCAAGAACGGATCACGACATCCGACAAGTGGGAACGCGGCCTAAAGGATTTCATTTCAAATATTATTTTAAAGGAATTGTATAAAATTGTACTTTCGTGATTGGGTTAAATGTTAGTTTAGAGTTCGATTTTCCATTTTTTTATATTGCTTGGCTAAATTATTTGGTTTTCACTATAAAATAGTATTTGCTGGAAGATCAACAAGTGTTTTAACACTTAAATCAACTAGTAAATTGCTTTGTAATTGAAAATTTTTTAAAATTAGTTTTCTTATTTTTTTGTGTATTGATATTGTGCTGTATTTTTGAACTAAATAAATTGATTTGAATTGAATTGAAAAATTATGCATGTTTATACTCCTCCATCACTAACCTCTCTTGAGGAGCAGTCTTCTTCAACTTTCCTTCCAACGCTTGTTATCTTAAGATCCAGAAGGAATCCAGTAGAAAGAAAAATGATACATATCACACTGCTTTCTTTCGTCTTGCTTCCAGCGTATCTGAATGGAGTATTCGCTCTTGAACACGGAAATCTACTTCTAAACGATTCAAATTTCTTCACGTTCTAGTGGCTTATCAACAGTTTTTCTCCATATGTTATCTATGGCGTTATAATGGCTTATATTATCTTTTTTTTTGTTGCTACTGAAAGTGGCGACTATCGCCTCATGCTGAAATATAGCTTAATTCCAGTTCTTTTCAAAATACTTACTCTTTTTGTAGCTAATTTTCCTAATTTTCAGGTTCCCGTTAATTATTACTACTAGATATGTGATTTCTCTCCTCATATCTATCCACTTCGAGATGTTGAAGGAGTTTTTCTTAGTGCTCTTGCTGCTGAAGCCTAGTATTTCAGGATTCTTTAATCCAATTTTCCAATAGCGTTTATTATGTAATTATTTCAAGGGGTATGTACAACAAACGATGTAATGGTACACTAGATAAATGGAAATGATAAAAAGCAGATATAAGAACTGGCATTTCCTATCAAAATTATATTTCTTTATGAAAGTACTGCTCCTCGAAGCGAGGTTCAAGGACTGAGTAAGTAAACAGGAAAAACAGAGAGAGAAATGTAATGATTAATGATTTAGTGCAATCTACACAACACAGATCTTACAAAGACATGTAATACGTAAGTACGTATTAAATGTTCGTCTTGTATGGCAAATCGACTTATCTCTTCTGTCGTGGGGTTTTAAATGAATTTTACGGCAACACTGGTATAATCCCAGAGTTAATCGATCAATTAACAAGAGCAACCTAAGAAGCAATTTCGGCGTATTAGAGAAAGGATGCATCCAGGTCCAGTTCTGGAACCGAAAAATGTGGAAAAATATTCTGAGGAATATTTGTAATATGCATTTTTATTCGTAATTACCGAGAATTGTATAGGTAATGGTAGTACGAAGACTTTCTCGCTATTTGTGAACTGAATACTCAAATATCAAAGTCAAAAACCTTATATTACTCACCACTTATATATGCTTCCCATCGCATTACTCACCTAACACTATCTTCATTGACACAGTCTCTCTTAGAATGCAAGAAATTTATCTTTGGAAAACACGGGGATGGATGAGAAAAATCTTAAGATCATACGTAACCTCTACTGGAACCAATCAACTACCATTAAGATCAATCAACAGAAAAGCATAATGGGCAATCAAGATTTTTATCCACTTTTATTCGTTTTCTACTCACAATTAGAAGAAATATTCAAGGAAGCCACTAAAGAATACCAACATAGGGATCCTACTGCATGCAAACGTTTGAATAATATACAGAACCGTGAAAATATGAGATGCGATGTCAGTAGCCAATACAGGTATTACAGAGATTAATATCAATACTCTAATATTAGAGATTAATATTAATATCAATAAGAATTCACTTTATTGCCCAACAGAGACCAATTACAGGACAATACAAGAAAACAAAAGAAATAGCACATGCTATAAAACAAATATAACTCACATAAACACTCCTACACTATTATTGTTAGTTAGTTTACACATCCTCTGCACCAGGGAGTTGGTTAAAATATTGGATCTGCAATTTCTCAGATAAAACTCATTGGTACTATGTAGTATACGCGTAGACACTGCGAAAATGATCCGCGACAACAACCAACCACAATCCAATTAACTTTGCACTAACTTTTGTAAAAACTTGATACACTGGTCATCTCTTCTCACGTCCAGTGCAGAAAAGTTATGACGTTGCAGCAGAGATGCGTAATCTACCATCCGGGTATTATCCATCCAAGCGTAAAGACAAATGTTTGAGAAATCTCCTCTGAATTATTTCCAATATAAGTCTATGATACACATATTGTGGTGACCAAATTACAGAGCCATATTCCATTTTGGACAATATAAAGGTCAAAAACAGGGACTTGTACACACTTATGTCCGAAAAGGCACGCAAGGTGCGTAAAACGAAACCAAGCATCCTCGCTGCAGAAGATGCAATATCTTCAATATGTGGTACAAAAGACAATTTGCGGTCAGAAGTAACTCCCAGATCCTTGATTGTAGATAGTTTCCCAAGAAGAACACCTTCTATATAATAAGAAGATGGAAGAGGAGACAGCCTACGTATAAAACTAACGGCACCGCATTAATCTTTAGCTGATAACGGTTACACCATTCCACCAACTCCAAGTCCGACTGAAAACTTATAACAATACAGTCCGAATAAATAGGTCGGAATAGTTTCAGATATTTCGCATAAGCTGGTACGCTAGATGGGAATTTGTCTAAAAGGTCATTCAAGAAGATAAGAAATAGTAGGGGGCCTAGATTTGAGCCCTGAGGAACACCAGATCTAGCCGTAAACTCCATAAACGCATAACCATTAGTAAGACCAAGTTGATTGTGATTAGTAAGGATACAGTTTGAAGAAACGATTAATAGTTAACGACACAATAACAGTTATCCTACCAGGGGACCGTGATTACGGAAGGATTGGGACCACTATCAGGAGATAAGGTGCAGAATAGAGAAAATAAGAGCGGGCTTCAACCAGATGGCTAAACTGATCACAACCTCGAAATAGATATCAAAGTCAGACTCTTTAGTATGTATTGTCGATGCTTTCCTAACGAGTGGAATCGTGAGGCTACACAAAGAAGACCCTCAGCTTTCGAAATGTGACTTTATAGAAGAGTAACTAATAGAACAGTGATGAAGCGAATTGGGAAGGATTTGGAAATGATAAACACCACCAAGAGAAGAAAACTGGAATATCTTCTAAATGTCACTTTTTGAGATTCATCCTTCAAGGGAAAGTGTATGGTTGAAGAGGACCAGGATGAAAAAGGATAATATAACTTAAAAACTTAAGGGCATGGTCCTCAACAACTAACACCGAATTATTCAGGACAGCCGTGATAATAATCCCGCATTATAATATGACAATGATGCACTTACAACATTAGCTAAACGATAGATGATGGACTATAGCATTTTAAAAGATTTCGATAATTAACACTGAAAATAAACTAAAATAACGTAAGATAAAGGAAAATAACTGAAACCTTCGGATAAAATACTTTTTTACTGGTTACGTAAGTTGATTGAAATTTTATATATGAATTTATATCATGATTATAAAAGCTTGTATTACATTTGACTGATTTATCTCAATTTAAAGTAACAGATTTAGGGAAAAAAAATTATTTGTGATTAAATAAAGTTTTAGTGAACGGTGATATCTGAATGTATTTCATAATTATAAAGATACATACTGCGTTTTAATAACTTTTTTATTTAATATGCAAGTTTATATAAAAGGAATTCGACATGAGCTCAACTTAGGTGTCATTTACGGTTGACGGAAAGTGTTCTTGGAAAGTTACTTGTATTTTAGAGTTATTGTACCCAATGCTGTAGAGCATAAATGGGATATGAGAAGGAAGAAGAAGATTATGTTGCAATACCTTATTGAAAAGCAGGTAAGAATTGTATTAATCTGTGAGGCGCCACTAAAAATACACCATCATTTACAGATCATTTCAAAATGAAAAATTTAGAAGACTTTTTGCACGATAACAATACATTCACTTTATACATACGTTGTATTAGTGAGAAAATACAAAACGTAATCATGAATCAGAAACTTGACGAAAACATAACAACATACACATAATGATGTAACCTACATCACGAAAACGTTTTTATGCAATGTGTTTGATATTTTAACATCGTAGGATTTAATTTAATTAAAACACTTTTTGCACTTTAACGATGTAATTAAATTTTATTATTTTCTATTAGTTTCGGGGACTAGTTATCGCCATCTTCAGGAAAAACCTGGATGCAAGATAAACGACTTATACGTGAATTTGATCCACATGTTGAAAAAAGCTATTTAATGGAATTGCTCCTCACCGATCATCAAAATATCGAATGTCTCAATGAACAAATTCAATCAATTAATCGACCCCTATACACATATCTGAAAAAATCCTTTACACCATCTAGAAAAGAATGAGATCGTCAGGGCAAGATAGCACCTTGACGATACAACTTCTCTAGTTCCTTGGTTATCCATCAATTTTCAAACCTATTTACCTTTTTCCTTCATATTTTTCCAAAATAGTCAATGTTCCTTAATCATCCTAATAAAAGTTAAATCAGTAACTGAAACTGATTAGGAGATTATATAATTAACGGTGAAATTTCGATAGTTATAGAAAATTTGTTTGAATACATAATCAGCTAGATAATGACATAAAACATTGTAACACATTTTGGATTGTTATATCAAAATACTTTTTCTGGCAATAATAATTGGATAACTTTGAGGATATAGAAGTTTACAAATAGAACAATAATAATGTTTGTTGTTAAGTTACTATACGGAAAAAGTGTTGAATAGGAAAAACCTTATAAAAATTAATTAATAAAAATAAAATTAATGATTATCATTAAAAACCATATTGAGCAAAATACTGCAAAAACTCTTGCAAATTCAAATTTTGCTCTAAAAATCGACGAAACAACAGATATTACAGGAAAAGCTCAATTAATTGCATTCGTTAGATTTATTCACGAAAATGATATAATTAATCAATTTTTATTTGTCGGGAGTTACCTGATTTTACAACAAGCAAACATATTTTTGATGTAATTAGTTTATGTTTAGAAGAAATTAAAGTTTCGTGGAAGTCATGTATTGGCATTTGTACAGATGGTGCTCCAGCTATGACTGGGCATCTAAAAGGATTAGTAGCATATATTAAAGAACTGAATGGGGATATATTTGTTACCCATTGTTTTTTGCATCGAGAAGCACTTGTTACAAAATATTTGCCATCAGAATTGAAAATAGTTCTGGATCATCAGCTATTAGAATCATCACCACATTAAGAAATCCTAGAAATCCTCTGTACAATCCCTCTAATAAATCCCTGTATGAGAAAGCACTAATTATTCCAATCCTTGAACGCTTATCCGTCCTAGCACAAACGTCATACACGAAAATGTCTTCAAACCTTTCTTTCTATTCCAACGCTCTGATTTTGACACCATTTCTAAAACCATCAACGAATTTAAACAATGATCAGCGAACTTTACATGGGCAGGAGTACCACGGTCGGCAGCCCGTTTCAGTACTATGGCTAATGAGTGTTATATAATTTATTGTATGATATGTTTCAATATTTAATTGTACATTTACTGAAATAAATATCTTCTCTCTCTCAAGACCATTGAAAAGTCGCTTATTTAGTAAATTATGCTAAACTATGGAAGCCAAGTACGAATCCTTGTTACTGCATACGGAAGTAAGGTGGTTGTCCAGAGGAAAGGTTTTATCTCGTATGCTGGAATTAAAGGACGAAATGAAAATGTTTTTTGAATAAGATAAAAATTATGATTTTGCTCATTTGTTGGAAGATAAAATATGGTGTACTAAACTGGCTTACTTATCAGACATTTTTGTTATTTTTAATAACATAAATTCAAGTATACAAGGGCCTAATGAAAATATCTTAAACTCAACCGATAAACTGGTAGGATTCCAAAAACAAATAACTTTATGGAAGAATAAAGGTCAGAAAGGCAATTTAAAAAAATTTGATTCAGTACCAAAAGACTGTTATAAAAATATTAAAATAATTATTATTGACCATTTGACAACATTAGAGGAACTCATTTTGCTTTCCAATAATCGAGATTTCATTTTAAAACATTCAGAAGAATCAATTAATTCATTTTGGATGAACATTAGATGCGATTATCCAATGATAGCCAAAACAGCTTTAAACATATTACTACAATTTTCCATATCTTATTTGCAGCATTAACCAACATTAAAACTAAAAAAAGATCAAGATTGTTAAATGTAGAAGACGATATGAAGGTAGCATTGTCATATGACCAAATATAAATGAAATTATCAAAAACCATCGAGCCCAAATTTCGCATTAAAAGTATTCTTATTATTAACTTGTAATTAATCCCTTAATAAACGTACTGCTATTTTTGTAGTACATATTATATGATTTCGCACATTTAAAGTTATTATCATAAACTGTTTTACGCAGTGTGTTATAGGTAACTAAATAATTTTTAAACTTATCTTTTTGTTTGTGTGCCGCCAAATTTTGAAATCGTTAAAAGTGTGCCGCAACAAAAAAAAGGTTGAGAATCACTGCTCTAAGAACTAGCAAAACTTTTTATCAAGATTAACTTTTTTCAATGAAATTGAAAATAAAAAAGTTTTTCCTATTCAAACCTTTTCCTATTCAAACCTTTTCCATAGACATACTGTATACAATGATATGAAAGATTTTTTATTCTTTGAGGTTCTCTTTGTTCCCGCTCTGGACAATTCGTAAGAAATATTCCTAAGTTTTAGTAGGGTACTTGGTTTTTAATAGTCTTGACTTAACGAAACGAGACTGAACCTAACTTTTTATATAATAAACCACATGAAAACGTTATATTACAAGGAATTTTACTGGTAACTTTTTATTTAATTTTTTTACAACAGTTAAATATCAAAATTGCGATCTAGAATGGTTTTGAATTTATGATATTAGTTGTATTCAATAATACGACGTAAGTTTTATATTTTGATATTTCATAATGATATTTAATTAAGTCATTTATCTTGTATCCAGGTTTTTCCTGAAGAACTATTTAGTAGAAAATAATAAAATTTTATTACATCGTTAAAGTGCAAAAAGTGTTTCAATTTTAATTTTTATGTTATGTAAGTTTTTATGTTTCAAGATCTTCTTCTCAAGTTCTATATAAGATATCAACTTAGATGTATTTTTATGTTTAAGATGTCTTTTCCATCATTTCCTCACTTTCAATCCAATGTTTGCTTTATCTTGCATTTCCCTATGTAACCATCATTAAAACTTTTTACAGTTACGTAAACCGGTGTTAGAGTCTCACAAAAATATTTCAAGAAAAATATCCCAAATTTCGTTAATAAAGAACTCATTAACGTTTTGAGTTTGTGCTTTTCCCTGCAGTTTCATCTTTTCTACTAAATCTGTGTTTCTCCTCATTATCATGCCATAATTTTGTATTGACCCAGATATCACTTTTTTTTGTATCTATCTCTAGTTTTCTTGTGAAAGAAGAAGTTTATACACCAATTAATTTTAATACAAAGAATTACCAAAGATTATATTATTTTTTAGTAGGTGGGTTAATTTGTAACAAAATGTACTTGGCCTTCAAACCATGACATAGTTTATCTAACATAGTAATAATAAAACAGCAAATATAAATCCCTTCAATCACATATCAATGGTTACCATCAACTTCCTTGCAAACAATTTTTTTATTGGTGCTTTTAAATACTTCTTAGTATTTATCTTTGGGGGGCCTATAAAAGCCGCTGTACTAATTTGTATTCATGATAGAGTTGGTTGGTTGGTTGGCCATCGGGCCGAGTCCCCGTAAACGTCTTGAGCTATTGCGATCACGTATGCATCGCTTCCGCCACCGAACAGCGCAGCGTCCGAACAGGCGTCGTCGTCGTCGTCGCCGTCGGCGTCATCATCACCGCCTGTCGATTTACGACCGGGGAGTGGACGCGGTGGCATGACACTATCCGACGACTCTTGGACTTGGTGCGCCTCCGCGAGACGACTACAAATTACTTAAGTCGAGGTGCTAAGTGGGGCCTTCTACATAAAGCCCAAAGGGAAATCGCTTCGAGTAAAACCCAAACAAGCTACCTGGTTGTGTTTTGGATTTGTAATACGAGAATAGATTCTTTTTTTTAAGATTTCTAAGAATTTTGTGTGAATATTGTTTGTTTCAGAACCCTATTTAGAAATTTTTTTATGTTTTTTAAAAGAGGATTTTGGTCAAAACCGACAATGCTTAAATTACTAAATGTATTCTCACAAAAATACGACTTAGAAAATTCTTTTGTTCAATGATTTTAATGTAAAAGTTAAAAAAACGTTGAGATTTAAAATTCACACGCAGACAAAAATTACAATTTAACTTAAGTTTAAACTTGTTTTAGTCAAAGTATTATAGAATTGACTGAAATAATGCAGATGTAGACTGAAATGTGACTTAAAACTACAAATAATTAAGAAATAAGTAGTTAAAAGAATTATTTGCTTGGACCCATTTACCAACGAAAATCTCATTCAAACTCGTATCGATTGAAAAAATCGATTAAAAGTTCTAAGTATATTAAAAAAGCAGTCAGACAAGGAATACTATTGATAGTAGGAGATTTGTTTCTTCAATCCCGTTAGCAACTCGAAAAAATACGCTAATTCAGGATAGGATTGAGGACGTTAAAGAACAATTATTTTTTCATTCACCAATATTTCGCTTTGTTTATTAAAGCTTCTTCAGGGTTTGAATTTCTACAATCAAACAACAATTAACTTTAACGTTAAAACAAACTAACAGTTAAAGACTTACAAATTGATATGAAATGGGCGAAAAAATTAATAAAATCAGCTACAACGTAAATCTCAAACCATGTGAGAACCGTAAAGGTTGAACATCGGTCAAATAATAAGAACAAGTTAAAAAGTTTTGAACGTAAAACACGTGTTTCTCGTGAACCGGGAAAACGTGGAATTAAAAATCTTTAAATTTAAAATTAAATTTATTTGGTTTCTTTGATCATTGACATAATTGTTGAAAATTGGCATCATTTTGCGGACCAGTTTGATGTCGACAGGGACCTGTTTCTCAGAGCCCTTTCTTTTATTTGTAATAACACCTTTTTCAATTTTAATAATAATAATAATTATAATAATAATAATAATAATTTATTATGTTAATAACCCAGAGGGCATACATTCGTCACAATCGAAATAGAAATACAACATAAAAACATATATAAGAAAGAATAAATTACTAAATACATTACATTACACTAAACCCTTGATAAAATAATCGGTGTAATAAATCGGTGTCCGGTCAGTAGCGACAAAGGCACAGTCGTAATACATCATAAAAATATCAATCGAAGGACTGTATATCGTTTAAGAAATCATCTATGGAGTAATACGCCTTCCCTACTAAAACATTTTTAATTTTGGTTACAAAAGCTTTATAAGGTAAGCTTCTATAACCACAATGCAAGACATTGAAGAACGTCACTCCATAGTAATTATATGCGTTTCTCGACCTCTCCAGTCGCAGTGCCTCCGGTCGAATGTCATTCCTCCCCCTAGTGCCATAATTGTGAACATCACTATTTTTCCTGTGCTGACTATGATATAAAAAAGTGAGCTTTAAACATTCCAAAATATATAATGAAGGAAGTGTTAATATTTTTAATTTGATAAAAGAACGCCTACAGTCATCAGTATAGTTCAAGTTACCAACATTTCTAATAGCTCTTCTTTGTATCCCAAATATTCTTTTATTGATCGGGGCATGTCCCCAGGCCAGTAACCCATAACTTAGATGGCTCTGAAAAAGCGCAAAATACGCGGAACGCAATACCCGAGTAGAGGAAAACTCAGACAGACGACCCAACAGAAAGGCAATGGAGCTTAAGCGTGAGGCTAATTTCTCACCATGAACATTCCAGGTAAGAACGGAATCCAGATGAACACCCAAAAACCTGCCTCCTCTATCCGCTATATAGGATTTAATAGTAGTTTGCTTTAGTGTAAAGGTCATTACTTCTGTTTTATCACCATTCAGTGTTAGACGATTACTTGCAAACCAATGCCTTGCCGATTTTAACATTAAATCTTGCAATCCCCTGGCATCAACGTCAGAATCATGTTTTGTCAGCAAACTTGTGTCATCCGCATACAAGATTGAACTTGAGCTTCCACCACTCAGGAAAAAAGGCAAATCATTTACATATATTAAGAATAAAATAGGACCCAAAATTAACCCCTGAGGAACACCACTTGTAATATTCCCAGGGTTAGACATCACCGAGTTAAATTTAACAAATTGACTTCTATTTGTAAGAGAAGATGACAAAAGCTTGCAAGCGTCCGGGGCGACATTGTAAGCGTACAATTTACGTATTAAAATAGAATGGGACACGCAATCAAAAGCTTTGGTAAGATCCAAAAAACTAACTTCAGTCTATTGCGACGCCTCAAAACCATCGACCACATACTCGATAAAATTTTGTATAGCCAGTGCCGTAGAGATTCCTTTTCTAAAGCCAAATTGTTGTTTGTTAAAAATATTATTAGTTTCAAAATAATTGATTAATTGATTTTTCAATAGCATTTCAAAAATTTTCGACAACACTGGCAGTATACTAATTGGTCTAAAGTTCGAAGGATCATCAATATCACCTTTTTTGAATAGCGGCAAAACACTTGCCAACTTAAATTTATCAGGAAAACATCCTGTGTTTAAACGCTGTACATACCAGCAAATTTTTGGTATTCCCATGGGTTCACCTATATCACCCATTTTGGCTCAAATAGTAATGGATCACAGTCTTAATAGAGTTATACCTAAATTAAATTTCAACTTATCCTTCATTAAGAAGTATGTGGATGACATAATTTTAGCGTTTGCTATTGGAGAAGGAGGTCCTTCAGACGTTTAATGGTTTTAATAATCACATTCAGTTCACAATTGAAATAGAAAATAATAACTTTGTTCCTTTTCTTGATACAAAGGTAATCAGGGATGTTGACAATAATATAAGGTTTGATTGGTATAATAAACCAACATTTTCAGGAAGATACATTCAATTTAATTCTTTTCATAAACTTAAACATAAAATCAATACTGTCCTCGCTATGAAACATGGAATTATCAACATCTCTGAACCTCACTTTTTGCAAACTAACTTGACTAAATTAAAACATATTTTTTTGTAGAATTCTTACCCCCACAAATTACTTTTCAACGCTAACACTAACAATATCACTGAAAGCCTTCGGCCACCATCTAACGAACTTGTTATATATCAGAAGTTGACTTACACTCCAGAATTAACTGACAAACTTATAAAAAATTTTAAAACTTATTCACTTAATAGTAATTTAAAAATAGTAGAATATTATCCCTTCAAACATAACAAAATTTTTTCAAAGTTAAAAGATAAAGTTCCAGTTGAATATCAATATAATGTCATCTGTGTGCCGTGTGGTTCATGTAACCAGTGTTATATAGGTCATACTGGCCAATAGTTGAAAAAACGTTTAAGTCAGCACAGAAGTGATATTAGAAATATAAAAGGTGGTTGTGCGTTAGCACAGCATAGCTTAGACACAGGTCATTTATTCAATTTTGATGAAACAAAGATCTTGGATAGAGAGGATAATTATCATAAACGGTTGTTTTTAGAAATGTTTCACATTGTCCACACCAATAATACAGTTAATTTCAGAACGGACGTCAACTCGTTAAGTAATGTATACTCCTTAATTTTTGAAATTCATAAAAACATTAACAACAGCTTTGACCCTCAACCCTCTGATTAACACTCTTTTGGTTGGCGACGTATTTAATTTTAAATTTAAAGATTTTTAATTCCACGTTTTCCCGCTTCACGAGAAACACGTGTTTTACGTTCAAAACTTGTTAACTTGTTCTTATTATTTGACCGATGTTCAACCTTTACGGTTCTCACATGGTTTGAGATGTACGTTGTAGCTGATAATATTAATTTTTTCGCCCATTTCATATCAATTTGTAAGTCTTTAACAGTTAGTTTATTTTAAAGTTAAGATTAATTGTTGTTTGATTGTAGAAATTCAAACCCTGAAGAAGCTTTAATAAACAAAGCGAAATATTGGTGAATGAAAAAATAATTGTTCTTTAACGTCCTCAATCCTATCCGGAATTAGCGTATTTTTTCGACTATTGATAGTATTATCCTCGACTTGACATTGCACGCCAAGCAGTTACTGGTTTGGGGTGGTGACAATTCTCCATTGCTAATTAGAGATTTTTAGTTCAAAAAGATCAAATTGCGGTATTTCTACTTATTACCATATTTACTGAAATGAAATTGAGCCTCGCCGCTATACCAAACCATTCACCGTAAATTCTTGTTTGTCAATCGCATCGACAACAGTGTTGACAAAATACAAAAGCCGTTCAATGGCGATGGCGTTCAATGTCTTCCAGTTGAAGCCTGTTGTAACGCATGTCTGATCGACGTTTGAGCTATTTAGATACATAGTTCGTGTTTACTCGATATCTCTGAAACGCAGTATTTCAAAATTTTTAACGAAAAATTGCAACAATGCGTTGCAATAACTCAAAATAATCTCTAAGTTTTAACTCAACCCCGTCAATGGTCTAAAATATCTTATTTTTTTTATACAGCTCAATAATAAATTATCACCATGTACAGGTGTCCAAATTTCGATGGGTTTGCAGGGTATTTCAAGATAGAAAGTTGCGGCTTTCGCGAACCTGAGCTACTTTTTTGTGAAACTTACAATGGCGCAAACCAAATTTTCATAGCCCTCTTCATTTTTGATATACAGGGAGTGCTTCAAAATTTACGATTTTCAGACACCTCCTGTATCTCGGCTATCCGGAAACGTAAAAACGGGTTGTAATAGATTTTTTCATGTAGAATCCAATGGTGCACGTAGAATTTTTCTAGTCGTCACGGTTTTTGAGTTATAAAGAGTTAAGTATTTTAGAAATTGAGTATTCAGTATTTGAGTTGTGTTTATAACTCAAAAACCGTGATGACTAGGATTCCACGTGAAAAAATCTATTAGAACCCGTTTTTACTTTTTTACTAAGTTTCCGGATAGCCGAGATACAGGAGGTATCTGAAAATCGTAAATTTCAAACACTCCCTATATCAAAAACGAAGAGGGCTATGAAAATCTGGTTTGCGCCATTGTAAGTTTCACAAAAAAGTAGCTCAGGTTCGCGAAAGCCGCATCTTTCATAATAACTGAGATACCCTGCAAACCCATCGAAATTTGGACACCCTGTACATTGTAGGATAAACTATATTGTTATTGGCCATTTACGAACATTTTCAATTATAAAAATTCACAGATCAATAAAACCCACATTGAAGTACCCGCTTCAATTCCCATAACTTATCATTTTCAGTATTATCATTCTGCCTGAAACATATAACATACAATATACAAGAATAAATCATCAGTTTCTTTATGTGAAATGTGAATTTTATGGTTTTTCTGGGTTACACTACTTGTATTATTTGTTGAAGTTCAGCTCATATCAATACCGTAATGTGCATTGATATGAGTCAACCATCGATGCCACCCCTTTTTTTATAAAATTTCATCTAGTTTCTTTTCACGATAGCTAGAATCGTTGATGTCAATCTTAACAGTCGAATGATACGGAGAAAGTAAAGAAAGACAACATACACGCCTAAAGATTGTGGTCATAGACAAACTCGCTGTTGTATAACGGTTGTATTTTCATATTCACCAATATTGGTGAAATTTCTATGAGTCTCTTTCGAATCGTATCGATGACTGACACATATCACTGCCTCACGATTTGCTTTGCTTTCATTGCCACAACATGCGCTTTTAGGATGAAATAAACTTTCTTACCAATATCGAGGTGCAAAGTAATATTATTAACGTCTTATATAGCCTTAATTTGATTTTACTAATAACATTCATGTAAGGAACTACCAGTTACTTCAGATATAGATGAATTCAGATACGCAATGCAGCATATCTGAACTCCTAACCTGTACTGGTCCTCCTGGTAAGTCCTTCAGGCTGGTGCTCCACAAATAGAATCGTATGGCTATCAAAGACACGAAGGATAAAAAAGTTCCACAACATAGAAATCTAAGCAGTCTATGGCGATCTATCTCGTCTAAAACCATTTAGGTTGTTAACAACTCAATTAGATATATTCAAATAAAATAAAAATCGATCAACTAGTTCAAACGTTGTGAAAAAGACATTATAGACACACATTCTTAGTTGATAATATTATTCAACGATTCCTTCTGATGAATTTTACTATTGGTCAGACATGTTACGTTAGACCTGTTATGACATACGCGATAGTGACAAGAGCAAAAAAATATTACCACAAGAAGGATGCACAGAACAGATGAAGACCTAAGGTCATTAACAGGATAGACCATAGGACAGTATGAACGCTGAAGCTCAATTTGATATTTTAAATAATAATAACAATATATGGAAGAATACTTAGAAATAGAATTGAAGACGAGTACAGCGTAATCGAGGAAAATGAACAAGCCGACTTCAGAGCAGGGAGATCCATTATTGACCATCTATTTACTTTAACACAAGTCATAAAAAAGTACATCAACACTCCACACTTTGGCAATCGCTGACGATCAAGTTGTAATTGCACAGGATGATGATGCATATATGACGCGCAAACTAATTGAAGAGATCAGTGATAAGTGATAAATGGGGCTTAAAGGTTGACTTGAAAAAAAACTGAATATATATGTATTAGAGGAGCACAACAATATATGCCTATCTCTAGAGACTAAATATCAAACATTGCTGCTCATACAAATACTTGGGCGTAAAAATATTGAAAGAGAGAATACTTGACGAGGGGATAGCGAATAAACAGGACAGACATTTTATAATACTATATAATAAGTATAAGACCCATTAACAAGTTAACATAAACCGTTACTTCAGGAGGATAGAATAGAATACTTGGAAGCAGGAAATATATATATTCTATAAAAAGAATGACAAACGGCATATGTTCGGGATTGGGAAACATATACATAATATAGAACATAATATAGGATATGTATTACATATATAGAAATGATTAGAGAGCCGTCAAAAAAACTTTTACGAATATTGACAACACTCATAAGGAAAAACCAAATGGATACAAAATACCTTACGACTGGAAAAAATCATGGATCATATCAATACATAAAACGAAACAAACAAATTGTCCCGAGGACTATAAAAGTATCGTAATAATGAATACATTAATTTAGTAGTGAGTAGAATAGGTAATTGAAAAAAAAATACGAACTGTTTGAAAGCGAAGAACAAGCTGGTTTTCGAGCAGGGCGTTCGACGATAGAAACGAACACATAGGAAATATAATTAAAATAAAACGTGACATTATAACGAACATGTACAAAGAGTTGGTCAAGTCCGATTATAAAAGAAAGTACTACACAGGATACCATACCGAAGAAGAAGGAGAGGAAGACCACGGAAGAGTTTGAAAAAAGGTATTGATGGCGAAATGCGGGTGAGTGGGTTGGAAGAGAAGACATGGAGAAGTAAACGCGAATGGAGATTAGAAGTCGGGTAACGTTATAACCCGATGGATATATTTATACTAACAACATAGACAGTTAAGATGTTCTATAAATTATACCGCATGTGACCTCTTGGCATTAGCATTACATAGTATACAGGGTGGTTCAGTTTTTAATCGAGAAACTTTACTAGGACGTAGTACTTGCCAAAATAACACAAGTTTTCTATATAAACGTAGTGTCGCAACTGGTTTGTTTTCGAGCTATGAGCTATGACATAAAAAATATTGGTTGTAATGTTAATTCTTTCGTGGTACTTTTTTGTCTCTTTAGTATTTGCTTTAAAGTTAATAGCTTCCGTGTCAAAAAATAAAATATCGTGTCATGTACCGCTATGTGTCGCCATGTTTATCTAAAATTATTCTAAAAATTTTTGTCTGTTATTAAGCAAGAGTATCAATTTTTTAATGTTGTTTAAAACAACGTAATTTGTTCAGACAGATATTCATCTTATTTATAGTTTTTCTTATGAAAATCACAATTAATTGGTGTTACTTAGTTAGTACAAGATCCTAGTAAGTGCACAACTTCCATAGACATATATAAACAATAATTTTTTTTTAATAATAGCAGCATTTTACAGTACAATAAAAAAAAGCGAAAAAACTAAAGAGACAAAAAAATACCAATAATGAATAAGCTTTACAACTTACAACCCATATTTTTTTATGTTAATATTCAAATCATGCCAATTTAGAGCTTTTTTAAACGAACGTTGGCTGAAATATAGAGTTTTAAAGAGCATGGTAAAATTTAGGTACCAATAACTTTTATCAAAGTCAACATATTTATTACGTACACTTAAAAGGTGCAATAAAAACTATAGCATTCATCATTTAAAATAACGAAGTTATGGTCTACTTTCGGCAGACCGGAAGTGGCGGCCATCTTGAAAATATTTTAGATCGAAAGTTCCGAATGAACTACCCATGCTACCAAAATTTCCAACTGCTACGAATAGTGGAACCTGAAAAAGTTCTAACGAACCAGTTACGTGAGACATCCTGTATAGATAGGCATCTATAAACGTTTGATTGGAATGCGTAATTAGTTTTGAATACTGTCATCTACAGCGCTGAAATCATTGGTAGGCGGGAAATAAAAATTAAATTTGATATTGGAAAGCTTTATCGATGTTTTTTTTTGAAAACATTGTTTGGCGACAAAACTTTATAAACCGTACAAAATTTTAAACACATTAAATTTTGTGGTTTACAATGTTTTACAAAAAAAAACATCGAAAATCCATGGCAAGGTATTAAATTATTATTTGGTAAAGGGTTTATTAAAAAGTCTTTAAATGAATAACAAAGACTTGATTCTTTAATTTTTTTAATATTATTTATACCACATCGTTTCCTTTTAATTTTATTGTATTTACCCAATGCTGCTTACGCATGACTGATTATAACATGAATCGAACTACTTATTATAAAGCAACAAGAAATCGCTCTTTCTTCAAATCAAAAAAAAATAATCAAACGCAATCAAAAACATTACCACATATGTCGAACCTGGTCTAACCAGTCAAACTGACAACTCAAAAATGACCAAAATGGCTTCTGTAATCGAAAGCAACGCTATAGTGACAGTATACAGAATTAAACGCATGTTCTCTTCTTCATTAATACGAGTGAGTGCTGCATGTGTCAAATTCGACTTACAGACACAGTCTTCTCTGACACAGAATATCGAGCGGCTGCATTTTTTTATCAAACCATGTTTCTGGGGGCATTTTATGCCTAAAGCTAAGTTAAGTTATAAAAAAAACTAAAATGGACAAATCCGCTAATAAACCGTCCAATAAATGGACATTAGAACAAACAGTACTGTTTCTAGAAACGTATGAACAATATCCTTGTTTGTGGAATCAGAAAATTCCACAATATAAGGACCGACTAGCACGAAATGAAGCTGTCAGAAGGATAGTTGAAATTATGAAGAAAACTGTTCCTAATTTTGAGGAAATCTTGGTAAAAGCAAAAACACGAAGTATACGCAATGCGTATACAATTGAATACCATAAAGTTTTATATTCATGCAGAAGTGGAGCATCAGCTGACGATGTATATAAACCCACAGTACCATTCTGTGGTTAATCGGTTTCTACACTCACTTGTGGAAATAAGAGAAACGCAGGATACTTTGGTAAGTATTTATTAATTATTATTCTATTTGTGTATAATGTTTATATACAAATATATATTTAAATGTTTAATTTTAATTATCTTAGCAATATTCAAATCATATCATTTTGCCACGGTACTTTTCCGGAATTTGTAAAATATTCAGAGTATCTATCTCGTATTAGTGTCGCTTCTCTTGAGCGATTATTACTACCAATGTTCTGACTCTAATGTAGATCAGATGACTGTCGTTCACGCCATATATCAGGGATCATCTCTCCAGTCTCTAAATTTTCAAAGTCTATTAACCCCGACGTTAAGGGAAACGCCTGCTAAGAAAAAATATCTAGAAATAGAACTTTCTGTCTATTTAGAAAAATATCACGAAAGTTATCCATATTCACCAAAATAGTTAATTGATTATTAATTAATTTGTCCTAAGGACAATTAAAATAAAACAACATCAAAAAGTATATTAAGAGAAATTTTAATTCAATTATTTAGAAAAATGTTAGTAATATACTTGCTGTGACCAAAGCAGTTGACGCTTTAAAAGAAATTTCACAGCAACTCAATACACCTCAACCTACCTGCGATGAGTTTGAAGCATTTGAGAAAACTATTGCTGCCCACCTACGGCAACTTCCATTAAACAAAGCCTTGAAAAGTCAGGCTAAACTTCATAATTATTTAGTAAAACAAAGCCTAAATCAGCCAAGTTCACTATCAGCATCCCATCAGGTTCAAAATTCAAATTCAAATAGCTGTTCGCTTTTATGGAAGATTCATCTACCGCTTTTGGGTTAGGAACAGAAGGCACAACTTATGATGACATATAACACTGGGCGACTAATACGGTAAGCAATGAATGATGTAGACTTAAATTTATAAATATATCTAAATCACGAAGAAAAGTTGTAATAAGGTAGTAGTTAATAAAGATGTTTTTCTTATTAATTACCAGAAGTATTAATCAAAAGTCAAACTCACTTTTAAATAATCCTTTAAAGCTTCGTAAATAGCATCAAGCACATCACATATAAATTTAGAAATTGTGAGCTGGAATGGCATCTCTCATATGCGTATGTTGTTTTTGTATTTTAGAGGATACTTGCCTCAACAAAAACATGAAACTCTCTTCAGTCATTCTTAAATGATTAAAAAATGCTTCTTGATCTTCATGGCATAATTCTCTAATTAAAGTATTAGACGCACCTAGGTTATTTCTACGTGCAATCCACGATCTAACCCAGCAACTATGTTTTCGCTTTTTTTTGTTAATAACGTGTGCAGTTCCAAGGAGCACATTTGGACTACCACATTGATGACAGCGCGCAGTACATCACTTGACGCCATTTTTATTACTGTCAATTTATTGTGGCAGTACACAATTATAATAATAATAATAATAAATTGCTTTATTGTTCTCATAGCATACAAAGAAAATCATTGTAATAAATCATTGAAAATATTAGAAGAAAAAACAAAATAAACAGAAAATTAAATTAAATAATTACCAATAATAAAAATAACAAAAAATCATCCATGAGAACAATCTTATGGCGTGGTTCAACCCATGTTGTTCTTCCACCATACCATAGAGAATTTAAACATTAATAGAATGCGCATTAACTGTAACATACAACAAAAAGAAAAAACCTAATGCAGATACAAAGCCATTTTTACAAACGTGAAGGTCACTGCCGCCCTTGCAAATAATTTAGCATGTGTCTTTTAAAAGTTATTGATGATGCACACACTGTCCACTCAAGAGGAAGTTCATTCAGTGTCTTAGTGATCTGATAGGAAAATGAATTTTTGAAAGAATCAGTATGAAAAGTAGGTGGAGATAATCTCCCTTTAAATCTAATATTTACAGTGTGTACATCCTCGCGAAAGCTTATTTTGTTATAAAGGTAAGGTGGCTTATAAAGATGGAGGATTCGGTGGTAGAGATATACAGAGTGCAGAGAGCATTCCCTGCACGTTTAACCATTTTAGTTCCGGCAACTTATCACTTATATGATAACTTCGGTGAAGACCAAACAGTAAACGTATACAGGAATTTTGCGTTTTTTGAATTTTTGCTTTTAAGACATAGGACAAAAAATGAGAGTACAGAACATCTGCATAGTTAAAAAGTGACAGGACCAGACTTTCACAGAGACATTTCCCTGTGTTACGGTTTAAATAATGTCTGTTCGAGTAGATAACCTTCAAACTCCCATACGGCCTTTGTATGCATTTGTTGATGTGATCATTAAAAGTCAAATTCTCATCTAATAAGACACCCAAATTCCTTACTGTTTTATGGAATTGTAGCGATTCATTGTTCACAATTAGATGGAGATTGTCTGCAACTTGCTGTCTGAGGCTCTTCGGGCCGAAAATAATGGCAAGAAACTTACTCTGATTTATATGAAGACCATGGCGGTCAGAGATATCACATAAAGCTTGCAAATCACTATTTATATCTACACCCGCTTTAACCACCTCAGACGGAGGGAAGGACACGTACAGCTGAGTGTCGTCTGCGTAAAAGTACGCCTTACAATGTGAAATCGATTTGATAAAGTTTGATGTATATAATGCATACAAAATATGATATTTATATGGAAACAACTTCTGTCGCCAGCTAATTGCCACTAAACTGGCGTCGCACTGGCGCCAGTAATCCGTGCATGTGGAAACTTAGCTTAGATTAAGCTTTTTTCTTTTTGCTGCAATATCTGTAATTTCTTCATGTACCATTATTTGGCCAGACCGGTATTTTACAAATAGTAAGACGACACAAGATTTTGAAGTATTTACTCAAACGTCAAATTGATGCTTTAAAATTATACATACAACATACAAATATAAGTTTTGAGGTAAGTTACTTGATGGAACACTAAATTAAAACTTATATTTCGCGATGTTGGCAAGTTTCGCGGAATTGGACACTTATTTTGGGACAGAGGGAGTACAATATCTACAATAAATTGTAGAGTAGCAGAGCATAATAAATAGAATAAAGTAGTTTTAACTAGTATAGGAACCATAATTATTCTTTTATTTGCCATTATTTTCACTGATTTAGATATTTTATTGATTCTTATCAATCTTTTAGTCAATTTATCAATTACTATAATAAACTATCGCATAGAGCAGAAAATTTCCAATCGATTCTATACGGTATCGGAGTTTTGTATGTGTCATATCAAAAACTGTTCATCCTAAAAAGTGGTTTATGCGTGACAAAAATGCACCGACATGGCTGTTTTTTCGGAAAGAAATGTTTTCAAAACCTTGTAACCGTTTTTTGTTGTGTACCGATAGTAAAAGCAACAAATTTCAAATAACTTTTGTCATTTATTTATGCTAATTAAAAAAGTTTTATTCAGGATCAACCTACCGATTATATGTGTAGGATTGTTTATTAGGCCGACAAAATCTGTGGTTAGAAATGAATAACAATATACAGCAAAATAGGAAACATTTATGCAAGGAAAATTAGAAATGTGTGAATGTAATGCATACAAATCAACTTAATTGTTGCATTACAGAAATACTGCACGGAAAGGTGTTTAAAAAACATTATTGCAAAACAAAGGAAAAGCAAGTTTTTAAAAAGTCATACAACGTTAGTATATTTATCACAAATTTACAGGTGTGCCTAGACGAGCGGATCGATACAGGAAGTAATTTTCATAAACACGTGCAAACCCCATGAGGGTACTATATAAAAATCAATAATAATGGTGAAAAACGAGTTCAGTTTCAGAATTTATGCACAACTACATTTTCTTTGCAACATTTTTTTTAAATGCTATGAGATTAATAAGTTTCTTTCCATGGAAACAATTTAATCACAATAGTATTTGTCAATTAAATTTTTTTTTAGTTTTTACTAAATTTTCAAAAATTCCTAAAAACATGGCGAGCCATTCGGAAATATACATCGCAACGCATCAACAATTACACGAATTTCACCACCGAAGATTCAAGAAACGTATTGAAAGTATAAGGCGTCTTCGGCCAATTTTTTTACATTTGATAAGTGATTTGAAGCGATCGAAAGGAAAGGTGTCTTCGTTACAACAAAAGTACCAAGATATTGCGGAAAATTGTAAACCAGTGAGTTTAAAATCGTTTTCCTTAAATGATTTAAATCACCGCGAAAATAGGAGGAATAAGAGATACCGTAAAATGACGAAGACAGCGTCTGATAATGTTAATAGTAGGGATTCTTCGAATCGTCTTTGTCAAGATAAACGCTGCTGTACCGCACCTGAAGATTATAAACGACACGATAAGGAATAACTGTGTTTCCGTTGTGTGTGTCCCCACTTTATAACTTCCGGTGTTTGCTTTCTCGAAATATTTTTAAAATCATTATAATGTACGTGACGTACTGTGTTTGTTATAAAATTTGATTTTGCTTTGATTCAAAATAAAAATAATTTTAGTTTTTTTTTATACTTTTAATAAGAAAAAATATTAAACACCGTGATTTATATAACAAAAACAAATAGAAGCATGACTTACCTTGCATGAGATAATCACGCAAAACAATTTAACGTTCGACGATGTACTAATAATAAAAGAAAAAGCGTTGTGTCGCTTAATGCACTAAAAATTATCACCACACTTGACATATAAACACACAATTAACACAGTTTAAAAGGTTTGGGTTTTTGATTATACTATGGTGCGGTACGGACTTGGTGAAACTGTTGAATTTATTCATGCACAGGAGAAAATAAACACATTTTCACGATAACTACACCGTATTTACCGCGCTAACCGCACATCGAACATAATCGTTGTCGCGAACGAATAAAATGAACCATTCTAACAATAGCTTAAATTTAAAATAAAAATAAAAATTCCAACTTGTTCTTCGTCATTTTTAATCAAGGCCTTAATCAAGGTTTCTCGAGACCTTTTTGTTCGTAATAAAATTAAAATTTAGAATTAAGATTAAAAAATATCTCAATACAAATCTAATTTTGTAGATGAATAATAAATATTTTGTTGATGTTATAACATATACGGGCAATTCGGACCACTTACGGTAATAATGCGAAAATCATGTACAATGAATGATAAAATAACAAAACGTTGATTTAATGGAATTACCATGAAATAAATTTAAATTAATGCTTGTAACTGTGGAATGGATAAACGAGGATCTATGGAAATTTATTTAATAATACATAATTTCCGGTTATATTGATAAATCATTCTACTTTTTGCTCAAATAGTTGGGGTCAAATTGAAAGTACAGAATAAGTTGTTATTTGTGTTGGCAAATTAAAGACCATTAAAGTATTATTGGTTGCAGAATGGTTTGTTTTTTCTTTACTTTATTCGCAAATAAAATAATTTACAATTTTTCCTTTTAAGTTAATAGCTTCAACATGAATTTAAAAATTTTATAAATAGAAATGATACGTTTATAAAATTAGTCATTTTTTTAAAAAATTATTTTTTAAAGTTTGATTTCAGAATAAATTTTATACACTATCATTTGTGGTGGAATTGATCCAAGAAATGTTTTTTTTTTTAAGAAATGTGGAACAATCTGTCGATAAAGGACTGGGACATGTAAAGAGCATTAATATTACTTTTCTGATCAATCTCGAACTTGTTTCGGAACGAGATTGATCACTGAACTTGTGATACATATAAAGTGAAGTGGGGTAAGTGTTGAGCAAAATTTGAATAGTTCAACTCTATAAATATCTAATTGTAGTGAAATTAATATCGGGTATTGCAGCCAAAGCGCTGAATTAAAAGAAAACTATCCTTTTATAACGTTTAGCTTTCGGTCTTTATTTAGGCCTTCGTCAGAACATTACATCTACAACAACATCTATAAATAACATATATAAAATAATAGCAGACCTTTCAATAACATCCTTAATATAAACAAATAAGATAGTTTTCAAATAAGCAATTACACATTTTTTTATTTTTTAATATTATTATTATTATATTACACTTGCCCCACAAAATGGGGCGTATCCAGGCATAGACATATCACTCCTCTGAACTAGCTTTAAACTTGGGCAATCGTGTAAAAGAGCGTAAAAAATTGCATAGACCAAAAACTTTATTTCAAAATTAAAGTTTAACATATCACTACAAAATATTTTAAAGAAAAGCTGGAATGGTAACGTAATTAAACTTCTACGGTTAAAAACTACATCATGACTTCTTTTAACGTATAAGCTATTTTATAACACACAAAAAAATAAAATTAAAAAGTAAGTTTTAAAATTCGTAACAAACATTGTAGGAGGAAAGATCTACTTAAAATTTTAAAAAATTTCTTCGGTGTGATAAATTTGGTTTCGGCGATATCGTTTTGATACCGCTTCTTGGTACCAAAGAATCATCTTCATCCACCCATGTAAAAGTGGATGATTGGGGATTTAAAGAGGGTACTCTTTTAACAAACTTGACATCTACAAATTCATCTTCCGTCGAAACCACTTTGCCAATATAATATTTCAGCATTTTCTTTCCTAAAAATTTCACCAATATCCAATCGTCAGTTGTGATATCTTCTATAGGTTTACTGATTTCAAAAAAAGATTTTTCTAAATTTTCTTGTTTTCTTATTTCTTCTTCAATATCCTCATCATCGTCTTCATAAGTTAGTTCAGATTCACTCTCACTGCTATCTTTTTCTATTAAATTCTTGTCGTTCGCGGTTGTAATGACCTCTTCTTGTCTTTGTTGGTTTGAATCCTCTACACTAGTAATTACCTAGGCACCTTTTCATATTCCTTTCCATGCTTTCTTTGGTTCTGAAGATGCTTACTTAATAGTCTCTAACAATAGTTCATAAAAAGTGCAGTGGCTGTGATTTGGTGTTGGTGTGCTTGAAGATGGCCCAGGCTGACCATTTTCATGATTATTTACTAAACCATCTAGCAGTTCATTGTTATTGTTTTCTGGAACGGTATTGTTATTGGCATCATGCCGCTCCCATCTTTTGTAAGCCAGAGGATCGTATTGTTCCTTTTTAATGACATTTGAGTCACATGGAAAAATCCCTCCTTTTTTGAAACCGTTAGAGATAACTTCTGGAGTTATTTGCGACCAACTTGTCCCACCAGCTCACTAAATTTTTTCTTACTTCTTATTTTTTCTGTTGCGGCATATCTTGTACCTGGATATGCTTGTGATGGAGGAGCAACCCATTCGTCCCACATGTTTTTACCTTTATACACAATTAGTGGTGGTGCCTTATGGCGGTCGGCACTTACCGCCATTAATACGGTTATATTTTTTCTACCAGATTCGGCCGTGGTTCTGGAAGACGGCGTTCCTCTTTTGCCCACGATTTTTGTTCTTGATGAGTCTGAGGAAACGTTCGTTTCATCAAGATTCCAAATCTGGCGTGGTTTATTGTCTAGTAAGAATTTCTAGTAAGAATGATTAATAATATAATCCGAAAAATTAAAATAAAACAAGATACCTTATTTTCTAAACAAACCGTTTCTAAAATGTATAAACCAATAGCAGCTAGGCACATTTTTTTAAGATATAATATTAATTTAGCATATTCTAATATTACAACACTAATTAAATTATTCTCTAACTACCATCATAACGATTGCAGTATAAATACTGAAAATACTGAGTGGTGTATATTTGATTAATTGTAATAACTGTAATAGTATTTGTATTTTGTAAACCGGATGTAAATTGGAAAACAGACTAATAGAACATAAAAACAGAATAATTCTAATGTGTACAAACATGAAATGGAAACAAATCACGAAATAGATTACGAAAATGTAAAACTTATACATAAACGTAAAAAAAATTAAGTTATACCTCTTAGAGGGATTCGAAATTAATAAATATAAAACACGTGCCTTTCTTTTCAAGAGATACTTTGTGTTATATTCAATACTTTTTAGGAGTTCTATTTTCGTTAAGCGTGTATTGTCTGGTTAAGTATTTAGTTTAAATAATAGTTTCTTATAAATGTTTAAAGAAGTTTGATATGTTGTTGATTTATGTTAATTTTTGAAAAGAAAAATTTGACCGTAAGTTATTTTTTATAAATTAGACAGTATTTTTTTTTAAAAAGTACATAAGATAAATAAAATTTTCCAATAAATCGGCTGATGATGAGCTAATATAAAGGTCGAAACCGGTACCGAGGAAATTTATAAAATAACGCAGGAGAGAAGTTTTTTAAAGCGTTTTCTTATTATTAATACTTCATTTAATCCTGCAACATGGATTCTATCAAACGAGTCCGTACACCTATCTGTTACAGTTATTAATTTATCAAAATCATACAAAATGTGTCAGATATTCTATTGTTTATGTTCTTATTTGTGCATTTGGACGAATTATAAAAGCTAGTAAAATAGGTAGAAGTACAGCAATAAATACAAAGTAGGTTTTTTTGTTAAATGAACAATTATTTTTAATTAGTGCAAATTCTATCGAAATTCTCACATTTGTTTCTCACAAAAACTTCTTTCTGAACACCAAACGAGAACGTGGTTTAAAACTTTTTCATTATTTTACTTACTTGTAGTTCAGGCTATAGCTCTAAACCTAAGTTTTAATGATCTATTTGACTGAATTGTTTCAGATTATCTACAGAGACGAATGCATCAACCACAAAAACCCGCCTTTTTGTTTTGCAGCTCATAATCACAGTGATTCAGATTTCACAGTCACAACAGAGTACAACACGTTGCCGTTTTCATTTCAATATTTATTAACAAATGATCTTTTACTATGTAATTTCAATGTTAAATGATAATGAGAAAAAGGTTATAATGATATTTTTGTCTACTTTCTAAAGAAAACACAAAAAGAAACGTTGTGTAACATTATCTTTTACACTAGAATATCCCCAAAAGCTAAGTAAGTACCTCGCTGAATTAGATTACAAATGTTATGTTCTGGTTATGTGTGTTGAGAATAGCGTCATTTTCAATCCCAGTCACTGTTAGTCTATTGTAAAGAGTAGAAGGGACATTCGTTCTACATGTGCATTTGAAGGGGTCTCCGCTAGGGTAGGCAAGGAGGTGTGTGACATTGATTGTAATGATGTTTTGTTCTTTGTGTCGTATAGAATTTGGGTTGAACGAAGTAGAGGAATCTCTTAAATCCATTAAGCTTAATAAAACCGTAGGAGCTAACGGTATCTCTTTGATTCTAGTTAAAGAATATTCTAGTTCTCTTGCGTTGTCACTCACTATCCTGTTTAACAAATCTCTTTATTGTGGTGATTGTCTAATAGTTTAGTCACGCCTACGTTCTTTTTATCCTTAAATCGGAAGTTCGTGGAGCTGTTACCAATTATGGTCCAAATCATACTAATATTTGGTAAGATTTTTGAGAAATTACTGCATACTCGACTTTTCTGGATTTTCGCCGATGATTTAAAGCTATTTATACGAGTTGTTTCCCTTCTTGACTGCCCCTGGTTATAGTGTGATCTCGATAATCTTCACTTTATTGTTTAAACAATAGTCTCACTTTAAATTACTCTAAATGTAACGTCATCTTTTTCTCTAGGAGGAGTACTACATGCTACAATTCTACGGCTGCTGTGATGTTCGCAGCCGTGTATGTTCCATTAAGGATCTGGGTGTTACTTTCGGCAATAAGCTATTATTTGACATACATATCAATTTGATGGTATCCAAAGCCATGTGATTGCTAGGACTTATGAAGAGATGCACAGTTTCTTTTACAAATGTTAAGTCGCGTTCCCACAGACTGTTCGAGAAATACTCTCCGTGCGAACAAAGTGTCGTGAGTTAGTTACTGACGTTGCAGGCAAACGTGGTGCTCACGCTTCAGATCATACTGGTTTGATTTTTATCGTGACTTCGCTATAGCGCATCAAGATGGCAAGTAATGCAATGAAAAGTGGTATTATTAAATTACAAAACAATAAGACCATACGGTTTCTTGAATTGTATGCTAGTGAATCAAAGTTGTATGACGCAACTATCGAAAAGTACAGAAACCGAGATTTGAGACTGGTAGCAGCTGAGAAAATTCCTAACGCGTTAAATAATCCTGGATTTCGACCGAAACACGATATTTAAAAATTTAGAAACCTAAAGAATTTGTCAAAACTGTCAGGAATCCTTAGTGTAATTACTTTATAGATTAGACCAAATTATGTGGTTACCTTACCGATATCCATTCCAGTATCCAATTTCCAATCCACCACCACCTTTTCCTTTATAAATTTTATAAAGCAGTTTCCTCTAATTTAAATAATTAAATGTACAAATATTGTAATCAGCTAATAAATATATAAAAATATACAGATATATCCTCCGAAATTGAGGTAAAATTATGTTATGTTCTTTGATTCTGGTTCTTATAGATCAGCCAATGTCTTTAGGATCATATATGTATGTAACGGTCAAGCTTCTCCGCAATGCGTTTACTACCTCCTCGCATATACGAAGAAATCAAAATTTATATATAGAAGTTCCAAATGTAAAATTTATATATAAAAGTTCCAAATGCTAACTTTATTGAATTTTGGAAAGTTTTTAACTATGACACCATGTATCAACATAAAAAGATATACAGTATGAATACGTTTAATACAACCTAAACATAATCATGATTTATATACAGGGTGCCCATTATGTATGGAATATTGTATATATCTTGGCAAGTATCAACTTTATAAAAAAACATTTTATACAAAAGTTGGTTAGTATTTTATTTGCCATAATAAGACACCATTCAATTGTTTTTATTTCAGAAAACAAATGAGCAACGAATAACATTTAATTTTTTTTAAATGGCAATGTTTCCTTTTATTAGGCTTATTTGATAGAGATTTCTTTTCTCTTTATGATGACGTAAAATTTTTGTACCCTTACATCAGAAAATTTTTGCCTAAAATGTAAAAATTGTTTATTAAGAAAATTTAACCAATAACATTAATCTAGATATTCGAGATCGTCAACTACCTCGAATTATTACCGTAAATTAAATCTACATACAAAATAAAACAAATAAACTAAAAATTAGTGTAAATGAAAATTATTAAACTTTGAAGACAAAACGAAATTAGCACTAAAATGGTTTTCACGACAATAAATGTTCAAAATGTTCACCATTAACTGCAAGGCAGTGGCCCAATCTATCATAAAAGGCTTGAAAAGAATTTCTTAGCGATCTGGGAGAAATAGCTGCAGCTTCATCTTTTATTCTTTGCTCTAATTCTGTCAGATTTTGAGGTCGGTTTACATAAACTTTAGATTTTAAATATCCCCAGAAGAAGAAATCGCAAGGTGTAAGATCCGGAGATCGGGGTGGCCACTCTACAGACCCTCTTCTGCCTATCCAACGGGCCGGAAATACCGTATCTAAATATCGGCGTACATCTAAATGATAGTGGGCGGTGCCCCATCTTGTTGAAACCAAAGATCATCAAGATTTTCTTGGCAAGCTGGGATAATTTGCTGTTGCAATAATTGTAAATAACGGTGACCAGTTAGAGTACCTCGAATAAAGAAAGGTCCAATTATGTGATCTGCACAAATTCCCACCCATACGTTTAATTTCTGTGGTGTTTGAGTATGATTTTGAATCATCCAATGGGGATTTTTAGCGGCCCAATATCGAGAATTTTGCTTATTTGCATTACCATTTAAACAAAACGTAGCCTCGTCAGAGAAAACCATATTATTGAGAAAATTTGGATTGCTGTTGATTCGCTCCATCATAAATTCACAAAATTCAACACGTCGACCGTAGTCATCTTCGGATAATTCTTGCAATAAAGTCGGTTTGTACGGATGTAAATTTTCTGCATGTAATATTTTGTGTATTGAACCTTTACTTAGAGCATGGTTTAAACATAACTGACGAGTTGAAATGTTTGGATTTTCTTCGCTTTCTATGAGAATATCGATCTTTTTATCTTCATCTGTTGCAGATCTCTGCGGACCAGTCTTTGGCAGATCTTTAACGTTACCAGTTTCCCTAAAACGTTTCGAAGTTTTGCTAACTACTGATTGACTGATTGGTTCTCGATGTGGATAACGCTCATTGAAAATTTCACATACTTCTAATTGTGTTCGTTTGCGATCCCCATAACCGACCATAATTAAAATTTCTATGCGTTCAGTTTCTGTTAAATGAACCATTTTTCTTTTTTGATCTACCAACTTATTTAAATAAACAAGATTCTGTCACATTCAATAGCTTACATTCAATTGTTAGGACAAATAAGATTTCGGATATCTAGATTCATGTTATTGGCAAAATTAACTTAATAAACTGTTTTTACATTTTTTTCAAAAATTTTCTAGTATAAGGGTACTAAAATTTTACGTCATCGTAAAGAGAAAAAAAATCTCTATTAAATGAGCCTAACGAAAGGGTACATTGCCATTTAAAAAAAATTAAATGTTATTCGTTGCTCATTTGTTTTCTGAAATAAAAACAATTGAATGGTGTCTTATTATGGCAAATCAAATATTAAACAACTTTTGTATAAAATGTTTTTTTGTAAAGTTGATACTTACCAAGATATATACTATATTCCATACATAATGGGCATCCTGTATATAGTTATGTAGAGATAGTTCATTTTAATCGATTTACAAAACGAAAGTCATTATAACCTCAGCACAACAGATGTCATTAATCGAACTGTTCAATTAAATAGAGGGAGCTTTCTACTGTTTATCCTGGAACATAATGCTTAACTGTGTAAGATCACTCACCGACGCCGACGTAAAGGAAGCCAACAGCGAAATTTTTTTCGCAAAATCAGATCTGGAGCCAATTATCTAGGCGAGCGTTCTAGCGAAGCTTTAGTTGCCGCTCAATACTCATTATTCCCAAGATGTTCTAAAACAACAACAACCAATTCTTACTCGCTTAGACTATTTCTATTGTATTTCTAATTGTTACGTTTTTATTTACAGTCGTTAATTCCGTTTGTTTTAAAAAGTAGAACTATTGAAAACAATTAATAAAAATCTTTATCTTCAAAGATTGTTCTTTGTACTTTTCCTTCGCGGTTTTCGGATGATATAAATCGGTAAGACTTCTCATTTTCAATCGCCATTACTAAACCTGATTCTCCAGATACATATCGTCCACCTATTACCTGATAAATGGTGTTTCATTAAGGTGTTTCATTAAAAAAAAAACAAAGTTGACCCATTTTCCGGAAAAATACCAGTGATAAACATCTGTTTATGCTTATACAGTGAAATTCCCCTAACTCGAATCACTAAGGGAGTGGAAGAAAACTTCGAATTATGGAGAATTCGAGTTAGAGAAAAATTAGTAGAATTTCAGCTCTAAAGAAAAAAATTAGAAATGTGCTTTTTTAATACGTATATTTAAAACAGAAACCTTAATACTATTGTAAGTAGAAAATTAATCAAGTTTTTTAAAGTAATCCGTAATTTTCTTTTGGCTTAAAGTGGACAACCGCTCTTTGTCGAAAAAATCTTCTATTAAATGTAAAGAATTATAAATATTATCTGGAACATTCTCTCTTAATAATACAAAGGTATCAAGCTTTCTAAGAGACGAATAAGCTTCATCAAATGTAGACACAGCGATAAGTATTTCATTTTCAAGATTATCATCACCCTCATCTTATTCTGAAACAATAAGAACATTAGGTTTGTTTTGGTTCAAGAGTCTGTAGTTTCTGAGCCAGAGTCTATGTGGTTTGATTCTGTAGTTAAAATTACTTACTTCTTTGGTAAATTCGACTTATAAAAGTAAAAGATGAAGAAATTCCACAGAAGTTCAGTTCGAGTTACAGAGAAATTCGAGTTAGGGAAATTCGACTTAGAGAGATAAAAACACATTTGAAACCTGGTCAAACGTTTGAGCTTACGAAAATTATTCGACTTAGAGGATAATTCGAGATATAGACGTTCGAGTTAGAGGAATTTTACTGTAAATTTGGGAGGCGTTTACTTTTGACTCTATATATACATGACATCAACAAAATCATCATCGACGACACAGTCATGTTTGATTGATACGGTTTATTCATGAAGGAACGCGACGTAGTTATAGCATTAAGAAAATTTCAAGCAAACGTATTTAAAATAAGCAATTAGTGGAAATTAAAAGTCAATGAACAAGTATATGCTGCAATCTTGCTCAGACTAATAAATAATCTCTAGCAACTAGAAATGAGTGATCAATAGATTGAATGGAGATCTAATGTAGAATCGGTTAAATATTTGTAAACTACAAAAATGGGGGCGATACAAAACAAGGTACTAAGAATAGTTGCATTCGTGTGTTACAAATAAACATCTTTCCAGGGAACTGCGAATCAAGATGAACCAGGACTTTATAACATTAAAAAGAAAAACATTCTCGAGAAGCTACACAATTGAATGTTTTGATATTTTATAAAATAAAATTTTTCTTCTTATTATTTAACTTATTTATTTAACTTTGTCATAATTTTCTTAGGAGCCATTTTTGAATGAGGCCACGAGCGGAATTAAAGTGGATAACTATGCACTTTAAGTCCATCATCATGGCTGGAGTAGAACTAAAGTGAACGGTAGTTCAACAAGATTTCAACTTTAGGGGTCTTGATAAAAAGACGTTTGAAATAAAAGCTAAATACCGATTAAAATCAAATAAGTATATGAAGATATTCACTTTCGATGAAAAGATTTTATTCCGTCTAGAAACTATTTTCTATGATTCGTAAGGCATTTATAGATTATAATTTAGAAGGTAATATAAAAACTATAACTTATACCCCATATGACTAATTAAACAAAATAACATCATTTGAATTTCTTTTTATTTTATTTATTTTGTATAATTTGTGGATATTTTATACATAGCTGTTTTCTTTATACAGTTACTTTACCAACTCGTAATACAACTATTTAAATATTAATTCCCCCAAGTATCGAAGTCTTTTCCGCTCCACGAGACCATTCATAAAATGGAAATCCGAAAATGTTTAGTTCCCAGCATTTAGTTTCATGAAAAGCTGTAATAGGATTTGCTTGTTCTGGTTCGTGGTAATTCACAACGCCATTTGGGTATGAAGCTAATGAAAACCTTGTTAAAGACAATGATCGGTAGACCGTGCCTGAGAACAGTGATGTTAAATTCTCTAAATATATAAAGTATATTCTAAATATATTCTCTAATATATGTTTTGCATTATAATATTCAGATTTCTAAGAGTTTAAGGTTTTCCCAAAACCCTTGCCATTCGACATTGCTGCTTACTCCCAAAAATTTAATGACATGGTTGCAGGAATATTATGTGGTAGCTTACAAGTGGTAGTTTACTTGCCACTGAATGTTGACTTCGGGATCTTTCTTGGCATATTAGTTACTATATTTTAATGTGAATTTCCACAGGGAGAAATTGGGGATTACTGAGACACTACTTTGCATGTTGTATTATTCATACTAACTTCTCCTGTGTTGTCGCTTGAGGTATTCAGAATGACGTTATTTTAATAAAAAGTTTTTTGTCGATTTTATATCGCTTTTTACAATCCTCCATAGAGTTATCAAGAGATATCAGCTGATGGTATTAGACTGGGAACGGAGACGATTCAAACGGTAATGAGTCCAGCTAACAATACTGGCGGTAAATTTTTTCATTAAAACTTCTGCTCACCACAGTTGTAGCAATTTTACAGGATACTGCTGTAATACTGAAAATTTCTGCGGAGCTGCTTAGAGAAATAACTTAATTCGATCAACTTAACTTAATTCGACTAACGCAGAAAACCAACATGAAGTGGTTATGGGATATAAAACAAAAAACAAAGTTTTTAATAAAAATTAACAACGTGAACTGTGTAAGTATTTAATCTGTTGCGCAAAAATGTATTTTGATCTTTCTTTGAAAGGTGAGGAAATTTGCGTACGAACTGACAGTGGTATAATTTGACTGGCCAAAAATGGTTTCGTTCTTTTCAAAAAAGAATCCCCGATTTCATTATTATTATTACATTCAATAAAACCAAAATAAATAGGTATAACCCTACAATACTATTCCTTCATAAAATGTACAATATCCTCGTATATCAAAACCACTATGTATTCTAGGGTTAATGACAATTTAACAACTGTTATGGATCGTTATAAGTTTGAATCAGAAAATATGTATCTATAATGCTGATGAATCTGATGTGATTAAGATATGGACCAGTGGGGTTAAAAGGCTTTGCCAACCCTTCATGATGAATGCAAGAGATGTGTTTCACTTGAACTCACCTGTGCGATCGAACAAAGTTAACGAACACTCTCTTATTAATCATGGGAATACTTCTTGTAAATCTAGAGAGAACACAAAGAGCCGAATCATACATTAAAAAAAGGAATTTGCAAAGTTGTTTTTCATAAAAGTTTCTATTAAATGCTAAATATATATCTAAAAATAGAATATTAACGAATTTGAGCACATTTTTGTTGTCTTTAAATCTAATTTTTAGATTCAGCATTATATATTAACATTACGATTTTTAAAATAAAAACTGAAAAGCAAGATATATACGGATGTGTCCAACATATATTTGAATATATTCAACTTTCGGTAGATCGGAAGCAGTGGCCATCTTGAAAATATTTTAAATAGAAAGATGTACAACCCTTATAATTTTAATTTTGAAGATATAGAATCCAAGGAAATTCGAATGCAACATATTCTTGGGAATACTTTGAATATAGCACGTAAAACAAAACTATCTGCAGAAATTCTGTTCTTTATCTCTCAAGTAGTAAATATAAAACTTGACGACCTTATCATGCAAATAACTATCGCATACTGAGGCAAAGAAGATATATTTTTGCTAGTCGTACTAGTTTCTAGCCGAGATCGTTTGCGGCTGAGGGGCAACCTGAATCTCGTTGTACCATTTGAAGTCATTTCTCATTATTATTCATGTTAATTTAAAAGCCTTGGATTGTTGCCAGAAAATTATATCATGCTCCAGAAGCGGAAGTCTAGTAGATCTAGTAATTTCACTTTTACTGGTTAGTAAAAAATCTTGTATTAAATATAATACGTCTCTTTATTTACATGTTTCGCCTGTCCTGGCAGGCATCTTCAGAATAACTACAAAAGAATGATTGAATTTATGATAATTTAAACATGTTAGATTATAGAATCAAGGTAAATTAAATCTAAATAAAATGATACTTACAGAGTAAGGTATAAGTTGAAAATAAAATTTTGAACCGCGGAAACTATTATATTGTTGAATTAATGGTAAAATTCTGTTTAAAAATCACAAATGGGCAGTTTTTGGAGATAAAACAATCTTTACAATCTCTCATGGTAACGTGTCGAAAATGTCTTAATAACTGGTATTGAAAAATGTAAAACATGTTTTTATGTTGATATCTAAATTTAAAAGTAACTAAATAAGTAGATAAGGTCAGGATGGTGATATAGGAGACAGGGAGGGGGGGGGGGTAAATCCAAAAGCCAAACAAAACCTAAAATCTGCCACTCCTATGTATGGCTAACCATTGGAGTCCTCGGTATTTTGGAATAAGGGTCAGATAGGGATTTATATATTGGTACCTGTGAGCAATATATCTGATCATTCAGACATTCTATATCGTTTGAATTGAATCTGAATCTATCAATTTCATAGTTTTCGAGTAGATTAAGTTTGAACTGTCGTTGTTTATGAGAGTCAGATCTAGGAAATTAAGTTCGTTATTTTGTTCAACCTCCATAGTAAATTTAATTTTATTGTGCAAGGTGTTTATGTGAGCGTAAAAATCTTCGATTAAACTCAATCCATCGTTGTTCCATATCACTAACAATAAGATATCGTCTACATATTTCCGCCACAGGATGATGTTATCGTTAATGTTATTGTGTTTATCAAGTAAATTATGTTCCATATGGTTAAGAAATAAATCAGAAAAAAGGCCACTCAAAGGTGAGCCCATCGGTAAACCTTCGTTATAAGTGTAAAATGTATGGTGAAATTGGCAAAAGTTCTGTTCAATACAGATTTTTATATGGTTGTACATATGTGTAGCATTATCAGTGCCTATCTTATTGATTAGTAAATTTTTGGTGATATCTAAAGTGTCTCTTATAGGCATGTTCGTGTACAAGTTAGATATGTCGACTGAAATCAAAGTAAAATTACGTAGATATTTTAAGTTTTGTAGAGTGCTAATTAGGTCGTATCGGTTATTATATTTAAAATTAATAAATTAATTTTAAAATATTGTAAGTTTATATATATATATATATATATATATATATATATATATATTATATGTATATATTGTAAAGTTTCTGGTACCTGAGGAAGGTCGAATGTGTAGAATAAGTACAATGTTGGGCCAAGCACACCTCCTTGAGGAACTCCGGCTCGTATTTAATGTATTGGTGAATAAGCGTTTTCGTATTTTACTCTAAAAAAACCCATCAGAAAGATACGATTTTAATAGTTGACTATATACGTTGATGGTAGTATTTGGTCTAGTTTGTAATTTGAACCATCTAACCAGACTTTGTCGAAAGCTTGTGCAACATTGGAGGTGTATGTGTTTTTGGAACCTTAAGCTTTCTTGTTGGCTTCCATAGAGAATAATCAGTACTGGCATCGTCGGTAAGATCTTCTAAGTAATTTTGATTATTTTATTTGTGGCTATCTGTTAATGCTCTTAATGTGGCTGTTATTTTATTTAATTTAGTTTTATCACTAAGAAATCTACTGGTTGGTAACTTCTTTCTCGCTTTACGTTTTTCTGCAATTTTGTCTCTAATCAATTTAAGATATATGTTAGATTTAGGTTTTGGTGTTAAAATAGCTGTTGAGGTCCAGGTTGAGTTTTGTATGTCTTTTAAAAACTTTTCTACTTCCCTGTCAATGTTTTCGTTAGTTTTCATAAGAACATTAAGATGAATTTTATTATCTAATGTTTGTTGAAATAGATTCCAGTTAGTGAATTTATTAGTTAGTGATAAAAAGGGTTCTTTGTTACATACTTTGTTATTTAGGTCCGGAATTTTACTTCTATCTGTTGACCAGTAAGTTGGCTTACCAGTGGAGAGCACCTCACAATTTAAGGCCTCTATTGCATGTTTCAGTTCTCTTCCTTTTGTATTTGTCAAGCGAGAACCCCAAAACATATGTTTTGCGCTAAAGTCCCCTACGAGTATAAATTTGTATTCAAGATGTAGTAGAATTTCTTGATAATCTTCTCTTTTGAGATTATGTCTTGGTGGTATGTACGTTGCTGCTACATATGTATATTCAGCCATTAACGATTTGAACTTTTACCACTGTAGTTTGATGTTGTATTTTAATTTTTACATTTTAATTTCTTTTTTGAATCGCGCCTTGGTTTAAGTTGCTTTCAATGAAATCTAGACGTATATGTAATATTTTTATTGTTTCTTCTTGTTAAAGTATTTTGAGGCCTTGTTATCGACTAATGTACTTACAGTTTTCTCTGCAGTTTCACCACTCGACATTTGTTTTGGCTTTCTGTACATTTCGATTTCGACACGCATTCCTAATATGTTTGTTAATTCATGGATTCTTTTTACATCTTGTGACGGTGCAAAATCCAAGATGTACAAAGGATTTTGTTTTGTATTTTAACATTTGGGTTACTTTACAATTGTTGTAATTGCGCACCAATAGTTTATCTTTGATATCATTAACATTACAGCTTTAATGCATCTTTTTAGCTACCACTTTCAGATTTCTGGCTTGCTTATTTTTATAAGTGGACCAGGACAAATTCTTTTCAGTAAGTATCTTGAATACCAAAATAATTTGAAAAGATTGAAAACTTAAGCAGTTAAGAAAAAAGTAAACGGACAAGAAATTAAATGGAGATGAACAACAAGAAAGAAAGTCAACACATTACCTGAATCTTCAGAACTGGAAGAAGATGTTTTTGCCTGAAAGAAAATCTGCAAAACCTAAATAATGACAATTGTATTTGTAAAGTACAAGTAATCTGCAAAGATCAATGTTGTCAGTTACTGAAATTTTTTAGTATTGATTTCAGCTTGACAAACACTTTATCTCACAAACCAATTATATTTTAATGGTGTCGATAATCCATGGACGAAAATGTTTTCCTAGAATTATTGTTCAAAATCATCCCTTGCATTAACCCGGCAGTGGGAATGTGAATAATCTTCACATACACTTTATATATGTCCCTGGGTCAGATCGACCCAACGTTCCCACTGCCGAGTTAATATGTTGCCCAATTAAAATGCAAGAAAATTGAGGCTAGCTATTACAAATTTAGTCATCTATATTAGATCATCATCAAAATGTATTTACTTTACTGTAAAAACCAAATATTGCAGTGAATTTATTTGTAATCTTCTTATCTACATATCAATCTGCTTTAGTATTCCAACACCTTCATAATACATCAAACAAAGAAAGAAGTTTTTTCCCATCCATAAAACAACATCAAAACATGTCAGCACCATTCAGTTATTTATGAAACAAACAACAAAACTCCCATTCCATACATCTCGTCAATATAGGTTAGTGTCACCACGACCCCATTGCAGTCACGTGACCTGTTTACAGAGTTCAGGGGTAGCGCCATCTTCATTAAGAATAAAGATCGTTCAGAACACCGAACCGTACTAATCCACAAAGTTTTCTTATGATGGACGACTTTTTATTAAATACATATTTTTTTGGACATAATTTAAATTTTCTTATATGATAAGAACGTGTTCATATCGCGGTTTTCCTACCGGAAGGTGGGACTCTGGGAATCGATATTGCGAACGCCCGGCATCAGTTCGTAGACGGAGTTCGAGACCGACGCACACGCCGTCCCGACGCCGGTCGCCATAACCTATAAAACGCGACTGCAACGGCGCGATGTAATAAATATAAAGAGAAAGAAAAAATAAAGATAGATATAAAGGTGCTTTGTGGTGCGACATGTGGAGGTTCCGGGCGGTGATTAACTACTGCCTATTACAATGATTTAGTTTACAGATAAAGAATTTAGAATAATTTAAAAAACGATTTGGATATTAGCCCAAGTTTTTACATTTATTTTTTGTGTCTTCGCCGAAGAACCAACGGAAAAATCCTCTTATTCCGAAATGATTCCGTCTCATTACTGTGATCAATCATCTTCCAGTAAGCATCAAACAAATTTTTTTTCTTAAATAATTATTTTGAACAAATCTTTGATTTATATTATAAAAAAAAAAGTGATAACTGTTTGAAAGGGCGATTAATTTAATTGACCTGGAAAAAAATATTGACAAAAAGAAATGCGTGATGGACCAAAATAGATAGATGATGATGGATCGTAATAGAATATCGCAGAGTATAGAAGCACTTGAATACTTTTTTGTTTATTTTGTTTTTGTTTTATTCTCGCTTTGAAGCTTTTTTTCAATAAAATACAAGCTATCATAAATTTCAATAATATCTTGGAAAATTATTAATGACGTGTCAAACTTTAACTGTTCATATCATAACTGAAAACTCGTTAAAGTTCCTAACGATCGATTCGAGACCACGTCTTGTTAATAAAATTAACAAACTTTTAATTATCTTTGATAATTTTTGACAACTTCTAATTATTAATTTAGTAAATTATTAAACTCATTGTTCATTGTCAAAACATTGTTAAGATGAGCCAATTTTCTCATTTATACCTTCAAGCGGGTGTTTAAATCACTCATCGGCTATATGTAGTTATTTCCAATCATCAACAACCTTATAAAATAAGAGTAATATTATAAAACCAAAAATTATTTGGTTTTAGATATAATTTTTACATTACAGTAGTTGAAGTTTTAAATTATAAAACGGATACCTGCCTATTACGTTTTGTACTCATCTCCGAGTCTGGTCTAAATATAGCAAGTCATCAATTTTTCGATTCTTATTGGCACTAACTGGATCAATATCACACTGACGCTTCAGATGTTCCCGACAAAGGTCGAAAGCTATTGACTTATAGAGTCAAGTACTTTAGGAAAATCCTGTCGTTTCATCAACTTTGCTGGTCATTTAGGGCGATTATAGAAGGTGGTAATAGAAGGGTTTTTCTTGTCACTTGTTGAATCGTATGTAGATTAATGCGTCGTTGAAGCTACTCACAAATGTATAGCGTTTCCTCGAAGAAATAAATGCTAGTTAATAAACGCTGTCTTTTTATTATGTCGTTTAATTCCAATTAGAGTCAATTTCTTCTTTAATAATTCTTGGTATAACGGGATGGAAGTAAACCAATTATCGTTCGAGAACGTTTGTACCATTTTCTTTCGGATTTGAATGCACGACCTGAATTCAGATATAAACTTTCATGTACAGGGTGTAGTAACACGCAGTGTTAATTAGTCTGAAAATTTTCAAGGCTTATTTAATAGTTAAAAGGTATTAAACGCAGTTTTCAGAAACATAAATCTATTCCATCAAACTCCATATGAGCTTTTGGCAGTGACCCAAACCGATAATTCTAAACTTTCCATTGAAAATCAATATGACTTATTGTTAGATCATTCTGGCATATAATGAGTTTGGTGAACTGCAAACAAAGCCTTTTGGTGGAAGTGAGAGTGCTAAACCCAACTCCAAAATAATTTTAGACAAAAATCAGTTAAAACTCTGCTATGTGAGGTACCATATTTCTTTGTAAGCTATATAGGTATTTATGTAGGGGGTTTCTATAGAACGTCTAAACCTGAATGCATAATCAGAAAACAACATCTAATAGTTATTATGTAAATCTGTCATCATATTTCCATCAGGTTATAACACTATTCATCTTTCGATTCCCAACCTCCATTAGCATTTCTCCATCAATACCTTCTCTCCAACTCCTACGTGGTCTTCTTCTCCTTCTTCTTTCTTGTGGGGTTCGACACAGTACTAATTATCATATTATATTCTTTGTAAGTCGATCTCGATTATTCTTTGTACATGTCTATACAATCTATGTTGGGCAATTCTTATGTCATCAGCAATGTCGTGTTTTACTTCGTCAAGTATTTGTCTTGCTATAATCAAGTCTTTCGATATTGTTACGTCCAGGTATTTGACGAGTTACAATGATTGATGTTTTGTTTGTCCGAGATAAGCAGATTTTGTTGTACTCTTCCTATACACATGTATTCAGTTATTTGCAAGTTGAGCTTAATTAAGTTTAGCATATTTTTTTCCATCTTAGTAATGCGCTTTCTAAATAAGTTATAAACAGTGTTCGCGATAATAACCTTGTTTGAAATATGAGGAACGATATAACGAGTATTCCCCTTCTTGTGCTAAATTTCATTGTATATTATGTGAGTGTTGATTTCTGTGATCATTAAGAGCTAGTAAAATACCTTTCTCCACCATTTCATTGATTTCCTATCGAAATCATAAAGGCTTGAGACAATGTGATAAAACCACCACTCCCATGTATGCGTTATAGTCGGAAATAGATAATGGGCACTCAAAAAGCAGATTATCGCCATTTTTCAATTTTCTATTATGTTTATGTTTATTTTCTTAATTACCTCCTTTACTTCGTCGTTGACATAATATGACATGTTAGATATTAGATATGCAAACTCTTGTACCACTTCAAACTTGTATTCGTTTATTGTGATGTTTCGTCCAATCTGATTTCGCAGTTTCTATGATTAGAATAATGTAAATAGTTGGTCAATAGTGGATCTCCCTGCTCTGAAGTCAGCTTGTACTGTACTTTATACTACTTGTACTGTACTATATCTTCGGTGATAGTATCGATTACCAATGTTTCTCTGTAATTGTCGCATTTATTTTTATACCCGTTCTTGTGCATTACTGATTGACATTTATTTAATAGATTTCCGAGCATCTGGCTTAGTTTATCTGTTTCATATTTAATAAGTTCTCCAGATATATTCCCCGGTCCCGTTGCTCTTTCATATTTTATTGCGGTGATTGTTGTTTTCACTTCTGACACAGTTATTTTAATTGGTGATCTCTGCGTAATTATATTTGTGTAATTGTTATCTGTATTTTGAAACTTCTTTCTGTCTCCTATTAGCATTTTTTTTTTAAATATTGATCCCATGTTTCAACATTTATTGGTGAAATTATCTTGTATTCGTTTCCATCGCATGTTCTTGAGTATTCTCTTACTCTCTCTGGTTTTTTTTCCTCTTAGGTAGGTGTTAAGTATAGAACTATTCTATACCATTTATCAAGATTATCGTTTAACCTTTTAGAACTTAATACAGTGTTGTATAATTTTCTTTTTTTTCTATTTCTGATATATCCTATACATATATTATATACTTGATTGAAATGTGACTTATTCAAAGGAAAATTCAAGCAGGGTTGAATCAGTGCGGTAGGAAAAACTGAATTAAGCACAAAACACGTTTTACACCTGAAAAATGCGGAAAATGCTAGGAAATCTTTGCACACCGCAAAGCATCGTTTATTTTAATTAAAAACCAGATTCATGCGTTTACATTCCACTTTGAAAAACTTTACCATTTGGTACAAACTTGATTCATAACAAATTATAAAAGAAAATATGTATAAATAAAACCAAGGAGTAAACAAAGTAATTGAAAGGTATTATTAAATAGTCAGTAGTAAAGTGTAGTCTTTACAAATGCTATCTAATTATAGTTCCTGGGAGAGTTTACATATAATAATAAAATTAACTGTAAGCAACAAACTAAATAAATGTATATAATAAATGTGTTGAGTGGATATACATATAATATGATATGATGAAATTTTGTACGATACAGTATGTTGGAAGTTGTATGTAATATAAGTTTAATACGCTCAAAAATTTGTCATTTACGTAGAGAAATTGTCAATTTTCGAAGCCATTCCACGACGGAATGTAATTTCACGTTTAATTTTCCGGGAATATGTAGCTACCTAAATATACTAATATTTAGAAAACGTAAAGTCAAGTAAAATTTTCATGTTTTTATCATTTATCTACATTTTTGTGTTGTAATAAATATTATGCATAAAGGTGTATTTTTAAAAGAAATACACTACCCACGATAATGTAATAAGTCTTGTTCCACGTCGAAATCTTCCTATTCAATAGCTCAAAAGAGTTTCTCGTACAAGCTTTAGGTTCTTTCATAATATTGAATAGACACTTTTTCTTTGATGTTTCTCCATCAAGTTAATATCAATAAGTTATGTAAATTTCAGTAATAAATGATTTTTACAGGAATTCATGGGTTATCCTATCAAAGGACTTTCAGGACACCCAAAGGGTTTTCAATTACCTTGGATATGTTGAAAGTATTATAATAAATCCTTAAATTAATAAAGAAACCATTTAAAAACGTAATTGTATACCCATAATCGATCTCAACGGCCTATATGTTATTAATTAAAGTTCATAGTTCAAGAATTTATACTTATTGAAAAAGAATTTTTCAATAATTATAAATTAATAAATCATTCCTTTAGATGTTCTGTTAGGGTGTGTCCAAACTTGCGCGCGGCAAAATTGTCTGCTAACGCTACGTGTTGCTGCCGGACTATGTTTGGACACACATTAAAATGAACTGTTGTGATATCACAGCAGAGATTGCGGAGAGGTCATTCTCTCGGACCAGTTTAAGGACTCAGTTATAGTTTGTGCTGCTCCCCTTTCTCTAATTACTAGTATGTTGTTTTGTTTATCGAGGTCCAAATACGTAGAAAATACAACAGGTGAAGGAATTCCCTATCTGAACAGTGCTTATTCATGCAAATTCTCCGCCTTCTTGCTTCCTTTTGTTCTACCTCAAAGGAAAACTCTTACTCCTTTAATTTTATGTATTCGTTATTCTACTGAATTAGTTGGTGGGTAATATATTGGCGTTGTGTAATCTAAAGAGAAAAGTGCTGAGCCGAAAAGTGAAAATATAAAAAAACTTGTTATGTATTTGACACCGCTTATATTTAGGTAGTGAATAAATCCGTCTTAACTATTATGTAACAGTTTCCCTGAATACTATTGTGTTGTAAAATCATATGATGCTGACTACTAATACTCTCCTACAGTGCATGATCAGCGATGTTGCAGTAGAGCTTTTATTGCAGGAACATCTCTTGATTGTTGTGCAACACCAAACAGATCCGCATACTTTCAACCAAGCTTAATCAGAAGTTGAAAATTTCTCGCAGTTTTTTTGCAATTCTGGCATAATCTATTCTTCTTTGAGTGCTACGAAACTACTAATAACTCTTATTCGTGGTACTACGTGCACAACGTGGTTCTAAGATATGCAGTATTCTGAAAGTGCTTCATATCCTAAATGTTGCCCAGGTATGAATAAATAATTTCGGTAATTCCAGCAGATACACACTGGGCGGTTTTTAAGATTGAGTGACACTTCACCCTGAAAATGACATAGTTCATTTGGGATCAACTTAACATTTCTCCCTTTTAAGGTTCATACAAATATCAAAACAAATATTGAAAGCAGTGAAGATCTCGAAATAGCTTCATTTCAACTAAACAATCTCATACATAGTGTATATACGTCATGCTGTCCAATAAAACACAAAAGAGCACAATTCAATGTGCCTTGGTGGAATAACGACCTTGAAAAACAGCGAGTCATGGTTAGAAGACTATATAATAAAGTCGGGCATTGGGACTTTTATAGGAAAGCCCTAACGTAATATAACTTGGCTATTAGAATTATTAACCTCAAAACAGAAGTTAAATACCTAGGGGTAATACTAGAGATAAACTAAACTGGAACTCACACTTAGACAAGGTGAGGAAAAAGACCATCATGGCAAACCAGATCTGCCGCAGACTCCTAGGAAGGAACTGGGGTCTCAAACCACGAATGGCTTATTGGGCCTTCGTAGCAATAATCAGACCCATGGTCGCCTACGCCTCATTGGTTTAGGGGCCAAAAACAAAACATAAGACAGCACAACAACAGCTGGCACAAATCTAGCGGTTAGCATGCTTTAATATAACGGGTGTAATGACATCTTGTCCGACGGCTGCTCTGGAAGCCCTACTCGGTCTCACACCACTCCATTTATATATACAAAAGGAGGCAGCTTCAAGTGTCTTATCACTAAAAACTGTTTCTTCACTCAAGTTGATGCAGAGTAACCTCAGAGGACACCTCGAAATCCTCAAGGACCCATGTCTAAATCACCTGATTGAAATTAAAACGGATCTTATACCGACTGAATACAATTTCAATCAGCCGTATAAGGTCATATTTAGAAGCAGGGATGACGAAAAAAGAGGAGCCCTAGCCTGGTACACCGATGCTTCAAAGACAGTTAGATCCGGACTAGGTATGGGCATCAGTGGACCAAATAGCCACATTAAACTGCCCCTGGGCTCGGACATAACAATTTTTCAAGCAGAAGTTCTTGCTATAAACTTCTGCGCCGCTTTGAACCTACAGAAGGGACAGAAAGGGGCATCCATAAACATATTATTTATATATACAGACAGTCGGGACGCCTTAAAGGCAATTCAGACCTACACGTGTGACTCCGCACTGATGTACAGAGTATATCAGCAACCTGAGAAAACTCATTAGGGGCAATGATGTTACCCTATGGTGGGTTCCAGGTCACAGCAACATTGAGGACAATGAGAAGGCGGACAAGTAGTCCACAACCTGGTTGTGGACTACAAAAAAGCCACCTAAAACAAATAATCAACAGTTGGGAGGTTTCAAAGGTAGCCTTACGCTAGAAAGAACTTCCAGGTCACAGACAAGCGAAGAATTTTATGCCTCAGCAAAGGGGATTTAAGGACGCTCTCAGGTTATTTGATCGGCCATGCGCCCCTAAAATACCATCTCTTCCACATTGGACAAGCTGAGCATCAAACTTGTCGACTTTGCAACGACGTGTCAGAAACAGCTGATCATATACTGTGCAAATGCGTCGCCATAGGCCGTCTAAGACACAAAATTTTCGGTAAAACTCTCTTGACACCTACCGACATAAAGGTTCAAAACCTGAGAGCAATACTAAGGTTCATCAAGTACCTACATTTGCCCTAAACTTTTGGAGTGCTAAAGTTACAATAGATCTTATAGGTCGTGGCAACGAGGGGGCCCCCTCAGCCTGGCAGCAATAATAATAATAAGATTCATACCCATAACAGAGCGCAAGGTAAACTGTTAATCTTCGAAGTAGGACTGGAAATGGCGAACTTCTCAAAGTAATCATCAAATTGATAAATTTATTAATGTGTTATTTTCCCATTTTTTCTATAAAATACTATGTACTACTTGGGTTTGTTTTATCACAAATTACTTCTCCAGTTTGGAACGGTGAAATCAAACAGTCTTTTTCAAGAATTTCAAACTGAAGGTGGATTTTATTTGAAGGTATGATCAAAGGGCGAGCTTGTTCGTGAAATGAACGATCATAATGATGATTTTACAAATAATTGTAAGATTGTTGTTCTGTTTTTAGTTGTGTATGGTGGTATTTTTAGTTGGTTGAGCAGATGCAGTCGTTCGTATGTACCTGACAATGTACTCGTCTCAAGTGCAATATATGTACTTTTCAGTTCCTATTAAATATAATGACATCTTCAAGATAGGTCAATTTGAATTTCCGCAGAGCAACACATTTTGTAGCACAGCCTTTGAAATGTTAATAGATTTAGTATGTTAATTTAGTATGATTACTACCCTTGATGGCTATTACCTTTGCTTAACCAAAAATTAAACCCTGAAATCGCGTTTAGTGCGCTCAAATTAACTCGAGCGTGTACGTTAATGAACACATTGTTTTAATGAAGAAGTTTCTAAGTGCTCATATAAACTGGCAATTCTTAAACTTGTCAATTTTGATCAATTGGGGTTTTCGAAACGATGATTGCGATGCGACTATGGGAATTTCTTTCACCTAAACATTCTGGTTCTTAGCTATATTACCACAACTCTGGACGTGAGGATGTTTATGGCGCTGGCGTAATGAATAACAAATGTATAAAAATTCTTATAACGTTATTTTTTTTCCATGGTCTTAATATTCATGCCTCGTTTCCATATTTTTTCTTTTATTTTTTTATAATGTGCTATAAACTTGCAAGAAGTATAATTTGTAATGACTCTGAATTGAACGGGGATCGTATAACATCAGGATTCCTGGAATCAATTTGAGGTTCAATATTGTAGTTAATTGATAAATTTTGAGCACAACTAGATCATTATATGGCACACATGTACGCTGATGACACACAATTACATTATACATTCAAAAGCGAGGAGTTCTCTACGGCACGAAAAGTTGTTGCTAATGACTTAGGAAAACTAATCTATGCATCTAATCTACATTGTTTTGTAATGAATTTCTATACGTCTCCAGCTATCGTCTATGAGATCGATCGTGCTACGAACTTTCAACAAGCGGCTGAATCATTAAGTATTGTATATTTCATGAGAATAAATTCGCTGTTGCTTATAAAGCGCCAAATTTTGGGGTTATACGGAATATATCTAACAGATTTAAATAGTTTGAAAACGATTTTATTTCTTAATATCTCTTAAGCTTCTATGTACATCAAAACGTATTCTTAGCCGTGATATTTCGTTTGCATTAAAGCTTACGATAGCTAAAAACTTTATGTTATATCTATGTATGTATTAGGAACCAAATCTCTCACAGCCTTCCTTGAGCTTATTGAAATAGTCGAAACGATGCACAGTGGTTTAACTTGATGAAAAATAATAATACTTATTTTAAATGCAACATGTTGTATTGCATTTAAAGCGTCGTTACGAGGAGCAATAAAATGCTAACTTTTGAACTTTGACAATAAGCAAAATCACAATTCTAATTAATGCTATATAAACTAAAAAAAAGTTAATAAGTTAATAAAATTAAATCTGAACTTTCTCACAATTTTAGAAAGTATGTACTAATGGATTATTAATTTTTAAAAAGGCTACTTTTAAAATGTGCATCTTATGAGTAAAAAAAAAATTTAATGTTTCAGTAACAAGCAATTGAAAAATAAATCGATATCGGTGATAATTAAATTTTCTTATTTATGAGACCCTTTTGTAACCTCATAAAGGTTTCATTTTTCAATTTCAAACCATTTCTTAGAATAAATTGATTTTTTTATTTTACTTTCCATAAAAGTCAAAGTTAAATCAGCGCTATTTAAAATTGTTTGAAAAAAAAGGTATTTACTTTTCAACTAAAACATCGTTTACCACCTAAAACCAAGATTGATGAAGAAAAGTGAGCGCCTCGTTACTCCTCGATCTGCTACATAGACGGACATGCGAGTAGCTATGAGGTGAGAATTCTAGCAAGTGCAAGACTATTCTTCACTGTTTTTGTTTAAAGTATTGAATCTGTTGTTGTAATTCCAAGTTATTAGTTCATTATTTGCCCAAGTTTCAAAGTTAAGATTTAGTTTCTGAATAAATATTTTGAGTGCATTTTGGTTTCACTTTTTCATTAAATTACTTATCAAGCGCAATCATACTCACAACGTTTAAGTGCCTACTTGTATGTATATATCTATGGATAGGGGAGTGTGTACGTTACCGCACACCACACTTAGGCCCCATCGGGCTCATGGTGCATCCTTCCATCCCACACTTTGGTCTCATCAACCAGCCTAAGGATCTGCCAAAGGCTAGGACAGCCCCAAAAGGTGTATTCCTGTGAAGGTGCTTATTTACCTTACAGTGTCCTGTGAGGAGACCAGTGGCAGTGCGAAGGGCACTTTTACCAAGCCCTACGAAGAACTGAGCTGTAGTTGCCGAAGGATATTTTAACAATTCCTTGGCAAGATGACAACCCGGAGTTCTATCCCATCCGTTTAGGAACGAGAAGGGAACGAAAAGAGGGGACAATTATCGGCTCGGGTGCACGGGGTGCTCTACAATCCATTACAATCCATTACTAGCGCAGACGTCATCATTACTCTGCTTAAAGCTAAAACAGTTTGTCTACTGTCAGTATAAATAGCGAAACACTTACCCCACTTGTTGGAATCAACAATGCAGTCAGCAGCAAGTTTAATAGCAGTCAATTCCGCTTGTATGACGGTGGATCCTAAAGGTTCCGAAAGGCAAATCCGAGGATCGAGAGAAGAGAGCCTGCACCACTCCGTCTTTTTAAACCATCAGTATAGATCTTAAAGATTCAGTATGTAAACCTGCCCACTTATAACAGAAGAACTTTTTTCTCTCTCTTCCCTATGACGATGCAGTTCGCTGTCAAACTCTGGCCAACTTCACTTCTTGCCCCTATAGTTTTCTATTTCTTGTTTCTTTCTTATAATTCCGGCATCCTAGCATTTCTTTTGCATCAATATCAATCGTCTTTTTCGTGGTTTTCTTTTTGGTAGCTTTTACATTTTTCTGTGTATTAGTTCTAGGGAGTCCTTCTCCTTTTATGCTCGAAGTACATCTGCCCATTGTAGTTTGTGGATTACAATGTAATTGGATTACTTTGACTCCTTGAGGTGATAATTCTCCTCAGGGTTTTTTTTCTCAAATATATCAATATTATCCGTTAGTTTTTCAGTTAAAACCTATGTTTTGCGGCCAGATAAGGTGATGGGTCTTATTTTGGGTTTGTATACTCAAATTTTAATGTTGCGGTATATTGTTCTTGCCTTTAATATGTCTGCAAGTATAAAATATGCTTTGTTAGCTGGGTATATTAGCTAACAAAGCCTTCGGATTTCTCTTTCATCTCCGCCAAGACGAGAGAATTTCTCCCAAATAATTATATATTATCACAGAATCGACTTTATAATCTTGTTAGTTGTGGTTTTGATTTAATTATTTTACTAATAATGTTGCTATCATTTGCAAATGAAGTTATTGAGCAGTTTTATTGATCACTTGGTTGGATCTTTCTATTTCTATTTTCCTTATTACATATTTATATCTGAGGTTAAATAGTGTTGGAACAAGCCCATTTCCTTGTTTTAGCTTTTGTGTGATGATAAATTATCCGGTCAGCTGATTTTGTGTATGGACACGTGCCTCTGTGTTTGTTTGGGTGTGTTTTATTAATCTTACTAGCTCTGAGGTTATCTTAAATTCCCTAAGGACGTTAAGTAGCTACTTTTTATTGATACAGTCGTATGCTTATTTGATGTTTATAAATATGTTGTACACATGTACATAATATTCCTACGCGTTCCGTAGAATTAGTTTGGCTGTAAAAATTTGATGAATTATTGATTTTCCTCTTCTAAATCTCGTTTGATTCTCTTATGATAAGCCTATGATTTCGTCTGTTTATGGATGGAGTTGTTGGTTTAGTATACAGGCTGTCCCGTATCTTCCGCATCAGAGCATTATACGGTTGTAGGATACGTTATTCTGAAGCGATTGTTCTAATAATTTTTTTTCGAAATGTTTATAATAACCGCACGGGAACTGTTTAAAAATGTCCAATAGCGGATTCACGAATTCACAGAAAAAGTTTATTTCTCTTTCCGTGTCGAATCTATTGATGAGTACACGTGAGAAACGTGTTATCAGCGGCGCGTCAGACCGGCCGAGGGTGGGGCCGATTATCTGAATCTGATTTACGATCTGCTATGGGACGTCGTTAAATACTTCCCATGCTGTTATTATAAACATTTCGAAAAAAATGTATTAGAAAAATCTAATATAATGCTGTGATGGGGAAGATACGGGACACCTGTATACGTGAATGTCTTATATCGCGTACATGACAATGATATTCTTCGGTAGTTTTGTATTGACTTTTTGTGTCCTTTATTGTATATCTTTTTAATTTTTAATTTTCTTCCCATATCTTTTTAATCAATGCATTTCTATGATACTTTCACTTTCCATTTCGTGCTTTCCCATTTTTAATGCAGTTATTGAATTGTGAGTTTCATCTATTGTATTGGGTTCCATTAGTTCATGTTCTTCCTGTGCCCACTCGTCATCTTGTGAGTCTCTTCCTCATTTACCACTGTTTCGGTACTCACCAAATCATTGAAATATTCCTTCCAAATATATAATTTCTTCGATGTTAGTAATCATTTAACTGTTCGTGTCTCTGTGGTGTGAGGCTTGAATCACTGTCTCTGTCGCTTTATGTATTGTTGGCATTTCTTGTACTCTTGTTCTTAAATGCTTTGTTTTTATTGTAAATTGTTTTTTATTTCCCTTGCAGACCTTATCCGCTTTCTTGTGTGCGCTATAGATTTCTACCCTTTCACGTTCGTCATTCCATACATTAATGTAAGCATAATCTCTTTGCTGTGTGCTATTCCTGCATTGTTTATTGAACCACGGTTCTATTTTTCCACTCCCAACATTTCTTGTAGAATTCGTAGGTGTTCATTTTTTATTTCTGTTGGAGGTTGTTGCACTATTTATCTATTTCTTTTTCCTCCTTTCTCGAATGTGTGTGTAATCTATGTTCCCAATGATCAGTTTTTCTTGTTTTAGGCTACCATGTATTGGTCGTTTACCAATTCTGCATATAACTTGTACCAAGAGATGGTCTGATCCACAGCATCCTTTTCTGCTCCTTATTTTCAGAATATTCGTTGCTGTTCTTGTATGTATTAAGAAGTGGTCTATTTGGTTATTTGTAGTATCATCTCTTGATATTCAGGTAGCTTTAGGTATTTCTCTCTTTGAATAGTGTTGCTTATAGCATAATTTATTAAGTGCTTGGCGTTTTCACAGGTTTTCATGGAGGCTATATCTTCCTTTTCGATTTTTGTATTCACGTCTCCATATTTTATATATACTAATTTTAGTTATTGGAAGAATGTTTCTATTATTTCTAGATTTTTCTCTTCAGTTAGACACTGTACATTAATTATTGTTAGATTGAAAAACTGTGTTGTAGCTCGTAAAGTGCGTATTCTTTCGCTTATAGAGTGGAAGTCTAAAATACTGGATTTGATTTTATTACCCACAATAAATCCTACACCGTATTTTTTCACTTCAGCTTTCTTGCGGCTATATGGTATGTGTTGTTGCCTGAAATGCCATAATATAGCTTTGTAGAGCTTCAAGCATTGCTATTTTTACTCCTGGTTTACTCAATCTACATATATTCTATGATCCTACTATATTCTGCCCCAGGCGAAGTTCTAGCAGTACCAAATACGTACTTATTCCCTTTGATCATACGCAGACATGACACTTTTCCAGGAAATTTTTGCCAAGCACTTCATCCGTTTGATAAGATTTACATTACGTAAAATCGCCAGACACCATTTAATATTACGTTATACATACTTGAATTAATAATAATTGAATATTTCAAATTATTTTATTTAAAACATAGCACCCGGTATGAAATGATAGTTTTGTTTTTATTTCTTCTTGACATAATTTTTAACAAAAAAAGTTCATTATTGAGAAAATTATTAATGATGTGTCAAAGTTTAAGTGCTCGTATAATAGCTGACTGAACTGGTTAATGTTCGGTTTAAAATGATCGATCAGTAAAGCTTACCCTTCCAATGAAAAGCCCCAACTAAATATTACCTCAAAACTTTCCAAACTCATTACGAAGAGGTAAAAATGAAACTCTTTTTAATTTTGTTTAGGTTGTTACTCGATAGACGGTTTGAATCGAAACATCCAAAGCTTTTAATGAAGCCAGAGGGTAATTATCCAATTGGTTTTGCTGCTTTTCGTTTCCCACAATACTCCAAATGCAAAACTCCAAAAGCTTGATTCAACCAACAAACAAAAGTTCGTTAAATCCTTATGCGGAACGGATTTACCCAACCCCGTTGTTTCAACGATCATGTTTTGCAATTTTCGTTTCAGTAATAAACTTGTGAAAATCTTTAACGTAGTCTAATGGTTAAAGCTCTTAAAGTTTAACGCTCATTTTGTCGATAAAAAAGGGATAAAACCCTGGTTATTCGTAACGGTTGCGATAAAAACGACTAAAAAACAAAAAATCTCCTTATTACGGCTTTAAACTGAGTCTCAAGGGTCGAGAGGAAGGTTTGAGCCTAAACTTTACGGTTTCCACCGTTCCATCCCATCAATTATCCCGACCCGCGTGTATGTTTATCTTTTCGTATTCAACTCCCACATCTGCTTTTGACGCCCAGTTTGTTTGGCCACTGTAAGATAAACTCTTTACGTTCTCCTAAACCCGAAGATAAATCCGATTTCTACATTTACGCATTCCCAACACGTAGATAAAGAATAAAATATCGTACACTACCTCTACGTACGTTGTTGTATACTATAACGAAAATCCCTTGAGAACCTATGAAAACATCGAATTTAGTTTTTCATATTTTCTATGTTGTTTTCTGAATTTCCTGAAATATTCTTCATGTCGTAAATAACTAGGAATGATTGTAGTGTTGAATTCGAATGAAGTGATAAAAGTAGCTATATATTAGGTCGAAATTCAATATGCGGCACGGTTCTTCACGTTAACGATCGCGAGCGGTTGTAAATGTATCGTAAAGGTTTGGTGACGGTATAAAGCTAGATTTCTGGGTAGTTTGAGACGTAATTGAACAACATACTGTGCTTTCATAAATTAGGTAATAAGGATTTGTGAGGAGTTAATTAATTATAAATAAATATAAAAACTTTTGTATTCACAAATTAATTTCGCCCAGGTTTATCTATTTGTTTTTAATTATGCTTTGAAGGAGTTTTTGATTGAAAAAATACGTTAACAAGAACAAGCTCTTGAGGTCATGATACAAATCCAGAGTGTAACGCAGCTACAAGAACGGTAGCTCATTATTAATTAGCTATATTTGACAGTCAAACTACATTATTTTATTCATGATTATAATAGTAAAGTACACTTCGACAATAGAGCCAGTTCAAAGTCTCAAAAAACTGAAACTAACGATTTGTTTTATGTCGCAATTATTATGATTCAATGCCGAGTCTATTACATAAAGAACTTATTTAAATTTTCTGTGACAAACAAAATATTTCATTCCGGACTGGTGTGACAAAGTTCATACAAATAAAAAACTGTGTAATACAATGTAAATTTCAAGTAAATATTAAATAGCAGAGAATTACGCTGGTTTGATCCTTGACTTCGACAAATCGATTTATTGTATCGCGATCGGTTCTGTAAAGCTCAAAATTGTTTATGATGAGTGAATTTGATTCAGACGAGAGTGTCGAAGATCTTGATTTTGTTAGCGGTGGGTATGACGATAGCTTTTTTCATCAAATTACAAAGTGGTTTTAGATTACTTTGAAGTAATGCCCTTTTTGATTATTTATAAATATGTAATATTTGAAACATGATTTTACCGTAGAAGTTGGAAATTGAATGAAAATGAAAAGCTATTAACCAATACTCTAACACACATTCACCACTCGACACCGCAGAAATAAAATCAACGAGGTTCTGCGTCGAAGCTTTTATGACTAAAGAGATGGCCACAAATACTTGTACATGGAAAAATAAACTGACTAACTACTTAGAAACCAACAACAGTTAAAAGTGCATGGCAAAAATTGAAAAGAACTGTCACCCTGCCTTCAACAACAGCGTCGGGTTGGGTTGTCTATTTTATCATCCTTTTGTATGATATAATTGTGTGCCTTTACATTCCTCCATCGCAGGCCTTTCTTGAGGATTAGATTTATTTTATGTTCCATTATATGCTTGCCATGTCCGGAGCTTCGCTTTATTTCCAACTTTTCAACAAGTTCGACTTTGTTTCTTTTAGCACATCACACAGTGCTTTAATGTCTCTGGTTTCCAGCATACCTGCGTTCCTTACATAGTATGGGGTATTTATTGCTGAACACAGAATTTTATTCGTAACAATTCCAACTTATGCAGTTATTGACCATCATGGATTCTATTGTCATTATTTTTGGTGCTCCTGGAAACAGCTTATTTGCCATTCTTTTCACAATCTTTAATCTCTTGACTGTTTGTTTTCCGGCGTTCAATTTCCATTAACTCTACTCCTAGGTATGTGATTTGTTCGTTTGCAATACGAATTCAACGAGAGAAGCACTCCTTCTGTTCTACCTCATATCTCTGCGAAACTTCACTGTCCCCGTGTAATCTGCGAATTGATTTATTTCGTGTAATTGTGTATAAAAGCATTGTATAACAGAGGAGAAAGCGGACGTCCTTATTGTAGATCTTCTATCATTCTTCTTAGAAGGGACATTTTATTTCACATGGAAGTATCTATCCAAGTTCCACTCTAACCAAGTTCCCTTCCTGGTTGGCCTCGATCATCTTTGCGAGCAGACCATCTTCCCAGATGGGGTTGTAGGCAACTCCGCGTCTAGCATTACACTCGTCTGATGTCGTCTGGTGAACTGTGTAAGGTTCATAGACATGAGTGAAACATCGATTGTTGATGAATGCCTCCTGCTTTATAAAGCACGACTTCATATTGTCAATACAAAAACAAAAAGCCCTAGTGACCATAGTGACCATGGTCATACATATAATTTCTGTGTATACAGTGGAGAGGATGTCTATAAAATTGATCACAATCCATATATCGCTTCCTTGACTATGCTAAAACTTGTTGTACTGTAAAATTTATTAGATGAAGGACGAGATATTATTTTTGGTAACTAGTAGGTCTCTGTTAGGTGGGCAAAATTCTTGTTTGAGCGAGACACAAATGTGACAGAAACTATCACAGTATAGTTGTATAGTTCTGTACCTAGAGAACTTTTGACAATCGTATTCTGTCAAGCAGATTTCGAGCAAACATGTTTTATACGGAAACTAGATATTTTGCTTGTCAAATGCAGAGACAAGATTGATAATTATTAATATTTTTATCAGTATAATTAATGTCATATACACGGTGCAAGTTTTATTGAAAGGAGTATTGACTACCTGTCATGAACTATTTCAAAATATGAATATGTACAATTTCCATTTGCTAGCTTTTGTGCTACATGTAAGAAGAAAAGTCTGCATTATGTGATTCTGAACATTTTGAATTATATAACGTTATCGAGAGAACCACATCATATATGCTTGCTATATCTTGCTTTATGCTTCATATACATCAAATTTGAACCAAGGGGATATACATTGCAAGACCCATTTTTACGCCGACGACACGCAAATATACTATTCTTTTCCGGCTCATGATATAAAACAGGCTTGTGCACGAATTAATAGTGATCTAGAATATTTGTGTGATACCTCCCGCCGACATGGACTTAAAATTAATCAGAAAAAATCAAACGTTATTATGTTTGGTCCTCAGAAACAAAAACAAAAAGTCATTAATGACTTACAAATTTGTGTAAATAACGAATTACTACCTATTCAGAAAATAGTAAAAAACTTAGGCATTTTAATCGATGAGAGCTACTGACAGAGTAGATACTAACAGAGCCTTTGTTAATCGTAGTGCAAAAGTGCGCCTATGTGAAAGTTTAGTACTATCAATGTTTAATTATGGCGATGCATTGTATGCACCCTTTCTGTCTTATGCATTGAAGAGGAAAATTTAATAGGTGCAAAACACCGCAGAGTTGAAACGCAGAGATCATGTCAGCTGTAAGCTACCGGTTTTAAAGTGGTTGAACATGCAGGGGAGAAGAATGTTGCATGCTGTAGGTTTTTACCTGTAAATTTCTTAATAGTCACAGATCTTTGCTTTTGCGTTTGAATGTTTTTGTAATCTTCTTGTTCTACCTAAATTTGTTCTTAATTTCTGGGGAACCCTTTCGAGTACTGACATGGTATCGATAACGACTTGTTGTGGCCTTTGGTAGTACTCACCTAAGTATTATATGTTAAAACTCTTGTTTTGTTTATAGCTTTATACCATTGTCGCGGTTCTTTTTTTTTATATTTAACACGCTATACTGTTTTCTTTTCTCTTTATATACTTTATGGTGAGGTGGAAGAACAATATATATTGATCCTCACCATAAGATTGATCAGTTGTTTATTGGAAACCATTTTTAGTTGCTTATTCTGAAGTGTAGTACATTGTGATCAATAAACATTATTATTATTATTATCATGTAGGTATCATACCTAGGTGTCATATCTAGATATCTAAATATATGGCCTTTTAGCGTCTCGTGAGATGTAAAATTTAGCTGTTTAAAAGTCAACAGGTTTCTTGATAAGATGTGGTATGTGGTGAAGTTTACTGTCCCAATATCAACGGCTTTAATTGGAGAAGAACTCATGGCACATAAACAGATCCATAGAGTGTTACTCTTAATCACATACACATTTTAAACAATATTCTGTTATGTTGCCATAAATACTAAAACCGAATTGTATTAAGGCAGCTTATGTAAAAGAGGAAAAAAGAAGGAAAATAATCAGAAACCAAATTTCGAGTATTATTAAACTACAGATTATATGTAATAAACAGATTTTAATGTTAAAAGTTATTTTAAACTTTTCGGGTTAAAATTGTATGGGAATTAGGTTTGTGTTGTTCAAATAACCAGTATTTATTAGCGTGTAAGTATAAAATGTTAGAGCGCTGAATCGATTTATATTTGTAATCTTGTTTAGTTCAGGCAGATTAAGTTTAAATAGCTTTATTCTTTTCTGTGGAATAATAATCTAAATAGGCATCTATTTTTAATTAAAAATGCAAGAAAGAAATAAAATAAAATGTTATTCATGCTGGAAACGAGTTGATTAAAAGTACGATAAAAGTCATACATACTCGGCTGCACAATTAACCACCCAAACATATTTTTCGTCATCATGTTTATTTACTCCAACAAACAACTACATTTAGTCTCATATGAAATTTTCCGGTTTTCGTGACTATGAGTGCATTTTATTTGTTTTTGTTTCTGAATATTCAATTATAGATTCAGAAAAACTTTAGGTCGATTTACAAAATGCTATTTATTACTGGAATAGTTAGTGCTGTGAGTTTAACTTAACTGCTGCAGGATAAAGTCCATGAAGCATCGCTAGAACAGTCGGCGTAATACCTCAAATCACCGTGCGAGATGCTATTAGACGATTTTGATAAATTAAGCCAACCATTTTGTTGTCAATATCGTGTTTGGAAATCGGTTTTGCACATCCAATGCACCTTGTGCTTGTCTTTTGGAATTGATATACATTAATACGAGTGGATGAACCATTAGATGAATGTTATTATTGAGAAATGTCAGGTAGTCCAGATGGACGTCGGCGCGAATACAAACCAAGAAACTATGTCGTTATGTGGAGTGTGTATGTTCAAGCATCCAGACACATAATCAAATATTCAAGATGTAGTAAACACACTTCCAAAGATGTTTCAGGAAGTCATTTGAGACTAATTACTGCGCGATTCTGTGTAAGATGTGTCACTGACAATTAGTCCTGCCAAGATATCTCATTGGAAGAGGAATGAAAGAATAATACGCGAAAACATTGACTTAATTTAAGATAAAATAAAGATAAGAATCCAAGAATCATGTAAGAATGAACAAAGACTAAGTAAGTCACATTTCTTTTCAAACATTGAAGATAGGAGAACGCCGTCGCAACAAAACTCTCATGAGAGGCATTATTCGACATAAAGCTTTAGTTTTTTATGAAAAATCTACAAGAATAAAGAATTTAAACGATGCGGTTGTCGTTCCATTTACCGCACAGTTCAGGAAAACAGTACATGATCTTAATTTAATTCCTGATCAAGTCTACAATGTCGATAAAAGTGGATTATTCTGGAAAGTTTTTCCAAATAAGACACACGTTAACAGAGAAGAGTGGGAACCACCGGGCAGAAAAGTGTTCAAAGACAGGGTTACTGGACTTTATGTGTACCATTAGCATTGGTACAACGTATGAATCAGAATGTGATCCAAATGATAAAGACTAATTATAAAAAAAATCTCCTGAATGCAGTTTTGCGAGAAGATTTTGTATTTACCGTGACTGAGGCTTGGAATAGTGTACCTGAGACTTCAATATAATCGTCATGGCGAATGTTATGGTCATCATTAGATAATAATGAAGTAGAAGCTGAATGGTACTTAGAAGATTAGCTATCAATTGCAGAACTGAAAAAGATGCTACAAAATCGAGAAGCAAACATCAGCAAGATATTGAAGAGTGGTTTGGGGACGATCCATAACGCTGCATAACATGTTCGAATTTAAAATAACATAATAAATACAATTATCTATGCTTCTCAAATTTACATATAATAATCTAAGGCTTTTAAATTAATATAAGTTGAGTGATTGTTTAACATTACTAGCAGTCTGTGCAATAGTGCTAAATTTGTGAATTTAACAAAGTGCTACTTGATCCCACTGGTCTCTCTCGTATAAAATGATTGTGATACCGCAATTGTGAACATAGGAATACTGACTACTTCTGAATACTGTCTTTAATGTACAACTTTCTGCTGATGTTAGTGAAAACTAGATCGAAGTTTGTTATCATAAAAGAGTGCAACCATCCTTGGGTAGTCATCTAATTTCTATCGCACATTGGAGATCGTGCAAAATTATATTTAACTGTCAGTTCGTACGTAAGTGTCTTCATCTCATTCGTAGAAAGACAAAAATATAGTTCTGGACAACGAATTAAATAGTTAATTTACGTTCTTAATTTGTATTGAAAACTTTGTCATGTGCTTTATATTCCATGTTCACATCCTGTTGGTTTTCTTCGTTAGCCGAATCTCGATTTCGAATATACCGTAACTGTGAACCATCATTAACGTTGTTGCTCAGAGCAGCTTTTCGCAGAGATTTTTCCCTTTTTCTCTCACCATAAGCATCCTTTTAATGTTGTAAATTAATCTGTGCTCTCGTTTTTTCTGTAACACGTTTCCTCTGCAACCAAATAATTAAAAAAAGTTATGTAGCGCGAGAATACAGTTGTAACTCTCTAAAATTGTTACTCCTGTCACGTTCAAGTACACTATCTTGCACTCCACAACTCGACGAACTACATAACGCTGTGAATCGTGTTTAAACTTGTCAGGCGTATTATATTTCCTAATATGTCAGTTCGCACTATAATTTAGATGAAACAAATGTGAAAGACAATTTACATTTATCGCTTTGTATGATTCCTCCAAGATGAACATCCAAAGTAACAAGCGTAAATTAGACTTAACACCCATTATACTAAGTAGTTAAAAATCGCTTTATTTAAAAATAATGTTTTACAAATATTAATATTTTTAAAACGTTTGGCATTTGTTGCCACTGCTAAATAATTACCTACAAAAACACAGCTTGTATGAAATTTACTTATCACTTCTTAGTGGTAACATAAAATGTCTTACAAAACGTCAGGACTCACAAAGATGTATATAATCAGCAAGTTTTGAGAGTTTATGTAGGTACATATTAAATTACAAAAGATGAGGTAGAAATTTGGAAAATAGATTATGACAAAATTGGCGAAGATGACATAAAAGACAACAGCTAAAAAGATGTGAAAGAAGATGCAAAAGAAACTAGTAGAGAAAGGATCACAATGGAAAAGAGATGTAATTTTGTGTTTTTAAAAACCTGCGAGTTCTGGCTGCTCTGTGTTTCATAATCTGATACTTTATACGCCAATCGAACTTCCGTCCAGTTTGCCCTACATAGTATTTTCCACATCTCCCGGCTATCCGTTCTTTACACCTGAAAAAAAGGGAAGGCAGATGAAACCTACTACTTACCGTATCTGTTGTCTGTAGCTTCTCTTTTTTGGCCCGTTGGATATCATAGTATTTCTAATATCGTGTTAACAATGTAATAAAAAAAATCCTGAAATATCAACTAAGAATAGATTCAAGATGTATGTTGTAGAGAGTCCCTGAGTATCCCAATGCATCATTTCTCCTCAATGACCCATCATCCTGTTGGTAAAAGTAAATGTATTTTTCTGATGTTGGTTGGTCTAGCAACTGTAGCAGCTTCATGGGTGTAGCCTAATGAACGGTAAATTTTTTGTTACTTTTATGGAAAATTCTCCTTGCTAAATGCACTACGGGAAACTACCAAAGGAGAAGTAAAAAAGAATGTAAATGAAGATGATAAAGTAATTAGTAAATAATGTCGAAAGACGATGGAAGAGATATTAAATATGATGGAATAATTAACAAAGACGATATCCAAATGGAGATTAAAGACGTGTCAAAAAAGTATTTTAGATTTATACTTGGTATTTTACTAATATAAATAGTTTATTATGCAATAAAATTGAATAATTTGTAACTTTCGAATTCTTATGATTAACATAATAATGATTAGTGTTTACAATTGATGTACGTTGTATGTTTTATGTTGACCTTTCTCAGAGTTGGATTGAGTTGACTCAGATCGCCAACTTTCACTAATGCAAGCTTGAATAATTTACTGATTGTAAGTTAAGTAACTAAGATTTCCTGCAATCTACATTTTTAATAGTCCTATATATAATGAACTCATTCAAGCTGGAATATCACACATTTAAGAATTGTTAGAATGGCCATCTAACAATAAGTACAAGAATACTCTATCTGCATTATCAATCCCACCCTAGCTGTTATTGTACGGGGTGATTTTTTGAAAACGATCCGCCTGAGATATTTCAGAAACCAAAAGGAAACTGAAAATTTCCGAAAACAAGTCCACTTATGAACTTTATGAACACTTTTGAACTGGCGGAGATGGAAGTAATTGGAAATTTTACGATGGAGCCAACCAGTTCTTTGCGTCAGGTTGCAGCATCCATCGGACTTTCTTACTCGTCGGTACGCAAAGTGACAAAGCTGCATAAATTTCTCCCTTACAACATGCAGAAGAACTTAGCGAGGGCGATTACGACCAACGACTAGAATTTGCGAAACTATGGCCGAAATGATCATTGTAAATCCAAAATTAGTAAAAAAAATTTGCTTCAGTGATGAGCGTTTGAACTTTTTACCTAAATTGACATGTGAACAAGCATAATGTGCGATATTGGAGCGACGAAAATCCCCATATGGCAAGAGAGGAACATACCCAGAGACCTCAAAAGATTAATGTTTGGGCAGGACTACTAGGTGGTTCAATCATCGATCCTCTAATAACTGAAGAAGTGGAAAACCAGCTTGATGAAGTAATCAAATACTCGACGAATATCAATTGTTCTTCCAGCAGGATGGTGCTCCACTGCATTATGCTGCTAATGTTCGTATCTGGCTTAACCGAAGATTTCCAAATCACCGGATTGGTAGACAAAGAACAATCGAATGGCCTCCACGATCATCGGACCTCACAAGTCCTGACTTCTTCCATTGGGGTAATTTAAAGTTAATAGTTTATAAGAGACCCATAGATTTAAATGACTTTCGTCAACGAATTGTCAACGAGTGCCGAAACATTCCACGAGAAACTTTTCAGAAAGTAAGGTAAGAATTTGAAACCCGGCTTTACTATTACATGGAAGCCATCGGTGCTCATTTTGAGCAGTTCCTGTGAATGTTCTTTTTTTAGTTTTGTTAAAATGTTATTTTCAACGCCTACTTAGATGTTTAAATTGATCATTCCTTAATGCAAAAAATGCTCAAGTGACACATCACCATACTCCTTATAAGATAAGCTTTCATTTGAGATACCACGCAATGGGTCATTTTTGGGGAGGTAAATTTTCAATTTCCTTTTGGTTTTTAAAATATCTCAGGCGGATCGGTTTCAAGAAATCATCCTGTATTTCTAAATTAGTGTTGATTTCTAATGGTTCTCATCAGATACCTGTTTATCATGATGTTCAAATGATATGACATGGACCATTCTCCTTTATTTGAAACGTGTGGCACCATTACAATATTGACTTTATACTGACTTTGACTTTATGAATTGCCGAAATTGGTATATCCCTCGAATTACAACTAGCAATTCACCAACTGTTAATATTTTATACGGTATTGTTATACGGTATCCTTCTTGACAAATTTATCAAACTCCGTAATAAGTGCTCATTTATCGTACTGCCTTCTAAGCGGTTTGAGTAAATGTATATCGGCAGTGACAATTAATCTTCAAATGATTTCAACAAATTTATTATTACATAATTGTTAAGCTCTAACAGCTTCTTGATTTGTAAACTTGTGTATAGAGTACCATTAACGCTTTTCAGAACAGTGATGTTTTAGCGTGAATCTTACAGTCACGATGACTGTTATTTTTGTTTCCTTTTAAACAATCTCCTTTTAAATCGACGATATTTCTCCAATTTCACCAAATTTGTTTGGTCATGGATTTAGGTTTACCTAAACATAAATCTGAACTGCTAGGTTCACGACTAAAAGAGAGAAATCTCCTTGCACCTGGAACTACCTTCTCTTGGTATACACATCGAGAGAAGTGATTTATTGAGTTCTTCTCTAAAGGTGGTAGCTATGTTTATTGTAATAATGTCTATGCCCTCGTGCAAAAATGTGGACTGTTATATTTATGATACTGTCAATTGGAGATTTATTGATTCCTCTAAGAGAATAAGTTTGAAAGCAGTTTGGTACATAACTCCAATTCATACGCTTCCTTACCTATTACTCATTCAGCACATATAAAAGAATCATACGACAATGTTAATACTATTCTTGAAGCTATTAAATATAAACAGCACAAATGTTTTTGGTTTCACAGAATACCCATGTTTTATATGTTTATGAGATAGCAGAGATAGGGAACAGCACTATGTTAAACAGAATTGGCCTATTCGTACTTGCCTCGAAGCAGCAGACTCAAGCATTTTCAAAGATCTGTTGATTAATGCGAAAAAAAGAACTTACTACCCCCACTTCATATCAAATTAGGAATAATGAAGCTGTTCGTAAAGGCGCTTAATAAAAATGGTGCTTGTTTTACGTACTTGAGGAATGCCAAAATAAAAGACCCTCAGATTCGAGAATTGATGAAAACTACTGAATTTGAAAATGTGATGATTTGGAAGAGATGCCTGAATTAGCTTCAAAGAAGTTGTCAATGGTTTCTTAGGCAATAATAAAGCTGCTAATTATAAGGTGCTTGTCGCTGAGATGCTAAAAAACTTTAAAAAATTAGGTTGTAACATGAGCGTAAAGTTGCACTATTTACACTCTCATTTACATTGGTTCCTGACAATGTATGTGATGTTAGCGAAAACCAAGGAGAGTGTTTCCATCAGGATATGAATGAAATGGAAAACAGTAGCCAACAAATCCATTTTATTTGTACATATCCCCAAATATCTCCAAATCCTGGCGTGAAAGTCTAATTCTAAGCTCGGATTATGATTCCACCTAGAAAATTACTTCGGAAAGAAATCGAATTATGCAGATCTGTGTGGAAAACATCAACTATCAATAACGTGCAACATTGACGTGAGGTCAGGTTTATCTCTTGCATCATTTTCACGGCGATGACATCTCTTTCTTGACGCGAACTTACTGCTCTTTAAAATGTATATCATCTACACATCAAACAGCAAATTTTTCGTCTTATTCATACAAATCTTCCATTTCTTTTCGTATAACACGAAGTAGGTAAAAAGTAGATAAAACCTTACACGTTTTGTAGGGTTTTTGAAAATAAATAATAAAAATATAATAAATACAACTTTTTAACACTTAAAATTATTTTTATTACAAGGAAGTATTCAAGTAATAGATGTGTTTTACCAGAATCGCCTATTATTAATACCAAAACAGTATTTCGGATTATTTAGAGAAAATTTATGTAACGGTTAATATTTAGCATTTTCTACACATATTTTATTATGGGTGCGCGGTTAATTGTATATTAGTTTTTATATGAGGACTATTATAGAAGATCTGATTAATACTTAATATTCCAATCGGTTGTATCTGAAACCCGCTTTTCCAAGCTACAAAATTTCATTTCCTGAAAAGTGCGCTACAGGGAATATAGTTCGAGATTTCAGCCGAATTCAATATCTTCCTAGAGTTTCCAGAGATTACTAAACAAGAAATATAGGTCTACAAAATCGAGACCATTGATATCTGATTTGAGTCTTATTTAGTTTCGACGAAATAAAAATGTTATAAACTTTTGTTATATTTGAAATAAATAAAATATATAATTCATGTACTCTACTTCTAACACCTAGGGTGGCTCGAAACTAACCGGACAAAAGCTACATCGATTAAATAAATCAACATAATGCTGTATGAACATGCGAGAAACACGCACAATGGTGTTTTGTCGTCCGATTTATACTCGCAACGCCACATTGTAATAATTCCCGAGCTTGCGGTTTTAGTTTATGTTATTGTAGAGTTGCTTTATTTATAAGTAAATTCGTGCGAGCTCATGTGAAATTCTTGTATGATATAATCCTTAAATATGCGGTTTTACTAACTGTTTTAAATTGTTATACAGAAAGAATGTTATCTTATCGGGTTTTTATCATTTGTGGCTTCGCGAGTTCCTTTTTGAGTTAAATACAATTAAAAGTTGGTTTAGAATTTTGATGTAGGTATGTGAACTGTTTTTTTTTTATAAAGATTTGGCTCACTTCCAGAACTAAGGTATACTCTCAATCAATCTGCAACAAGTGTCTTAGAAAGTTTTATTCAAACATTTACTTTTTCTACTCGTATACACAAAACACTTTTCTCTCATTTATTTTTATTTTTTCTATTTCTTTTTTTTATTCTACTTTATATATTTCTTGTGATCTTTCCTTTTTGATAAATCCCTCCAGTTCTTATAACCGCCCAAGTTGACATTTCCATTGAATCTCTGACGACTCATTTAAAGTTCAAAAGAAATGCTTTAAAAGCTAAAAAGGGATCTGCCAACGACCAAGGAGTATTTAAACTTTAGGATGGCAACATTACGACCGCTTTATGGTTCCATTTCGTAATAGGCAATATTTTACGATCTTGCTGTGTTAGCTCTTACATTAAAATATAGCCGGTATTGCGATCGTAATTTTTAGTGATGTTATGGCGTTGTTTCCTAGTTGAAATTACTTCCGACTAAATTAAAATTGAAAAGGTACGAAGATATTATTCATAAGATGTCATGATACAATAAGATAAAATTTCCAACCATATCCGGAGCACGCTACAATAAAAGACCCATTCTTGGCAGAGTTCCAACTGGAACTCTGACGTATAAAGTAATGAGTTTAATTACATTATATCCATTTGGAACATGTCTTTCTAATAGTAATTGATTAAATGCTGTGTATCGTAGTTCTCCAATAATAAATATTTCAACCGAAAAACTTCAAACTATTAGTCTTGATAAGCGCTTATAATTGAAAATTAATATGGAATAATGATTGATACAAAATAGTCAATATGCAACGTATGTATACAAAAGCTTGAAGTTATTCATATGTCTTATTACTAAATGTGTACATTTACGGGGAAGTATACATAGCCCAGGTTTTTGTTGTGATATTGTCTACCTGACTATACTTGACTTAACCTATGGTTAAAGTATAGCTAAAATAGAAACAAAAATATAGATGACAAAACTATATTTAGGTATTCCTTCCATCTACTTTAATTTTTGAGTTGGCATCTATTCTTAATTCGTTCTGCTAAATATGGCAACTTAACAAAAATTTCTTTTTACAAGTTTGATGAAAATTTTTGCCATTACTGCGATCTGTCTCATATTTGGCACACTTGTTTTTACACGTGCAGCTTAGCTGGAGCGCATATATTACAACTTGATGATGTACTTGTTGTAACGAATCAGCCAATCTTTGATGGTTGACTTGTGTCATAACTGGCACAATTAGTGATGATAGGTATGAATCCAAAGGCCTTCTATGGTGAAAATAAAGTAACAATGAGTGTAATATCAGGCAGATACGAACAGGAACACAACTGTCTTTCAGATATACGACAAAAAGTGGAATTCGGTTATACAATCGCAGAAGAATCTGATAGTACCTATTAGTGAAAAATAAGCTATACAGAGTGGGACACTGAACATGATTTGTCGCTCTCCATACTGATACACGTAAAAGGTCATCAGAATAACAAAGATGGTATTCCAAATCCAGCATCTGCTACACATGGAAGTCCAAAAAAAAGAAAAATCAAAAACAAGTTACCATGAAATTAAAACTTTAAACCTTTCAGAAAATGACGAAGTTCAAAGGCTCTAAGACACTTCCTGACGTTATAACTTAAATGGATTAGCTTCCCAAATTTTTAAATATTTTTTTACCAATAAAAAGTGTTATACAACCAAAGAAGCAAATATGAATGCAACCCAACTGAGACCTGAAAGGACAACCTGCATTTCGTATGTGTTTTTTATGTCAATTGTTCATTTATCAGCATGAATCGAAATTATAAACTGTTTTGTGATAATTTGTTTATTGGAATATCTTTGCTTGTACATATATCTATCTAAAGAAGGAATACTGCCTCTCGGAAAATTTCGAATGAATCGAATTCCTACGGTTGCTACGTATTCCTAATGGAATCAGCAATGAATAAGCGAGGAAAGGAATGCTCCTTGTTGAGAAAGTTGCAAACATTCACGATGTCGATGTAAGTTCTGTTAGCTGATACTACATAAAGTGGTGACAACCGTTTCAACATATGTGGAAAGTTGACACAACACATTTTTGACACATAAATCTTTCTGAACATCCTTGAAGTTTTGAATGATTACTTATTCAAGATTTATAAAAGTCAAATTTCGGTGTTTTCGCTTTTAGATTAGATTATATTACAAAATGGATTAATGGAACAATATGGTTAACTGGAAATGCTTGTCAATTCGAATTAAAATTACAGTGTTCTTGCTTTTATGATGAGGTGGATGATATAAATGTTGAACGGGTTATAGTTAGTGCATGTTCTTTTATATATTAACTGGACACTCAATGTATCATATAATCACTGATCTAGAATTATTGAAAAGTGTAAGAGAGAAACGATAGTAATTACAATGGAGACAAAACGTTAATCTACTGTCGGGATACCAATACTAAGCAAACGGAGATCCGACCGTCGTGGATAACAAACAATGGATAACAATTTACGCTTTTGTTATCGATCATAAGATACATAAGGCCTTATAGTTCTGTATCATTCAAATTAGATGAAATTACAGGTGTTAATGTCTACTTTATTTCGTAATTTAATCTCATTTCCCGTCAGTAATTGGATTGCCTGGTCCGTACATGAACAGGATACTGAAATTCAGAATAAATTGAAAACTTCATATGAATTGGTGCTTGCAGACCTTCGTGAACTGATGCAGCAAAATTACCATCAAGATCTCAAAGTATTTAGTGGTAATAAAGGATGAATTTATTAAAAGAGTCAAAAATGAATCGGACAGAAACGTATTACATATTACCAGTACATTTCTTTTCGAAGTACAAGTTTTCTGAAAACAGTATGTAGTCTTCTGCTAGCAACAAATATATAGTATTATGTAAGCCGTATCTATTCTTCTGCCGTCAGTGTCTAGCTTCTGGCAAACTTCTGGTAGCTGTATCTAATCTTCTATTAGCAGTGTCTTCTAGTAGAAACTTCTAGTCTTCTACCATCGCACTCTTCTGTAAGAAGTATCAGCCCTCTGCTAATAATATCTAGTCTTCTGCCAGCAATATAAGATAACGAAATACTCGTAAAATACCTAAATACCCAACCTAACTACTGTACGACATCGGTTACAGTTCTGTCGCTTTTAGCACATCAATATCACAACGATTTGTTAATACTTATACTCCACTCTTTAATACATTACACTGTTCAACATCGTTTCCTTAAAATTAATCCTACCAAATCCCAACCTATACAGGATGCAACAAAACTCCCTCCCTAGTTCTTAAGATGATTAATAAAGGTTAAGTACTGCCAATCTTTGCTTTGATACTGCAAAAACTCCTTCCACACAAAAACGACGTGATTTCATACAGAAATGGGGATGGATCCAGGAGAATAGGAAATTTATTATAAAACTGTTCTAAAAAGGTATGGCTGTAGCGTAGTTTGTATTGCAAGCTCGGTATTCTTTCGACTGGAGATATCTGGCCTAAAGTCGATGCTCTTGTGGATAGCAAACTATACGGAAACGGAATCTCTTATCAATAAAACAGGTGGACGACTTCTACGTATAACTCGAACACCACATTACATTGACCCAGTTAGGCGTGCAGTTTTGTAATTACCTTAACCCATTAAGGACCGGTGATAGAAATAATTGTAAAAATTCTATTTTTGTTATCAATAAATGTTTATTTAGGTGTTACGCAATACGTAATACAATTTAATAGATTTTTTGAACGTTGCATTAACGCAACATTAGGACAAACTCCACACTAAACAACTATTGGTGATAGTGTTTAAAACAATGTGAATGTAACGGAATTTTACATTTGATGCACATAAATACCGTCGTGCTTTGAAATACCCTGCAGCGTCGTCTCCGGTTTTCATTGTTTCTTTGAATTATGTGTCCCACACTGTTCAATCTGGAGCTTCAAGATACAAAAATTGTGAAACCACGTCCTTTATTGTGTCTTGAGCAAGTTTTGGTGACACTAATAAGGCTTCATACAAGTTCCGATCTAAAATCCAACTGAGAAATTGGTTTGTCATTATATAGGCTGTGAATTATCCAAGCATTTACTATGGCGGAGTCTAACATATTTATAAATAACGGCCACCACCATTATTTTCTTCACACAGTAATTCAATAATTTGCAACGGCATTATCATGTAAATCTACACCTCCCATGTTCTTATTATGTGGCAATTACTTTTGGTTGTGGGACAGATACATCTTTTATTCGTCTTTTCGTAATTTGTAAAATAATATTCTCTCTAATTTTACTTCCTAGCAAATGAATAATTTCATTTTGAATTGTGAGGCTTAAATAATTTATGTCACCTTTTGGTTTTAAAAGGAGTTCTTTTATGACAGAATCATAATTCGATAGCAAATATAAAATTGATATGAAATTTCCAGATTTGGAATCGTGACCTCTTAAGGGTAGATTGCAGGACGCAAAGGTAGTTATGACATTAATTAAACGGTGCAGCACATTTCGCCAGAACATAATTTTACTAATGATTTCACTTCCTAAATAATTATCAATTGTTTTTCCTTGAAACCACCTGTTATATGATAAGGCTGAATTAATATGTTGTTGCGATTTTTCATGATCAATTATATTTTGCGTAAAATTGCTTCTAACCGAAACGGCATTAACCCAAGCAGGAGAATACGATTTTTTTTGACGATCTGCTAATAACCAACAAAAATGGCAATATGCTTTCTTCAAAATAAGAGAATAACACAACCACAACCTTTCAATTTTTATACCACCTTTATTTAAATATGTTTAGTGAGCTGTTGTAAAATTTCTCATTGTTTTGGGATCTTTTGGAAACGGTCCTTGAGATTGAAATGGTCCCAATATAAAAATAATTTTAATTTCGCAATCTGTCAGATCTTCACCAAAATTTCCTCTATCTGACGAAGATATACTGTGAGATTCTATCCTACTATCCTCGTTGGAATTTATTTCTAAAAAAACTTTGCATGTTTAGTAATACTTACCAAAATTTTTGGTTCCAATATTAGAAGTACCGGACACTGGATTTGTACTGGGAATATTTGCCTCATCCTCATTGTAAACCACTTCTGGCAAATCTATTAAAAAAACTTTTAAGTGCTTCTCAAAAACAAATACGAATATGAATAAATTAAAATACAATTAAATAAAAAACTAAATTTATTAAAAAAAAATTAAACAATCGAATATCGGAAGTCTGTTTTAAATTTAAGCTTTAATTTACAAAAAATATTTATTCAAATAATTATATATAAAGTAAATATTATATTTAATAGGTTTTTCTTAAATTTATGTAGGTACTTACCAAGAGAAATATTCAAATCTGTTGCACTATTTGATTGCTAAAAAAATGACGATTTTTTTTTGAAATTTCATCTTTTCACGACAATAACGTTCGATCAGCTGTCAACATCTGGTTATTTATTTAAAATTATCCAAACTACCACTACACATTGTGATATGCAGCCACAATTACACAGGTCACGTGGGTTACGATAATTAATTAACACAGTGTATATGCATCGGGTTATAACGTTATCCGACTTCTAGTTTGTAATCTCCATTCGCGTTTACTTCTCCACATCTCCTCTTCCAACCCGCTTATCCGCATCTCGCCATCAATACCTTCTTTGAAACTCCACCGTGGTCTTCCTCTCTTTCTTCTTCGGTGTGGTATCTTGTGCAGTACTTTCTTTTATAATCGGTATTGATCAACTCATCTAGTTACTAATTTAAAATAATAATTCCAACCACCACTACATATTGAGATATGTAGCCACAATTACACAGGTCACGTGGGTTACGATAATTAATTAACACAGTGTATATGCATCCGGTTATAACGTTATCCGACTTCTAGTTTGTAATCTCCATTCGCGTTTACTTCTCCACATCTCCTCTTCCAACCCGCTTATCCGCATCTCGCCATCAATACCTTCTTTCAAACTCCACCGTGGTCTTCCTCTCCTTCTTCTTCGGTGTCGTATCTTGTGCAGTACTTTCTTTTATAATCGGTATTGATCAACTCATCTAGTTACTAATTTAAAATTATAATTCCAACTACCATTACATATTGAGATATGCAACCAATATTACACAGGTCACGTGGGCTACGATAATTAATTAACACAGTGTATATATCGTAAACAACCTTTTTCTTCTCTTTAACTGACTGTATTTTGTCGCAATTTGGGTCGAAAATGAAACGCGGATCGGCAAATACATACATGCTTTTTACAAAATATATAAAATAACATAAAAACATATACAGGGTTATTCAAAAAACCGCTGACAGACTTCTAGAGTAGATAATACGTGAAAAATTAAGATGAATAGTCTTAATATACATGGAGTCGCAAATGCCTCCTTAAGGAGATATTGCGGGTCAAAGCATCTTTAAAATTAAACATTATCTGCTTTTATGCAGTCCTTTTTTAAAAATATTTTCGCGTAAAGTGATCAATTATCTATCAATTGGTCTCTTACAAAACTTTGATTAAAGCAATAGTTTTTAAGAAAAACATGTTTGTAGAAAATTTGTTAATCCAATCAAAAACTGTTGCTTTAATCAAAGTTTTGTAAGAGACCAATTAATAGATAATTGATCACTTTACACGAAAATACTGCCCGTTTGACAAAATTAGCAGTGATACCAACAACCATTCCTTATGACTCTGCTCACCCTCTCAACCAAAAACTAGCCAATTTCAGATTTCTGATAAACAGGCTCTTAAAATATCCTTTATCAGAAGATAACAAAATCAAGGAATATAACTACATACATGGTCTAGCGGCTTAGAATGGTTTCCCTAATAAAATCATAAATAATCTTTTCCGGAAAATACATATTCAAACAGTTCCACTATATGTTAAACCTGAAAAAACAAAAAATAAATACAAACCTATCACTTTTAACAGCATCACATTTAAATCAAGCATTTTGAAAAGATTTCAAAATATAACATCTCATTAGCATTCTCCAACAACAATTTACTTCGAATTTTTTCTAACTATCATAATAATAAAAACAACGATAAATTGAAGGAAAGTGGGGTCTACTCTATTGCATGTTCTGAGTGTGAATGTATCTATGTTGGACAAACAGGAAGAAACCTTGAAACGCGAATTCAAGAACATAAAACTAAAGAAAACTCAAACGTTTATAAACATGCAACAGAAACAAAACATAAAATAGATTATGAAAATGTGAACCTCATTCATAAATGCGAAAAAGGCTTTAAGCTTGATTTATTGGAATCATTGGAAATTCACAAACATAAAGTTAAAAACAAACACAAATTACTTAATGAACAAATTCAATTGCAACATAAACCTTTTTACATGTATTTAAAAAACATAACATCGTAATACCAGCTCAACAAAACAAGTTCTTCCTCTTTCAAATATTTCAATACCTCCGTTCATTCCGAAATACAACCAGTCGTTTCTTCATAAGGATCAAGTGCAGAACTAATAACATCGATAACAAAAAAATTTTTAACGTGTTCGTGATTCGTTTATATGTAGAAATGTTAGTTCTAATATAAGATATATGTGTACATCTGTCGTTTTTTTAAAAAGTTTTAATGATTGATTTGTATGTAACAACAAAATTTCCAAGATAGTTTTATTGACAGTAAGTTCACGTTTTATACTTATCTGAATATTACTAACTATTTTTATATATACAGGCTGTCCCGCAACCATTGTACAATACTGCATCAGCGTATTCTCTGATCGAAAATAAACAAAAAAAGTGTAATAAACATAGGTCCGAAAATGGACCATTTTCGAGATATTCAAAGTTTTAGTTTCATAAGTTGACCTACTGTTAACATCATTAATTGTAACGATTTAGATGCAGTAATTATATGATTACCATGGTTACGATGGTTAAGATAAAGTTTAATAAATAATAAGATAATATTAAGTTAATTAATACAGTTCATTAAAAATTTAACAAAACAAGTAACAAAGATTGTCGAAGAAAATCGTTCAACCAACATAAAAACAACGAATATTTAACAAATTGGCAAAAATTCATGTCATAAGAAATGTTCAATATGCGCACCATTTACTGCTAAACACAAAGGGATACGTTTTTTAAATGAGCTTCTAATGCGTTCAAAGATACCGAGAATTTGTTTTACTATGTCAAATGCATTACTAATTTTATTTTTCAAATCCTGCACATTTTGAACGTCTTCAGAATAAACTATTTGTTTTAAATGTCCCCAAAACCAAAAATCTAACTGATTTAAATCTGGTGAACGAGGTGACTACGGCACAGGATCTCCTCGGCCAATACACTTATTGCCAAATCTGTTATTTAAGCATGCTCAAGTAGCGCGTGCATAATATGCTGGTGCTCCATCGTGCATAAAGTAGCAATCTTCTAGAATTTGTTGAGGTAATTCATCAAATGCCTCTGTAAGGTCATTTTGTAAAAAATGTATGTAAGCATCGGCTGTCAATCTCTTTGGGAGAAAAAATGGACCTAATAACTGATCACCTATAACTCCAGCCCATACATTAACACTGAATCGCCACTGATGATGAGTTTCTAATATTGCATGGGGATTTTCATCACTCCAAACGTGCGCATGTTTATGGGAAAGTCGATATTTACTACCTCTTCCTGTATGGCGCACCTACAAAAGATCTCTCTTTTTTCGCCATCATTTTCTGTTAGAGCTTGAACGGTGTTGTAATGATAAGGATAAAGCAACTGCTCCCTTAAAGTGCGGTGAACGGTTGTTTTGTTAATGTTTTCTTGTGCAGAAATTCTTCTAATACTGGTTGAGGCATTTTCATCAACTGTTCTCAAAACTGCTTCTTCTAATTCTACCGGCCTTGTGGAATGTCTGTGGGTTACGCTTTCCGTTTCTTTTAATTTAAGAATAATTTGCTAAAGGTGTGACTACAAGCTGCTAACGATCCATTTCCATCGGCTAGTCCGTAACAATACACCATATCCGCCATCTCTTCCTTGGAGTAATTAATAGGAGCCATACTTAATAGTTTTATTAAATTAAATAGTAAAATAATAATTTCGTGAGGTATTATTTTTTTTTATTTATTAGACAACTTATCGTAATCATAGTAACGACTTAATTATTATAAAAACAAATTTAAATTCATGATGTTAACAATATAAACTTATGAAACTAAATCTTTGAATATCTCGAAAATGGTCCATTTTCGGATCTATGTTTATTAAGCTTTTTTTGTTTATTTTTGATCATAGAATACACTGATGCAGTATTGTACAATCGTTGCGGGACACCCTGTATATAGCTTCGGCTGATGATGGGAAACTGAGTTTTTCCCGAAACTGGTACCGTTAAAATAAATTTTAAAAAGCAAGTAAGAAGTTTCAATTTCCATTCTCAAAATTAGCAGTGGCGTTGAAAATATTTTTAAAAAAGGGCTTTTTATTGTAGATAATGTTTAATATTAAAGAAATTATTGATCCGCTATATCTCGTTAAGGAGACATTTGCGACCCAATGTGTATTAAGACTTTTCATCTTAATTTTTGATGTATTACCTGCCCTAGAAGTCTGTCAGCGGTTTTTTGAATCACCCTGTATAAAATAATATTTATTAAAAATATTTTATATAAAAACATATTCTTTAATTTTTATTAATTTTTTTTTGTATAAATAGTAATTTTTAATTTTTATTTATTTAATACTTTCAATGCCACCCTAACCATCAGTTTCCAGTTACAAGAACAAATTCATACAAGTTTACGAATGCAATTTATATGTATAGCTAGTGGTAGGTACTAGGACCCCATGTTGCGTTATCGCAATGGTCAACTTCAAAGTCATTTGGAAACTAGATTTATTAAAGGTATTCATCACCATTCTTGTTCTGTGAAGTGAGCTGCATATGAAAATAATTCAGGATTAAGAAAAATTATAGTAAGAGATTTTTTTTACAATATTTTTAAATGCATATTACCATCTTAAAAATTTGATCATTTTTGTTAATTTATATTTACGCTTAACAGTTGAATTATCTACCATAAAAAAATGCATAAGCGTGCTAAAATCCTTCTTAAACGAATAGTATTTCTCTTATTCAAAATCAATACTTTTAAATATTAAAAAAAAATCATTAAGGGAACCTAAATGGGTTAACGATCCTTTGGTAAACATGCGATTGGTCTGCAGCTCTTTAATCGCAGTTATTGATAAATTCTTGGAGAAACTGAAATATATTCCATCTTTTTAGAAGTGAAACAAGTGGAACCTGCAGTATTGGAGTGAAAACAATTTAAGGAAGAACTAGTACAGTTTTCACGAATAGGGATGATTGAACCTTATGTTTAAGGAAGGAAGATCATACAGTTGCTATTCATTCTGAGTGATATGTGAATATAACTGGAAAGAATTTCATTTGGAGACTATCTTTAATAAGATAGTTCACACAGCGCGAATAATATTGTAGGTTTTGAGGGCAATGTTCCATCGGTACTTGATATCCCTTAGCGATTAGCATGTTTACCAAAGGAGTGGAGACTAGGTATTTCGTGCCTCTCTTTGTTCTTTATTTGGTTTCTTTCTTTTTGTTAATTTTGTCTGTATATAGAATAACTATAGTTTATTATTTGTATGTATTTGATACGCCTTGCACATCTGAATGTCAGATCGCTTTTGCCTAAATTAGTAGATGTTAAAACTATATTATGTGATAATCATTTTGATGTTTTGGTTTTGACCGATTTTAAAAATGCTGTTATGACATTGTTGGATGTCATCGTCACATCTTGCTGTCGTTTAGTGAGTGTTAGTGGTGTATTGCCGTGTGATTTGTCTGATCATGACTTGATTTTTTGCGAAATAGATTTGAAAGTACCTAAGATTCCTCCTCGGTTATTAACCGTGCGTATGCTGCGTGGTGTCGATGAGTGTGCTTTCAATAGCGATCTGCAGTCGGTGCCTTTTCACAAAATATTTTTCATGGATAACATTAATTGTAAAGTTCAAAACTTTAATAACTTGTTGCTGGCTTTATTTGACAGACATGCCCCTTTAGCCGTAAGGAGGTTTACCAAAAAGGTCGTACCTTGGTTAACACCAAATATTAAATTGCTTATTGACGAACGTGATAGGACAAAGAATAAATACAAGCGTACTCGTTCAGGTGCTGATTGGGTTGCTTATAAGGAGCTGAGGAATTTTACTACAACCTGCATTAGAAGAGAAAGAAAATCATATCTGGAATTTTTTATATCAGACGTCTCGGGGTGCTGAACTGTGGAAACAATTGAATCATTTGGGTATTTGTGGTACGAAATGTTCACAGCAAATCCCTGCTCACTTGAATCGACCAGATGAGGTTAACGATTTCTTTATTGATTCAGTCCCTTCTTTGAACCTTGCAACGCGTTTCAGTTTTAATGACTTAATGCCTTTAAATTTGATTCAAACTAATTTTAAGTTTGTCTTTGTATCCGAAGCTGATGTAATAAAAGCTATTTCCTCAATTTCTTCCAGAGCTGCCGGTGCTGATAATATCAGTATGAGTATGTTGAATATGTGTCTTCCATTTATATTACCCTACTTGACACATTTACTCAATGTTTGCATTGAAACTTCGGATGTACCTGACTGTTGGAAGTTGTCAATTGTGGTTCCTATCCCAAAAAAACGTGACCCATCTGAGCCTAAAGATCTGCGGCCGATTAGCATATTGCCAATTTTATCTAAAGTTCTGGAAAGAATTATGTTTAATCAGTTGCATCAATTTGTGCAACTTAATAATATTTTACCGAAGCATGCTGCTCTTCTCAAGGTAACTAATGATATTTTACAGGGTAGAGATAAAGGATTATATACGTTGGTAGTCTTGTTGGATTTTAGTAGAGCTTTTGATAGTGTTTGTCATGACTTGCTTGTGGAATTGTTAAAGTATATTGGCTTCAGTGAATCCGCTTTAAACTTAATTGAAAATTATTTAAGTAATAGGCATCAGTCGGTTAGAATCGGTGATGCTTTGTCTGAATTTCGCTGTTTGAGCAAGGGTGTACCACAAGGTACTATTTTAGGGCCTATTCTATTTTCTTTATATACATCTCAAATCGTTAGGGGGTTAAATCATTGTGAGTACCATATGTATGCGGATGACTTGCAGATGTATGTTTTCTTTGATCCACGCGACTTCGCGTTGGGTATTACGAATATGCAAAAAGACCTTGATTACATTCATAAAGTAGCTCGGGAATACGGTCTACATCTTAATCCGAGTAAATCCAATGCTATACTTTTTGGAAATTCCGCTATACGTAATGGTTTTCGGGAAAGTATTGATTTGCAAATTGATGGTTGTAACATTCCTTTGGTTAGTGAGGTAAAGAATTTGGGTATGATTATGGACAACAGTTTTCGCTATAAGAAGCATGTCTCCAACTGTATATGCAGGGCTTATTATCATTTGAGGATGTTGTTTCCTCATCGACACTACCTTGGTATTCATCTGAAAAAGGTGTTGTGCGAAGCCTCTGTGTTGTCTCAATTCACTTATTGTGCTGAGGTCTACCATCCGTGCATTGACGTTAGCGATGTAACACGTACTCAACGAGTGCAAAATTCGTGTCTTCGGTATATATATGGAATTAGAAAATATAACAGAATATCTTATAAACTGAAGGATGCGGGATGGCTAAATATGTATCATCGTAGGAAAGTGCAGTGTTTGTGCCTATACCATAAAATTATAAACTACAAGGAACCACAGTATCTCTACCAACTGATAACTTTCCGAAATGATGTCCACCGAATAAATACGCGATTTCGCGGAAGACTGTCGCCACCCTTCTATCGTTTGTCTTTGTTTCAGAGATCATACATATTTCAAATAACTTCGAAATATAATGAGGTGGACGATAATTGCAAGGGGTTCTCACTACGAAGGTTTAAATTTACACAGAAATATTCTTGCTTTCTTGAACAATGTCTACATGGGGGCAAACGCTGATCTGACATGTTTTGCAATCTTGTTGTTGTATCTAGCTGTTGCTTTGTAATTTTTGGCCGAGTCATGTTTTTCTTTTTTTGTTTCTTAGGTTAGTTAGAGCAGCTGTACTAACTAGTACAACCTGAAACTCGCCTATTTTCTTTTGTATGTTTTTTTTTTGTACAATTAAGCTTATTTTCTAATAAAGGCAAAAATAATAAAGGAATAAATAATCTAATAAATAATCTAATTTCTAATAAAGGAGTGCTGAAAAGTGGTACTCAAAACTTGGGATTTTGCTCGCAGCAGTGTCTGAACAATCATGGGGTTCACATTACAAAGTTTTAAGATACAAAAATAAACATGTCGTTTATTATCCTGTACTTACGTGCAATGATTCAGTTTTCTTAACGATCCGCTATGTTTTTATGTAGAAACTTGATATATAATTTTAATAAGCAACATTAAAGAAATTATAATATAATTTACTCGATAAAAAGTAATCACTTCTGTTTAGTAAATAATATGGTAAAATTTTTCTAATAATTCAATATAACTTGTTTATGTAGATGCATTAGAGATAATTACACTAAATTACAATTGGAATTTAAATGCATTTTGCATATTATACATCGACCTAAAATTAGTATCCAGCTAGAGTTACCAATGATTCATCAATCGTAATTAAAGCTGTCATTGTCAACATCTATTATTATAGAACGTGTATGTGATAGTTGTAATCTTTAAATAAACAAAATTGCAAAATTCCAACAGTTAACATTTCTCCACTTGTTTAACTTACAGTAATTGCTCTTTTCTGACGTTTGAGTTTCTATTAATTTTATAATTAATGGTGTAAATAAGTTGAGTGATGAGAAAAAAATTAAAAATAATTGACTTAACCGGTAGTAATTTTCCTCATCGAAAAAAACAATTTAAATTTGATTCCAAAATATTTTTTTGATTATTCGAACATTTTACTACTTCATCAATTTTTGCGTTAAGATGACGTTCAATTAAGTTATATTTAAACATTTAGAAACAAACGTCTTAATTTCGCGTGAAATCGACGTTATCTACCGTTAATTTACTATTTACGAACGAAATGCTTTATCGTTTCCTTGATATCGTGTAAAAATCCTTGAGAAAAAAAAAACAAGGTTTTTGCTTCTGAACTATTAAACGAAATCGAACGAAAGCACAACGTTTCAGTCAACCAGTAGCTACGTACGATGTGATAACGTTTTCCTCAGATTCAAGTGTTTTCTTTTCTTTTAAACGATGCCTCTGCGGAAAAAAATAGTGAAATGGAAAAGTTACGGTAAATATCGTTGAAAGTTATTAGTTTATGACGTGTGGGTTGTTAATTTAAATTTTTTTTAATGTGATCTATACAGTTTTTGTTTGAGTGTTTCGATTAATTTTCGTTCAAAGTGCAATTAATAAAACCTGTATAATAATGGTTTGAAATTTCCTTGTAATTTTTCGTTTTAATTTAATTTCATTTTTATATATTTTTTGTTGGATTTATTTTTATAACTGAATTATTAAAATAAATTTAGGTAGTCATTAATGACTACCTAAAATTCACCCCATATTATTCTAGTATTCCTAGTATATTCGTTCCCCTCTCTAGGGGGTAATTGCTTCTAGAAACGAAAAAAAAGTTGCATATCAACAAGTTTCTGAAGTCACGCGATTCGATTTTCCTGGTTTGTTTCATGATAAGCCGGCTTACTATCACTATAATCAAGGTTCATTGTTTTTTTTCACCCTAATTAAAGGAAAATTTTTCTCTCTATGTGTAATTATATTCATTGCATTAAAAGCTTTTAAGGTGTAATAAAAAGTTTTTTAAATTCTTTAATAAATCTTAAAAACTGTGTTTTTAATGATATTAATCTTTCTCATAATCGGTGTGATTTATTATATACGATTGAAGTGATTAAGATTAGTGTTAAAATTTTTAATTGTTTCTCCCGATCGTTTTCTATTGATTTTTTAAGTTATATAACATTAACAAATGATTTAAGAATTTCTTATTAATTTATTCTTGAAACTTGTTTCTTTACAAAATGAAATACAACCAAGATTTATGACAAATGTCCTCAACGTACCATTTTGTGCAGAAGTATATATAAGGTATCTGCCCTTTCGGATCAATGTACATGGTCATTTAAACCCGATGGCCCACTTGCTTTATAATAAACCGGTTTGCTTTTGGGATAAATAATAAACAATAGTGATTAATTAAAGGTACCTAATATATGACAAATGTCTTAACAAAATAAAATGCTACGTTAAATTTTTTTATTAAAGTTAAAAACTTATAATTTTCTATAATATTGATTTGATACCTCTAATAGTTTTCAAGATAAAGCCGGTTTCTCAAATGCTTAGTTACATGATTTCACTTGTGTAGTGCTAATCTATTCGCCAACCATTCCTTCTAATAAACAAGCTTAGTTAGAGAATTTAAGTAATTAAGACATGACATAATTTTCGATTTTCTGAAAAACACTGTTTTTATTGGACTAAAACTACAACTAACACCAGCACTATCACTAGAACTAACACTAGACCTAAAACTAGACACTTTCCGCTTAAGCCGTGCGTCTTTTATAAAGTGTTTGTCATTTCGGATGCCATGTCTTCCTTACCTTCTTCAGAAACAAGTTATCTTGTAGAAATCCCTCAACTTTCTTTACATCGTTTTTGGACATAGCCTTTCTAATCGTTGGAAGAAGGCTTGGATCACTGACATCTTCTGTTGTGGGTGGTGATGGAATGAAGCCCGTAGATACTTGTTCAGGAAAGGTAATTGTTTTGCAACTTCTTTAGTTTCCATAGACTCTTCTTTAACGCTTCTTCTTCAAACATCTCCATGTACAAATTAGCGATTATAGTGACAATGGTTGAACCAAAACCATGGTTCCATGGGCCCCTTCGCATTGCTCATTGTATTTCCCTTCCAACTAAAATATGTTGATTATAGGCAGTACTCCATTTGCCCTGGAATATACTTCGGTAAGCGCTCCGGGATGAGTTTCTAGCGAAGACCATCCACGGTATCTTTGACTTTGGTACCCTGGTAAATAGAGATTCCACATCTAAACTTACCAGGATATCTTGGAGATCTAACTTCATTCTTCTGATTGATTCCACAAAATGCATAGATTCTATTTTACCTGTATAAGGAAACACAATCTTGACAAGGTGTTTCGCCTGCTGGACTTCGGGTTTATGGATTTTAGATAATATTTAGGATGCATCATTTCTCGCATCGCCTGACTCAAATGGAATTGGGCTGGACACGTAGCCCGAAGGACAAACGAAAGGTGGACGAAAAGGCTGTTGGAATGGAGACCTCGAGCTGACAAACGGAGTAGTGGGATGCTACCAACTCGATGGATGGATGACATTAAGAGATTTGCTAATTACTGGATCCAGGCAGCACAGGACAGGAAGAACTGGGCGGAAATAGGGGAATTATTATTATTTTTACTTTTATCATTATCTATCACATAAGCATAAATGTTACTCAAAAATTGAGTATCTGTTTTGAAATTAATGGTATTATTCGAGTAATTGATGTATAGCATTTCCAAGAATGTTCTGTTACCACTTATGTTTCCGAAATTAAACTTATGTCCTGTATCAGTTGAATGCTGTGAAAGGGTACAGGTAGACTTAAGGAGTCTGCAGTCGTTCTTATGTTTAGACATTTTACTTTTCAACCATTGACTAGTTTGGCCTACATATTGACCCTCACATTAACCACAAGGTAGACGCAGTAGACCACACCTGATTTTAGCTAGGGTTCAGTGGTGTCTTTAACCCTTGTAAATAATTTCTATATTTTGTTTTCATAACAGTCGACAGTTTTTATGTTATTGAAACCAATGAACACCTTTTTAATTTTTCCACTTAGATTGTTTACGAAAGGAATGTTCCGATATTTAATAACTTGATTGTCTGAAATGTTATTTTTAGGTAGATTACTTTGTGGATTTGATGAAAACAATAATTTACTAATTGAATACGGTGGGTAACCATTGTTGACAAAAATTTCTTTTAAGAAGTTAAGATTTCTAACTAGAAACAAAGGATCACTTTGTGTTTGATTATTTGTACTGTTGCTATTTTATGGCCAAAGTTGTGGTTTGAATTGAAGTTTAGATATCTAACAGAGTAGGTAGGTTTCCTGTCAAACATAATGGTATTTGTGTTACTACGAATGATTTTGGTACCTAAGAAAGAAATTTTCTTATTCGTCTCAATTTCAATTGTAAACTTAATGCTTGGGTGAAATTTCTTAAAGCATTCTAGTATAGCTCAGGTATCAACCCTGTGAACCCAACCCAACCCAGAATCAAGTCATCTACATACTTTTTAATAAAATTTACTCTAAATGGTTTTTTTATCTTTTAATATTTCATCTATGGCGTAGTCCATAACTAGTAAGGCCAGAAAAGGTGATATTTTGGAGCCCATAGGAGTCCCTTATGTTTGATGGTAAATAATGTTATTGAAAGTAAAGACAGAAGTGTCAAGGGCAATTTTTAGTCCTAATAAGAAAGTATCCTTGTCCCCAGTAACAAAATTTTTATAACAGAACATTCTTGGAAATGCTATACATCAATTATACGGATAATACCATTAATTTCAAAACAGCTACTCAATTTTTGAGTAACATTTATGCTTAGGAAATAGGGGAGTCTATTACCAGCAGTGGACACAGGGCTGAATGATGATGATGATGATATATTCCTGGTGGTACTAAGCCCTGTACGAACAAATTTCTCTGCTGTTCTGCTGGAATTTCGGTAGATTTCACCAATTCTTTCATTTTTCTTATTGTCTTCTCAGTTGGGTCCTTCTTGATTTTCTTATAGGTGGCTAGATCCAAAAAGCTCGTCATCTTGTCATTCTATTCGTTCCTGTTCATGACATTGGTTGCATTCCCTTTGTCTGCTAGCAGAACGATGATGTCTGTTTTTTCTCTTATCGTGCCCTTCTTTCGTTAATTGTTAGGTTTGATTTTGGTGGCTTCGCTGTTTGAAGTACTCTCGCTATATCTTGTCAAATTTCTTCTGCTTTCACTGCAGGTATTCTACGTATGGCAATTGTGTAATTCAAGCCTTTGGCGAGCACTGTAGTTTCCTTCTGGGACGTTTGATAACTTGATGACGACCGTTTCGATTGGCAAATCGTTGTTCTTCTTTTTGTGGGTGCGGCGATCCAACGACTCGAATTTCTTAATTTGCTTGTCACAACTTCTTTGCAATTCGCGTTCGACCTTCTCCATGATTATTCTGTTTATTTTGTCCCAGTCTTCTCTCGCCATAGAATTGGAATGTGCGAGGTGAAGTCGTAGTAACCTCTCACTTATTTGCTGCGAATCTTTAAAGGTCTTGTGAAATCTTTCTCGTATTAGTGCTTGTTGTGTCCTAATGAATATCCTACGGGCCGCAACAGAGTAGATCTGTATGTTCGTAGGAAGACCAAGCTACTTAATACCTTGCATTGTCTAATCCGTAAGTTGTCAAACTCTTCCTCATAAACGCCGATAATATATGTCCGAAGGCTGAAGTGGTTCACTTTAAGCTTTTCACTTCAAACTTGTTTCTAAACAAGTTTGCAACGTAGCATCCGAAACGTCAAATACTTTTTCAAAAGACGCACGACTTAAGCAGAAAGTTTCTAGTTGTAGGTGTAGTGTTAGTTCTAGTGATAGTGCAAGTGTAAGTTCTAGTTGTAGTTCAATTTCTACTAGTCGTGAAAGTCTTCGTACTTATACTTTTTTATTATTATGTAATCCTTAGGATATAGTTAAAAATGTTTTTAATGCGTTTATTAGAGTAGCTCGAACTTTTCCTCTTCGATATAACAATTTTGTTTTTAAATAAATACAGAATAACTGACATATTGGGCTGAAATTTGTTCCAGGTGCAGTACTTAGCAATATTTAACTATGCAATTCGATATCGTTTGCAATGAATGATTTAGACAGAATTTTGCACCACTCTTTCACTCATATCGGCCGGAACGTTGGCAATTTCGCGTTCGATATTATCACTGATCTCCCCTGACTTTCTTGGCTTGTTTGCATGAACCAATGACTTAACATAACCTCACAAGAAAATCTAACGGTGTTAAATTGGTTGCTGGAATCATATATCACTGATATCAAGCCCATCTAATTCTAGCCAAAAATAGTCTTTCAACATAACACAATGGCGAACTCCATTGTAACATGGCGATAATTTCATGGAGAAATAATATGGTCCAATTACATTCGGTATGAAATCCATACCACACGGTCACTTTTAAGATTGTAAGAGTGTCTTG